>NC_060248.1:24627707-25294277 GCF_921293095.1 Ischnura elegans
CATCCACCTTTTACGATTGTAATAGTTATTTAAACTGATATCACGTTTTTGGAAAGAAAATCAATGGATATAAGGCTTTAACATCGATATTTCAACAAAAAAATATTTCCTATGCTGCTAAGTTTTATGCTGATAAGTAACTAATAATGACAAGTCACTACGTTTAAGATTAAGTCAAAATTTCCGATGAGAGTAGGTACATTACGACAGCCGTCAAAGTTGTTCCGAAAGAAAAACTCGCTTAGTACGGCGATAGGTATGCACTCCCAAAGGCGAAAGCAAACTGTTAGCGTCACCATCGTATAAAACACCCAAGGACTTGCTATGAAGCAGATAAAGAGATAAGGCAGCAAATACTACATTGAACCATAGAAATGGAGTGCAACTCCCAAAATTATATCACATAATTTTCTTACCAGGAGGTGATATTTATCAATACCACCACCAGATCTTTATTTTCCGTAGATGGCAAGAATTCACACTTTCGATTCGTGATAAAAATATGAAACAAGATACAATATAAACAGCCTTGGGAAACTAGTCTGCAACTTTTTCATGGTCCAATACCCTACATCAGGGAAATGTTTTGTCTGCGCTATTTTTTGTGAAGGAAATTCGACGCCTATACGCAACTTCTAGTATATAATTCCCAAGAAAAACGCGACAAAACCAATTTAATTACTTTAAAAATGAGCGATAAGCGGAATATTTATGGCTATGCCTTGAAGAAGGCAGCGCTGGAAGGAAAGGTAGGCTCCCAGATCACTTCTTGAATGCTCCATGGAAACCTACCTTAATCGGTAGAATACTGTGATAATAATACTGAATTCAGGGACTTGAAGCGCTTCGGACAAAATTAAAAGATCAATTTTTGGAAGTAATCATTATGCCCTTGAATAGATTAAGGAAAAAGTCGTTTAAAATGACTGCAGGATGGCTGATTTCCTCGCGACTACGATCTGCACAGTGGCGGATTTCCTAATTGAAAAGAAATAATGGGCAACCATTCGTCGTAACGTGTTATGATGGATGGGACGGAGTTTTAGACAGAAACGACGAGAAAATTCGTAAGTGAGAGAAAGATAAAACCGTGAAGAAAGCAGCAAACAACCTCAGGCTTCATCAACGGCGTGGATTGAAGTGCCGCGCACATTTTATCATCTTCCACTCGGGCGCCATTTGGTAAACGGACAGTATTCTCCGCGAGATAAGGAGACAGGATGTTGCCCCAGAGTATCGGTCGGCGAGCGTCGTCAAACCGACATGAGATGACTAACGCCCTGAAAGGAGGTCGAGTTCGATACGAGCGGTAGGTGATAATGAGAGTAAATAAAAGATAAATAAGGAATGCCCCAGTTGAAAGGTATTTGACGAAGAGCGAAGACCTTCAGCATTTCGGAAAGAATCCTAGGGCATGCATTTCCAGCGAAATAAATGAAGAGCGGATGATTGATGACTCGGCGTGAGACAGGTAATCCCAGGCGTGCACCTACTTTCTTCGCCGCATCTGCTTTTTTTAGCAGCTTTAAAGGTTCGCTTCATTTTTTAGGGTATTTAAGAAATCATTCCCAACAACGTTAAGCGCTACTTCCAACAGATGGAATCAATACCTGGTGGCAGTACCATACTGATTCGATGACTTAAAAATTAAAGCCCTGTATGTATTAATAAGGATAAAAATTCTTCCGTTTCTTTATTTCATTGAGCCGGAAATCAAAAATGCCCATAGTGAACGGAGACTTCCATAGCGATTTTTCAGCCTCAGTTTCCATGTATCACCGGATTGAGGATTACGTTTTCAAAAATCACACTTGGCGTCAACACCGAATTTCTGATTCAGAATGAGTGCTAAAAAAGGAATGGAATTTCCAATCACGAGAAAGAGTGGAGATGGAAAGGCCTGCGAATCGAATTGATTTTTAACCAGGAAAAAAACTGCGGGAAACGCTGGAGTAATCGAGTTTCATTGGCAAACAGAAAATCCCCCAAAAAAATGCTTCAAAATCAGCATCTCCTCACCCACCAGGACGTCATACATAATAATGCCTCTTTCCTACTTAGTTTTCCATGAATTCGTTCTATTTTTTCTATCAATGAATACTAATAATGATATGGAATAAACAAACATGCCTCTCTACGTCATAAGGAATGGATGCAATCAAGTGAAGAGCGTAGAAAACTACAAAAACAAATAAAAGACGAATCGAAACGAAAGTGTTGTGGTTGGAATAAATATGGCAAAGTGGTATAATCAGTGCAAAAATTGGGAAAACTCGGTTGAGGATTAAGTGACTCAAAATGAAGCTCCATCAGAACGATGGTATGCAAAAAAGTCGACGTTCATCACGTGCAGTGAGCAATAAGAATTCATGACCCCACGATGGTCAAAACCGCAAGTTACTCAAGAAAGAGCACCTCAATTATCACGCTGAGAACATAAACCTCTCTGACAGAGTGAAGAAAGTGCGCAGCTCAGGGTATATCTTTAGTTCGAGAGAAAGCCAAGATTTCCTAATTAAGAACTTATAAAATCTCGGATCAAGGAACGAATTAGCGGATAAATGCACGCGATCACCTCTAATCACGGAGAAAAATGGCGTGGATACCTTCTTCAAGATACCCACAACTAAACGAAAAAAAAGAACCTTGCCCCGAAACTTAGAAATAAGAAACCAAAACATGATCGCCAGTTAAGAGGAAAACTTCGCCTGGACATACCATGGATTTTGACGGGGCAGAATGAATCCGCTTGGAAACAGGGAGTGCTTTGACGGATAAACTCTCCTGACTTTGAAACGGGAGGTTGGGCAAGCACAGAATTAACAGACGAGGGTCTGTCGACGGCAAGAGCTCTTCCAATTCATTTGGTCCTATCCTCAGAAGGTGTAAGTGTTACACGAAGCGGCTGGTGGGATCAATCCGCCGTTAACGCGTTTAATATTATTTTGCCTCATCAAGTGCACAGGCGATGAGTGCAAAGAGGGAAAACTCCAGGGTTCGGGAATAAAAGGAAAGAATCATTGATCGAAGTGATCGAGGAGTATCAAGCGTTGATGCTCATTGACTCTGTCAATTACTCTTGTGGCTCATCGGCTATAAGAGGATCACGCTACAGACTTTTATCTCAGTTCTCCCCGTCATGCGATTGATTATGAGAAATCTACCAATGAAGCTCTATAAAAAACAATTCCAAGTACCCACACACGCGACGAACGGCTGAGAGCCGCTGAAAAATATGCCTGAATGATTGACCAACTAGAATTTTTTTTAATCACTCACGGAAAAAAGGTATCAGTTTGAAATAAAAAGCGATGATGGAGACAGCTGAAACACAGCGCACGAAATATTCTGGGTATGGGTCACAAGATAACGTATAGGATAGAAACATCAGAACAATTGGCATAAAAACAATCGAGAGATGAGAGAGGCGGTAGGAAAACGGAGGACACTAATATTTTCGGACAAAATGGGCATAAGTAGAAAGATATATTAGTTTCAAAAATACTAAGTTCTAAAAATAATGATTAAAGCGCATGAAAAATTATATTTACTTCCGATTTTTGAGCGAAGAGAGAGCTCTAGCAGTGCACATTTGGGAAGGAACAAATCCGTTGCCGATTAAAAAACAAACTAATGATTCCGTAAAACGCTGGAGGGTAGATAGTAGCACCTCTGCAGTATACCGCAGGAACCGACGGTTCTTTCAACCAATTTCCAATTATTTTGCGGACATCTACCTCATCTCTTACTTTGGGGACCTCGTTTTACTCGAAAGTGGAGTGTAAGAGCCGAGGGAGATAGCTAATCAAGCCAGTCAAGGAGAACTAAGGCTGGAAATATAGATCTCAACGCGATAGCAATGTGTAACATAAAAATTCTATGGATGGCCTGATGCGATATTTATACACAGACTGCAAGGCACGGAGAGGCACCATGACGTCGAGCTGAGGATATGAAGAAGGGTTAACCGAGCAATCAAACTTGGTAGACGCCCTTGGGAAGTGAAGGCTAATGGATGGGTGGATATTAAAAAAAAGAGTGAAAAATAAGGGAAGCGAGTTGATTGGGTGGCGTCAAAGGGCAATTTAGAGGAGGAGACTTCAAATGAAGAGGTCGGTCAAGGCATAGCAAGCGGAGCGAGAGAAATGGATTGAGGCTGCGGAAATGAAGCAGCCAATGCCCCGTAGATAGGAGAGAGGCCTTCGGTGGGGAAGGGTTATCGGATAGAAGGGGTTGCTGCAAAAATGCGCGGCAAAGGGCATTGCTTTACCGATGCATGAGGGGAAGCAGGAGACTAAATGAGTGTGAGGCAGGAAGGCATGGCGCAACATGATTTTTAAAGTACTGGCGCCCACCTAAGTCGATATGCGGATGTGAAATTTGGACCTATGAAGGGAGAAATAAGGAAATTATTAAGATATGTGAAGGGAAGACGCACGGAAAGCTAGAAAAAATATGATTGGTAGCTGGAATAAGAACAGAAGAGGCGCTACAAATATTAAATCGAAACTTGAAGCTTGTACGTAGTGGAAGGACTCCACATTATCAACAACAGACGCTTTGTTATTTCCACAATATATTGTGGAAGAAACAGGGTGTCTGTTATTGATAATAATGCACTAAAAAGAGTTGAAGAGGACAGAAAAATGCTTGACAAAACGTGGACCTAAGAATAGAACGCTAGGAATATAATGAGGCCTGTGAAATGAAAATGTAAGGGAGGTTAGAGAAAATTGATTGGTAGCAGGAATGGACACTGAAGAGGCGTCGTAAAAAATTGAAAAAGACAGAAAAATCCTTAACGATAATCGTAAGAGCAAATTAAATTAGATAAAGAAAATACCGGAAGGAGTGGGAATGACAATAACTTGTCGAGAAGGATAGATGGAAGATGAGACGACGAGATGAAGGTAAAAAATGTGAATGACAGACGAGGCTAATGGGAGGAGAATGCCAGCAGACGAAGAAGAATTGAGGGAGAGCAACATACGGTGAACAGAACCTGCATCATGGCAAGATACCGATGTCGATGACAAATTTACACAGGCATTCAACAAATGTAAAAAAAACTAGTGATATGGTTCAAGAACTGGTCAATAAATAATTTCTAGTCGACGTTGACAGTCACTTTTTCACAAAATTAGAGGAGGATGAACGACGAAGTGCTGGAAATGGTGGGTTAGAAGAGGAAGCTTTTGGATGGGATGCGAACGAGACAAAGGCATGGATGGAGCGAGTACTTAGCGGGGAGGCGATGTTGAAAACAGTGTTAGTGGGTAGAATGCTGAGTAAACGAGGGAGAGGAAGGAAAAGAACATGATTTTTAGATAGATTGAAAGGGATTAGACCGTAATGTGAATTGAAGAGGTAAGTTCATGACAGGAGGGAAGACTGCCAAAATAATTTGTAAATACTCAGTGCAAGACTAATTTAATCGCTAGAATACTTTAAGTATACTCTAAATTCTACTATTTCCCCATTGACGTAGAAATTACAGTACAAGGCCCCACCTCCCTTTACGCAGTACTTTTAAATATTTGACTATTTTCCTCCTCGCCCTTCGAGCATTTTTCTAATACCCTTCCATTAAAAGAACTTGAATTGTGCACCAGGGGGCAGCTAGGAATTAAGGCTGGGTGAGGGGGGGAGTTTAGGTGCAACCAACACCGGGGCGTGTGGAGTATGGTAAACCCACCGGGATACCTATGCGGTAGGTGCGAGATTAATAAATTGCGGAATTTTAAAGATAAACGGTCCAAAATGGTGAGTTTTACAGCTTTCTGAGGGATATTTTATTCATCCTTACTCTGTTCTATTAGTAAAATCAATCAAATTAAGTAAAATGGATTAAGCTTAAAAATTTCTCTGGGCTCTGGGGGGGGGGGGGGGTGTTTTATTCCCCAACCCCCCCCCTCGCTGTGCCACTGTTGTGTACTAGATAATAGGATTTGAAAATAAACCAGGGACTTCTTCTGAGGTTTATATGCCAACGTGATTCAAGTTCCCTAAATCTCATTTTTACTAATAGTGAGTCCCATACAATTTCGTTAAATAAGACTAGAAGAATCAAATTTCATAACTACAATGGTGTGCAGGGGCTAGCTATAATGTAGATCTCATCTTTGGTGCGGGTTTTCTCTAACATTTTCATTTTTATACCATCGCCTCTCCCCTTCCCCCTAATTAACACGTTGCGTACCGGGGTATTTAAATTCCTTTTAACCCTCTGTTCCGGCGGTTTTTTAAACATCACTCACTTAGCAAACCTTCCATTCGAAAAAATGCCATAACTTATTTAAAAATTAAAATTTTTTCATGCAATTTTGAATGAAATACTCACAAATAATTTCAGAATCTTTTTCTGGTGTGATACTCCATGAAACACTTTCCCTTGTGGAGTGGAATGCCGCAAGTTGAGCACACATACCTTGTCTCTTTTCTAATTTTTCTCGTAGCGCACATTTTGCATCTTCTTGTGTGATATTTTTTCGTCCCCTTCCCCACAATAGGAACGAGATGGTGTTTCTAAGGTCTCTTGATAAGCGCTGTGGGTGATCTCTTGAAGGGGCCCGTCCTGTTGGCTTATCATCGCAGTCATCGTCCGAGAATGATTCACTCGACTCCTGCCTACTCGCTGCCCACTCTTTGGCGGTCTGGAGCAAAAAGCTTTTGAATCGAATGCCATTATTTTTGTTTAGAGTTTTATAAACTCTGAAAGCATTAAAAAGAGCGCAATTTATTAGCCAAAGCACGACTTTCTTCGACCATTTCATTGTTTTTCTCATGATGGAGTAATAGGATAAGTACATATCCGCCCTGTCAACACCTTTCATGCACTCATTGTATTTTAGAATACAAGTGGGTTTTCTGATTGCCTGTCCTGTAACCCAATCTTTTACCTTTGAGTTACCCATGCTGGCGTTATGAACAGTGCTAATCATTCTTACTTCCCTCTTGTCTTTCCAAACCGCTAGTAACACCTCACCTTTACGAGAGAACGTGCTCTGTCCCTTTTTCAAAGTTTTTGCCTCGCTCTTCAACGTGGGAGGGAGTCCCCGATTTGGTCTTATGGTTCCACACACTCTTACTTTGTTATCTAAGAGCAGTTCTGCAATTTTCACACTATTATAATAGTTGTCTTGATAGACATTATGCCAAAGATTGAGATGTGGCTTCAAAAGGGACAAGATGGTTTGTTCTAATTTTTTCCCCTCGGCTGAATAAATTTCTAAATTACTAATGTAGCCAGAATCACTTTCACAAACCATTCGAACTAGTAAACCATATTTTACAATTTTTGCAGGATTATAGGTCTTGATTTTCAATCTTCCTCTCCATGGAATCATGGCTTCATCAAGTGACAATTCCTGCTTTGGTTTATACACATTTTGAAATTTTTCAACTAAGTATTCCAGGGTGGGTCTTATTTTATATAGTCTATCCGAAGTATCTGAGAATGCTTCGTTATCACTAAAATGCCACGCTTTCCATATCTGCTCAAATCTGTTTCTCGTCAGTAGCTCTCTAAATATTTTTGTTTCGATGAAAGGATCTGTACTCCAATACTCCTTCAGTGTATCTTTCCTCACTTGACCCATCAGAATCAAAATAGAAAAGAACTTTTTCATTTCAGCCATGGTTATGTTTGACCACTTCCCTGTTTTTGGCGATTCTATGTATTTATGCTTATTTTGACAGTAATACAAATTGGATTGATGGCACATCATTTCAAAAAAATCATTACCAAGAAATAGTGAGACTACGTCAAGGATGTTATTGGAATTTTCTGGTAATCGCTTCACTCCAGGTTGGCCCAAAAATTGCTCTAAATGCCTCTCAAAATCTATTTTTTCCCATGAAGTAGAACTTCCTGCCAAAGTATTGTCTTCATTTTCACTCGCATCGGAGTCACTTTCACTGATAACTAGAGGAATACGTTTTCTAGTTTTCATATTCACCACAACATCAGAATCGCTTTCACTTTCGTCGTTATCTTCGTCATACCCTAATGGTACATCTGACAAATCATCAGCACACAAGTCTAACAAAATTTCTTCTTCATCCAAAGTGTTGTCCTTCCGATGTGATGCCATAATATCGAATATTCTTATGAGTGGTTTTTAGAGCACAAATGCGTGCAAACCTTCAAGCGAGAAAAACTTGACACCAAATGTTCTATTCACTTGGACTCAGGGAAACACCAACTGCTCTTGACACATTAGGAGAGGAAACTGACCCACAGGCAGGAAACAAGTAAGAGAGCATCATCTCCCTACATGGCATGGACGAAAAGAACTGGGGGCTTCATTGTGAGTCCCCCAGTTCCTTTTGTCGAGAATGTTTATGTTGACGGAGCAGAGCAGTCCACTTGCTGAGAGTGCATCTCGAAGAAGCGGCGATGAAGATAAGGGTCAAACTCGCTAGATAAAACAAGGCCATGTGGATAAACTCTTTGGAAATAATAAGCCAAGTGTGTGGGGTAACTCAAGGAATAAGATAAATAAGAAGCCAACGCTGGTAAGAAGAGGAACGCCGATTCTGGGTGGAGGTGTTGAGAATGGAAATATGTGCCTATTCGGGCGTAATGCCTTTGGTTTAAACATGGTTAAAAAGCTAATGTTTAGAATATAACTTTACCCAATCAAACTTAATGATGTATCAATTCATTATTAATAACGAACAACAACTGAAAACGTTCTAACGAATACGGATTGCACGCTTTAAAATTGTTTTGGTTGACGCGCCTAAATGACGAGAATCTTCGTCATCCGTCCGGAACGTTCGGGAAAAAAATGACGAGAATTCTCGCCATCCGTACGCAACGTGTTAAGCCGTCTGAGTTTTTTTTTTAAAAAGGGAAGTAGAAGATTAGTCGTGTGGTGAGGGAGACTTGTCACCCTTTAGCCCGCGGGAACTAGGGGCTCATTTATCCATGTTATCCGCGGGAGAGGTGCTAAATTGTCCTCCATGTGTATTCAAGCCCCACCCTGAGGGGATTAGAGCCACAAAAGCAATGACGTTGCACTTCTTTTGCAGCTCCCTGGCGAGGCGTGGCACTTGGCGTCGGATTACCCCTTCTACTTTTGAGAATAGGCCATAGAGGGTGCTCTTAAGCTGTCCTGATGAAGTAGAATAGAAATACTACCGTTACTGAGCTTTTTGTGTAGGCGCCTTTACGCCTTCATACGTAAAACTAAGGAATAGTTGTGCTTTCTCAGTAATGTTCATAAGTCATAGTCCCCTCTTCAACAAGCCCAATTTTGGATACGTTGAAAACGGTGCAATCACCAACTACCACTGAATTAATTACACGATTCAATTAGGAATTTACTGACAGATTTTTATTCCCCTCTATCATTTGACTGTCCAGACATTATCAATGCCCGAGTCTTATGTTATATCTAGCTCTTGAAATTTTCCCAATCTCCTCAGGCCCTCATCCCCCTTTCATCCCTCTTCATTGTCCAATCCTCTTCCGTCCTTTACCGCCATGCCTATTCACTGACCACCCATCCCTATTTATAGTGCCGTGACACTGTCCGCTCATTTATCATTGATCACGAATGGCGCCCCTCCTCCAATCCCATCCTCTCCTGCGCTATTGATACTCGTTCTTATCTGTACGTGGGCGGGCAATGCCCTCTATAATTTAATCCATAGTTAGGAGGCCCATAGTGTGCGGGAATCATCCTTCCCAATGGACCTTGTCTCGCGTAGAGCTCCTCCGTCGTGTATATTTTAACGGCAGATTATCTTCAGCAGCCTCTCCTCACGGACAACACTTGGTTGTCTTCCTTCCTCTTCCTCCACTAGAGTGTGGAAGCGGAAAACAGGTACAATTTTTTTGTAAACTTTGACTACTACCCAGATAACCACCTTTTTTCCTTGGTAGAGCATCAGAAAGCCTTAAAACTCAGTGATGATACAGCGATTGCATGCGGGTTTTCCAGGACGCCAGGTTTTTTCCAACCTCACGAAATCTTCTTAAATAATTATCTGAGAAACATTCCATTTCTCCAAAGAGATGTCGACAGAGACTTGGATTCTCTATCGATTTCGCAATTCGCCAAAACACATATTGAAAGGGATCACGACGGTCAACAACCATTTTGACCTACCGACAACACTCACATAAGGGGAATTCGCAAGAAAGAAAAAGAGGAAAATGGGACAAAGGGAAGGATGAGCTGACTCGAAAAGATAAAAGGTGATTTTGGGGCGACAGCGTCGCTCAGTGCATTCGGAAAGGAGAGATTCATCTGTTCATTGAATATTCCACAGCGGAGGAGTTTCAGCTAGCATTATGATGTCGAAGGTATAATGTTACAACCTCATCATTATTCTCAAAAACATATGCACTTCTCCCACAGACTACTTCAATCACCGAATTTTGCTCAGCTTCACCACACAATGCGTCGAAGTCCACATCTGCATTCGCCCCTCGAGGCCATTTTAGTACCCAGGAGACTTTACGGAGCCGTTTCGCTATCTCGCATGTCCTCGGTGCAGCTCCATAACGTTCTCGACGTGAATTTAGGCGTTATAATCCGTACGATCATCAAAATCAGAGCCTAACTATGACAAAATTTCACCACTTTCTCACCATGGCTTTACTCCCTTGGCCTCGTCTCTATCTCATGACGCCCCATCTCCTATTCACCGACAAACTCCGCTCCAGCAATATTGTATCTCCTCACATAAATTCCTCCAACCGTTGCTCACCACAATCCAAGCCGGTCCATATCATCGAGCGTTATCGTCCCCACTAATTTCTCCTCACAGTAACTTCGCAAATCGCATTTGGGGCATTCATTATCCCGCATAGCCCTCTCCTCAACTCAACGACAGGAAGAACGGCGGATGGATAGAACGTCCGTTAGAGACAACGTAGATTTGGATGCTAATCGACATCGGCATAAGATGAAAGGACTTCAACCAGAGATGACTAATTCAATTAGTGACTCCGAGCAATTGAGTTAAGAGGGCAGCCCATTATTTCTATACAATGATACAGGGTGAGCGCATTAATGATAAAATGGGTATTTACACTAAAGGAGTCGGAGGATAAATATTTTGTTCGGGCATTAGAAGAAACCGAGAAAAAATATTCCAAAAGCATGTGAAAAGGTAAAAAACGCTAACTTTCTCGGCTCATTCTATTGATACAATCCTTTCGGGTTTGGCACCGGTTAAGACTGTTTAAGGTCAACGTTTCGGTGAGAAACTCCCTTATCATCATCAGGACTGAGTCAGTCAGGGGAGGTGACACCTCAACATAAACCAAACTTACGCATGGAGATATTGTTTCATTTAAAAAACCTGTTTAATCTCTCTTTGAATAATTTATGAAAGACCTTGAGTTGTAAATTTTAATCTCGAATATACATTGTTACATTACACATAAACCCTCACAGAAAATATGAAGAATTCATTTCACGTACACTTTTGAGTTGTATGAAAGCGTAATAGGTTAGATTACGTAGAGATCATTGAAATCAGTTTCAAACTATAAAAAATACAACAGTGAATTTCCAATCATTGTTTAATTACTTAAAAAATTCAAGAAATACCGACCGAAATAAGATGGAAACTTACAATCATTTCTAGTATTAGCATGACCCTTTCAAATAATGGATAGGTATTCAGAAACACAAGAGACCGCCATTTTCCACACAGATTTATGAGCAATGGAAGGAGTGGGATGAGTGAAAGCATCGAATGAAAGGAAAATTGAAGAGCACAAGAAACAGATCCTCAGAATACCTTCTGTGTAGTGCCCCGCTAATCTCGGAGTGCGCAGCCACGGATACTCGGGACAATGAAATGAGATTCAAAAGCTTGATAGACACAAAAGAGCGACAAAAAGAGAAACCCGAAGGGCTTCACAGCTTCACGGTGTCACGTGACCTACGTACTCGGTCAAATCAAACTTTCACGTCGAAAAGTGAGATGAATCGCGAGCGAGTGGTGCCTGGAAGTTAAATGAACACCTGAGGCATTCCGCGAGCAAAATGTGACCCAGCATGCCACATTTGCGGATTACTTCGGCCGGAAGGAAGTAATACCCATTGCACGGTCATTCCCCAACTACTCCCTCAATTTCAAAACGCCATCCATTCTCCTCCCCTCCCCCGATGTCTGAGGGTTGTGTTCGACCGCTAAGTCCCACAGGGATGCTAAAGGTGAGGGTGGAAAGAGCTGGCGCAGCAAGAACGCTCGAACCCAGTTCCAGGAACTGTTCCAGACCAGTGAGTACTCGCAACCGCCTGCGGGCAGGACGAGGGAAAGGAGGAGAGATCGAGGAGATTATTCCCTCAAGGGATGTATTCGATTTGGACTCATCGGTAACGCCAAGAGGTCTTTTCTGGACCGCAATTTTTCCCCTCACTGCGAGACTAAATAGTTACCCTGTCGCGGGAAAGATTAGTCCTAACTCAAACAGCCCAAAGTGATTAACCCGTGACATCCATATCATTTCTCTGGAGCACGAAGTAATCCATACAAGGAAGTGCATTTCGGCTTGAAGCTAGATTTCAAGCAGACATTTAATCCCGTTGTCGACAAGAGTACGAAATCGTTCTTTGATTCAAAATAGCTATCATTTACATGCAAAAGAATATATCATATATAGTAACAAACAACTCGAAACAAAAAATGGCAAACATTTTGTGATGTATAAACTCAATGCGTAAGTATCTGTCCAGATCTTTCAAGATAATCTAGCTTTTAAAGTCATAAAATACCAAGGATCGCGCTAAACCAGCAAAATACACGGAGGCATATACAGCTAGAATTATTCAAGAGAAAAGAGGGTATATTTGTAATTATTTAAATTAATCAATAAAGTAAAATATTTAGGAGTTGCTGAACGTTATGCAATTACTAAAGTTATTTCTTTGGCAAGTACGCAACCGTAAGATAATGCATGTTTCATGAATATTGCTTGCAAATAACATTGCTCTCTTTCCAGATACTTTGACGTTGGAAACAAATGTGATAAATATAATTTGTCAAGCGAGCAGTAACTATGCACCCCTTCGCAAGAAAATAATACGGAATTGGGTGAAGAGAACAGATCTTGAAATCTTTTTTGGTGATGAAAGAATCTCTTCCGTCCGAATGGCGGGATCAACCACAAATTCATTTAGAATGCCTGTGTTTTTAGGCTTAGGCTTAGGAAAAGGCACTGACAAAAGTGTAATGCCAGTCAGTACCATTTATATAATTTTTATAGCAAATTAATTTCGTGAATATAATGTAACCCTGTTTGCTTTAGTAATTTGTAACCCAGATAAAAATGATAGTTGACGTATTTTTGAGGTCAATATCCACATTCTGGATGGCATTTACGGGCGGCCACACAAACCCAAATAAACAACTGCATGAAATAAAATGAAGCAATAACATCAGCAACGAAAACAACAATACAAAATGGTTAAGTTTTGGAAATGCTCATCTATTAGTATCTTTTTATTTTACAGCGGGGAAATGGAAATTTCATTACTACCCATAAACTCCATAATATTCCGACGCATCCCATTCCCTCCATCCAATATCCAATCATCTATCACACACTCCATCGCGCGCTCATCCCTTGATACTCTCTCCTTATCCACAGTTAATCTCCTTCAACAGTTCCTTACCACACTCACACGTCGCTCATCTCTTCATACGCCTTCCTCTTCATCCATCAAAGCACTGTTCCCCTCAACAATCGCCCTCAAAATTAACATCACATCTCCACCACCCAGAAAAGGTGTTTAAATACCAGGCAAGATTGCCCGCGTGGCAATGCTTGACTGTGCAAAATTTTGCCCGTGCAAAATTGAATGTTATACTTCCCTACTGGTTAATTCTTTGTTTGTTTTTAGATTGTTGTTGTATTGTGTCTAATTCATGTATTGTTAAAAATTTCACTGTAAATTGGCGTCACGGCTGTAAGTGAAATTTACTTAAATAAATAAATAAAACCACGATTAGAAAAATTAAAAATTTAGAAAACTAAAAGAGACTAATTGGGAGGGTATAAAAAGTGTCCCCACGGAAAAATGAATCAGGAGCAAAAAAAATTCCTCTCTCCCAGAATATTATCAGATATACTGCTTTATACGCAAATTAAAAAGCAGATATTCCGGCAGACCGACTGCTGAAAGACAAAAAAAAACTAGGTGAGGTGAATGAAAGCGACTGGATTACGTTAATGCTTCTGATCATTACCGGATCATTTTGAAAATAGCCGAAAGGAAATGATTGGAAAGTGGGTCATTATCACCACTGAATGACTTCGTACCCCGGAGACCTAATGATAACGACCCTTCGATAGACATTCAAATCGTGAGACCGTGGGAAAGCAATGGACTGCGAGGTGGATCATTGAGATATCCAATTTAAATCCATACGAAGAGAAACTGAGAACATGATAGTTCTGGCGACGATAGGGTTGAGATAAAAAGTGATTTTCGCCTCAAAGCTTATGGGATAAATTACGCATTTTAACCATTATTTTAATCTTGGTTTACGTGAATAGAACCACAGGCTCTAATTATCCACGTAATCCGAATGTTTTCATTTCATAAAAACAGTATTAAGTAACAGCAAGACGTACAAAAAATCAAGTTCAAAACCCACAAATTTGCACCAAATTATAACCTAAGCGCACAAAAAAGGATAATACTTACGTACTTTCCTTGTCGAGGGTGTTTGGTAATGTATTTGTTGTTGAGAAATCTTTGTACCACAAAATTCCACCCCCTTATTTGGTCCATCATCAACCGCATTAAACCACGAAGATTGAGACATGGAACATTTCCTCTTTTATATAATTTATTCTAATTTGTTTGAAAGCTTGCAAGGCACTTGAACAATTTCATGTGATGACATACTCTCAATGTTAAGGATAGATAATAATTATAATATTCTACCGATTATGCGATAGTTTATACATGGATTACTTAAGAATTATTATGGAAGTGTACCTTCCCTTCATGGACTTCCCTCTACAATACAATATAATACCAACTCCCTTTCATTCAATCTAAAAATCCTACTCTCTTCCTTCTTCTCCCTCCTTTACCCAACATTCTACCCCCTACATTATGATGACATTATCGAAAAACAAGTCAATATCTTCATTGATAAGGATTTCCGCAGGTTCCAAAATAGTCGAATATCGAATTCAATGAAATTTTGCCGCAAACAAGACGCAAAAGAACATGAGGTCTCCAAAAGTAAAATTTGAACGCGACGCTAAGCTCTGTCAATTATATCGAGATGCACTCAGGCAATCCGATCGCAAGACCTCATGCCTTGAGCAGCAGATCAAAGATAGAATAAGCAATGGGATACGCGGGGAGTTGAGTGCGCTAACCGCCGTCCAACCTACTCCCCCCGTTTGGGCGTGGCCCAGAATTGCACAAGTGCAGTCACACACACTTCTCCCCTCCTCCTAGCACGCCACGAGGAGAACGTGAGGAGGAAAGCAAGGGGTTGGCGGTGAGATTGAATCGTGAGCGAGACCCCACACTTTAGCCGAGGCCACGAATGCGACCGAGACGGCTCAAAACGGCCATATCACGAACGGCTCCTCGAGGATAATAGAAGGCGTGAGCACATCCACTCCCTAGGCGATGAGTGAATAACGGCCGCTACGCCCCCGCGCGCAATTGCAAAAATGACCACGCCCCGCACCCTTCCCCCTTCCCTCCGCCCGCTATATGTCACGGGTGGGTGAGCGCCCTTACCCGCGGCACCTTATTGCAAGTCGCTTTTGCAGAGTAGGGTCCTTCGAGGGATCTAATAAGTACTTTGGATTCCTGAATCCCTGATGACGATGGCTGAGTTGTTCATCGAAACGTTGGAAGGAGACATGGTTCCCACCTAATACCCGTTTACAAAGCGTCATTATCTTTATCTCTGCTCCACATCACACATTTGGTCAAACTGACAGCGGAATTTTGAAGTATATATACAAATTGGTTATTAAAAAATTTAAAATTCAATACTGTGGCTTTCAATACCAGAAGTTTTACACTAAAATCCAACATACAAAATGATCAGTAACTTCCTTATAAAATATAAGGAAATTTTAAAACACACGATTTTCAATCTATACACTGCTTGAATCAAACTATGCTAAAGAAGAGTTTATTCCTAAGTCTTCTCCACCGAAAGAAGTACTAATATTCACTCAGAATATCTGAGATTCCGATAACTTCTATTAGATATATTATGCTGATAGACATGAAGGGAAATTATCATACCAGAAAAACACCGCTTCCGGAAACACCACAGTAGGCATAAAGTATTACTGAAATAACCTAAGAAGATTTGGTGCATGCGAGAGATTTTTACAGCCATACATGTCTGCACAGTGTCGCATGACTTCATGGAAAGTGAATTCAATGGAGTGAAATCGCAACAGTGAAGTACAAGCAATAAGCAAGAGAGGGCAGGACGACGCCTAAGTCCTCGGTGATGGACGGCGCAAGTTGGTGTCCGAGCTTCTCCCACCCGGATAACGGTGAGACAACGACCGAGGAGGAAGGCACACACGAGATACCTAACGCGGACCACGCGAGAGGCAGCGGTACTCACCGCGAAAATTAGACGGAGCCACCGACACGTCAGCTAAGATACGGTCTAGACCAGTGCACTGTGATCCCTCAGGAGATGAGATCCAACGATACACCATGAGATCATCTTCACTAGGAATTCCTTCACGCCAAGGCCTTATCAGAAGCAATTCTATCGATGGATATCATAAAATGAATGGTAGTTTCAGTGACTAAGAATTGTTATGGAAATAGAAGATGAGAAAAAAGAAAGATGATGTAGGAATGGACAAGAAGGATGAAGAGTACTGATAGGTGTGTGATTAGCCCAAGAACAATAAACTAGATCTTGGTCGAAAACCTCCAGGAGAATTATTTTCGAACGCCTGGTATCACTAATAATAAGTAAATTTTGCATAACCTCAGCACATATCCTATCTTCCCTGATTTCAATATGAAGAAACCTTATTATCATAATTATTAAAATAATCTACCGATTGAGGTACGTTTCCATGGGGTACTTAACAAGCGTTCTGGGAGCCTCCCCTTCCTCCATGTGCTTCCTCTTACCTCCCTCTTTTCCATTCACAATCAGGCCTACTCCCTTGCATTTTATATAAAACTCCTATTCTCGAAGAAACCTAAGTAAAATAAAATCTTGCATGACATCCCCATACAGTTTCACATGAATTTTTTTCGGTTGCTGAAGTATTACATGCAATTCTACAGAATTTTAAGAATAAGAAAACCGACAAATGAATTGATTTATAACACCCAGTTTTCCAGGTTACTTCCCCAACATACTTATCGAATGATTCGTCCCTTAACCCCGACGCCCGAATATAAAAAAAATACTTATTGGTCAATTAAAATTTCTCGGCCTGATGGCCACTATCCAAGTTTTAATTAGCATTTTTACAACTTTTTATAGTCAATTTAATCCTTAAACCAAATATATAGCAAAACTTCGAAAGAAAAAAATCAACGAATTACAGGAAATTATGTGCAGTACAGCTGCTGGACCTACCATAACTTTTTATGATATCTAATTACGGATGTGATTCGATAGTTAAAACAGAAAGTTATTTTAACACCCATATCTCTCACAGGGAAAGTAACGCAGTGAACGTGAAATTTCGTCTCCGGAAACATTTCCTCGACTAGAAAAAGGCGGGCACAATTTCTCAGGCGACCCGACACACACACGCCGGAACCAGCAGGGCGATGAAATCACCGCCCGGAGAGAAAAACTGCTGCTTTTCCGGGAGCCACGCAACGAAGGAAATAAAAAAAGTCCACCTCCTCCCCCATAAGGACGGACTCGGATTGAAAAGGGTGAGAATAAATTAATTCCCGTCTGAAACCGTGAAAAATCGTGTCCAGGTCAGGCCTGGGGGGCCATATGCTTTGGAGCGATAAAATGCCGTAAATCATCGTAATCAATTCTGCAAATCGGTCTCTGGTCAGGAGAGAAGAGTTCCAAACTAACTTTTCTCGTGCTGGGCAACTGAAGTGATTAACGGTTATAGAAACGGAAATCCTATGATGGCACTGTTCCATCCAATCCCGTGTTCCTGCACGACCCAAAATGAATGTATAACTCATGTTAAAATGGTCCGCAAAAATCACTTACACGAGTGAAGAATAGCTAACTCTCCGCCAATCAGCATAATGGACGTGGTGCTATCTACAATGGGACCATTTATAATTTACTATATTATTATTTGGCGAGTTCATTCCTTTTAGTTCAATCAAATATTTCGGGATATTCAATTAGCTAATTTCATAGAGGCATATAAAAAAAATGCAATACTGAACCATAGCCTATTTGAACAGCAAACCCAGACAGAAACTACATTTATGCTGTTCGGAACCTGAAAATATTATACAATTAAGACGGTTGCAGAGAGTAAGAGGTAGGACCTCCGCGGAGCGTTTAGGAACTGTGTTCATTGGAGGGATGAAATGAGATTGATTGAAGCAATGAGAAAAACACAGACGAAGAGCGGAGGCTTTCGGGTGTGAATATCAAGATGCACTACTTGACTCCCAAGTAGACCAACCATGTAAAGATGATTGACTACCCAATAGTGAATCAAAGAGATGGATAATCCGCGGCGTAAGTTTTAATCGTCAGATGAAGTAGAGCACCAAAAGGGGAACATAAATATGTGTGTTGATAAACTACTGTTGGCGAAATGTAACTATTATAGGGTAAGGAACTAAGGGCCTCGGTGAGGGAAACCATTATTCCAGCCATTACTGCACTCACAGTCCTAATTGTCATTGATCGCATCGGAAGAGGGGTCATTAGAATGTGCAAACCCATCCACCACACCGAGGTTGCATGCACTCAACAGGAAGGGTGCCTTGAAAAGGCGACACAAAAATAAACCCGGCAAATCCAAACAACAAAGGAGAGAAGGGTCCTATCTCCACAAATCCGTCTCGTGGGAGACGTCCGCGGATATTCTCCGTAATGTAAACGACGGAAGGAGAATATTAAAAAGCAACAACCGCACCGTAATTAAATGCGCTCCTCGCGTGACGGAAAAGCGAAGATTGCGATAGGGGAGAGAAGAAAGAGAGCCGACGAATCGCTCGTTGAACGCTTCCGGACGAGCGGAAGGCTCGCGCCGTAAAAGCGACAACGGGAACCGCGCGACAATGCCATTTTTCACATGCCCCACCCCCGCTATCCAGTCGAAGCCGACAAAGTCGACGGCGGCGCACCATCGCTGATGAACACGGCGAAGGAATGAGGGAGGGAGGCGACACGGAATGCGAAGACGGGGAAGAAGGTATACGGCCAAAGGTCAGCGAGTAGGAAGGAGGGGAACCCGTTAAGAGAGACAAACCGCAAACACAAGGTAAGAGCAATTAATGAGTGACCGAAGACAGGGTACAGGTGGCATTAGGAATTTCCCCCGCAGATTAATCAATCAATCAATCAATCAAGGGAAATTTTTTACATTATTCAAAATTAATTGCATTTCACTTAAATGTATTGAATTGAAATATTTGGAACAATTTAAATTGCTGGATAGCTACTTGGAGAAAAATAGCACAGGAATCATGGTATTAGGAATATAAAGCGCAAATATAGGCAGCGTACACAGGAAAACAGAGTCGGAAGGTGGCATGAGTTCAGCGAGTAGGAAGGTGGGGAACCCGTTAAAGGAGACAAACCGCACACACAAGGTAAGAGCAATTAACGAGTGACCGAACACAGGGTACAGGAGGCATTAGGAAGTTCCCCTGAAATCAAGTCGAACCAATGAACTGGAAATTTTTAAATTTCTTAAAAATGATCGCATTTCATTTGACATACGTTGCATTGAAATATCTGGAACAATTGAAGATTTTGGAGAGCTAATTAGAGAAAAATAGCTTAGGAGTCAGACTATTATGAACATAGAGTAAAGGATGCGTTCACATAGAGTAAAAAAGTAATAGTTGATTTGAGGAACTTTCCGTTAGAGTGAAAAACGTTAGCAAGAGTCTGACGAGAAGGGAAGCGCTTTAAGAATAATGAAAGACAAAAGGCGTTTGAACTTAAAAAAGGGGAGGATTGGAGAATGTGGGAAGAAAGGAGATATAAAAGAACATAGGAGTCTATGAATTGACAGGATATAAAACTGCGAGACGAGGATGACAGTGTGGATGGAGCGTACACTTAAGGGCGACGAGGCACTTGGAAAACCAAAATAGGAGGGATATAAAGTAATAGCCCTTAAGCATGACTGAGGACCAGTGAAAATGAGAATAAGCGAGGGTGATCACTGAAATGGGTACGTCGCTTTGGGTGACATTTCAAGCACTCTCATAAGGGAGCTAGTTCCTTGGGCCACCGTGCATCTAAAAAATTTCATTGCGAAGGATTGAATCGGACATGAATTTGAGACACTGAGATCATTCACTCTACATATTACATACAAAGCCACCTTTATCGCCGCTGATTTTTAACGTATACATTAACGAGATGGTAAGTGAAGCGTGGGACGAGTTGGAAGCTGGAGTGAGAGTGGCAGAAATGATGTTCAAACCGGTAAGGTTAGCGGATGATCAGGCGTTGATTAGCCAATCAGCGAGGGGGGCATCAGGGTCTAGCGAATGCGTTAGACTAGCAGTGCGAGGAATATGGGATCAGGATTAATCACAAGAAGACTAAGGTAATGAGGTTTTGTACAGCATCGCGAGCGAGGAATGTCAGACTCAAGATAAAAGTAAGTGGGGAAAAACCTGAGCAGGTAGGGCAATTTATTTATTTAGGCAACACATTGGAGGAAAACGGATACAGTAGTAAAGACCTCAGGAAGTGAACTGCGTCAGAAAAGGAGGCGTTCATGAACAGGAAGGAGCTTCTGTAAGGATCATTATGTAAGATTTTAAAAAAAATGTTAGTGAAGAGTTTGATCTGGAGTGCAACTTTCTACGTTGCGGAAACGTGGACAATGAGGAAGGAGGACGAGAGAAGATTGGTAATGGAGAAGAGTGGAGAAGGTGAAATGGACGGAGAGGAGGAGGAGGAACGACGAAGTGATGGATATGGTTGGCGAGGAGAGTCAGCTTTTAGATGGAGCAGGGGACAGAAGGGATGGATGGAGGGAGTACTAAGCGGAGAGGGGATTTTGAAAACGGTATTAGAGGGTAGGATGTTAGGGAAACGAGGGAGGGGAAGGAAGAGAATAGGATTTTTAGATAGATTGAGAGCGAGTAGGCGTAACAATGAATTGAAGAAGGCAGTGCTGGAAGGAGAGGGAGGCTCCCAGATTATTTTTTTAGTACTCCATGGGAACCTACATTGATCGGTAGACTACTGTAATAATAATAATTCGCCGGGAAAGCATCGAATCATATTTCTGTATTCAAAATGACATCCTTATATTCCCTATTATCTTTACGCATTCGAACCCCCACCCTCTCCTCTTCGTCCCACTCTCGTTTTCGTCCTGGAAGTCTGCAGATACGGGGTCGGAGTGGGCGGCGTGAGTCAGTGGGTGTGGGTGAGAGCGGTCGGGGCGACTCCACCGCAGAGTGGGCACTCTTCATATACACACACAAAGGGAGTGGGAGGCTCCGTCCTTATTTTCGCAGAGTGTGAGTGTGTGCCGGAGACACTCGTCGCCACGCCATCGGATGCGGGCTTCCCCCTTTGCCCTCCCCGCACAGAGAGAGAGAGAACCTCGATTCATTGTGCTCGCCTTTCCACCTTCCGTCTAAGTCCTCATGCTGTGCGCCCTCATCTTTGTCCCCTCCCTCCCGTTCGTTCATCCTCGCCCGAGTCTGCCACCTTGCGGAGGGTCTCCTCTCGCCTCCCTCATCCAGTTCCCTCACGCTAACTAGCTGGCTCGTCAAGCTATGCCCTTTTAGTGCGACCACCTTTAAAGAGGTCCATTCAGTGTCTTGACAATTGATAATTAGGGCTTCCGGACCGCGTGCACCTTTGCTCAAACATTTATTTTATCAGTTGCCTAAAGATATCGAACTAATAAACAGTAAATAGCGTTGTAAAAATGATAATGATTCATTGGCCACAAAGCGTTTCATACACATATTTAAATGTATGTAGCAGGGTTTGAAAACATTAGAACCCATATCATTTAAATAATTCACTGACTGATGGGACTGAAGAACGATGGGAAGATGAACACGATGTATTCTGATTCATGAATTCCCAGAAAAACTGGAAATAACACTATTCACTTACTCTAAAACAGAAGTAAAGCAAGGCCATAGGTTAGAAAAAAAGTTTGCTGCGAAAGTCAATGTAACAAAAAAAGCTGGAAACTGTCGTGAACAGAAGTAAAAAAAAATCTTTGATTAACTTGTCCCATGAAACCCTGCAATAGTGACTTTAACCGCAATACAAATAAAAAATGCTCTGACATCTTAATGAAATACTTCCTAGAGCATATGCATAAGTCGTGACGAAATTTAGCGAAAAGATAACAAAAGGCAACTCAAATGATGCACCACTAAAAGAAGAAAATAGAAAGTGAAAGATTCGGAAACCAGAAACGGGAAACTTCATTGTTCATGATGAGCTATTTTCCACCTAATAACATGGCAGAAAGTGAACTCGAATCGGCACCTTATCCCCTCGACCTACACACATCTGGCACGAAAATCTTGCTTATTCAGAAAAACCGATAACCCAGAAGACAGCATTTCTTCCTCGATTTTTTTTCATCAACTCGAAGAAACCTCTTCGATCTCGATCCAATTCCTTCATTAACACATTCTTCCACTGTTCCCAATTACTTGAAGCCAACCAGATGGGCTCAAGATTCCAGGACGATGATTCAAAACTGGGAGAGTTAAGGGGCTCAAGAGGGAAATTGGACTAAAAAAATTAACGGCAGAGCCTTGAGTGATTGACAATGAGGGGAGATATGAGGAATATCGGATGAGCTCCCCAGAGAAGAAGAGGCACATCTCAGTGATTTAGTCCGATAACGACACTCTCGTGGGGCACACAAATCCATTCCCGATATCGCGAAGGAGGCTTTTATTCCCGGCGCCGTCATTTGTGATTTTCTGCTGTAACGAAGCTTTTCCGGCTGCAAAATTGAAACACCAAGCCAGTGATTCTCATGACGAAATTCGCTGGGCGTCAAGTCCAACAGAAAAGCGAAAACTGATTGTGAGCAGATCTGAGGCACACACGTTAAAGAGGCGTCTCAGTGCTAGACAAAACAAACCAGATGCACAAGTCATGCGAAGAAATGATGATAAAGTGACATTAAACCTTTTAACTAATACATACTGTTCATGTTTATAAGCTTATTTTTTAAGCAAGTATGCCACCGCAGATAAAGAATATGGAAAAGGCAACAACCATAACATTTTACAAATTCTACAAGTCGTGGTTCATACAAACCTACCACCATCAAAATGAATTATGAAGCAACTTATCACTTTTCACACTAATACTTCTTCTTCATGCCGTATACTATTCAGTGGGTCGGCTGCTTCGGCATCACTCTCTTACCCGTTGAAATAGGCCCAATAGTATCTCTAAGTAATTGCAGTCAAATCTTTGACGTTTCGTACCCATGAACATTTTCTTCTCTCTCTTGGTCGCTTTCCTTCAACTTTCCCTTCCAAGATAAGACTGAGGATTTTGTACTTTTTCCCTCTCAATGTGTGACCAAGAAGTGGCGGAAACGAATGATTATTAAGTATTCTACCGATTAAAGCAGGCTTTCATGGAGTACTTTAGAAACATCCAAGCAGCCTCCCCTTCCTTCCAGCACTTACTCTTCAATTCACAGTATAGCCCAGTGGCGTAACTAGGAATATGCTTTGGGGGATGGGAGTGTCTGGGAGTGAGGCCCCCCTCCAAGCAACAGGGGGTCCGGGTGAAAAAAAACTTGCCTGGAAATACCTTTTACATCATTTTGCCACTTAAAATTTCACTTTGAGTAAATGCAGTAATTATATGTCAAGACTAGACAATAGTTTAAAATATTTTTTCTCTGAGGCTTTGGGGGGGATATTACCCCCTCATCCCCCCCATAGTTACGCCACTGATATGGCCTACACGCTTACATTCAATTTAAAACTCTTTTTCTTCGGAATAAAATAATAATCACAATTTCTAGGATCGAAATTAATGGCGACGATAGGGGGCGTGGCATGTGCTATCTAGAGAAGGCTGATTCCTGCTAGGACAAGGTACGAAGGAAGAGATCGAAAACGAGGAGACGGGGGAAAAGCAAAAGCAGCGGGGGAGAGCTAGCTGTCTGTCGCACGCCGCAGAGTGCTGCCCCCTTTGCTCGTCTCAAGTCTCATCCCACGGCGGCGTTTGTCGAGCTGGACGCAGCATAAAAGGCATCTGCTCTCCCTATCTGCCCCACCTGCCTCACTCCTCCCCTCCATTCAAACTCCACAAGACAACACCCACCCCTCCCTCCCTCACACTCCTCCCGCCCTCCTCCCCTCTCCCACATCAAACTCCCCACCCCACTTCCTACGCGAGGAGGGCAACGAGAGTGGATCTGGCAACGTCGCCTTACCTTCGCTGCATTTTCCTCCCCACCCACCCACCCACCAGCCGTGCCTCCTCCAAGGAGTAAGGCGGGCTGCCGTCTTCTTTCACTAATGCAAGACGAGCCAGTCTCTTCTTCTCAACTTGGCAGTGTGAGAGATGAAGCAGGCCAGCCCGCACGGATGCGCCGAGGCCTCCTCACAAACTCACACAAGCACGACTTCATTTGCCCTCCCCTCCCAGCCACTCAAGACGAAGCGGGAAGGAAAAAGGGAGAGAGAGAGAGAGAGGCGCCTCAAATTAGCAAAGGCTAAGAAAATTTGAACGAGCAAGTAAGACACCGTGGTAGCCGGCCAGTGATCTCCTCCCCTTTCCCGGCCAAAGACTTGCAGCGTAGTTTCTCGTATCTTCTTCCCCAAATGCGGTCGCTCGCACAGAAGGCTTCGTACACAATTGGCCATTATTCCGGCAATACTGTGGCCTCCCCTAATGCCTTTCCTCGCGAGAGTAGCTCGATCTTAAAGCAGGTAGTCCACAGATCTACTAAGTCTCGGTTGACCTTGACGACCACGACAAAATGTCAACATTCATTTTCCAATGATATTTCCAGCATACCTACTCACATTGAATTACACCCCAAATGGTAACGTAATTACATCATAAGAGAGAAATGAACTCAAGACCGCCTACCCAAAGATGATTTATGCATATCCTTAAAGAGAGACGGGAATTTCTGTAAACATATAGACAATAGATGATGGGAAGAAGAAAAGATAATGTTAGACACGGTCTACGGCGTTACTTTGTGGAACAGTTTCATATTAATAATACAAATACTTTCTTATATTCCACACTTTATTTCAAATGCTACGACTCGGGTTTCTGCATATCATACTATCATCAGGTTCCACCCCGAATGATAACTTAAATACATCCTAATGATAGCATGATACGCAGAAACCCGGGTCATACCATTTGAAATGAAGTGTGGAATATAACAAAGTATTTTTATTTTTAACAAGAAAAGAAAAGGCTTCTCTAGATCAGATATGCAAACGATGCGACGCATAGGACAAAAGCGAAGATGATCAGAAAGGAGAGTGAAGAAGAGAGGAGGAGGTGATAAAGACGTGGCTGTGAAGGTGAAATAGGCGAAAAGACATAACATGCTCACTTGAAATTCAATTGGGGCCACGGGAGGGGAAGTTGGATGGGGGTGCGTATATTTTGGGGCAGGAGAACGCTAAAGACTGCAAGAGGGAAGGATATCAGGTGGGTATGAATGGGGTAAGTCAACATAATGGTCATTTATTTGATTCACTTCATCCAATTCGATGGACTTAATACGTAATTTAAAAACAGTATATACTGACCGTAGGTAAACGCATATTCTTGCTGCACATGGATTCTTTAATCAGGAAATGATATTTTGTGATGCGTTCTCATTAGCGAAAAGAAGTCGGATACCTCTGCCTGGCTGGACAGAGTTAAGTACTCTGGGATATTACTCTAGAGGTTAAACAAGCATGCTCGTACCCACCTGTAAAAATGAGAGAAAAAGATTTAGAATTTCAACGTCGAAATAATTCAGTAAATAAATACGATCGTCGTCCACGTGCGATCGGCGTGTAAAGTAAGCATACACACAACATTTATTTAAAATGCTCTAAAGCAACACAGTGAAAGGTTAAAAAAATTTCTTCCGTCAGGTTTTAATTATATAATTGACAATACATCAATCGATGGTATGGAAGTCTTTTTTTCTTAGTTAGTGCCTAACGAAGTACTTCTCCACTTTTACTGAGTTTGAGGACTACTTACATCACAAAAGGAACACATTCTTCGGCCGCAGGCTTAAATGCCAAGGCCAAATAATGGTTTTATCATTTTGGAGTACCGCGAAGCGAAAAAATGGATCGCGGGATAGAACATCTATATATCTTATCGAATGGTGAAATACGAATTTGATTAAATTATCGAATAAAAAACAATATTCAGAGATGTAATCAGCAGAGATTGTGTTCAGCAGAGATGTAATCTTTCATAAATAGCCCTTGTGATAGAGATGAAGTAGAGAAAAACCACAAAATAAGGAAAAAGGGCAAACCTGAGCTAAACAAAAAGGCGCAATAACATGCACGATCATTTCAGACATGACACCCAAGATAAAAATGGGTCTCATTATAAGTAGTAAATAATTTCAAGTGGACCTCAGCTGCTTGCACTCTCTCCGTTTACAACAATCCCGAGCTAAATAAACCAAGTAACTTTTTCCATCCAACACTCCGAACCCCCACCACCGGGTATTCCTTCAAGGTCTTCATACGATCAGCCAAATATTAGCCAAGGAGAGTCAAAATCAAATTGGAAATATAACTCCAAGGCGATGAAATGACTGAGAGGGAGGTGAAATGAGAAGCCGTTTAAGTTTTATGGCCAAGATAATACGATTCAAACGGCTTCATCAAACTTTGCGCCCCTCAGCAAGAGAGAAGGCGTTGTATGTACCTGGGATTGGTTGGAGACGATCAGTCTCCCTCTTCCAAGAATCTAACCCTGAGTCGCCTCCCCCTCCACGTATTAGTCAACCCTAGAGGAAGGGCGTCCTCTAGCCACCCACCACTGCCATCCCCGGGGAAAAATGATCCCAAATCACCCCTTATTTCGCTATATCCTCCCCTAGCGCCAGGAGTGCACTACACCCTCTTCGCCCTTCGCCATGACAACGTCCGGATTATAACTCAAATAAAATAGGCACAGGGGGTTGTTTCTCTTCCAATTCGCTTCATGCAGCTCTCAGGGGCCACCTCCATAACGCCACCTGCCTCGTATCCAATAAAACGTTGCCCTCACACCTTACAGCGTCAAGGCTGTACTGGGTCACAAAGAAATTGAAATTTTACGTTTCTAAGTATTTTTTTTCATTTCGCTGTCATAGAGTGACTGTAATAATGATTGTTATGAAGAGAGAGGTCCCATTTCGGCGGGCTCACCTAATCTGCAATACAGTCTCTGTAAAACTAAATTAACCCGTAGAATACTTTGACAATAATCCTTATTGAAAGACATTTCTTTACCGCTGTCATTCACAACCTCCCACACTACCACTTCCTGCCCTTTTCTCCGAAGTCACATTACCTTCCGTTCACCGTCGGCGAACAAAGGTACACGCGACACACAATTAGACATGGTACCAACACCTCCACCCCTAATCAAGAAAGCGACAACGGCAACTGAAGAATCGACCCTCTCCTCTTGTGTGTCGACTCCCGCTTATTAAAACAGTCTGTCCCCGATGTGTCGTTCTTGCTGCCGAACGCCTCTGCGGCCGCTAAATATAACGCTCTACACACTCCCGCCCTCCGACCCCTCTGCACACTCCAAAATCTCGAGTTCTTCGAACAAATTAAATGCTGGGATGATCTCGGGAGGGTAACTTGAAATTATCTCTCTGAAACGATCTCGTGAGGGAGGGACACCATCTTTTGAGAGGTGGAAGAGGGAAAATAATACTTCGCAATATTAGGTGAACCGGAGAGAGAGTCGCGGTCGCATTTCTCTACATTTTGAAGCGAGGTCGAGAAGATTAATTTCGGAAAGGTAGAGTTTACTCCACACCAGATGGCGTTGCTACTTTATCTGGGATGCACAGGGATGAAGCTGAGCAATGCCTGGAACATAAAATGGCCGAGATAGACAAACTATCTAATACGGTCAACGTAGATTTTGAGTCTTACCTAGAGATACGTAAAGCAAAGAATAATAAGGAGGCAAGACCACGTTATCTCATTGAGATGTTATATAGTATAGATTTATTTTGAATTCAAAACAGAAAAATAGGCATAAGCCGAATGATATAAATAATATGTATCACACATAAGTGAAAGAATATAACGAAGATTAATCTCAAACAATTAAATTTTTTTGAACACGCATTTGAACTATATTTGTTTAAAAAACTAGAAATCTCTAATATTTCAGCCACACCAATGATTACTGGGCTGGAAATAGGACAGCAAAACGTTCTAAGTTACTTCGACAAGACAGGGCGAAGAAAGCGACGCGACGCAAGTAAAATTGAGAGGGAAAATAATACATAATGCTCGGTATAAACAGATGGTACAAACAGCTGACGACGGGGAAGATAAAACGTGGGAGAGGGGCCATATTTGAGTCGTGAAAGAAGATGCCATCTGCGACAAGAGAGGTTAGCGAGAGAAATGCATTTGGCCTTCGGAAACGTCTCGACAAAGCTGCAACATATTTTTTGGAGCGAACCGACTAAAAATTTCTAAACGAAAAGTCCCACTGTCCCATGTAGTAAGAGCTCCCCAAACGAACGTTTGAGTCGAATTCGCAAGACGATATTTGAAGATCAACCGAGAGATGGCTCTAATGGTCGCGTCCCCAAGCCCTACTCTGTCCTGCAGGAGACGACAACAGCCGCGACTCTTTGTCCAACTCGTCCACGAGGCCCTTCCACTACCTTACCGACGAGCAGGAGGCCGTTTCCGCGTTCTTTGCACGATGAGGCAACGACGTGAACTCAGGCAAGGATGGAAGGAAGGGGAAGGAGACTTCCAACCCGCTGCTCTCAACATCGAGCCGCCATCTAAACTTCTTTTGTTTCTGTCGGAATGCGCGCCGCGATGTGACTCGATCGTTTTATTCCCATCCCACTGATGATATATCGGAGGAATTCAAGGAGTGTGACGTCACCCAAGAGATATTCGTCTTCCACCGTCCATTAAAGGAGCCGCAGCGCCATCTACCTTTCGAAAACGCCGCAACGCGACGCATGTGGCGCAAAGCGATTCTGGAACTGTTCTCACACGTGGCATCCGCTAAGAGTGGTCTGGCACCAGCAGTAATCACTACCGTGCCATGCAAAAATAAGGAAGTGATACCAACAACCAGCTTTTCCGTTCCAAATCGAATCTGGTGAAATAAGCGAAGAAAAACAAGCGAACCGGGAAATATTATTCATTTTAGTATTCTACCGATTAAGGTAGGTTTCCATGGATCACTTAACAAGTATTAGTACCCTTCAAATCCTTCAGGGACTTCCCTCTTCAATTCACAAAAAGGAATGATTGATGCTCGAATAAAATTCAGAATGTAATCAAATTTAAATGCCAATACGTTTTCTCAGTTATGAAAATATTGTCTTATGTTTAAAATACTACAACGGACGCTTGACGTGATGGGTAGAGAGCTAGAGCACTGACCAATGAGTACCGGGTTCAAAGTCCGGGTAAAACATTTGGACACCACCAGAATACTTCTAGTGGTGCTGGGGACTATATAAGAGAAAAACTAGTTTTTCCCTTAGTACCACATGAGTGGAAATCACGACACAGACGCTTAGATTGAGTTAGGCCCCACTCACACCAATCCAAACAAACGTTCTTGTGGAATCACTGAGTGAGTGAGAGACTGAGAATAAATTCATCTCTCGAGGGAAGGAGGATCTCGGTCACTCAACAATATTAATTTCACACAAACAATAGTCAAAGAATGCCTAACTCTGCCATACGTGAATGAATCCTACGCATCGCAAAGGTCATTTGCGCCATAAGGGAAGGGTATGGAAGGAAGGGTGGAGAGACACCCGGCGTCGACATTAGCCTGCTCTTAGCGAAAGGCGTCGAGGGGACCACGGCTTAACGTCCCATCCGACGGACGGAGTGTTGCCTTGAAATGTCCTCACACGCTGAGCAGGGATCAGGCACATGCTTAAAATACTCTGCTACCGCGGGGATTTGAACCCGAACCCACGGGGTGGGAAGGTTCATCTACATCTACATAAAACACCGCAAGCCGCCTAAAAGACGTGTGGTAGGGGGTGTTAGGACACCAGCCGTTCTACATAAAAAGGAAGTGCTCTAGGAACTTAGTACTAGCTTTTACTTAAGTCCTTTATGGTTTTAGGGAAAAAATTCCCATACTTATCGATTCGTTCGGCAAAATATCTCTCTTAATTTATCGCTTCTGTCGGACCTGGAAATATAGCGCGGCTTCAATAATATGTTCTCGCGTTTATGTGAGTAATATTATGTTTGTTAGGCTCGCGTTTGGATTGAGCGAAATTACATCTGATCAGGATGTATCAGTACACGCAAAGAGAGAGGTAATATTTATTTATACTCAGAACTAGCAAGGCATTCGTTGAATTTGTCGGTGTCGTGGTGCCCCTTCTCCATTCTCGGGGGAAAAAGATATGCACTTAAAAAAACGAGAATGCAGTTAAGGAAAATGTCGAAAAAAACACGCTATGAAAACAACTGAACACGAGCGAGAGTGTCAAAATGAGTAATTTATGAGACGTCATTTCAAAGTGGTCCTGAGGAGCGTGGAGATCTATTTCAGAGTCTAGAAATGGGACGGACTCAACCGGGGCTTTGGAAAAAGCTGTCAAAAGCAGTGCACCAGGATTCGGGAAGGCATGTGGTCATTCATCAAAAGTGAAAATCCAAAGACGGCTGCAGCGACAGGGATTATTCATTTACACTTCGCAAAGTATCTAGAATAGATCATTTTTGGGCGATCTTTCAGGCATTAACATACTTTTATGACGTATTTTTTTCGCAAAAACTATCCACTGTAAAATACAGTGCAACATATCAACTAAATGAAGTAAAACGTGTCACAGAATAATGACAAAGACCTCGTTTAAAACGAAAGGGAAAACAGAAGGAAGGTTTCGGCGTCATAAAGCATTTACTTCATCAACTCCAAGTTCCATTTACAGGTTTCACAGAGACAAATAACACTTTCACTTATTTTAGATCAATACCTTACTTTTCACCTTTATGATTGATATTAAAATGGGATAAATATCAGGATTACGTAAATAAATTATTGCAATGTCATAAAACATCAAGCTACCACCTAAAGCACACCCTCTTTCAGAAAATGCTTATCGAAAAAGTTTGAAGCTTCGGACATTTTCCCTATCAATAATTAGATGCAACATGGAGAGCAGAAATGTGATCGCACCCAACCACAAAGGCAAGCCACCGGCATCAAAAGCAATCACATCGCAGCGTACCTAGCTTTAATTCCACCAAAAAGATGAACAGAAAAAATAAATCTATAAAGGTTTTAAGCACATTCACGAGTGCAAAGCTACCCGGATGGGCTGGACACTGAGTTCCAATTTAATCACCAAGAATCAAGTTTCTGTTTACTTGGCAACGTATACACGTTATTGCGCACGTAACTGAAATTGCAAAATCGCAAAAATACATGGACTGCATCCCTTCCGCATGCAATTTAAAATAGATTGCTAGATAGATGGGGACATCCGAGACGCAAGAAACCTCATTTCACCCCACTGCTAACGAAGCCTAAACGCATCCACGTGATATCCATGATCAAATATGGCAGAGGACGTGAAGCGAGAAATATGCGACGGAAGGGATAAATGGGAGAAATAGCGAAGAGGCCTTAAACGAATCCTAAAATCGAATCAGGACTTCAGTTCCGGTTTCCGCTAGTGAGGCAAGAGTAATTAGGTTTTCTGGTTCCTTAAACGTGATTAAGGGGTCCTCGAAAGCTAGAGATCTTCCTCTCTAAAGAGCTCTTGCTGGCCTGCTGCTCGAAGACGGATCTTCCATTTGAGGTAGACCACTGGGTGGTTAGTGTTTTCAGAAATATTCAAACAGAACTCCAAGCACGCAATTCCCCAGTAACGCGGTACATCTCTCAATAATAATGCATGTCATGAGGCAACCAGTATATTTTGTTTTGTAGTTAATACTGTCTCGTTAGAGGGACCTAAACACTGCAAGCCAATGTCTAACCACGAAAATGGTCTAATTCAATGGATTTCATTTTTAAAACCTTAATAATTTTTTACTCAAGTTTATCCAAATGTATAAGCTTTGTTGATGCCGGGAGGTGCCCGGAAACACCACTGTGTACTACCCATATATTTGATTGGCCCATAGGAGTAAAAATATTTTCATTGTAAAAATTAACTACTCAGGAACTTCTTTTTTTAGGAAAGATAAAGCTTAATATCATGCCAGCTTCATCATTAAGGTCAAGAAAATTGAGATCAACATACGAAATGAAACACAAAAAAGTCAAAACACAATTCCAAATTATTTTGCATGAATTATTGGATTTATGACATGCTACTTAGTAGTTTCCAAACAGCACCAGCAAAATGTATTTTTTTTTAATTCTGGGTACGCCAGACTCCTTAAAACAAAATATACGGAATTTATTCCAATATTCACGAAAAGTTCTCGCAGCTATATGAAATTCAGAAATATGGAGATCAAGAGAGATACATACCTATCCGAGGAATGAAGCACTGGATTCTGAGAGAGAAATATCATATTGCTCGTAAAATGAAAAATTTCACACAATCGCAATATGATTCAAGGAAGGGAGAGGGGAAGATTCAATGATTTCGAAGAGAATCTCCACCTCCTCCGGATTCCTCTCTTGCTAAATGCTCCCACTAATCAGCTTCAGCTGAGAATCCTTTTCCGGTTGGAGCAAGGAAAGGAAATACTTCCGCATTCAGAGTGAACTTAAATTAAGATTCTCGGGGGAGAATGAGCGCCTAGGCTCACAGAGCCCTTGCCTCCGATTTTTCCTCACATAAGCACAAAAAAATCAACAATTCTGAACAAAAATCCCGGCCACTGAAACTTTCTGATGAGCATCATTGTCGTTATTTCGGAAGCACATGATTAATATTGCCCAAATAGAATACTAATTTCATGGCGACAAATATAAATCATATGAAAATTACTGCCAATTACGAATAAAGGATGCTAAAAATTAATGATATATTCTGTTTTTCTCCTCCATAGCACCTTTAAGATGGGCACACGTGGAGTCGATAATAAGGAGCTTAAGATAATAAGGATGCAAATTACCACTAGAATACACAACTTGCAACAGATTAATACGCGTCGTATGAAACGACTAAGAATAAAGAGGTTTAAACACGTTTGCATCTTGTTAGTCAGGGAGGACCTCTTTCCTCACCTACTCAAACTAATGTTCGGTTTAAAGCACGAAATGAGTGAATGTTTCAGCGAAATACAGTCGTTCTCCATACCTGGCAGTATAAAATCCATTTCATTACAGATCATCATAATGGAGTACGGGTAATCTATTGTCAAAACTCACCAAATGTCACTGATTCTATCGTTAATAGGTTATATCAACGAAATCAGCGGGTCTTATGCATACAAACGGTAATGGCAACAATTCAAGTCAGTAGAGGCGCCTGGCAACGCATTTTAGACGCCATTTCGATATCACTAAATATCATATTTCCCTTAATTAAAGGCGTCGCTGCGGTGTGCATTATCGACTTGACAATACGACCACCAGCGCAGCCGGGACAGCTCTCGAGGCGTGAGAATGAACTGAAAGGATCCCATGGCCTCTCACAGCACAAATAACGCATTCCCGCATGCAACGGCACGCGTCGAAAAGCACGCCCGAGAACTTTCCTCGCATGCATCACACGAAACCTCACACTCTACTCCCAACACGCGAAGAATACGGCACGAACGACCGCTTCCAAACCAAAAGCAAGTCCCGCATCGCAAACAGAATAAATGCCTAGGTATATGAACGAGGGAATGCTGGAATAGAAATAGATCGAAATGAAACATTAATCGCGTAATGATCATCATTTTGTATGTTTTATATGTCTAAACATTTACTCATTAAGAATGCATCGACGCTAATGTAAGTCTATCAAATAAAACTTTCAGGTTGCATTAACAAAAGATTGCCAAAAGGAGGGATGCTTGGCAAGCAGATAAGAAAAATAAGAAGTATGTCAACAGGATAAAGACATAGCATGAAAAAAGGACCTACGCATAACTGAATAAATAATTAGGACCATGAACTACAAGGCGTTTTTTCAGCAGTGAATCGACCGCCGTCACTGCCATAACCTATACGCCTCTGGACCATGACAAGGTAATGAAATTGGGGCAGGCTGGGTTGATAGCTAAATTGAGCCATCTTATTCCCTGTCAACCTTCCAACGCTAGTAGATAATTAATGCAAACAATTAAATTCATCCAAGATAAGTTAAGTATAACCACCTGAATAAAAACACAGTTATGAATGTACATCTTTAGATATTGAAACCGTAATAACGGATTGAAGGAACGAAATGCCCAAATATCCATATATGTACAACTTACAACCAAATAAACTTGAGATACGGATGCCTATGCATTTGTGTCCTACATTTACTCAAAATTTAGAATACAAGCATTAATTGAACCCTGAAATAGTGCAAATCCATCGTAATGCCACATTTTGAGAGACAATAAGGTCCAAGCATCCATAGATACACACATGACCTACACGGACGAGAAAATATAAGCGTACAAACAAATACCACGACTAATTGTAAGCGGCAAAGAGAATGAACGAGCATTGAAGAGGATAAAAATGCGAATCATTACGACACTCGGGTATACCATGTCTTTATTAAGGGGAGGACGACTTGAAATATTTCCATCGATACCTGAGACGCAAGGGAGGATAAGATAGAAAGGAAATGAGAAAGGGAGAAGGGAAGGAAATGTCCTTCAAATACGGGGGCCAGCAAACAAGGAAACCGCCCACCCCCATTAGCTGCTCCGTCCGCTATCCTAAAGGAAAGAGAGGGGGGCGATAGACAGGGGCAGCACGCCCCCTTCCGCTCCCCTTACGGACACTGGCTTGCAATTATTGTCCTCACGAAGCCGCCCCTTGTTTCTCAGGCAGCACCCCCTGCCACCTACCCACCTCAGAAGGAGCAAACACAGTGCCCAATTGGACTCCCCTTAGCTCTCCTCCGTCCCCACCCAGGCTATCCTCCCAGGAACCCTTGATAGGTAGCAAGAGGCTTCAATCGCAAAGGACAAACCTCGCTGAAATAGCCCTCCCCTTCCCTTAAACGGGCTTACACCATCGGCAACAAGACGGCCAATCGCTGTTAGGACGCCTTCATTGACTTGGCAGAATGAAGAACACCTGGGGACATACTATCTCCCCTCCACAACACCCAAATCACACCGAACAAGACAATAAATTCATTCCAAGTACTGAGCCAGCTGCAGTAGGTTTTGTGGAAGTCTTGCTATCTCGACAACCCAACAACCATTCCTCTGAGTATGTTACTCCTCAGCTGACTCACTCACTAAACCCGAGGGTTGGTTTACATTGGTGAGGTCAGAGCTCACCCCGGACTAGGCCACAGGAGTGTGAATATCACACATTCAAGGTAGTATAGGGCAGTTTCTTTCCGTGAGCCACCTACCACGTCACGGATTTTGTTTGGCGGTGTCCAAAGGCTTCACCATTTGAATCCCGGATCCCTCGATCAGAAGCGAAGCACTTCTCAGTACTGCTCATTTATACATCTACAGTCAAGTTAGTAATAACTCGTGAATTTTCGGAAGAAGTAGAGTTATCTCCAACCTGCACTAAGCTGAAAACACAAGTTTTGGAATTCGAGAATTACACTGAGAGAAATGTTCAAAAATTGAAGTAAAAAAAACAAAGTTGAAGGTAAGAAAACTTCGCCCGCAAAATGAAATACAAGGCAAAAAATACGTAACGTTCTTCTATAAATCACATATAATGACTGTCTCAAGAACAAATATATAAGCATACGAACACAAAAGTGGGGATGAATTTAACGAAATGAACGAGGAAGAGAGTATGGAACCTGGAAACTACTGGACTAATACCAATTCGGACGCAAAAAAGAAACCTTGTTTAGAATAATTATCGTTTGAAGAAAGTTTCGTAGCGAGATTACATTAAATATTTCCGAGCCCCAAGTTTGTAACGTGAATCCATGCAAATGGATTGCTAAAACCAAATTCCCTAGTTCAATGACGAAGCAGAAAGTTTGAGCTTCTTGAAAAGTTACAAGCAGACTCATGAGTAGTTCATACTTTCGTAATGCTGCTTAACCTTTGATACCTTAGCTTTCCAAGACTGAAGGAGGAATTAGCACGCACTTCTCCGGCGCACGCTATCCTCCACTTGTCTTGAATCTGAAACCTGGTTTATGGAGCGAGGCTGCTTTTTCCAAACCGTTTGCTGCAGAGACGATGCACAGAGAGTCCTGCGTAACGACCAGTGTGCCTGGGCCTCTAACGCACTCACTTCCCTGGGTAGCCGGAAAGAAAATGAACCCCGTTCCCAGGAGAACCGTGCGTCAACTAGGTTTACGAGGTCAACTTTTCCTTATTCATTCGTTTCCTCCGTTTCCCGCTCATGAGGGATTTAATCCGCAAACTAAGCTAGACATAAAATTCGCGCATCTTGCCAAAAACTCATTCCAGCCAAACGAAATTTTACATGAGCGAGGACAAGCCCACAGGGAGTGAAAAATACAACGCGTTTTATTTCCACGGAACTGTGGTTTTACAGCATTCTACTTATCAAATATTAGAGTGCATGCAAACTAGCCGCCAATATACCTATTAATCATATTAAATGTGGTGCAACATTGCAATTGTTATTTTGCAACCATTCCGTATGTATTTAACCTAAGCAATTTCTAATATATCCCCATTAATTCGCAATCAAATTTATCGGCTAATTCGCTTATTTAGTCCACACGTCATTATATTAGAAATCACTTTCCTTAACTCCTCGGTATGCTGTGTAGTTTTCAATGCATGTTTTCGAAATTAGCAAAACTCAAAGCATTCGTCCGTATACATATAATCTAACAAAATAATACTTACTAGCTAACACACTTTGAATCGTCAGATATGGCCCATTTATAGCCCAAAAGGGCTGAACATCTGATGACTCCCATGATTTACTTAGGATTCACAATACAAGTGTATGCACCTTTTTGGTCATTTGCATTATAAGTGATTGGGCCTTACCCGAACTTTTTTTTCATACCGCTTGCTGCAGAGACGATGCACAGAGAGTACTGCGTAACGACGTGTGCCTGGGCCTCTAACGTACTCAAGTGTACACCTTTCAAGAAGCTCAAACTTAGTTTAAGTGAATTGAAGAGAGAGTTTCCATGGAAGACGGGGAGACTGCCAGAATACTTAAGTAATAATAATGATAAAACGCAATTTTCTAAGCCAATTTCCTAGTAATTTTCTCATACCCTATTTCATTGTCATCCTCCAATAAATATCTATAGTTGACCATGTTTAAAAATAATACCTACTTTACATATTGGTGAACTTTTAACCATGCAATCGTGTTCAACGGTATACTTACTAGTAAAAATAAATGCAAGGTCGAGGCTGACACGTGTATTTCGACGTTTAATAAGCATTTAACTAAAGCAAACGCCTTGTAAAGTACCGTTTTTCTCCTCCTAAAAAGAGTTCTTCTTCTTTATCAGTCCTATAACACATCATCCTAACTATCCACGATGCTTTTCTGGCTAATAACACTGCATCAACATGGACACTCCTTTTCCGGGAAAAAATGAAAGAGCATGCCTGACGCCGGCCTGCCATGGAATAAATGACTCTGCAGCGCCGACAACACAAAGACGGGAACAGGTAAGGGGTAATGCAGGGAGAGTAGTCTCCTTGGAACGATAAGTGGCATCGGGTTTCCCTCCGCATTATTTTTTCCTTCATCCTCACCAGCAAAGAGCAGGGAGAAATGACTGCACCTGGGCAAGATCAGCACTTCCACGACGAGACAGTGAGCTCTGGAAGGCCTGGCTCAGATTTCATTGGCGGTAAACCATAATGGGAGAGAATGGGGAAGATAAGGGTGGCTCATATGGTAAGGGTTTAGTGAGTGGGTTATCGGGGTTATCAGCTCACATGACAAGGATTTTAATTCTACAGAACGAAATAATGGGAGGAGTGGTAGACGCTTTGGCGTGGAAGAGAGAACTGCGATATAATCGCTCGAACACGTTATCATTATTAAAAAATCATGCTCATATACAGCTCAAGAATGATTTATTACAACGAATAGAATAGGAGTTAAAAACTAGGGAGCAAAAGGTTTGAAATCCAGTCCAAATTAAAGAGATGGATTACACCTAATAAATTAAACAGGTTTCATTAATTGCGGTTAAAATATCTCAAATTCTTTCCCGCACCTTTTAATTCTCTACTAATTTTACCCTAATTTACAAAAATGCATCCCCCACCTAGTTTTCACCTCGTAACCATTTAATGTTACGAACCTATCATGCAAACATTATATTTAAACTGCCATCGAGTTTAAACTCCAGGCAATTTTACAGCAACCTCGCTTCCTATTGCTTATTTAATGGACGCACAGAAATAGCAGTAACTGAGTATGTGTGCTTCGTTTAAGTTTTCCCCACAATATCTGATTTCTTTCTTGCTATGAAAAACGTGTATCCCTCAACTCGGACACTCATACGGAAAAGGTCATAAACGCAATCCAGTTTAGGTAAAGATGTAGGAACATGACTACGACGTATCATGACATAACTATAAACTAAAGACAGTTTCTGGTAGATGGAAAGAAGGCCGATTACCAACTAATCGGTCTTCCAAATCTTAGTGTCATAAGGGTGGCTTTCATTTCGTGGGGCTTTAAATACGAAAAAACCCTGGGATGCAATAAAAGATTCATGTAATAACGTAGAACTCCATTCATTTTTGCAGCTTATTCTGTCCATTTTATTCAGGAGGTATTCTATTTAAATTCTGGTCATTCGTACCAAGCTACGCTCATACGTACTTAAAAACGATTGGGATCAACAATTACAAGCATTTTCAGACAATTTTTGGCATCCGCATTCCGTATATTCGCATCCGTAACTCACTCGGCTAAAATTACCCCTTTTCGAAAGTGGGCAAAAAGACATTGCAAAATCGGTCCAAAAATCACAAACCAGCTATGCGATTAATGACGTGACCTTAATACGGGAGTTGCATCAAAAACACACCCATCCCATCGATATATACATGGACGGTCGGTTTCGACGAATATCCGTCGGCAGATTTACAAATGCAGATAACAGTTCGGCCCTACTATGTGATACGGACGCTCTCCTGAAGGTAATTCCGTCAGGAGTCATTTCCATAGGACACGCACTAATGCGCATTAGTCTTGCTTCGACGCGAATATTACTAGGTGCCTACCCCCAGCAACGAGTATGCGCTCACCGTAAATTTTCATTGGCGATCGCATTCGCAGGTAAAAAGGACTGACGCTTCGGGTGGAGGAGATTGACCGTGCCGGAGCAATCGGAATTTATATTGGTACACGGACACACCGGGGCATCCATTAACGTCTATTTACCTTCATTTGAGCGCAGTTTTCAACGGCCAATCGAAAGGATTCTTTTCCTGTCAGTGAGTGCATAAATATCGCACTGAAATGCAAAGGATTCGAGGGATGAGGTCATCAAAGCGTAGCAATCGTGTTTAAAATGTCATCAATTTGAAATTCGATCCATTACCCAGGAATTCGATTACATATTTATTTCGCTGGAACCATACAACGCATTAACTAGATATGAACGAAATTGCTAAAAACGACGACGAACAGTTGACATTTCCCGGTAAGTTAAAATAAATTATTTGCACGTGTACTCGAAAAATTATAGGTAATTTGATAGAGTGGGATGAAAATCATTCCAATTATTTAGTGTGCAATACTTAATTCTGGGTCACAGAAAAAGTTCTAATCATAAAAATCAAAGCAAACATCGGTGAGCTACAATTATAATAAAGTAACACATAACAAGTGTTTATTTCTGTATATCTCCTAAAAAATGATTATGAAAAAGCACGCCATACTTAATCCGTCCACAAGATAACGAATATTGTAGAAGTCGGAAAAATGTCATATCATTGAGAAAAAGCGTGAAAGGCGCTACAGAGGTACAGGCAGAATTACAACTCGTTTCATCTTTCACGTCACTGAAGTGATCATGAACCAAATCAAATTACACCTTTATTTCCCTTAACTTTCCATTTAACGTCATTATTCTCTCCGTGCATAGCAACTAAAAGTCTCACCTAAATCGAAGTTACGCTCAAACTCACATAGAAGTAAAAACCCTTTTTGTGACATTAAAACAATTAGGCACGTAACAGAACTACTTTTTGAGTTATTGGTACAAATACTCTAGAATAAAAGCCAAATCCCGTTGATTAAATGAATGATTGAACTACGCTGTGATCATACATTGCAAAAGCAAAAATTAAATAGCATTTCTTAAATTTTAAACATTTGTACAACAATTTCCATTTTTCATGCCTAATAAAGTTCACACCTTTGATAGCAAAACGATTTTGACAAAAATATATGGCAAGTAGTTTTGCGTAGTACAGTCAAAGCAATACTTCCTTAAATTGCTTACGAGTCTTAGTCGCAACATCAAATCTCGAATTAAAAGAATTATTACGTCGCTGCCCCTGGATAAAGATTAAGTAACAACTTAAGGAGCTTAAAGGGTCCGGGGATACAAAAAGCGGCGATGGGAGGAGGAGAATATATATATTCCCGTGAATGGATGGGAGAGAAGGGCAGTAAGGGTGGCCCCTAGTGACGGCTAACAGTCACCCCGGCATCGATAACAACGAATTATTTCGCGCAGGTACACCTCTGCGCCGTGTTATTCGGCGGCAGGGAATTTAAAACCACGCGCCGACCATATCTGGATGCGGTGAGGATTAATGGGCCAATTGTAGGACGTGGAAACGGGAAAGGAGAACCGATTTTAGGTTGCAGAGCGAGACGACCGGGGAAAGGCAGGAACAAGGGGCGCAGACGACAAGGACAGTAGCGGAGATACTTTTTAATTACCCACAAACCGCTCTGTCACTGGGATGGAGATTTTGTCCAGTTCCCACTCCTGTCGTCTCTAACGACCGCATCAATTCCACGGAGGATTCACGAGTTCATTATGGATCCTTTCCACCAATTAAGTCGCAAAAAAATGCGAATGACTCGCTCATTATTCTAACGAATGAAGACATCACGTATTATCGTGTTCTCGATTTGAGGATGTATGGATGCATGAATGAAATTCCTCCCTCTTTCCACTTTTTTGAAAAGAAATACTTATTTAACTTGATAATGGATATTCGAAAGGGAAAATTTTCGAAAACTATTACATTGAACAATAGTTTTATCCATTTAACACCCAGAATTATCCAAGGAAAACACGTTTGTATACTCATTAAAAAAACAAGATTTCATAACGATTTTCCACAGTGATAGCAGGTGAAATGATTCAACAGCGTTAGCAGGCAGGGAATCAGCTTTTTTCACGATAAAACATTCTAAGGTGGATTGAAAGGGCGCCAAACGCATCATAACGCCTCAACGTTGCGAAGGGCGCTGTGTTCACTTCTCAGTTTCGCAGTGTACCTGTGGATCACTCCTTCGGGAGACACTCGCCTCAGGAACTAGGGAGAGCGAGTGCGTGTTCGAGGGAGATACTTGTTTCGAGGAAACTGTTCCCGGTATGAGAGGCGTGGGAAGAAATGAGCGACTGGAAATACCTTGCCGGGCGGAGAGCCCTAATGAAATACTTCGGCAAAGGCGCCTCTCTCTCTTGAAACATTATCCGCATTCCGCATTGGAGTGGATTCGGAAAAATCAGTGCGACGAGTGGCGCGACTCGCGAGGGATCAGTTCAGAAAGCCTCATGCGACCTTGGGAGACATCCGTAGTCGAATTCCAAAAAATCACAATGACTATAGGCAAAATTCCATATGAGGTCAAATGGCAGGTGTTTTGCTTGGGTATTTTACTGTACATGTGATGATTCCATGGAATAATCTCTCGTGTGCATAAAACTTTGGACGCCCCCCCAAGCCATTACTATATATCGGCAGTTTCTACCTCCAATACTTCCACTTAAAAGTACATATACTCTACTCTTACTATGGATCAATAGTCCCCTACAGAATTCAAAGGAAAATCATAACCACTCATATGCAAGCATGAAACCTCTAATTATCCTCTGAAATACTCCTAACTTATTGACATATATCAATATATCTTTCATCTCTATTTCATGAACATTATCTCCGGTTAACATGTTTTAGCGTGAATAAGTTAAAATTTCAGAAAATAAACCAATTGATACCTGATTACATTTACGATTCTCCATATCATGTTTAATAATGAAAATCAATTAACTACGTACGTTACTTGTAACACATATAGAAAACTTTAATCAACCTCTTCCTGCCGTCGCTCCTCAAATTGAATAACCCACTCCATAAAAATATACAGATACTACTAACGACGCAATTTAATATATTCATACACTATTATGCCATTCGATGCACGAAAAAAATCATTCACTAATGGATGAGCAAATATTTGATGCTTTCGCTGAAGTGTGAGATTTAAGACAAAAATTCGAAGGCAATGAGAAAATTAAGTTGAAATTTAGGCGCACAGTATTCTACACCGCAAATGAGGAAAATGAGGAGGCCGCGAGGAGTGCACAAGGACGGCCCAAACTTTACGAATGCGCATAATTTGAGGATGAGTGGGAATGAGCCACCCAAACTTTATACTTACGACTAATAGCGGCGCACAGTGGGGCCAAATTCGGAGAAAGTCGGCAAAATATCAAGGACTTGTCTGATTTGCATAAAAATTCATATGATTGCATATTATGGGCTGGTTATTAGGAATATGCAATAAAATTTTAAGGAAAGGAAAAGCGGAAAAATTATAAACAAATTAAAAAATTTGCATTGAACTTTTAATTGTTTTTTTTACTGAGAACGGAAATAATATCATATAATAACCTTGAGAAAAACACGTGGACATATATAATCACATTTATATGTTTATAAATTTTATAAATATTGTTTTACAAGACAATTAATAGTTTAAGATATAAAAATTCAACTTCCAATGTAGCTTACACCACATAAATTTCAAGTAAAATATCAAATCAATCACTTCTTAATACAGATAATACCCTTTTTCAAAATAAATTCTAATATTAACAAGTTAAACGCTAAACAAATTCCTAAACATGTATCAGAAAAAAATTTGATTCACTTTGAATTTTTATTAATCGCTGTCTTCGCTTTCACTGTCCGTTGTAGATCTACTAACAATCTGAAAAAGAGCGCATACATCCGGTTTTAGACTTCCATTCTTTCTCGGAGGTAATGGCCGCAAGGATGAGATAAGTGGATCTGACGATACCATTAAAATTTTGAAAAGATCTCTATTAGTATCTTCTCTGGAGGTTTTTCTGAATCTTTTTTCCCGGAATCTCCTGAAATCTTTATTGCGCGCCTCCATAGCCTCTTCACTTCTATGGGAAGAAGTGCAACTGCTATTACATCCGAACCATGAATTAATATTCGGTGAACTGATGCGAGCATTGGATACCATGGGTAGAGACGGAAATAGTGCCTAGCTGTATGAATTGCATACTCTTGGAATGCTTGCAAATAAACAGCGTAACCACAGGAGAGAGTTCGTAGGATTGTGTCACACCGGCTCATTAGTTCCTCATCTAATTCAGTTACTGCGGCTGAATTTGAAGCGTTCAGGAAGAAACGACGCGCAGTATTTCCGTCGTTACTATTGCCGCTACCTTGCTTGACGATGTCTACTAGAAGACCCATCTCAGACTTGAACTTTTTTTGAATTTCAATTTTCCTTCTCTGTATTAGATCTTTAGTATCTGTAGTTTTTTTTCATTCTAGAGTCTCTAACCGGTACCTTACGTGTAAAAGCCATTCAAAGAATCGAATATAGGCATGGAGAGTTGAAAGTCCATATCGAAACGATTCTGTATTAACTCCCCTTTCCAGAACTTTGTCGATGCTGTTCATTTCCCGGGGGAGTGCGCCACAAAGGCAGCACCGTTGAGACGAAGTGTGTGTAATGGCGTTGCATACCTTACCATCAATCATTGACATTATCATTGCATGGCGTACTTGAATAGGACCACAACTCGGTATGACAACATTCGAAGGTTCTAGTTTATCAATTTGTGTCTGAACGTTTTGCTGTTCATAAAGTACTGTTTCCTTATTTTCTTTTTTAAACTCTAGCTTATAAATCCTGCAATACCTTGTAGATGAAGGGCGAACATTCTGCCACACCACTACCTTTGCACTATTGTCTTCTTTGTAGTACAACTGAAGAGGGACGACACACGTCATTATAAGATGACTGTCGATGAAGTTGTCTTTAGAGACCTGTTTTTACATAGATTGGGAGCTGCTACCATCAAGCCCCCACTCGCAGATCAAATGTAAAATTTGGAGAACGATGGGAGAAAGGGGCTCCATAACGTCCGCTTGCAGCATGGCGATTCTGGAAACAGTAATGTCAAGTAAGGCCTGTACGTTAACTTCAGCCTTACGTTCAGTGATTGTGAACGCAGTGTTGCACGGATAACACTTATGTTTGGCTAAAAGGACCTTCTTATAAGAGGGATATAAATCTGATCCCCTTTCTATCGCCTGCGATCGTAAGGTTTGATATGATTTGTGAGACAAATCGGCTTCAATCATGAGAGAAAGGGCTTCTTCAGGGGAGTATGGATGGATGAACTTACTCTCTTTCGACTGAGACTTTTTCCAAGCATTTGCTATTTTTGATGCTCGAGTGGGAGTAGAGTGGAGAGCCTCTTTCACCAGTCCAGCCTCTGCATCCCTGCCTTGAGCACGGAGAGCCTTTTCGGTCGCAAACGTTTGGGCCGGTGTACTCGTAGTTGCCGTCATTTCCTCCACCATTCTCATCTTACTGCGGTAGCTACTCTCCTCAAAGCCTCTTCTTGGCCGACCGCTGCCTGCAAAAATGTAATCAGCAATTTGATTGAATATACAAATACATTATAGTGTGCAACAGTACAAGTAATATGTCGATCAAAATATTTTAATTAGAATGTAAATACAAAATTATTACGTTGAAAATATTATAAATACCTGAAGTTTTTGTGGTCGTTTTTGTAGTCCCAGGAATATTGATCACAATTTTCGCATCCAGCTAATCTACATGGTAGCGAAGAAAGTCCTTTTCAATGCGGTGAGATTCCATCCATTTCTTTCGCACTTCCCCACAAAGCCGCCGCACCGTCCTTTTCATTTTCTCCTCTATCACATTGTTTTTGGGAAAACCAAATACTTCATCCAATTGAAGATATACACGCTGGTAACGTTCTTTCCATGGAAGACGTTTTTCCGTCATCAACAGCTTATATAACTCATGCCTCGATATCGTTAACATAACCACGAGCACGTTTTAGAACACCGGAGAACCCTACTACCACTGGCCCTATCTCAATCACCATCGAAAAAGTAATGGACAAAATCTTCTCGGTGGCGATATGTGAGAGGTTTTGTTGCTTCCTATACCGCGGCGCGCGCCGCGGAGCGCTTACCAAAGTAATACATAGTTGCACTCTAAAGCAATTATCTCAAAAACCTGCGCGAACCAGCACCCAATTTTTTTCTGGCACTTCGAGCACATAACAAACATTTGATTCAAAGTAATATATCGATCCGACATCGTTAGACATTTTTTGTAGCTCAAGTGACATTTTGTGTTATTCTGAAACTTGTAGCACATGTTATGAAGGCCCAAAAAATGACTTTTTCTAGAAGTACTAGGGCCTGATATTTAAAGGTAGTGATCATCAAGTATTGGTTATCTCGTGGAGGGAAACACTTTTTGCTGGTACTTAGCAGTGGCCGTGAAGAACTTGACGAATGAAACCAAAATCTGCGCGTGCTGGCGATGCATTTCTGCATCACTCATGTTTGTAGGGTTGCTGTCTCTACATTAATGATTTAAACGGAAATATTTCTTCAGATTCCATTGCTCCTGACATTATAATACCTAAGAAAAAATATTTAAATAAAATCCGGACATTATGAATTTTAGGGTTTTGGCAGACCAAAACGGTTTTCGCCCCACTGTGCGGCGGTTCCTTCCCGCGCGTTGCGGGCGGAGAACGTTGAGTACCCACAGCATTGAACATCCTCTCGCGATGCCGCACCACGAAGAATTCCTGCAGAACGACAACATCCGCCCACAACACCCGGTGCTTTCGAGCTTCCCTTGTCCTGCTCTCCTACTCTCAGCCATCACGAAAACACAAATGCTGGAAGTTGTTTGTCGCTCCCAAATACTGAGGAATAGGAAATGGTGTACTCACGTACGCCACGGGTCGGTACCTGATCTTTTCATAACTGCACACCGGACATTCCAATTAGCATTGCAACGCAGAACGCAAATACTTGTCGCATTTTCGCAACATATTGTTGCAAATAAAATTAATGTGAGAAAAATGTAGACCACCGAAAACTTTCAAACCACCTCAAGAACGTTTGGCACAGGCAGAGGAAGATAAGGAGAAGAAAGAGCGTTTTGTGGGTTGAAGAAGGAAGGAAGGAAGAAGTGCTTCGGGAAAACGGATGCTACCCAGGGACTACTTGGAGAGAAAGCAGTTGGCAGGGAAACAGTATAGAACAAAAGATAAGGGGAGATAATATCCTGATAGTCACTGAATACGACAGCGGTAAAAACAAAAGAAAGACATAAATAGCCCTCTTGGTAGCGTTACAGAGAATAGTACCTAGCGTTACGAAATAAATCTTAGAATAACAGTGGATCCAATCAAACGAGTCGCTGTGGAAATGATACTATTTAATCTGCTTCGTTTATAGACGTATTTTTTACGTTCTAATGAAACATCGTTTTAGAAATAAATAATTCTATATAACATGTTGTTTTTATACCCTATTCTTTACATTTAACCACCATTAACTTTATACTGTGGGAAAAACCGCTTGCGCCGCGATAAATGCCATCATTTGTACAAATGTGAAGGGGATTAGTATTAAAAACGTCCATATTTAAACGAGTCAACGATGTAACCAGAGGAAGAATAACTATGCAAGGCGCCACAAAATAGAAGCTACCCGAAGTTATTACTTATGAATACTGCCTTGAGTTCCCTCCTCCTCCATCACCTGGGATGCAGAGTGGTTGGCCATACTTGCCTTCCCTACCACCATAATGCCCGGCGAATTATGAGTGTTAACATCCAGGGGTGGATGGATAATCACCAGGATGGGGGAGGAGAGCAAAATTGTAGGGGGAAGAGCGCTTTCAGGAACTTTCGCTTCGGGAGAGCGCGGGACGCCACCGCGAGGAAGGGGACGAGAAAGGCCAAGCCGCAAGGGTAGGCTTACGCGGAGACAAGGAAAGATATGAAGTAAGACGAGAGTAGCGCGTGATAAGGCCAGAGCAGTGGGTGAGCGTGACGAGTCACAATCTGCGCGCTCATTTATTCTAATGCATCGCCTTCTTTTGCCCTTGCAATGGGAATAGTGGGAAAACGCGGGGAAGGAAAGGGTTCGCGACTGCATGCAAATCTTACGCGCACCTTGCTCCCCGAGGAAATTTTACAATGGGAGGAGGGCTTCTTAATTACATCGGATGCACGCAGGTGGGAGGAGATGAAACGCGAGAGATAGCCAAATACACGTGTAACTGCCCTCACGTAAAGGGCTCTTAAAAAAAGTGGTTCATCTGACAAGGAAATAAAACTTACCACAGCTTCGTGCGGAAAATTACGCAGTGAAATGGAAGGCTACTCACAGTTCATTTCTGCAGCAGCCAAGGAATAAAAAGAGACATTCGCAATCCAAATCTATAACAGATTAGGCAGGGATGCCGACTTACAAGAAATATTGGTGGGGGCCAAACCGGAGATCTTGCTCCGGGAAATTTTATAAGTAGTGAGTTTTAAGTTTTTTAAGCATTTTAAATGAGCCATATGATCAACATTAGAACCCTGATAACTCAAATCTCGATATTTGGACACTCCGAGGAAAATTTACAAACCTAACACTTTTTTTCGTCACACCCATAACGAATTTTTGAGGGGGCTCGGGCCCCATCAGGCCCCATTGAGTCGGCGCCACTAAGATTAGGATCCTTTCCTAACCCTATAATAATCTCTCGCAGAAATTAATAACACAAGTTCCCTTAAAAGCTCATTAATAATAACTCTCCAGAACAAATCAATGACTGAATGTGTCAATCTGAAAACATAATTCTTGATATATAATCTCGTTGTCATTGTTATTATATCAATTAAAGGCATTCAATCAGTGAATATAGGATTACATAGAGAATTTTATTTTCCCCTCCCCATATTGGACCTCTATCTATAGCTCTCAATCAGTTGAACTCGCTATCGCTGTCTCTCTAAATCCTATGGTTGTCTTCATTCCCTTTTGCTGAGAACTTAGCATTCCTAGTTAGAAGATTATTTTCCACATCTCCATCCCGCTCAGTTCACGCTCCATCCAGATCCTCGCTGCCACCTTGATATCTCCTCCAGTATTTCTTCTCCTCATCCACCATATCCAACATCCCCTCGCTCCTACTCATTCTACTACAATTCACGGAGTCACTGGAATACTCAACCCATCCACCGCGAATTGGCTGCAGCCAAACGGAAAAGAGAGCAGGTGTAGCTGAATAAAATAAAATAGGTCTATCACTATACTGAAATGAAAGGCGTTTGCACGTTTCCACAATGTGTGCAACCCCCTACACGCCCATCCATTGTATCGTACAAAGTGTAACCGCCTTTCATTTCAATACGTCGAGCTTCCACTATATAACGTCTGAATCAGTTGAACGTACGTGAACTGCATCATACGGAAGAGGATTTAATGATGGAGGTAGCGATATTCAGAATTTCGACCCTTTCAGAGAGCCGTAGGTCATTAACAATAAAACACTTTGCGAACTACTACTACTTTTTAATACTAAAAATAGTAATAATAAAAACCAGTACTAATAATTCACTATATGGCACTCAACTTTTTCGACGATTTCAGAAGAGAAACGACTGATTCCTCATTTCAATTAACCTTGAAATTAGTGATGGTTTTCCGGGTTTACACCGCGTTGATTCATGTTTTTGCGGACGACAGTTTCGGGCGCGTTCCAGCTCCCGAAACTGTCGTCCGCAAAAACATGAATCAACGCGTTGTAAACCCGGAAAACCATCACCAATCAACTCACCGCGGAAGCCTCCGTAATAACCTTGAAATTATTTCAATACAGCCCCAGATAATCTTAATAAAATATGAACGGGCTAAGTTCCTCCTTCTCCCGCTTCCCAGCCATACATGCCCGTATATCAGCATTCCCAAAAAAATACCCCTCCTCAAGTTCGCAGCCTGGCACAGTATCCAAATGATAAATCGATTCTCGCTGCGCAGAGCCCTTCGCCACTTTCAACCCGTCATTCATTGCCGCTCATTTCTTTTCTTCTTCCGCAACACCCGTCCTCTCCTTCATCCCTTTCATTTCTCCAGCGGGCGGAACAATCCCAGCAGCTCCAAAACTTCCTAGAACCCTTTCCATTATTTCCCTGTTCACAAACGGAGAGCGGGGGATTTTCTCAAATAGCTCGGCAAGAAAGGTTGCGTGCGAACGAGGGGTACGGGGAAGTTCTTCGAAAGTTCAAGCCTCGCCAAACTGCAAAGGATCTGAAACAACCGTGCACCATAATTAACACAACATGTCAATTGACACACCCTTCCGGGCACTTAGAAAAACTTGGGACGCCTTTCCCTTGCGCATTAACCTTGCCGCGGTGAACGAGTTGCGTACTTCGATATCCAAGAAATCGACTGGAAAGGACACAGAATTAACAATTACACACTCCCATCTTCCGCTTTCATCTATGATAACAAGGTCGGATAATAAAGCGTTCCGTTTAAGATGAAGAAGAAGCCAGAGAAGAAGCCAAAGAAGCATCAGATTGAGAAGGTTCGCAAAGGAGCTATTTCTTCAATTGGAAGTGGCTAAAAGTGCTGTGGCACCATTAAAGTTCTACATGGAAGGCATGATAGAAGTACTATCGGATTGATTTGGAATTTTTCCGCCTTCTAGATAAAATAATAGTTCGACAGTTGATACCGGACTTATCACATTCTCTTGTCTCACTCCTCCGACTACCCGATCCTCAGCAACCCAAAATTACCCATGATAAAATACTCCCCAGCCCTGGCTTTCATGCCTCTTAAAAAAAGTTAGCTGAGGAGATTTTACAACCTAAAACATGAAATTTATGTTAAATCCCACATACTGACCCGAGGGTCGCCTGATTAAGGTCTGGTAGACTTCGTAAAGACATAAGCCGAATAAATTTAAAGGAAAGGCGAGAGGCTGAGGGAAAAATTAAGAGTTTCCAGTGCATCAAGATTTCATCATTGCATAATATTGCTCATTTCATATAAAAATCGATTAGACGTATAACCCATGCAGTGTAACTTCCTTCTGATAGAACGTACACCGAGTGAACTATTTAGGAAGCAAAGGATCACTGAGAACCTACATAGCGCTACGAGGAGAGGGGGTGGTTTATCAAAATTATCTTACAGATACTACTTACGTTTCAAGCTCGACACAAAAAAGGTGGTCAATACTGTAAGAATTAAAAATAAGCAAGAGTGGACTAACTTCAACCATCAGCAAAAAATTAAATCACTCATGAACAGAGAAGATATTTTTGAACTGAAAGTTTCATCCACGGACGAAACGTTAGAAGTGAGATGGGGGAAAGAGCTGGAAAAACATTCTGCGGTTATCAATGAAGGGCAGAAGGAGGAAAAGTAATTATCGGAAATAGTGACGGTGGTAGGCAGTGATCTTTCTGGGTTTCATTCTATCGTTAACCCATTGCCCCGAAAAATAGATATACGTGGAAGGAAACTCGGAAGAATCACTGCCTAGTGTCAAAATCTCCGCGGAATCTTACGTAGAAACATTAGTGGCGTATTACACGCAGAAGCACTTAATATATAGCTTTTGACGGGCACACTGTATGGTTCACAATATTCGTGTTAACCTTTCGGAGCGGAGTAGTAAATATCCAAAACACAAACGGCATCAAAAATTGATACTCCTAAGAGAAGCATGGAGTGGGAAAGGCCAAAGTGCGGCAGTGGAGCGTTTCCCGAATTGGCAAGATCACTGCGCCTCCGAGTCGGCGCCACCGCGCTCGTGAATAGTCGAGATTTCCGCTTTAAGTGGTCCGAGTCACAACTTTAATTTCCGCAAAGCCCTCCTCATTTGCAGATAGCGGGACCCAAAAGGCGCGCATTCCGCGGGAAATAAGTACCTACGCCAGCATAACACATACACGAGGGTGTGCAACGGGAAAATTAGTAGCGGGAGGTGGAGCCACTATAGGGTGACTGGCGTCTCAGTGGGGGGAGAAACGGGTGGATAAAATGTCAGATGAGTACCTCTCCATGGATGGGGGCAGCCGACTCACTCACCAATCTCAATTAATTTCAATGGGAAGAAGGACGAATATAGAGTGGTATAAAACGAGAATAAAATGCACCATTTCCAAACGAAAGTAAAGCGAAAGATATTGAATCAAAAAAAGAAAGCCTGTAAAGAACGAAAGCCAAAGAGGGACGGAGTGGGAAGAATTTGAAAATAGTACACAACCTACCACTTATAGAGTGTACTTACCACGCATCATGAAACCGAAAAGAGAACACAAACGAAGAATAAGCGTGGTGGAGAATGTAGATCAAAGGGAGATTGAGCTAGGGGCAAAATATAGAAAGACGCTCTGAATTGGTATGACGCATGGGTAGGTAATGAGAAAACAGGATGAGAGAAAATTAAAGACGATAGGATTCTTGAAATCGACCGTCAACATGAAGGCATAGGGAGATAAATAAATTTGCATCGTACTCCTACGGAATACCACGTACGTCAGATTAACATCTGCACATATCACATATCAGGCGAAAACTGGTGGGTAAATTCAACGATATAAAACAGTAACTTCATAGAATTTCATAGATTTCACCTCCGGCAAAACCAAAACGAGATAAAAAATAACTCCAAGGGTTGGAATATACGTAAAAAATTTAATTCTAATAACCTTATACAGCAAAATTGCACACCCCGCTAAGATGAGAGGAACAGCGGAGCCGCACCGCAGACGGGAGGTAATATTATAAAAGTAGTCACAAAATCTATCGTTTTTTACACATACGACGTTTATAGATACTTAAGAATTCCAACGGTAGCAAAGAAAGGCATTTCTCCCAGGATTTGTGGCCGTAACCTGATAAACCTTCCTTTAAATGCGAGAAAATTTTCAAAAAAAATCCGGAGCTAATGGGGAAAAATAAAAAAAATAAAAAATTAAGACACGATTAATCATTATCATTTCCGAGCAAATTTTTACGCTCACGCGAGCTTCTTTCCTTTTCCTCCGACTCTCCTCAGCATAAGGAAGATATTGGAGAGGCGTAATCCCCGCCTAGCACTTAGGTACTTTCGAGTAGTCAGAGACTATTAGCAGAGGAGTTGAATGAAAAAATTCACACGTTTACGCATATGATTAATGCACGGAAAGCGTCGAAACCCAAGGAGTTATTACAGGAAATGAATCCGAAGAGGAATTGCTAGCAGTAACTCGATGCACGGCTGTGACGCAGTTAGGTCTTCTTCCTTCAAGAAAGGAAATCTAGACGCACTATTCTAGGTCATCGAAATTTTTGAGTTCGCCCAAAAATTTATCCTTGCTGATAACGACCAGTACGAAGCAGTAACGGAAAAATTTAAGGAATTTGGATACTAAATAACTCTGTTTAAAAGAGGTCCGCCCAACGCATTATAAGGTTCTACTTTTACACGGATTCTGTGGGCAGACAAATGGGAAATTTGGAAAAATATATTACACTAAAAAAAGGCTTCATATCTAAAGCTTCCCCGAAAGTAGATTCACAAAACGCGTTATAATTGTGGAGGTTATTCGGAGAAGTTTCATGACGCATGCCTCCATGACTTACATACACCTCGTTTGGCACTGGAAAGATCAAGGATGGACATGCCGCTAGATGAACTGCAATCTAAAGAAGGAAGGCATTGGTGGGATACTGTCTTAGGTTGCGAATAAAAAAATTGCCACGGAGAATGAATGAGATGGAACGAAATAAAAATGAGGCAAGTTGAAAACACAGCGTTAGAAGAGCAACTTCTAACCTAAAGTAATGCACAAAATGCCATTGCAACCGTCGTTCGATAGGACGAACCAACTCATAAGAAACCAGAGATTTAATACATATTATTTAAGAAGTGTAACCACATACATCAAGAGCGCCTTTTACAGCAGCCAAATAATAGTATGTATATGAACAATCTTCATTCATAAACGTAGTTCTCTCTCTCCACGAACATCGTTTATCTAATTATTATTTTCCTCTTTCACGTCCCTTTGACCCCATCCTTCACGTAACAGTCCAAACCCCATGCTTTAATCTTTTGCACTGAATTGTTGAGGCCTTTACTTTGTAGAATTCCATATTTAATGTTTGGAAGGATAGGAAGATTTGGAAGATTTCCTTCCAAACATTTTAATCTTTTAGTAAACTATCAAGTAATATCTGCTTTAATTACACAGCACTGAACACTTCGGTGAAGATACAATTCTGCGACGATTGCAAGACGAAGCCGCAAGATGATACTATCGTACACGGTTCATAAACTACTTTATACATCAAAGAAGGCCGAATGATAATCGAGGTCACAGTAACTGGTTAAAAACAAACACGAAACATCGAACGACATAATATCATTCAATCACTTCACATTCTTCCGTCTTCCCTCTTCAAATGGACTATGCAAACCACTCAATAGCCAAACATAGTATCCGGAAAACGGCATCGTCATATTGCGCGCAGGAATGCCTCACGTTGAAAAACTTCGTTCTAATTTCACAGTAGTTTTTCATGGAGATTCCTAAGAATCGTTGTAATGAAAGCTAAAAGTAACCCAGGGCTGGACACAACTATTTCTTTTAACAGCAATGGCGGGAGAAAAGATTATCAAGAGATCATAAAAGAACTACTATATCACACCAACAATAATATTTTCACATCTTGCCCGAGTTACCTCCATTCCAAAGTAATCAAAACAAAATCCTCGCAACAGAAATTCATTCTGCAAACAATGAGAAAGACTATGAAATTGTAAAAATGAAGTTAAACACGGCAGCCTCATTATTATTTTTCACTAGTGGAAATACTAACGAGCTGCGGACAGCATGGGATAAAAACTATTTTGACAGGAAAGTCGGAAGTGAGCTGAGAATTCATCCACGTAGGAGAACATCATGAAGTACTGAGACTTCTCCCTCCGGCTAAATTCACCACATTACTTCATTTTTCCTTCTGTTTCGGTACGGTTGAATACGCATTTCCGAGAAATCACTTTCCTCGAACGATAAAGCGGAAAAAACCTCCACTCCTTCATGTAGTGGAGAGGAGAAAACATGCATTCAACAGTCGCGTGTGTTTCGAATTCAAGAGAGAAAAAGAAATGGATAAGTAAGGCCCGAAACGCTACTCGCTCGCTAAATTCGTTCGGAGACATGAGTAAATAACAATACTTAACAGAAAACGAGATGAAACCTTGAAAATGAGTAGGGAAGTAATTGAATCGTACGACACCGTTATTCTCCTTTTTTGTATCATTTTTTTTAACCGCGGAAGTAATTGGGTCGAAAATATAAGATAACAACGATAGGAAGTATAACGCCCTCACCAACCTCTTCACCCTCCATGTCTCACGACTTCTAGGGGCCAAAAAACACTGTTGCTAAGCCCAAACACCGGTAATCTAGCGAAATTGTACCAGCCGTTTTTATGGATTTCCTCCACTCCCTTCAACCTTTGGGGATAAAACGTGTCGAGGCCGTAAAATACGCACCTACAAGCCGTGTCATTTTGCGCCCTCAAGACTTCACATTAAGCGAGGAAAACAAAATAGCCTCGCGAAGAAAGAAAAGTAGCAATAGTTGCTATGATTTTATCGACTTAAAAAACGCAGTGCACCCGCTTCCAAGTTCATTTCAATTTATTATTCAGCTGAAATACAAGCGCGTTCGAAATAAAATATGTCTGAGTTTATGATTGGAAAACCTCTCTGCACAATTTTCAAACGATGATATCAAGAAATTACGACATAAAAGTCAATAACCGGAGGAAGTAGAAAGGAGATTTTATTTAAACGAGTCTTTCCCTCTCTCCATCCAAAACTATACGGAAGCAAAATTATTAAAAAAATAACTAAGTCATTTATTATTTAACGCCAGATAGCGGGAATGAATCATGACTTCGGCAATATTTTTCCGTGACGACGATCTTCAGTGTAACCCTGGACGCTCACGAAGGAGGACGAGAGAACATTGGAGGCGTTGAAGATGTGGGTCAGGAGAAGAATGGAGATGGTGAAGTGGACAGAAAGGAGGAGAAACGACGAAATGCTTGATTTGGTGGGCAAAGAGAGGTAGCTTCGTGATAACTTATGGAGGAGACCTAGAGCTTGAATGGATTGAGTATTGAGCGGGGAGATGATGTTGAAAATAGTGTTAGAGGTAAGAATGTGAGGCACGCAAGTAAAGAGAATAGATGGAGGATAAAAGGATTTTTAATACACTAAAATGCAGTTGGCATAGTAAATTGAGGAGGAGTCTAAAGTTCGGGAGGGGAGGCCGCATATCAGCAAAATACCTCATGTAAACCTACCCTGTGCGTTGAAATACTTCAGAAATAAACTGTTAAGGATTACGGTGAGCATCCCTTGCACTCCAAAAAGACGATTCGAAAATGAGGATTGCTATCAGTTACGCAGCAGAGGCGGCGAAAAGTCCACTACCAAAGTCGCGGAGTAAGCATCGCATCTCAGCCTTCAACTTTCTTCCGGCCGGAAGGGTCGGCCTTCACCATCTGTGAGAAATGGGCTACACACCACGCCCTGGCCAGACGGTGACCTGATATAGGGCGCCTATTCACTCGCTTTTTCACTCTTTTCGCGAGGATTTTTTTCTCTCCAAGCTGCGAGAGGGAAGGGACGTCGGAGTTTCTAGTAGGGCTCCCGCTCGACCTGATGGACTAAGAGAGCCATGAAAATTCACGGCCCGGAGAGCGATCGATGCAACATAAAACTTTGCCAGCATTTATTACAGGGCACGTTTTATGAACCTTGCCCAAATTGGAGCGTAGCCGAAGCGAGGCTACAAAAAGGTAACGCGCGTACCGAAGCCTAGATATGGACCATTACGCGCCACCGACTAGAAAGTGATCAAAAGCAGGGCGAAAGATTATGGCCCAGAATACAAGGGTATTAATATCTATGGTAGTGATCCGGGCATTGTGGCATTGGTCAACAGGTGATGATAATTATGGTACCAATGAAAAATTACAACGGTACACCGTACGAAGTAATAATTATTTCGATTGTATGCGACCGTACGAAAAAATAATAATTTCGGCATTATTCTACCGAAAACTCTCCTGTCCACTAATATACTTCCAAATGCCACGAATAGTAACCACCATAAACTATAATGTAAGGAAATTAAAATTTTATACACAAAACTTTTAGGAAACCCTAAATAACACTAATGATTTCAATTACAATGAGGGGTGCTTGCGGAAGCGAAGCGGAGTCGGCGGAGATAATCAGGTAACTGCTAACCCAAATAAGATTCATAGCTGCAGGTCCTCGTTTCATACAAGGTCCGTTTCTATGGGGCTCCCTTTCTCACATTACCGAAGCAACAAACACTACTCACATTCGAACTACTTTCTCCTGGACTGAGTTTCCCAACTGAATCCAATAAAAGGAGAGAACTCGTAGGAAATGAATCTTTGAAATACACAGTAGAACCACAATAACGGACCCACAAACAGTCTTCCACTATTCCGCCACAACCCACCATCGAAAATAATCCTGAAATGAAGTCGTTTGAAAGTAAGACAATGCCATAATGCCAGCGAGATGCGATAATGGCACAGCAGATGCCCCTATGCTAATTGCCTCCGTATTGATTAATACACCCTAAAAGGTGGGATTTGAGAAATGGTACAAGGAAACACTGAGTATTCCGATGCGGCCCTGGAGAACCTCCGGAGAGCGGTGCTTCTGGTTCCCAGAAGCGCTCGAATCAGGAGAAAGAATGCCGGAGAATTGACGGGGTCCGGCCACGTAACGAGACCTCATTCACACGGACCAAGGCAGTGTGAATATGCGGTCTCCGCAATGGCCACCAAATCCCACGATACTCTGAATCCATTCATAGCCAGCTAGTCGAGAGTGAGTCGGCATGGCGACGCTTCGGATAACTTCCACTTCGAACCCAACTTCAGAACTTCCTACGCAGAACCAATCCTTTTCCACTTTCCAAAGTAGACCGCAAGGTATGAGCGAGTGAATACCTACCTGTAGCCGAATATTAACAAAAGAATTGAAATATATGTTAATTTTCGATAATCACAGCCCCTAGATACTAGGCATAGCCTTATAGCTAAAGCAATGAAGTTCGAAATTAAAAAAGGTAATTTTTCTGGCTTTTCAAACATTAAAAATATGACTTATCAACATTCTGTACGATTTCATGGATACACATGTACTGACAGATGATATATAAGACACGAACTTCGATCTCTCTATCAATGGCACAGCACAGATATAGATTTCACAGGTATGGTAAAGCATAGTGCGCGAAATAGTTATTTCTTTCCCTGAGCCCTATGCCATTTGCGATTGATGGAAAGTAGAAAATGGGTACGCAAAGCGATGGTGCCCTAACGTACCTGTATACCAAAGTTATAGGCTATGCTCTAACACTACATTGCTGATATCACAATACTCTCTCTAAACCCAGGAATCCTACTTTCATCGTGAAACGTTGAATTAACACAAATGACCTATATGTTCTTCCATACAAAATAGAGCCTTGTGCAAATTTCAGCTGATAACGAAGATTTCTCTATTGCTCGCATTTATACCGCATAATTTAGGGATTTCTTGGAAGATATCGCCGGTTACTGTCAGTGAGGAACGTAAAGAGTGAATTTCCTTTTCCTATACCCTGATTCCGCAATGCGAGGCCCAAATTAAGCATGCTTTAGCATTAAATATTTTCTTCCAACAACCTTCCGTGTGCATCAAGAACTTCACTTAAACTTAAGTACACCGGGACTAGCCACGGTGGTAACTTTACGGGTGCCCCCCGTAATGCACAAATGTGCGAAAAATCCAGAGAAAAAAATCATTCGCCGCCCGGGCAATAACATTCCGGTGAAGGCGAATGATTCTTTCTCTGTGAATTTTTCGAACGTTTCAATTAAATTCTATACCTCATCCCAACAAAGAAACTCCTTCCTCAAACCCAATGAAGTCTTGTATTTTAGCTCTTTCTTCTACTTGTGGAATATTTCTTCAATATCCAGGCGTATTAAGTCCGCCTTCAACGCACGAGTAGAATATAGGATCACGATATGGAGCAAGAAAAGTAGATTCACAAAACTAAAACGGGAGAAGAAGATGATCGAAAGAAGCCGTGGACAACAATTTTACCGGAGCAAAAATAATATGGCCGAGGCTCGTCTTGAGACGTAGCGGAGGTTTCCCACGAAATAAGGGTAATTAAGTTAAGCGCCGGCATTAGGCAGGACCCTAGGAGTCGCCGTCGGGTTAAAAAAAAATTCTGCCTTCGTCTTCAAGCGAATAAAATTCCACGCGGGGATTTTCATACGCCGTGGGATGCGAGATTGCACTTTAATTACGCGTCTCTCCCAACCCTCTTCCACTCCCAAGTCGCTGCTTCCCCGACGTGTGCGGAACGTTGTCACGTGACTAGAAGGGGAGGAGGGTGGTGGTGGCGGAAGGGGGTCGGGTCACGAAGGGGGAAGGCAAACGGATTTTAATGAAATCTGCCATCAAAGGCACTTTAGCTCAAAGCCCCCTCCAGCAACTAACTGGAACAATATCCAATTCTTTTAAGCCCGTGCAAAGGATCATAAAATATGAAAAAGTGAAAACATTTTACGCAAGAACGTTCCAATAGGTAATTTGTCCATTCAAATAGGACGGATGACAAACGCCAACATTCAAAGGAACAAAAACTTATCCATAAAAATAATACAGGCAGAGAAGTATTTTCTAGTATGTACCCGCATGCAATTCCTCCGCATAATCTCTCTTTGGCACAATACTCTTTCTCTCACAATACTTGACGCCAACGATGCCGCACAGACATGGGCTTGATTACACTTGCATCCTTCCTTTTTTTTCTCTTTCAATGAATGCTTATGGTAAAGAGGGTCTTTTCATAACAAAAAATATTACCTAAGCTTTAATTGTAGAGTGATCACTTCGAGTAATTCTCCCTGGAGCTACGAGAGCTGGTCCTAATGAAAGACATAATCTCAGTGAGCATGTTTTTACAATATATCAATGGCATACGCTAAAATATATGAATAACACGAGATATCATCAAGTTTGAAATTAAAAAAAAGACTGAAATCCTAAGAAGATACCGTTCAAGATCATAAAATGCCTAAGAATTCTTTCACTAACAATATACAGGAACTACTAATTCCAAGCCCACTGAAAAATACCTTAGTTAATTACGGAAAAGAATAACAGCACCAAAATCTTCAACTGCCCCGACTGTATGCATAGATTTTATACAATCATAAACTTTGGTTTTCCAATACGGACCACGATGCTGAAATCTGAATGCGGGAATTTTGTCTAACATTTTGAACAGAGTTAACAGTCAAGAATTTAATCCATCGAGGTATAGTTTAAATTTATATACATATGATGAAAATGTGAGCAACATAACGATTGCGGAGAATAAAATACAGCTAGCATAAAACGTAAGGTCCGCGTTGGGCTTTCCAATTTTCTACCCGAGCAAGCATATTTGTATTACGATAAAACTGCTGACGTGAAAGATATAAAAAGGAAATATTTGTAACACCGCGACTCCAATATATCTGGCATCTAAAAAATGCAGCACTCTCCTTGCAAACATAGAAGATAAAGAGTATTCTAGGTATTTGAAGTATGACAAATACATCGTGTAGTGACGGTATGAGCGATTGTATTTAACCCAGAAATAAAAAATTGCGTAACTACGTACAACCGCATTGAATATTCTCGAACTAATGAAAGAACTGAGACCAATTTACCAAAACGCCTCAAACATGGAGACATATGGGAGTGTAAGACATTATGGGAGGTTTCTAGAACATTTTTCTTATGCGTGAATCACACCTGACCTCATGATTGTCTCGAATAGAAAACGTATTCATCTCGTTAAGGGCAAAGGAGAGGGACAGAACGTGCTTTCTTTGCTTTTCCTTTCAATAAGGCGCAAACAGTTGAAATGTCAATGCCAAAGGCGGCGGAGGAAAGCCCAGAATCTTCGGCAAAGAAGCGTGGTATGAAGACAATGGAAGGCGTTGGGTGCAAAGATAAGAAAAATAAAAAAGCTTTGCAAAATACACAACCTTCGATATGTGACGCTCCTAGGATCATATAATACAATTTGAATATAAATGAGCATCCGATACGGAGTTCTGCGACCACTGAGGTACCGAGATACTGGGCGATATTTCTCCATTTGCAAAAGAAAAATCAACAGATATAACAATACAACATTGTCGGCCTAGGTGACGGCGGGGTAAATTCCTTGCTTGCCACACAAGAGGTCGCGGGTTCGAGTCCCGCCCGCGGGTATGTTGCCCTTATCCAGGACATGGATGTTCATGCATGTTTAATGGTTAACTTAAAAACCCGATGTAAAAGGCTAATGGCTGTGTTTTCTTTCAGTGGTACAGGAATAAATAAATAACCACAGCTGAGTTTTGCACCGAAAACGACTCTCATTCTTTTTCACTTAAACACGGTTGAGTGACAGTTCCCAGTTCGCGAGAAGAAGAAGGAAGAGAGATATATTCTCGGAACTGTCGCTCAAACTTATTCTTCTATTAATTCTTTTTCATAAAATATTTTAATGTTAGGTCACTGATGGGAGCGGGTATGCTAGAAAATATAATATTGGAAATGGAAACGGCAATAATTGATTTTTTGGGCCTGCGCGACGTGAGATGGAGGGAAATAGGGGGCCTAGTGGCGTGATGGGTAGAGGATCATACACAGTGGGGGGAGAAGGGTATCCAGAGGTAATTTTGGCATCAAACGTGAAGCTGGGTAAGAGAATTAGGTACAGGTAAGGTAAGCGATACTATTGTAGTGGTAGAAATGAGGCTCGACCCACAAACCTTGTGGTGGTTCAAGTCTTCAAAGCCATTAGCAATCATACGGGGGAAGAAGTAAAAAATTAGGGAAATCCCGAACAATAAAATTATAACAGTGATGGGGAAATGAAACGCTTAATTGGGGATAGGAGGGATGGAAACGAAATGGAAGAATTTGAAGTAGGAAAGTGAAATGACCGGAGCGAGAAAGAATTAGAATTTTACAGGAGAAACAAGTTAATCATCACGAGCACGAGGTTCAAAATCATCATAAAGGGCAGATGAACAAATGCAGGAATCCACGGGATGCGCGGAGATACCACACAGACCACATCATGGTAAGACATGTTTAGGAATATCTAATATGTGAAAATCTATTGTCCAGCATGCTTCTTATAGAATTCTACATAAATAACACAGGAGGCAAAAGTTATTATGCGAAAGTATTACTAGTATAGTTGCATCCTGCTATGCATCTAAAGGTCAAATCAGTTATCCACTGTAAAAGATAACCTAAAGTAGCCAAATAAGCCCATTCACAAATTATTCATTAGCCAAGATGAAATATAGAGCAGGATTATATAAATGATTGGAGCTTATTATCTTATGATGCATCACGAATTTCAACAGTCACTAATAGAATCGAAACACTTAAAGAAAAAGTGAGTGCTGACTGGAATTCGGAGAGAATACGGAACAAAGATCAGTAAAAACACCTGTAGAGTGCAGAGCCTTCCAAATAATTGATATTTTATGGCTTTCACACTCATGGGATTTGTAATCGTATCAGAAGCAAAGGCGCCTCCAGGCGCTCGGCGTGCCAGCCCTGTGCTTTGCAGCACGAATTAAATTTGCAACGAGGGAGTCAGTCCCGGGGACTTGCAATGTACGTGGCAAGGATTTCAAAGGGAATAATGAGTGCAAAATGCACAATCCAGGATGACGGGGGATGAGGGGAACATAGAGGGGCAGGGAGGCGCCGGCGCCTGCGATTACTTGTTCTCGCAAGCCCTAAGTTTGCGGTATGGAGTAGCGCGGATTGAAGATGAGAACACGTCCCCACACCGCGGCGAAAGGGAGAGGGATTAACAGAAGAAAGGATAATCGGATTTTCCACCGGGTCACTCAGGTGATCACCTAAGGAGGAAGAGCAAGGTGTTCTTCGAAACGTCGAGAGGCATTGAGCCCTTACCCATGAATTACCCTGTGTAAAAACCAAGAATAGTGTAAGCACAAGATACACACGGAAAATCTAGAAAACTACGAATTACCAGCACTCCTCCGCCATATCGAACGCCAACGGAAAGAATTACCGAGATTGCCGCACTATCATGACAGCTAATGATTCTATGTATTCTGTGGTTAACCTGTTCTCCGTGTCGTAATATTTATTAGACCCCCTCGTCCCTTAAAAAACAACCAAAATTTTTATTTCAATCCCTCACTCTATCCCACTTGCCATGAGTTGCAAGATAAAAGATACAATTACATTATTACTTCGAATGATGAAGTAGCTTCCTCCAATCCATCACGATGTCTCGAATGAGACTAAAAAGGCTATGAGTATCCTCAATCTCTTTACACGTCCATCATCAAGAATTACGCTCGACAGTCTCTCGAATTATTTTGGATTTTTTTCCCGGATGCTTGGTTTTCTGCAAAACGTAAAAAGCGTACCTACAGAGGAAGCTGCATCAATTATACCGCGCTAAATAAACCAGTCATACCAGAGGAAATAGCAAGACGTAATCAAATAGTAATAAGGTCGGTACAAAGGGATTCCGATAGTAAATCAAGTACAAAATCGTCGGAAAAAGTTTTTACGCAGGGAATTTTCACGTGGTAAACAATAGAACTTGAGGCTATGCACCTCATCGCCGCACACACACTTTTCTCCGAGCCGCAATGCATGAGAGTAGGTATTCCTTACAAAAAACAGCATATCGTTCCATAATCACCCACCGTCAACGTGCTTACAAACCACCTCTCTCGTTTCTTCCCACGTGAACATGATACAAGGAATTATAGCGGCAGTCGTAATTGCTCCTGCGTGCGCCCGCCAACTGCGCCAATTCCACACGATTACGTGGAGACTCGGATAATTAAGGAGGAAGAAGGGGGGAGGGGGTGAAAATGGACTGGAAGGGGGGACGAGAGTCGGAAGACAGTGGAAAAGATTCTCTCGTTTCAACGCACGTACCGCCCGAAAGGTTGTCAAATTATCTAGAGTAAATTCCCATCGACCAGGAAAGAAAAGACGGAGCGAATACTCCGCGATTACGTCAAAAAACAGCAAAAAGTGAAATAATAACGTGCAACCAGGAGCCATTTCATTTTTATGCATCGAAAGATTATTGGACATTTGACTTTCTCATTTCAACATTAATATGCACTTAATTAAAAGAATAATCAGAAGACGAAAGCAGTTGAGGAAGGCCTAGTGAAGCTGCCCATCAAAGGAGCACTCAGAAATCGGGGAATATCATCTGCGGACATTTTGAATTTTCGCCATTTTATTAGTTCGCCATGTCCCACTTATACTTTTCAGAATAAATATATGAATGCTTTTTGAGTGGTTATATATCGCATCAAATTTCATTCACTATGTAGAGGATACATCACTATTGCAAACCAGAGGGAAACACTTGTATATGACCATTCCATTCGGACTGAATTGCTACAAATGTTTCCGCTTCAGACGGATCTATAAATCCCCGCAACTGATGGATAGGTACTTACAAAATTTTCCTGAATCACAGTAACTATTTTAAAGTTTATAAAAATAGGGAATGGGAAGTGATTCACAGAGCAAAATAAGTGACATCACGAAGCTTTTGAAGAATTATGAGCACTGTATGAGCCATAACCGAATTACCAAAGCTCGGAGAAGAACAGGCAGACGGTAAAAAATTGTATTCGAGAAGGTTTTTTGAACATTGTAATCCAGGACTAGAGCATTGCCATTCCCTTTTATAACCAATACGGTCCCAACATCACAGCCAATTGGAGGCATACAAAACGTTTCTAAATGAAAGATTCACTGCGGAATCTTGGTAATAATTTCACTGCATTGACTAACCTGAGACATTAAACACAGGGATTTCAAAATTAATAATTTGTACCTTCAATTACATTATTTTCAATATCATTCTCATGAACGAACAAAAGGAGTAGTTAACTGAGGTTATTATAATTCAAAAATTCTTTCTTACACCTCAAACCCGTTTTCGGGATTACAAGACGTTTCCTCTGGAAAATTTAAATCGCCATGTACGAGGTACACCATGCAAACATACGCAATTGCAGTCCTTCGTAATTAGCTCGGCCTAGCCGGAATGGTTTTGCGACCGCGAGCCCGTCTTCTGGTGCCGGCGCCCGCAGCATTAACGCTTGATGCAAGACTTCAAGGCACTAAGCAGAGGCGAGACTAGAAGCGGTCAATGCAAGGCAATACCGTTTCTTAATAGCAGCGTCATAAAGACAACAGAAACATGCCCATGCGGGCGCGTCAGTCGGAGCCCGTGTGAAGACATCACACCCACAGAGAGGGGGCGAGGAAGTATGCGAATAATAGTGAGGATATAGAAAAGAGTAAAAACGATTTCCGAATGAGACTGGCGGAAATTTATTCAAAATTTCTGAACAACACACCTCGAAACTACAGTGCATCAACGATGCACAACAAATTACGTCAAACAATATGCAGGCGAGGACGGTATATATTCACTGTTTAGCCTTCATCTGCGTTAATTCATACAGCTGAGATGATTTATAATGAAGTGACAAGGTTAATATTTACTAACATGTTCACTACCATCCACTAATTTCCGGGGCAATCGAGACACGAGGATGAGCGGGAGCTTACCTGCAAAAAAGAAAGAAACACCATTAAAATCAAGCAGGCAGGAAAAAATACATCAATCTAATTAAACATTTTATGCTAATATAAATATGTATACTTAATTAAGTATTAATAAGTCAAATTCTGAATGCACCATTTTTGTCTTCGAGTTTCACAAATAAGTTCCAAGCTCTGACGATGACAATATGACTGTCAAGAGACTGTTAGCAGGGAACTCATATATACCTATTCATTTATTGAACTAAACTTCAAGAGAAAATAAAAATATACCTAACAACTCTGTGGTCAAGAAAACATTCGTGAAACATTGATAAATAGAAAGAGAGAAGTTTGAGAAGGACCAAGAAGCTTGAGATAGAGAATGAAAGAGAAATGAGATTAAAGAGAGAGTGACAAATGAAAAGGGAACGATAAAGTAATAGGACTCGAATAGTAAGAACATGATAGATGAGGAAATGGTCGGAGGAGGCAAAGAGAAGGCAGATGGTACAGATGGAGCGCGTATTCGAGCGAGGGGATGCTGATAACCGAAGCAGAGTGAAATATGCTGATTATGTGGATAATAGTGAGAGAAATCAAAGCGGAATCATGGTTAAAATGAGGAGTGATAGACCTAATTACGAACTGAAATAGGACACCCAACGAAGAAATCAGGACAATAAAGGGTGTTTTGTATAACTGAAGGTCTGCATTATATGAAAGCCTGTTGGTGTAAAACAGTAGATAATTAGCGCAACTACAAATTGAAATAAGCACTCGCAATTTTCCACGATTATAAATTTGTTTTATCACAACCTAGGATTCCACCAAATGTCTTTCATGTTTAGCATTAATCCTTTTCACCCTTGCTATTACTAATATTTTAAAAGCTGGCAGGTTTTCCATATTACTTTGTACTTCGTTTAAAACACTGGCACACATATTCCATGGGAGATGAAAGGCTTGCGTCATTCCTTTACCCTGCTTAAATTTAGCATTTTCCGTTCCATGGTTAGTGCTTCAGGGGCCGAATACCAAAAGCCAGTGTCTCAGCGCTGTCAAGATGTCTGCAACGACTGTAGGAAGCACCCGGGCGCCACACATTCTAAGCACCTCCGCGGGAAGGAATGAAACGGATAAATAGAGAGATCGGGTGTCTGCATCCGAAGCACAACGCACCGCGAGTGCATCTGGCAAAGGGACGTGGGACGACGGCGGCCGTGAACGCGAGTCGCATTGGAGCGGGTGCGGATATCATCGGTGCCACTTGGAATAGCTCTCCTGCCTTGCGGTCGCGGATATCGCGGAACGCCAATGGGAGTAACTAGGCTTGCTCAAGGTAGGAGTGCTTGGATTTCAGGGTCGCAGCAAGCTGAGGGATAGCGCGATTCGAGAAGATAAACTCATAAGCTAAGACAGTGACGACATCCACGGTGGTAATTAATGACGTATTTTTGGACTAAAATGTACATGCTAATTTCAGATGTAGGTATGGAGAAGAATGGAGAAGGTGAAATGGACAGAGAGGAGGATAAACGACGAACTGATGGACATGGTGGGTGAGGAGAGGCAACTTTTAGAGGAGAGGAGATTTTACAGAGGACACAGAGGGTATGGATGCAGGGAGTACTTTGCGGGGATGGGATATTGAAAATGGTGTTAGAGGGTAGAATGTTAGGGAAACGAGGGAGGTGAAGGAAGAGAATAGGATTTTTAGTTAGGTTGAAAGGGAGTAGGCATAACAGTGAATTGAAGAAGGCAGCGCTGAACAATATATTTTTCTCCGCACGTCCGTTGTGCTAAGCCATCCCTAATTTTATTGACAGCTCACTCCTCTCACCGTTTTCCTTTGCCTCGCGTTAAACTCATGAAATAATTAAGTTGTAATATTAAGAACTGTTTTACGTGATACGTATACTGCAACTGTCGTCTTTCACGTAAACTTAGGTTTTCTGGAAAGCCATGTGAAATAAATATCCCAGTATAAGTTTCTTATTTTCAGATCTCATAGACTTAATCTTACATGAAAATAGCCATGCGTTGGGGAATACGTTATCCAGTGCCATCGTGCGCAGTTGAGCTGCACAGCGGCGTCATTATATTCCTCAAAACAAATGATCTCATTCTCACCTTTCCGCGGATAGACTTTCACTCCCTGTCGACCTTTAGCCACGTATATCTCCCCTTCACCACCATCTCGCCTTTCCTCCCTCTTCAGCGGCTTATCTCATGCTGTCGCCGACCCTTGTGCATGCGTCCGCGCGTGTCAGTTTTAAGCCGGACTCCCTTGCTCTAAGGCTCATAACCGGAAGGCGAGAAAGCCGAAGAGACGGGTTGGTTGATACTCCGTGACAATGCATCAACACCAAGGTAAATGCCTTAACAAGAGCGTTAACACTGTAAAAAGGAAAAGTTGATTGCATTTCTGTACGGAGCTTTCTTCATTGTTTCCTCATTAGTGCTGATCTCCACATGATCCACCAATTCAATTCTTTCCTTCCCTCTCTTTTCTCTCCTTCAACTGATGTTGAACATCGGTTATTGAACATCGGAGGTAAAACATATCTTCAATGTGAAACCTCAAACCATATCTTCAATTGCTGAGCCCTGTTTGGCGTGGGTGGCGTTCCCTTCTAGGGGACCGGTGTCGACCTCCTCCCCATCTTTTCGTCCCCTCTCGACACCTCCCCCTGCTATGACGCTGCACCCTCTCCACCGCTGCTTCCGTTTAAGATTGGTGGCACCCTAGCTCTCTTGAGGCGTGGCCGTGATAAACTTGGCTGACGTGTGCTGCTTTTCTCATTCTCCCTCACCCCACCCTCCACCGATACCCACACCCACACTCCTCCATCCTCCTCGCCTCCACCCACACCTACTTTTCCTACTCCATCCCGTAAAAGAGATTTCACCCCGGAAAGATAAATTCTTGCAAAATTTTGAATGCATTTATCTTTCATTGTACCCTTTTGTTCACTTAATCGTAGTTTCTATAATTTCGCGGCAAATTTCATTTAAAATATTCAAGAATTGTATTAACGATGCTCTAATGGGAAAGACTATTGAATACAAGGAAATTATAGGAATGAAAGAATGCAGCAAAAAGAATCCTAGAAAAATGAATGCAACTATCCCGTTACTTAAAAGTTATGGCATCAACATAATTTGAGCAATACAATGTAGGGGCTATCTGAGTTACCAGGAAACTGAGGTTGTATTTGTTATGACCGTAGCTTGAAAATGGTGGGTGCTACAGTCGACTAAAAATGCAAGAAAAAACAAGGATTGAAAAATTAATTAGAAATTACTAAAAACCAATCTGCTTTCAAACATGCATTGGCAAGGTTATACTTTTACACATGTAATAGCAGCATGTTCTACAGCAGTATATTTTAAGCAAGATGACCGAGCTAGCGGAACGTTCGTAAGGTAATGGAAGAGGTCTGTGTAAGGGATCGTTGAGCCGGAGCGTGGAGGTATATGAGGAAGAATGCAAGGGGACGTACCCGTAGAATGTCCCCGGGGTGGCTTGTTTCTTCTGCCTTGGCATACGTGGGAGCCGTATCAGTTATAACAAATTTGTCGCCCTTTCTCCTCCCTCTCTCTCCCTCTCACTTCTTCTCTCCCTTCCCTCATCGGAGGCCCAGTGTCGTATATCGTCTCCTGGCCGAGAGGTGCATGCTAATACCCTTTGCCACCGTCTCGCCTTGTTTGCACAGGTGCGCTAATATCCCAAGAGGCTTTATTAATGCTGTTTGTCCTAGTCACTCGTCCCTCCTTTCTGTGTCCAGTAAAGCCTTATCCCTCTCGCTGGTAGATACTCCTCACTACGAATCTGTGTACCTCCAAGTCTCCCCTCACGTCTCATTAAATTCCTTATTCATTCATACATATCCTTCATCAACTCATGACCTCTCATTCGTCCTAATGAGTGTATGTAGGGCCAGAACCTTTCCAAAATGAAAGTACAATGCGTGATGAACGTGGTTTCACGTAACTTAATGGAATGATAATTGTGTAATTATTATTTTTACGGCATTTTACCATTTAAGGTAGGTTTAATTGGTGTACGTATGAAGTATTCAAGCATCCCCTCCCCTCATGGAATTCCCTCTGAAATTCACAATTAATAAATTCATTCTATCTAAAAATCTAATTCTCTTCCTCTACCTCGTTTACCCAACATTCTACCCTCTAACACTCCACTTACCCTCCTACCCTCTACCCTACTATTCTACACTACCATTCTACCCTCTAACACTCCTCTCTCTCATCTTACACTCCCAAAATATCTATTCCCCTCTCAATGCTTAATATATACATTCCATGTTCCTACACTCATTGCTAATACCTTCTCCTCTATTTTCTAAGTCTGCTTTTCTTATTTTCTAGATGCTACTAATGATGATGGGTCTATGCAAGAGTTCTTAATGTTCACAGCCTAGAGAACTTTGCTGGCCTCGCTGCCGTGAACGACACCCGCCCTTTGCGGACGAGTACCTACATTGGGTCTCCAAGGCTCGTATGGTAATAATCCATATTTTAAGCGCAGAGATAGTAAAGATTCCCACCAGTGGCGGATGCAGATGGGCTCAAGGGGGGACGCAAAGATATCTTCTGCTGCCTTTACGTATATCATTTTAAAAAAATGATCAAGTCACACGCAAAGTTTAATAAAGTTGTACTTAAATTGATTAACAACATATGCAAGGCAATGTCCCCTTGTATTATGAAAAAGTTCCAATTGTGGTTCTGCAATGTTCGGCAATGCGGGCGGCCCCGCAATGGGGGGGGGGGGGGGCGCCACCCTTATGTATCCGTCACTGCTTCCTTCTTCTATTCTAACAATATCAATAAATATCAGACAAATTATCCTTTAAACATGAACCGCTGAACAGGCAAGGGGAAAATACGTGGCTATAACACGTTGGAGAATAAACACGGGATCCATCTTGGGAAGGAAAGTGGCGGTTGAGTGAGATGTGAGATTAAAGGAAGACGGAAGAAGGCTAGTCTACTGATATAAAGAGTGCGGACACGTGTGGGGCCATTGTGCGAGGAGAGAGAAAGATAAGAAAGAGGAAGGGGAGAGACGCAGGAGGAGGAGGACAAGGAAAGAGAGGACAAGCCCAAGGCAGAAGCAAACAATGGAGCACAAGCATCGCCAGCAGGAGTGAAAGGAGACGCGTGATAAGGTAATGTAAATGCGATGGCCAAATTATTCGCAAGGGAGAGGGGAAAAAAATAATACGAATGCTCTCCACGTTCACATGCGCAGGGCCCAGTGTGAAGGAAAAGGATGTCGACGAGAAAGGCAGCGCAAGATAAAGAGGCACGCGTTCGGGAAAATAAACATGCCGTCCGTCTTAGCACCCGAAACTTGATGGATAATGCCTAGAGTGGTCCCCGCAAGGGTGACGAGGAACCAAGGCCGTCCTCCATCCCGCTTTCCAATACCTCTTTGTGATGAACATAGGATTGAGAGAGAATTTCAGCGATACTTTAAAAGTACGTGAAAACATTCACATAAAATAATTACTAGCCATTGGCAGGTTTTGTCTTTGCATGAATGAGCACGTGTATTTTTTAATTATGCGTAATATTTCAACGACCGTGCGGTGTGCATGTGGCGGTCCTCTTGCATTCTGCATGTTGGTGATAGATTACCCCCTACCAAACACCCTAGAGGTGGTTCGCAGTGCATTACGTAGATATGGACATCTTAGTTCGAAGATCTATCCAAATAAAAATGTAAGAATACATAAGCAATATTAATGCATCTCCGTGATGAGATAATAGTTAAAATCGAGGTAGGTTGGAAAAAATGGCCTGAGAAATAATTAGAAATGGTGGGTAAGGGGAAGAAAGTTCCAGAGGAAATAATGAGGAGAAAGAAGTTAGAAGTGTGAGGGAATGCAGCAAACGGTGGTAGAGGAAATGATGGCAAGTAAAGCGGAGAGAAGAATGAGAGTAGGGTCCAGAAATATAAAAATGAAAGTCAATGTATATTGGGAAAATAACGACGAAAATTCGGCTTGTAAAAGAGTGAAAGACCAGGCTTTAAATTATTAGTCACAAATCATTAAAATTAAAAATATGGAATTAATTATCATTAATAAAAGAACCAGCATCGAAAATATCTTATAAGTTTCAGTTTCCTTTCCAGGCTGAGCATCACTGCACCCTACAGCAAATTGAATAAGTTTTCTTCAAACGCAAATGGAGGCCATTAACACCAAGGAATCGTGACAAACATAGCATAATAAAAAGCAAAATAGAAAGTTAATTAACACTGAAAACAAACTTTACTATATTATGTTAACAAAATAAAATAATACAACTGGCCAGTGAGTTCAGCTACGTACTTGGGAATGAGGGCTACATTAATTTTTCAATTAAATTAAGGCCATTTACCAACGGATGTTTTCAAAATGTCCGTTATATTAACCCTGGTGACAGCACAAAGCTTTCGAATGCGCTCTGGGGCTTGGCCATTAATGGGCACTTGGGAGTGACAGACGATGCTGAAGGCTGACCGCACTTTATTCGCATGTCTTCCAGGAGAGTTCACCTAATCTTCTGGCTCGCCCGAACGTGTCACTCCATTGGATCTACTCCCTGATTGGATGCGGATGATCGGGGACAGTTTGCAGCAACGCAATCGGAAACCATTCCGGACAGCGACGGGACGCTAGCGTTATGATTCGATTAGCGGGCGAGTGATGTCGCGACCGCGCTAGACCTGCTTCAAGTGCACGGCGCATCGCGGCTTTATGCGCCCCTAACCACCGACAACGCTGACCGCCTGGGGCTCAACTGCATACCCCTTGACGGCATACCAGTCGGTGCCCATTCGTGACATTACATTCACCCACCTAACCCACTTGAGTCACATTATACACGGTGCGCCTGAAAGAAGGCGCCAGAGTAATAAAAATCTATTGCCATACATTTCACTACATTCCATCAAATATGCAGGTAAATGTAGGTTTACGAGAGCACTCATTATGTACACCAATCCCCATTCCCACATAGTAATTATTTCCTCCTTCATCGTGGTTACTAAGACGACCTTAAGTATTGTTGAGGGCGAATGAGCGAGTTGTTCGCCCATTCCAATGACATTTTGAGTGTTTTTTTTTTGCTTTTTTTAGCAACTTATCGACCCAATACTTGAACACACGTGACACAAATTTGTTCCCACCCCTCTCCAAAACGCGCTTGATGAATTCAAGCGCCCATCGACTCGTTTATGTATAATACCCATTGCTCTTCGTTCGAACCATGCTTGCTTTTCTTTTCCTCCCTCTTCCCCACTTGGAATAATTTTGTTCCTTGATCATTATTCCTGAATATCCAATCCCTAAAAGCGCAGCAATCCACACCCCCTGTCATCTTATTATACCTAGCAGCTTTCTCCCCCACACTCTCCCTGCCCGTTGTCGTTAAAAAAGCATTGCTACACATAGTACATAAACTCACAGCATGATAAAATAGTAACATGAGGTTATCTACGATTTAGAATAGTTAAACCACATTCAGCCACAGCTCAAGTAGCTCATTTCTTTCCATTCAATTTCTCTACGCTCAGTTGGATCACATTTACGACCGAGCTACAGCGATAACAGCTATAGGGGAGAGCTAAAAGCCTTGCAGATAAATCGATTGCTTCAGGGTTACACTGCGTTGTAAATTACTGTAACACGACAATTTAGCTAGCACTCCAACCACCTCTTTCAGGTTGAGTCAGGTATACAGAATACTTTTTGATACATTTTTTCTCTTGAATGCACAACTTATCAATCCAATCAAACAAACAAACCTCCAAAATATGCACAGCAACGATTTACGTCTAGGACAAGAATATTATTAGAACACAAAGCAACAAAACAAGTATATTTTGCCTCAAGTTTCAAGTAAATGAAAATTGTTTCTCAACAGCGATTCACAACAATAAAATTTTGGCTGCAAACTAGACTAAAAAGACCTTATTTATGTTAGATTCTCTTTAAATGGAGCACTGAGTCTTGTCTTATTTTCATTGAACGAGTGAAAAACCACCATTGCATGACGCTAAAAAGGAATGAACCACATCGCGAATACTAGTGGAGAGAACTGCAATAATGGACACTAGAACGCTCTTCGAACTTATTAATCGAGGAAGGAAACGATTCCAACCTAAGTATTGCAGGAAACAAAAAAAAATCGAACAAAAATCAGGACGAGGGACGATACCGTACGCGCAGTAACCATGACCACGACGCATAAGAATTTATAGCAAGCTCCGAAGTGTATTTTTTATCGGCTCCGCCGAAGCAAGGGATTTTTTTTAAGGGGATTAGGGGCTCTGGAGACAAAGGGGAAGATAAAGGTGAAGAGAATGGAGGAGAGAGGAGACTGCGATAAAGGGGAGTTTAAGAAGAATGAATAGAAGACCTCGAAGGGATGCAGGAGGGAGTAATGGGAAGCCCACGGTGACGAGTCACGGACTAGTAAAGGGGATGCACCCTTCGTTGCACGGAGGAGAAGAAACAAGATTAAAGAGTAGAAAAGGCGGGAGTGGTAGATAACGGAGTCTCCGCCCGGTGAGCTTGCCTTCGAATTTTAGCGGGGCTGGAATGCATTTCAATGGCAGTCCTAATACTCCCATTAAAATGCTCTTCCAGGAGAAATTCAAGAGCAAAAATTGACCCTCTATTCCCCTTTGAGTTTACCATATTCTGGAGTACTTTTTATAGCTTTTCCCCTCTATTTTTCGTGTTAAACGCTTTCGGCATTCCATTTGAGGTGTTTTAAAGGCTACAATCAAAATTCAAACTAATGGTTTTAAGTGAATTTTATAAAATATCCATAGATATTTAAAAAATAATCACCCATTGGGATTGACTCAAATGATAGATAACTCGATGCCTTTGCCCACATTCTCACCGACAACATCAAGTCCTAACGCTTTAGTCAACGCAATGTAAAATTATAATTCGACCATTCGATAATAAAACGACAAAAGGAGGAAGCCAAAGAAAGAGGAAGATTACTACTAAAAAGTATTTCAAACCGAAGAGACAGAAGTATGTAGATACCATTAATAGAACTAATCCTCGAATAGTTTAAATTACAATCTACCGGTTAAGATGGGTTCACAAGGTAGGCGAAGCACTTAACTCCGCCTATTCCAACTCCCTCGAATTTCTATACTTCGGCCCATCTATCTCATTATGCCCGCGCATCCTGTCGCTTTCTCGCCTTTCCTAGGTATAAATAAAAAATAGCAACATCATTACTCCGCGTAACGCTCCCATGATAAAAGAGAGGACATATATCCTTAAATCCATAACAGGCGTAAAATTTAATAGGGTAACAAAATAAATAAAGACAACGGTATGAGGAAAGATGTTAGATACGGATGATGACGACGGAAGGAAGAGGAATGGACAGGCACGAAGAGAGAAGAAATTAGCGACCGGCGGAGAAATGAGCCTCGACCCCGACAGCAGCGCCATGCGACGCACATTAGCGCGCTGCCGCGGCTGCACTGCGATAGACAACGGGAGGATGGGAAGGGGGGGGAGTTCGGAGGAAGCGCCCGCCGTCCAAACTGCCTTGGAAGGACGATGGAGAGAGAGTAAGTGGAGCGAGAAAGCAAGGGGAGAAAACAAATCCCTGAAAAAGTCTTAAATTAATAACGCCATACTCCCTCGGAATCTATATAATATTAATTCGTTCAGCGTGGCTTCAGAATTTCGTATGGGCCACGAAGGCTCCAGAGCAACAGACGCAGGGCCACCAGCTTCCAAGGCCCTGATCAGGGGACAAGGGGGACGGAGGTTAAAGGGGTTTTAGGGATAGATGAGGGTGTGGAGAGATAAGCGCAGGGTGTGGTCAGATGAGTGGTTGATAAGGGATGGGCACATCACGTGGCATAGCAAGGGTTTACGAGGGAATTTAGAAGATAATGAACATATGCATTATTCAATTTAAAAAACTCATTAGGAACCAGCAGCGACCGCAGGGTTATCAAAATTTAATGAAACTGAATGAAGAAAGAAGAGACATGGTCGGGATTAACCTATTACGGAGAAGATTATCATAGATGTTGATAAATATTTGCAGCCCTCGGGAATTCTTGGGTTCTAATCAATATCTCAAGATTAAGTAAGTTCGTTTACATCACCGTACGCTGCAAAATTTTAACAGAGGAGGTATAAAGGAGAAATATATTAATGAACACAAAAAGCCTGAAGTGTTTTCTCTCCGAATTCTCATGATGGTTTTCACAGCCTTCCCTAATGGGTAATCAGACAAAACAAGATATAAATAGTCTGTATTGCAGAGAGTTTTGACGTTGACTCAAAGCTGATCCTCAACTATGCTCCGGCTTAAAAAAACTATAGCACCAATTTTTCAAAAGATCTTAAAACATCATCACTTCCTCGGAACCTCACAGTTGAGAAACACACATTAAGGATCACTCCGGCCTCAATAAAGATAATTTTTCGTATCCGTGACGGTTACGACAAACCTCGCTTGCTTCAAGTAAATTAACCTCTTATCACCCTATTTCAGCATTCAGCACATTCCTCATTCACATCCACTAATCATCTTTACCATTGCCTTAAAGCCCACTCCAATTTTATGAGATACAAACGGCGATGAGATAGAAACTCCACACATAATTTTATGAGATACAAACGGCGGTTAAGAATACGTAATGATGTTATGTTTAAGAGATTTATTTTTTCTTTTTGCATTCAGTGGTTAAAGTTTTGCAGTAGTGTTTCGTCAGTGGTTGGCACAGAGAAGAACTAAAATGACTGAAAAGGCACTACGATATTCCATCCGCCCTTTAATCATGAGAGAAATAGACTTATTAATGACAGTCTAAACTCGCAGGATTTATCCCGTCATCATCAAGAGGACATCCCGTTTCTTTACGAGACTGCAGTAGGTGTATCGTAGAACGGCTGTTGCTATCCCCTTTAAAAGACCTTACCATTACTAATTGACCGTGACGAGGCATCAGAAATTAATTTATAAAAAGTTTAAGAAGAAAACGCAGTCACCAACTTTTCCGCATCGAACAGAACGTGGCGCTCCTTTAGAATATAAAAAAGACGAACTAATGAAAAACACAGCAAAAAGAAGTTATATGATGGGAGTCATTCCCGGGGAAATTCTCAAAAATCCAGAATATATTGATGGACTTCTAATTTTCCAAGCAATCATACACATCCCCCTCCACCCCGTATTTAATTTCCCTGACCTTTTCAAGCATTCCGGACTTAACGCAACGCTGATTATTACTAAAGACGTTCTACGGTAAAAGCGACAACTTCCGCCGAACGGAGGCGAGGAAGTCATTGAGATCGCGAAGAGTGAACGGCAGACAAAGTACCCTTGAGGAAAGTTTCCCCTATCGGCAGGACTTGAACGGGGAGCGAAACTTCAACAATATGCTGAAAGCCCGCAGGCGAGAGTTGGGAAACAGGGAGGAAATGGTTAAAGACAAAACGGAATAAAATATTTGGGAACCGAGGGAAGAAGAGGGAGGAAGGTTCGGGAAAAGATTAAGCGAATCCAAAAGGCCGAGTTTAAGGACACGGAAACAGCTGAAGTCATTAGTAGGGCCGATGAATAAACAGAGTTTGGACGAAGGGCCAGGGACAATAAGCGATAGACATTTTACAGGTCCTTTCTTCATTATTCACCGCGGGTCCAAAATATGGGCAAAGGCCAGCAGGAGACGGGGGAGGGCATTGGGACAGTTGAAGTTCTAGGCTGCCCGAAGACTCTTACATTGGCTTGATCAATTAAAGGCTAGAATAAGTTATTTTTAACTGAAAGCCGCATTTTCAAGGCAGTACGGCTGAATGCAAGATTTCCAGACTCCATTTTCAAGCAATATTTTTGCTCACAGGTTATTAGCTTGCTACGTGGAGTGATTCCATCTATTGGGCCTTCTTTCCAAGCATGCTGCGGAGGAAAGGCTTGCCGTGACCTCTACTAATAGATTACACGCTTACTAGTGGAGTGGGTGCCATTCTATACGACTCCCGATAGGCCCATACAAGGTTCTCGACGTTGTTCTCAATTGCAAATCTTAAATTTCATGAACGACTTTTGAACGCCGGGATCCCCAAAAATGTTGTCTTAATCCGTGCAGAAACTTGAATTTTCTTTGGCAGTGCTTATGCTTTCAAGTATTTTAAGTTTATCTATGAAAACTAATTTCTTTTTAAACGAAACCCAATAATCTAACTGTTAAAGCAAATCGTCTTATATAGATGATATTCTCAATTCGTCAGCTAATATTTTTTGCAACAGATTTACGTTATACGCTATCTTTATGTATGCCCTCTCCGCATTAACAAACACAGCACAGCGACATAACAAAGAAGAACAAGCTTGAAATAAATCGTTTATTCTAATGAAAACATAACATTAAATTCGCCCACTCATGGGTTAGGGCAGTGTGTCTCTTCTAACGTCCCATTAATTTCACGGAATGCTAACGAACGTAATGAGCTAACTGCGGCAATTGACCAGGAGGATTCATCAGTTGCACTATTCCGGCAGTCGTATGAACGACGAAAATCAGGAACATACTTAGGCAAACAACATTAACTAAAGCCAATAAAGGCAGTTACGGCCGTAGACCATAATTCACGAGACCATTTCATGATCGGGTGCACATTTTCCTGTTTGACTTCATTGAAAAAATCCGAAATTATCACGCCAATCAACTTAACATACATTCATGGCGAAAAACGTCACTTATTGCAGAAATCAGTCAGTTCCACTGGATTTTAATAGGCATTTGTGCAAAATTTAAACGTGGAACTTCATCTTCAACTTAATTATGCGAGCTGGGTTTCGTTTGGATAAAAAAGAAAGGTTTCAATTGGAGCAAATGCGGAAAATAGATGACAGAATAATGTTTTTACCTCAACTCGATAGTGAAACTCTCATGACCTCACCTCGTTACGTCCGAATAGAGTGACCCTGACCAGTGTTTAACAGGAGCACAGCGCATAACATTGTTGTTCTTTTCATGAAAGGGTCAAGGGAAAAAATACTGTTTTCGCTGGAGTTCTGGTCTGGTTATAATTTTTCCCCACAATTTTAAAAGGTGAAACAGGTGATTCGAGATATTTTCTCATCTGAAGCTCGTGTGGACAACCACGGCTAAAATGACGGTCACCTAAATATTTGGAGAGAAAATCAAAAGCATCGCTCCCTTCACTACCACTCGCAATTCATCAAAGAACATTAGTAAATGAAACAATGCAGTCTTTCCACTGAATTTATTTTAGCACGACGGGTTTTGTTTGCGACCAAAATTAAAGTCTTTTAAAATACGAATCATTATCATTTCCAATAAATACTTTTAAAATTTTAATTGTTTTTTACGTTTATAGTTCTCCTGTTTCAGTTGAGGAAAGAAGGAAAAACATAGGAACACCGTGAGAAGGTATTGTTTCATTATCCAATAATAAATTCCGCAGAATATTGACAAGCGGTAACAACATGTTTCTCAGAAAGAAATAAGGGTTAAAATAGCTATCCAAGCATCAACATGCACCGCCCGTAAGAAAATGGTGCGGAAATTACCAAGGAAAATCGGAAAATTTGCGAAAAAGAAACTAAAATAATGACAAAAAAGCGAGAATAATGGACGAAGCACACAAATATACTGTAGTAAATAAAATTGTGCGACGAAAAATGAAAAAAAATGAGCAAAAACTTAAATCCATCCTATTTGCGGGTAATGCTTGACAAGCCCACCAAATGCAAGTTATACATATCCTCTTGGATCAAGATGAACGCACCGCAGTTGAATGACGATTCCAGAATATTCTCACTTCGCAGCCACTCCGAATTTTTATCCGCTCATTGCTGAGGAGAATGCATTATATAACTGATGACAATGATGATTAACACTATACATACATTTCATCAGTTCAATTCATTTTCCTCTACCATAAGTTCTCTGTCATAAATCGAAAGTAGAACCTTGAACTTGGTAGAAGGGATCCATATAAACAATGATAATACTTCGTGACTCCCACAATTTATTTAAAAGAAATATTACGACTGCTTTCAGCAATCAAGCCATTAGGAAGTATATGCTTTATTGTACTTATGTACTAGATAATGGCTTGATAGTCGAAACCAGTCGTAATTTTTAGTGATTTGTGGAAGTAATGAAGTGTTATCATTACTAATTCTCAATTATAACTCTAAATCCAACCAAAAAAGTACACTGTTCCTAATATATTTCATTTATTATCAAAACGCTATAGTTGAGTGGGAATAAATACGGTTAAAAAATTAAGGTAGATTAAAAACAAAGGTACGCTAATTCAGAACTGTTACTAAGCGTAAGCTCAAGGATAATACCTTCCCTCCGTAACGATCTAAAAAAAAACTGAGGCACAATAAGTTCACGATTTTGTTTCTGGGAGGGATGGGATGGTAGAGGGAAAAAGAAGAATACATCCTGAATGCATCATTTCCTTTTAATCCTCGTGCTCCCCAACTCCGCACGATCCTGAGCAGCGGACCATGGAAATGAGGTTACTCCACTACTTCTTCCAGCCTGACCGCGAAAAGCCCCAACGACGATCGGATCGAAGCGAGGCGGAAACTTTAACTCTCTTCCGTTCCTTCGGCTTCGGCGGCCCGCCGTTTAAAGCGCCCGGGCGGCGTCTCGGATGAGAAAAAATAGAAGAATCTGTCAGGTGATGGAAAAGCAGGGAAGGGCAAAGGCTCCCTCTAAGTTTCAACCGTCGTTTAAGAAGATTCGGTCCGTAGCTGTAATTTTGCTCATGCTTCAATAAAGACAATGATCACCAAAAAATTAATTCCGATTCGCTGGCTCCTCGTCCATGATCAATTCCCCAAATATATATAGGCACCCATCGATACGAGATAAATTATGCGTTACAAATTCAAAGGGGGAAGGGGAAAAAAGATTAACATAACTGCGATAGTGACTTCTACAGCGACGATATCATAAAAGATAACAGAAAATATACCATGAAAAAAGGAGCCATAAAATTCAATAAGATCTCTTCAAGCCTTCAAGAAGGTGTTTAACAAAGGATATATTTTTCCACTGAGGGCACTACGCTACACCACAAAAGCCACCTGATTAAGGTAGATACAATGCAACAGGGGTCACCTCTCTCCAAGCTTCTACTGTTCTTTGCAAGATAAAAAATTTATAATATCAAAACACGCTGCATGGATGTCTGAACTAAATTAACACATTTCGTAAACACCGTTATATTAGCAGTACTGACTCTTACGTTATTGCTAAATCGATAGGTTTGCTGAATTGTCTGGACTGAATATAACATGCATTTTATACGCAAGTAGCTTTCGACCAAACGCAAGCAGAATAAAAAGAATCCCTCCTCTTCGGTCTTTCCAGCAGTCGATGCAATTTGTTCATCACTCACTTCCAAAGTTCCACTAACAATCATAAAGAAATTATTGAACGGACTGCAATTACCAGTTCATCAAAAATGGGTAAACATTTGGACAGGAAACTTAATGTCTCCATCCCATCCCTAAATCTTTTCATATACCAAAAAGATAAAAGATGATTCGTAGTTTGGTGAAAATATACGAAATGGTAGGCATTACTGAGAAAATGCCTTCACATAAAAATATCGCTATCATTTTTAGGTGCAATGGAGCACAGAACCATTAATCTGTCAATCAAAGGACGTCCTATACTTAAGAGATCGCATGATACCGCATACTACACAAATAGCTTGGTGAGGCCCTTCAAAAACGGATGAAAGATGAGAAAGAATGAAAAAAGACAATTATAGACTGAATGGTATAGTAGACCGAATAATCATTAAAGCTGAAGAAACTACTTCTTTGGTCTCAAAGCCTCATACACCATAACTGCACACCCAAGGAATTTCATTGCAAAAAACTCATGGAGTGATGAAACGAAAAATTACGTTATAAGTGCAGTTGCCTAATGCTGCGCTTGAGCTGCAATCAGAGGCGGTTAATTGCTTTACTTCAGGCACTTGGGCACCCAAACGAAAGACTATTGAGAGCGTAGGAGACACCAAAACCATTATTCTCCACCACTGCAAGAAAAGGATGGGAGAAAGATTATTTGAGCTAAGTAAACCGCTATCCTCATCTAAAAGGAAAAATAAAAGAATTGAAAAAGGGAATAAAGGAAGGAAGAGGAACTGTATGCGCAGGCGGTGACTAAAAGGGATGAAATAGCCGACGCCGGACCGTGTGCTGCAAAGTGATGACTAAACAAAGAACGAAGGGGTGGCTCCAAATTCATAATCCTCGGGGGAAAATTTGCTCTCTCAGAAACTAGACTGTTGGGGTGGGGGAGTTGACCGGGAAACCGTGGAAATGAGGGCGCAATGGTCATCCCCTCTTCGCCATACCCCTTCCCCCTCCGCTCATAGAGTCCTCGCAAAAAACCAAAGACGAGTCCCAGGGTCGCAAAGGTCATAGGATAGTGGGATTCCCGACTGCTTAAGCCATTCCTCCCACATTCTCCCTCGCTTCCTTCCTCTTCCCTCCGTCTCTCGAAAGAGATTATATTCATTCCCCACACTAATCTACCACTTTCAGACGGTTTTCATGATATTTGCGAAATTCCAATAAACCTACAACAGATCTAAACAATTGACTTCATAGATTATTTTATTATTCTGCCCCCTTACCATCATCCCAGCCACCACGCTCTCCTCTAGGCTTGCGCGCTCTTATGACCCTTACAACTACATTGGCGGGATAAGTATCCATTACTCCCAGTAAGCACGAGGAAGGGTAGTTTAAAATTCGGAGGGTGGAGTTTTGAGAGGGGGAACAATTGCAAGGGGCTACACTTTCTTACATATACCATGCCTTAACGCACAAAATATCAATCCATACCATTCCGACGATATATCTTCTTCAATAAATAAAATTTGAGGACGAAAAAATAAAATCCAGTACTCACAATGTCACACTCGGGAAATAAATCCCATGGATTCAATCCCATAATCACGCGCTGATGTTGGTTTTAATTCGATTCGGGATTAGGATGCTTCAAGTGCTGCCGATCGAGGAAACCTCTGGAGAAACAAAAATCCTCTGCAAGGCAAAGGGATATTGAGACCGCCTTACAAAAGAAGCTATCGAAATACAAATCACAAATAATAAAATGAATAGAGACGCGGGTTTCAACCTCAGCAAATCGTGGAACCCAATGATAAAAAGAATGGGTAGGCTGAGAGGAGGAAAGAACTCTAAAGAAACTGACCAATCACAGACGACCTGACCTCCCCAACAGTGTATATAAGCCCGGTAATAACCAGGTCCATCATTCGCCCTGAAGACGATGGCAGAGAAGGCCATCGAAACGTTGGCAGCAATGACCATCATTACCCGGCTCATTTCCCGTGAAGATTTCATCAACAGCATTCGCCGGAAAAGCACCAAATCCTTCCTCTGGAGAAAGGATGACAATATTGGGACGACCGATTCAATGCGAGAGGGAGCTCAGAAAGCAAGACTAAATTCTCTTCCTTTTTATTACTTATACATTGGCAAATGACTGGTCGGAGAGGAAAGGGCACGACGAAGTGCTGCATATGGTTGGCGAGGAGAGGCAGCTTTCAGATGAGGTACGGAGGAGACAGAATATGTGGATGGAGCGAATACTTAGCGGGGAAGGGATGTTGAAAATGGTGTTAGAGGGTAGAATGTTAGGGAAACGAGGGAGGGGAAGGAAACGAATAGGAGTTTTAGATATATTGAAAGGAAGTAGGCCTTACAGTGAATTTAAGAAGGCAGCGCTGGAAGGAAAGGGAGGCTCCAAAATCACTTCTTTAGTAATCCATGGAAACCTACTTTTATCGGTAGAATACTACGATAATAATAATTGGCAACTGGGGGAGGGGTAGGCTTTAGGGCGGCTAAGCCACCAAGATGGGTGTTATGGGGAGGAGAGGACACAAATAGGCGAATGGGGGGAACGAGGGGGAATTGAGGGCGGGAGAGGGCAGCGACCCTGCCGGTAGTCACGTTCACAATTACGGCAAGGTCACAAATCAGAGCGAGCGTGGAGTCTGGAAGCACCCACTACAGCAATTTGTACTGTCTGGGGCCACCCCAATGAAACGGAGCTGCGTCGCTGATACCTATTAGAGCGAGGTACAAAAACACACACACGGGAACACCCGCCTTTCCCCGATCGTAAGGTACTCAGGCTACGCAGGCAGTCTGAAATATTCTCACTAAAAATAGCTTCTCCATAAAAATTGGGAAAAAAGAGAACGCACAGTACATACTTGTCAGCAAGTCTCGTAAATGCCTGCAGCTCGGCAATGAGTGCAGGTCGATCGATTTATTCTCAGTAGATGCTAACTACATAACATTAGCACACGCGAGGAATAGCATTGAAAAGTTACGAATCTGAGACAATTTATCATTTTGGATACGTATTTCGGTCAATAGCCTAATTATTGTTTATTTCCATGACGAATTCGGATCGCTATGCCGTAAGCGACGAGAGTGTCGACTTAAGAACATCATTTAAATGTGCGGCGGGTGACAAAACGCCTGATTTCCCACTGAATATGACCAAAGTAACATGCTAAAGTAACGCCCATAATGATAGAAGTGTGCAGAGCATGTAAGGCCTAAAGGAGAAGACGAAGCCATAGCTCATGAGCTCAAAGGATCTTGGGGACTGGGTTACCCGCGACGTCAAGTGCCTCAGGGCGACCGACCTGGGTGACCGGGAAGCCGTGACGCTCGCAGACAACGCCTTAGACTATTCACCCATCTCCACGGTGTATGTTCAGGGGCACCCGCTGTCTCCTCTTCCTCGGTGAGATGACTCTATCAAAGGACGGGCGGGAACGACTGCAGACGTGCGCTTCATATTACAATACGGGAAGAGGCGATGGGTGACGCCCCTAGAAATCACGCCGGGAGTATCAAAGGAAGTACCGCTTCGGGGTCGCAAACTGCGGGAGCCGAAGCGTGTCCAACGCTGAGGCGAATCCAGAAGGGAATAGATTCAGACACAGCTACAGGTGAAGGTACGCACTGCCGTAGTAGAGTCGAAATATAGGTACGCCTCATCTCCAGGTCTGTCACTATCAGGCAGATTTTACTCTGAACATAGATGACGCGATTTTAAGATCACGAATTATGCGCGTAAAAACTTAAGGTTTTTCAACCGATTATTTATTTATTCCTGTACCACCGAAAACAGCATCATTGGCCTTTAGTTTATTGAATTTTTTAGACAAAAGATTCGAGTAATTTCAGATGAATGCGTTTCAAGCGGGCATCGAATAGTCTGTATCAATTTATATTATGGCATAAGAGCGTTTCGGCCATCAGCTCGAGGCACAACTATTTCCCTAGCTTATTAAAATGTCTAGTTCTCAATGTTTCCCGACCGGGAATCCTGGAATTACGTTGAAAAAGTAGTGGAGTGCCTTCTCTACCGATGAGTGGTTCTGGAAACGCGAACGTTGTTCAGGGTTTATGATAATGTGGGCTGCGAGAGAACAACATCGGTCTCTCCACTCTTAACAAGACGGTTCTCCGAGGAGAGCGGAAGAATAAAATAAAAGAACCAAAATGCAATATCCCTATGGGAAGGGGAACCATATTCGAGGAAACGCTTTAGCGAATATGACGACGCGAAGCTCTCCATACGCGAGCATTTCACGTTTTCATAGGAAATCGCGAGACGGAAGATTTACTCAAATGGGGAGGCCTCGTCGCTGATGTCCCGTATGCAAGGTGCTCCATTTTTCATAAACCCTCGTTTGAGGCAAGGCAAGGAGGATAGCTAGCTGCCTTTGACTGCGCCACGAGCTGGTAGGATTACTAACAATAAATACTACAACAGCAAGGGACGCTCACGGTTTTTTAATCAGCTCACAAGGCTATGTAGATTTTCAACGCATTTTCCAATCTAAGAACATGGTTCTAATATCGCGACTTCCCACACATATGCTCGTGTTTCGATCTTTTTTTTCACCTTCTATCTGTTCCTATTCATGAATGTATATATATAATATAATTTACACGATAAAATTCCCGTTCCAAGATAAATGCATGAGGATCAGATTGTTCTTTATTTGATGCAAATATAGGAATAAAAAAGTGTGAAATACAGCTATCATTAAGAGTAATATTAACTTTATTTCCAAAAATATTGAAAACAATAAAAGGTAATTGGAAATGCTAGTCATGAAATCGTATCGTGATATCAAAGGCCGGAAAAATAACGAAAGCAATAGAATTTGCAAAAACAATTATAGGGTTATAACTGAAATAATTTGCGAATTTACAACCTTCCACCATCTCTCTTTCCAAAATATATATTTAAACACTAAAATCAAAGTATATTACCCATATTATTTAAAATCAAAGGATATTTTTGCTTTAAAGGACCTCTTAAAAGCGAAAATGTCATTTTATGAAGCTAAAAGTCTCAAATACAGCCCTGGTAGTATTGGAGCCTAAGCTTGAACAAAAAATAACTTTATGGCATAAGAAAGGATCCTAACAAATATGTTGGCATAACTCACTTGCAATAGAAAAATGACGTCGAATATTTTCACCAGTTCTCTCGGGTGACGGGACAACAATAGTTCCTGGCCATACAATACATTCGTTGAACAACCGAATCGAAAAAGACAAAGGGAAAAAGACTTGCGCTGGATAATCCACGATCGCTCCATGACCTCTCATGTAAATTCCTCCCAATCACAGAACTCGGCTCCATTACCAAACGACCGACAAAATAGCAGCCGCAGCAAGCGGCGCAGTTGAACGATTGACCAGTCAATATTTTCTCCACCACAGTTGAATCCACTCCGCGGAAGTGGGAAAAAATGAGACACGCGTCACATTCGAAGAAAATATCAAAAGGATGAGTCCACCAGTGGTCAATCGCAGCAAGCACGCCACTCCCACAAAATTCAAAAGCGGAAAAAAGTAATCAACGAGTCAGAAGCTATTTTCTAGTTTATTTTTACGATGCTTCCGATGGATCGTGAGTTTTGGGGACGGACAGTTCGTTTAGTTTCAACTTCAAACGGCAATATTTCCACTACTCTACACGTTCCAGCATTAATTAATTGTGACAGAAAACATTCTCTAGAGTTAAAAAATTGACCATTTTCAGCTAACTTAGAAGTTGGGATACGGCATCACTATTTTCACGTGTTCAAAACAATAACTGATTGATATATTTCAAAATGCATTTGCTGAAATTGAGTAAAATCTTAGGAAATCTCTATTATTTTACAGGTAAGATAAAAACTCGCCGATATCAGGAAAATGTTCGGAAAAGGAAGAGAATGAATAGTCGGATGAGGCGTATTCTAAGCGTGGAGACAATAAAGCAGTACTTACTCGGATACGGTCAAAAGAAAGAGATCATTACGGGAGACCAAGTAGGCCACATTCAAATACCTGAAAGAAGAGAATCGATCCATCATGGCACAAAAAATACGGATCAGATCATAGACCTGGGAAAAAGTAAACTTATCGCCAGTTGCAGAAGGCTAAAATGCCAGCTGCACAGATAATTCATAAGATTGAAGAAATTCCATTCGCCTATTGCACCATTTTGCAGTACTTCCTTAACTACACAGATATTCATTTCCTTTCAACGCCAATGTGAAAACAGTAATTGACAATTTAATCGAAACTACAGATCATTCATAATCATCATCATCATCACTGGTCAAAAATCATAAGATTGATTTGACGCAGCTCTCCACTAAATTCTCCAAACAGCTTTTTCACACCTACGTATTTCTTCCCGTTCACATCCTTCTTTACCTGTATGCATCGTTATGGAATATAATAAACAAGATCTCATGCTTTGCTCCAAAAATACATTATTTGATTCAATATTAGTTTATGGAAAGATTAGGATAAAATAAAATGACGGAGGCTTAGATTAAGCAGGAAACGAAAATGCGGGCTTCCCACAGGTTACCACAAAAAGTGTAATAGATAAATGCAAATAGCTTACCTTCCAAATTGGTTGCTACTACAATGGCATGCAGTTTTCAAGACCGTATTCTAAATCCACAACAAAAAAGCAGGTACTTATGATCAACAGGAAAATAGGCCATTTTCTCAACATGAGACTTTCAATCTGGTGAATCGTTTCTGCTAAACCTGATACCCATTTCTGATAGCAATTTTGCCAAAATGCGAAAAGCGAATAAATAACGCGCCCCGATTTTGGTAATCAAACCGCCCATGAAGAGGAGGATATTTACGACACGCGAGCGCTTCCAAGTCTGCGGGAACGTGCTCGCATTCAACGGCGCACCAACTATCAATTGACAGCCGCTCCTCTTCGCATCGAACGCTGGAGAAGACATCGCGGAGAGATTGGGTTAGACATTACGATCTAAAAACATGGGTTACCTCAATATGCAACGATAACACACAACGAAAACTACGTAATACAAACCTCTTCCCTCGCCTTCATACCCAATGTGCATGGCGGTCTTGCTAACCCACATCACGGGGTAAAAATCCCATCCTATTTGCTACGTGCTCCTTCCAGTGATCCTGGCGCATGACTCGACTCTAATACTGCACCAGAAGGTTGTCGGTTAAGGAACGAGTTAGGCAAGAATAAAATGGAGGGAGAAGAGATACACCCTTAAAAATTGCCACCCGGTGTTTATCAGCGGTCGGAGGCTAAGGGATACCAGCATTAAACCCTGCACGAAGTGGGTATCATCGTGTCCCGCGGAATATTTTCCTCGAATTTTTCCCGTGGTTCGGAAAAAATAAATTGTAAAAAACAAACTGCAGGCGAACCAAGGAATGACGCAAGCTGAATGGGAGGAATCACATGTCCTTACAGCCTGCGCATCGGAAAACGTGTCCTGAATCGAACATTTGGAAGACGACGAGGCTTCGGTGACAGCCGCATACCCCCCCTTTATAACCCCCCCGACCGACTCTAGGGCACCTCACCCCCAGGGAACGCTGCTTCCCGCCATTCACCCCCACCCAACAATACAACCCTTTGACACATGGCGCATCTCCGGAGCCACACACCTTCGGGCCATAAGGCTCACACAGAAGCAAAGGGGAAAGGCAGTTCATATACCTATCCCCCCTTATCCCACCATACACATCGACCCCATGGGGAAAGAAATACTCTTTTCAATCCCATTTCTCCACGGCAGAGAAAAACTCCTTCTTCCACGAGAGCCCGTTACACCTCCAATCCGAAAGATTTTTTTTTTCAAAGTGGTGCTGAAGGTTGGATGGTGGCAATATTATCCTTCGGTTGCTTGTAAAGGACGATAAGATTCTTTTGACCTGAAATGCTACCACTGTCTTTTGAACAGCATCGGTTTCGTTTCCTTAAACGGCAAATATAACATAGTATGAATGTTTGCAGAGAAAGATAATCAAATTCTCAAAGTTATTTCACATAGTTCGCATATATTTCATTACCAGATGAACAATACCAGATGAACAATCTGAGTTCATTAATGGTTTGGATGCATGTAGGAGAAGTGGCTCATCATGAAATAGGTCATGGAACCCAAATATGAAGGTCAAAAGACTGAAAAAACAAATGAAGGAAAACAAAATATAAAGTCACTTATGAAAGTGTCGCCCTCTGCATAGGAGAGATTACCATCAAAATTGTCATACCCAAGAGTCCAATGACGCATGACGCGTCAGAAGGGAAGTTAGTTAATAAGTCCCTAACTCAAACCTATGTACCCACCTCCCACTCGCTTCACCGAACTTCCCAAAAGGGGCCAGTAGACGAACTTTCATCACTGGACCCCCGTCCACCTGTTCCTCATCTTCTCCATTTCCACGGAAAACTTCCTCTCCACCCTCACCGTGCCGAAAACTCTTTCCTTCCTGGCCCCTTCATTTGCTCTTTTCCCGCCACGCCTAAATCTCCAACGCCCCCGAGGGTCAAGTTAGTGCTACAACCATCTCTTGATGCAGATCCAAATCCTAGCAGTGCGAGATCATTGAAGATGAAAAATCGGGTAATTTGAAAATCATTAAAATGTATAGGCATTTCAGCCGAGGGAAGTTTGCAGTCCAATTGCGAGGGTCTTTTACACTATTACTAAATTATGCTCTCACAATTGGGCACCTTCACTACATCCACTTCCCCTAATCTTATCCAAATCGTTCAAAACTAAAACTCAAAATTTCAATATTTCATTGATTTCGTAACAAGTTTATCAAGTTCACAACAGTAGCTCAAACACTGCATCTATCCACATTAATTCTACAGTAACACCACAAGATGTGCATTTTTAAAACTTGATAGCAACAAATCATCGTTAAACAACCTGAAACATTGTCATTAATTTTTATCATCATCGCGATACATAAAAATACAAAGCAATTTTGCCAAAAAGAACAACACATATTAGTAAATTCAAAACTTATTCATCAAAATGACCAAAAAGAAGAGAGACATTAGCTCGGAGAGTCGAGAAGACAGGATATGGTAATACACTACATTTGCCACACCTACGACGCTCGAATCATCCAATTAAATGTTTTCTCAATATTCGTAGTTATTACATTACCACTATTCCATTGCAGCTTAGGATACCTCCAACATCCGGGACGAAACTTAGTTATGTTTGCTTTTGATTTTCATAATGCTTCCCGTTAACACTGTGACACTGCGATCCACCCGTGGGTCTTGCAACCTATTCCTCCTCACCTTCCAAGACGCCAACGGCCGGATTTCAGAGGGATTTCCCGGAGGCGAAGTTCTACGATGAGCCTCGGCCCCCACGCCTCGCATTCGTTTGTCTCGGAAGGATTTTATTCCCGCATTTGGAGCGCGGGAATATTTCAGAGGAAAATAACTGCCGGCGTATAAATACGGAGATAAAAGGTTTATGTATATGTTGCATTCCTCCCTCCGACAGTGTCCTTGAGCCACATTCAACAGATTAAGAGACTAAAATCCCGAGAGTAGTAGGTACTGTTTCAGAGATTCAAGCACTCAAGATGCTATGCGAGGAAAGAGTTGAAAATGGATGAACGACGTATTCATGAACATTTTAACAAAACAACGCATCAATTAACTTTCAGGCAATAGTATGACGCTCTAACGGCAGTACACAGCAATAAATAGGAGCATGGAAGAGCGTAGGTAGAGTAAAACGGGTATAAAATACTTTAACAACTTTGTTCTCGAAGTTACGGCCTTTCTCGCGAATATACTCCACCGTGGGGAGCATTCATCGTCAAAGTAACGTTCGCACTGGGTATATTCTTCTTTAGAGCCGGCCGCAGGGCCGTAAAAACTAAACCAAAGATCCACAACATAGTTCAGCGGATAAAGACACGTAGTAGGTTGCGGAAACGCATATACCGCTATCGCGTAAAGGGAATTGATATGTGCGCAGATGTGCTGACGGGATGCGATTCGTATCATGGGAAGGATAATTCACTCCCATGTTGAAATGGTGCACGCACGCCATTTCCACCACAAGGAGAAACGAAATAAAAAGCAAAGAGCTTGGAAGTAATGGCAGAAATGATTCGAAAGTATACAGAACTACAGACGATCAGCCGATCTTCTTCCACTCAAGCTGAAAAGCGCTAGTAGGTATTAAAGGAGGAGTACAGCTAATAAACATAGAATCATAATAATATTTATAAGGATCACAGGTCAATCAATTATGATCTTTCTAAATAATTGGGCAACACATTTAAAAACACCCATTCCCAGCGAGACTCGAACCCGCGACCATTGATTTGGTAGGCAAGGACAAAACCCCGCCGCCAGGGAGGCCGGCATTACATAGCCATCCGGTGGGTAACTTAGGAATGAGAATAAGAGTATAGACGTCTACACCAGAGGGCGTGAAATATTTATATTCAAGGGGCAAACGCACAGACAGGAGCCTCCCCTTCGTCTAGTTTTGGCATTACGCAAAACATTGTTAGCCAGATTTAGATCGTCAAAAATGTATAAAATGCATGATAGACATCTATTGAGTTTCTCGCGGATTTTCATTTCTAAACTAATGCCAGCGACTCAGACGGTGTCACATAAACAACGTCTTAGTACTGAAAGCGAGTGGGGAATAAACAAAACAAAGAGCAAGGAGAGAAAGATAAATAAACTGAGAACTAAAAATTCAAACGCCCAAGACAGCAGGGAGGTGGATAGAGGCCAGATGAATAGTATACGTATTTCGTCCGCTGGGTGGGAGGAGGCGATCTCTTAATCACGCGAAGGCAACGCCCTTCTCGTCTTATTAAGCGAGTCGGCCGCGCGTAATGAAATCGGTGGTGCTCGGTGCACACGTATGCCGCACTCATCCGCATGCACCGCCGGCGACGACGCGGCGCGCTCCAAGGCGAAGCGGTGCACGGCCGGAGAAGAGGGCGAGCGGCATGCAAATGCGGCGGAATGGCGGATAGTTATGCCCGCACCCAACCCTAGCCGAATGCCTACTTAAGACGTGGAACGAATCCCAGAGTTTCAATGCTTCCGACATAAGATAACCAGATGGCAATACATGGCAGAAGTATGCATCGCCTCTCAAAGTCGCTAAAATAAATAAAAGCCCATACCATTGCCAGCCCATCGCCATTGGATATATTTCGATTTCAACACGCGTCTATAACTCCATCTATTTTTACTGGCTGTAATTACAAGTCGACGTATAAGTTAATGATCGTTTCATATGAAAATTTTGTTCCTGTAGGAGTAGTAATTGAAAATTAGAATATGTAATTCTGCTTACCAACGAAAAGGATATAAAAAACCATGAAGTAAAGCTAATCAAAGTTTTTAATAAACTCCCGAAATTATATCGCCTCGACTCTAGAATTAAGAAATAGGAATGATATATTTACAAGAAGCAGACATAAAATCATGTCATGGTCTTCAATTGATAAATCATTGTATGGCAGCGATTCTCAAAGAACCCCTTTAATTACTCCCGATGCGATGTCCCAAACGAAAGCTACCACCTAAATACTACTTGGGCACATATTCCCCCGTGTTTTTGAGTATTTGACGCAGGTTTTAGCGATTCCAAGACGACCTTTACGGTCTTTCCTCCAGTAGTTACTAAAGAAACGAAAGCACCACCAAAAAATAGCCATAAATTCATATTTAACTGGATAGAGACCACAGCACTCACAGTGGATGTAAAGGTACGAATAAAGTCAAACCGGATGACCCTTCAGCGTAAGTACATAGGGACTCATTAAAACCAATACTTGGCCAGGAAGATAAGAGGAAAAAGCGAGGAGATAAAGTTAAATTTGACGACACTGACTACGACTTATTAATAATGGATATCCGGCCACAATGAAGACGATAAGAAAGAGAAGCGGATTTCCGGCCGAGCACTAAACCCACCCATTCCATTGCCCACATGGCCACTCCTGAAACAAATCTTCCCAGAATCCCTATTGTGTCTCTCCCACGAATAAATACTAAGAAAATGAGTCTAACGTTATCTTTCACAATCAAATTTGAGTTGGAAGACAAAAAAATATCAGTGGGCAAAGTAAATTTCTCTAATCCTGGAAACGGCCCCTGCTCTTAAACTGGAAATCCACGAATCGTCGCTGTGGTCATTGTGCAAAATTCGGTTCGTAGAACTCGCGAAATTGTTAATCGCAGTCTGAGCTAATAAATTCTACCATTAAGTTACATGGCCGAACAAATAGCATGATAGCGATCATTCTCTCACGAATCCTGTTCGTCTTGTAGATTAATTTATTCAAGCTGTGGTTGGAAAGGAAAATAGTGGTATGATTGTGGAGGGGAAAAACAACGAGAAAGATCTATAAATGGTGTGTGCGCGGAGAATATTGCCGCAGGAGTTAGAGAGGATATTAAAGATATTTTGGATAGTGAAATAATGTAAGGATATTTGGTAAGTAGGGATGAGGGAGAAAAAATAGGGTTTACAGATAAAGAGCATCTAACATTTAACTTAATGAAAAGATGGATGGAATTTTTCCACCAATTTATTTAATAACGTACGACGCGTTTCGACCGTCAGGACCACGTCGTACATTATTAAATAAATTTCAGGAAAAATTTACATCTCCCAATTCATTAAATTAGGATGCCATTCCGCTACATCTCGCCTGCCTCGGTTACCAGTACCTAATAGGCCAAACAACGAAATGAAAAAGGAAATCTAATTGAGACAGGAAAAGGGCAACGGAGACAGGTAGCGGTACTGATTACAATGTCTTCCTTTACCCAGAAAACCTAACCGTACATTACCAGCACTCATAATAAACAAAAGAATCAAGAGCGCCCACAAAAAATACCTAATTACACGGACAGAGACGGTGGGAAAGAGATGGAGAATTGATGGTTGGGGTACAGGGAAGGTAGAATACGGCCGAATGCTGTGGTCGTATATGACGCGAAAGGCGACGAAATAGTGACAGTCTGAGGGTGGAGGGAGAGAAAAGGGGTCGGGGTGGGCACTGGGGTCATTATTGCGCGCCTGCGTGAGTCGCTGCTCAATAAAGAGAGGAGAAAGATGCGTAAAAATGATTGCGGGCGGTCCGGGGAGGAAGAAATAAAAAGGGAAAGTAAAGAAGAGAAGGGATAGTGTGAGGGACGGATGATGGACCCGCGTGCGTTGGAGGGCGGATGGCGGAGAAGCATGAGGAGAGAGTGCTTAACGGTTTGAAGGCGACCTTTCTCTCCTTGCCGACATCAATACCACGGCATGAATAAAAAATGGATGCTGGGAAAGCACGGGATGAGGATGAGGGAAGTACATGAGAAGAGGGAGGATTAAAAGTGCCCAAGAAGGAAGGGTTTACGAGGGCTCAGCAGACGAGGTGAATGAATGAAGGAGATCTCGGAAGCGGGGACGGGAGCATGTCTCAGCTCTTGCGCAGAAGAAAAAAGGGGAGATTCTCACAAATGATAACAAGGGGCATTAATATCATGGTGTGGTGTGCGAGAGGAAAATTAAGGCGGGATAATAATTGTCCTTCGTGCTTTCCACACTGGGGAAGAGAGCCATATTTCAATATCAGCGCTAAATAGAAGATGAATACATGGAACTTCTAGGATGCTCAACACCATATAATACCCAAACAGATTCCTATTTAGCCTCCTCGGTTCTGGAGTATTGTATGCAATTCACCGATGCTTGAATTGTATACCGTTTGGCTATGCGAAATGTCGTTATTGCAACTATTTCAGGGCTTCCTGATAGACGACTGCATCAGAAGCAAGCATGAGTCACTGAAATCGCTAATGTTGTTTGGTAACATTTAATGAACCAGAAAACGTGAAATTCAGATTCTATACATCGATGGCTAAGTTCTAGCAATCTCGTATCTCAAAATTTAGCCGGTTTGAGTTAATACTGCCAATACTGTCAATAAAAAATAAAATTCAAGCAAAAAACAAGTCTTTGTTTGCGAATCTATGCTTTGTTTCAGTTTCATGTATTTTTGGTTTTTAATTTCAATTAAAATTGTAACAATTAATTTTTTTCTCTCCAGAAAAAGTTGCTATTTTTGAGATACGTGTCGTTAGAACTTAGCCATCGATATGTCCCAGGACTGAGGAGGTTAGCGCATTCTTAACACCATCGTTGTCATCCTAAGTCGAAGCTACGATTGCAAAATTTTAAACAATTAAGAGAGAGAAAAACGAGACGTTAAAAGAGCACTCCTGAGCATATGTCTTCCATTTGCTCTTCGCTGTAGCTCATAATCAGGGAGCCGAGATCAAAAGAAGCATGGCAGCCCTAGATCTATTTCCCAGCCCCCCACCGCCTCCTAGAGCGGTGGAAACGAAAAAAATGAGAGAGGTGAAACTCTATGACGAGGAATCCACACGGAAGGTAATAACGTGAAACATGTAGAGATAGCACTTCAGCGAGATTTGGCGCAGCGTCGCGCATAAAACGGCGGATTAAAGTCGACGCCAGCCTTTTCGCCGCCACGGAATGAATACACGTTACATAAAGTAGCAGTTGCATATGCTAAAGATGAAATGTCGCAAGCAAGCTATAGAGTGCCAATGCATATTTTTCAACTCCTTCGCCGCATACTTATTCATGGAAAATAAAAAAACGGCGGAAATAGGTTCTGTAGCATGGTAGTTTTGCACACCAAAGAAAATCTCTGATTTATGCTACTTATAGTATCTTTGCCGTACAATTCACGTACTCATTTTTATACGTGAGATACGACTTCTTAGTGATCTCCACGAAACTAACACCGAGAAGCTTTCGTCTCCCATCTCATTTCGAATTACATAGCATAACATGTGGTATCAAAAAATCAAGACTATGCCAAATAGCTAAGTTATCATTGAGAAGAAAAATTGGCTTGAGTTATTGATTCATTGATATTATAGTATTCTTTATAACACCAAAAACTCTCCCGTCTTTCAGAAGTTTTTTTTTCAGCTTTTTTAAATCCTTCGGGAAGATGAGATAGCACTCGTTATCACACACACACCTTAGCATTAAGCAAGGTTAAATCAGTGATTTTCCATTTTCAACAAACAAGTTTAAACTACTAAGAAATAGAAAACTCTTTACAGTAACCCAGACTGACTTCAAACTCCTTATTCATATGAAATGAACTGAAGAGTTTTCCATCCCCTGACAGCATTCTGATAAATTAGTATTATCTTCGGTCTTGAATGAGAATGACCCCACATGCTCTGATTTCGTTCACAAATTCAAAGAGCAGCACAAATTCATAGCCAGAAATTTCGGCGAGATTCTCCGTAGTGCTCAGATTCCCGCGGCATCATTCCCCAAAAATACTTTCCACAGTTTCCGATAGCTTTCCAGCAGTCTCACCCTCATGAAATTCCTCTTCACTTCTCTTCCATTTAATTTCTTCAACAGACGAAAATTAGCGTTTGAAATTGGCCAAGACGTCTCGTGATCCCAAGAAACTTCTACGAGCTATAGGGACCGCAAATAAGTTTACACCGTCACCTTGACGAAAGGACTAAGATAATTGCTTTTCTTGGAGGAGAGAACCTTAAACGTCAAATTACACGTTAATTTAATATCCTATCTAATAATATCCACCAGTATATTTCCCTGCCCTACCTGCCGATCAACACCAATCTGCTTAGCTACATCAAGCATTTTCCAAACACTCTCCTCCACACCCACAACTCTAACAAAATCTCAAAAAAAAGAACACAACCTGAAGTATTATAAATTACAATGCCGGAAGGGATCCTATCGTTCACGAATCATCACAATGCATCTATTAATTTTCACACAGACATTTCCAACGGTCGACATCTGGCTGAGACAGTTGATTCGCTATTCGGAGTGACACTATTCGCTATTCGGTCAATCACGGCCCGTACACTCAAAGGGGAACAGATGCATAAATGAGGGTGGGTAATCCATGATTATGTCCGCTGCAAAGTTGCCTCTGGGTACGGTTCCTAGCATTCGATATTCAATTTCAACTACGAATCTCGAAATCATTATTTCCCTTTCCGTGTTCGGCGTCAGAAGACATTGAAAATTTTTATTTTTTTACCCACATGTACCATATCAATCAAAACCATCCGTCAAAAGCAACGTGAACCACTGACATAATGCTATTAAAAGCATTAAGCCCACAGGACAGGCACTAGCAGTGGCTAACGTAGAAATGAGGTGCCATTACGAAGGACTAAGAACTTTATTGGAGGTCACAACTATCCCTCTGACAAAAGCAGTAGCAAAAAACACCATTTTATCACCAGAAAGATTTTAATCAGTAATTTAAATCTCTAAAGCGATCATTTAAATCGTATCCATTAGGGTTGAAGTCGAGAACTTAACAAAAGAATTCAAAATGAATTGATATACATGGGAGTCCTTACGTCGGGGAAACGACCGCTACGTAAACTATTGAAATCCCTCAGCCGCTTTGGGAAGCTGTTTCAAAACCTCGGGTGCAGCACAGAGGCAACGCGAAAAATAGGCTTGCGATTTCAAGACACAGCGTTTACATATTCGATAAAGATAGGGAGGCAACATTCATACCAACCGTTCCGAACCTAATATCATTCCTTGACCGCAAGCATATTTGATTACGAAAATGATGCGGTGACGGTTCTATGCTTCATGCTAGCTAAGTCGATAGCTACCTATGTCATTTAATGCAACGGCAATAAGCTTCAGTAGTGATTGAAAAGTTCCTTCATAGAGGCTGTTCCTAGTGAGTTGATTAATTTCACATGCACTACGAATGAGGAAACACATCAGCGCCATCTCTTAGAATCTGAGAGGACAGGAAAGAAATAATGGACGGAGAGGATGAGGAACCATGAGAGTTCTGGCATACCATTCAACAGCTCAGAGAGCGGGCACAAAACCATAATCGTTTTCCCGATAGGTATTTTAAAGCATCCTTTCCTCTGAGAACTGAATATCTTTTGGCTGTATTCCCCGTATTGCCATGCCATGTTAGCGGGAGTCATTTCGTGAATTTTATTACTTATTTTTCTCTTTTGCCTTGACGATGAATCGGAGAGAAAGAGGTAAAACCCACGACAAGCAGACTATTCCAGAAGGTAATTTGATCGGTTACACTCACAACATCCGCGACAATAGATTGCTGGTAAAAGAGAAACCACCACTGCATATGAGATAGAGTCACTCATTCATAGCAGTACACTGCACGCATTTCGAGGAACTAAATCCACGTTAAACGAAAAAAAGACTAAAGTTTTACAGTTTTATACCAACAAGACTCCTTCAAATGTCACAGCAACTGGAAACAATCAACGGAAATTAAGGCGTTTTTTTCGTACGTGAGGCAGAATAACAACTTCATTGCAGCAAGAAGATGCAAGAAAGAACGCATTAAAAAAGGAACGAACGAGGAGAGAAAAAAGAGGCGGATGATATCATACACAATATGCAAGGGACGAATAAAGTCTTCACCTGATTTAAGATTAAGAATGAAATCACAAAATAAGACAATTTAATTTTATGTTCTTGCTTCGACTTCAACGTATATCAACTACAAGTTCACATAATATTTGAGGTGGTTGAGAAACCGCATGGGAAATAACTAAGAGTGTTCACAACTCAGCGCCAACATATAGAGTTCATAGTCATAAAAAACAATAAATTATCTGAAAAAATCAACCCTTAGAATATTCACTACCCGGTAAAATCGTTTTCACGCTAATTTTTCGGACGCTTCAAGCAGAAACGCAAAATATTTAGAAAAGCTTACGAAAGACATTGTGGTTTTCGTATTCTTAGATTGCATCCATGCGCTAGTACCCTGTAGCAGCAGCAATAGACGAAAGCCAATGAAATGACTGAAATGGATGTTGATCTTCGCAGATTGGAAGGAGGGAAAATCGGAAGAGAGTACCGACATAAAAAATGGATGCAACGGGACGAGGGCAATGTGATGAGACCGAGAGTCCCTGTCCCCGTCCCACCAGCGAAAAAAGCCACCCGCTCCAATATTCTCTTCCCTCCAGATTGCGAGCACGCGGGAACGCCGGCTAAAATCGGAACATCTACGCATGGGAGTTAACACGGAAAAAGCCGCGGGGCGATAAGCAAGGCTAGAGAATCCTATTTTTTAGAAGCCCAACGATGAGAGAAAAAACCAATAGGGAAACTCACGCCAAGGTTCAGACCGCGAAAAAAAAACACAAAAGATGACAAAGAATTTTTTTTCTCAGTTGACCGAGGCTGTACGGATTAGCATAGAGAGCCGCGGTGCCTTTAAAACTGGCAAAAACTTAAATTCTGGCGGCGAGGCGCTACAGAGAAGCACATTGCTGGAAAAAAACACCGGGGGTGAAAAGATGGAAGAGTTCAGCTTTGTTTGATAGCTAATAGAACAAATGCGCAAAATCAAAATTTTCCTTTTAGAATAGGCACCATAAATAATTGTTAATGGCATGGATTAGTCAGGTTTCCATTCAAAATAACACACAAATATAGTAGTTCTCCGGCCGGCCCAAATTTAAATATTGTACTTATCTTCGCTTGATACAATCACATTTTTCATGTAAATTACCGTAATCTACGCTCATTTTACAAATGAACTCCGTTCCATTCCGCCATCTTTCATTACACCTTTCCCTGCATCACAGTTTTCGGAATCCACTCTCTCTGAGCACGCATTCGATCCTCACATCTACACAGCATTTTCCTCTCCTCAACTGCTATGTTTCAACGGCTTCCTCATCCTTTTTTCTCTCCGTCCATCTCAATACCTCCAAAGTTATTCATATGCATGTCTCAAATTCTTCTAGTATTTTCACAATATCACTCCCACATAATTCAGGCGGATGAATAGGAGCGAAAGGGTATAGAGCGGGGCTTCACCGAGGCAAGTTCATAGCGATGATTTGATGGCGAGAGAGAAATTTTCTGTTGAAGCACAATAAATAAATAATTAAACCACAAGGAGATCATCCTGTGAAGAAGTTAAACAATAGGGCCTTAGACAAGGAGCAGAAGGAAAGATCAGAAAGAGCAGGAATGCGAAAGGAGAGTAGATGGAAAGGAGATAGAGGTTGAAAAGCATTAAGAGGGAGATGTGACAGAGCTGCGGGTATGCTTCATATGAAGAGGGCACAACAAATAAAAGGAGACTCCTGAACGAGCCTCCGAAGAACTGTGCAGCTGAGTATTATAACGCACTTCACCCAAAGTGTTTATTCTCGGGTAGAAAAATAAAAAAGAGCAATGCAAGCACTCTTTGCAATGCGGATTACATCCATCCAGTGCAAAAAACGAGTAAATACTGAGTTTTTAAATAATTTTTCTTCTAACACATAAAATGGAATGAGCATCGCAATTCTCTTATATTTCAAATTTTGAATGTTCGAACAAACTGTTTTTTGATCTTGATCACCTAAGACGCTTGCTAATTTATCACCGATAGCTGAGAATTGACTTTAAAAGTCATACGATTTATATTATAGTGAAACCTCACGGAATAGGGTGGTTTCCTATTATTTTTTTATTGCCTATATCGGAAGATTATTACTCCCGGAGTACGTATTTCACGCTTTTAGATTTTTAAATGACGATATCTATTTTTCGCGATTAAATGAAAACTGAAAATTTTCAAGCGCGCGAAAACGCGACGGGTAAAGAAATCTCTCCGTGTGACGTATTTCTGGTTCCCCCTCCCGCCTTGTGAGGTGACCTTGATCGAGGCTCTAAGCGCTGATAGGACGCAGGATGCTAGAGGGTAGCTGAGTACCTTGCTGTTTGGTAGCGCTTCGCTTAAAAAAGGTTTATTAATACCTTATCAAACGAAGAAAACTTTCCGACCTTAGCCAGTTTTAATAGGTGATTATTAAGACATGTTTCCCTGAGCTCTGCGCCTCATGCATGCATTGGTAATCTCGGACGATGTATAACTCCTATCTTATCCTATAGAAACTAGGTCCCTGTGACGTCACGTTGAGTGGCATCGCATGGGCGCCAATTTGGCCCTTTTCAAATGAGGATAAAAATGGACCATTGCCATTCGTCTAAACCGGTATTTTTAAAACGAAATAATTTTTATATTATGAATACAGTAATTGTGGGTAACAAATCGCAATCAATGCCTTTCGGTTTCTTTGATGAAGGAAACTACCCTATTCTCTCCTAAAATCGTGAAGCATCTATGTACGTTCAGTTCTGCCTCGTTTCCACAATAATAGGAGACTTGAAAGCAAGGTTGCCCCAAATGCAACAGCTGAAAGAGGTCAAAACACGAGACACGATGCGTAATGTATGTCTCTCAATCTTCAGTATATTTCTTGGGAGGACATTTTCATAATTCATTCTTTTAGGAAATTAAATTGTTAAATTATACGCAATGACCCCTTCCATAAACCACCTAAGTACAATCACCTGGGTTTAAATGAAGTATTTTCACTAAATTCTTTCAAAACTATATGACAAAAACTATAAAGAAGTTGCAATAAATGGTGCCGAAATATTATGACCAGTGTTCCTCTTTCAGTAAAACAGAAACCAACGGCCGCAGATTTGAAAAATATTTTACAAGCTTATTTACTCAGTGAACAAAACTAACGAAGAAGCAACATTGCTTCTAAGACTAATGGCACAAACAGCATTGGCCCTAAGCTATTCATGGCAGAAGAACTTCTCAGCGACAGGTACATAATAGGAGATCGTTCCCTCTGGTCATATTCACATGCTTTGAACTGTTTTTTTTAATGTAAGCTAAAACAAGACGCTGACCCGACCTGACGCCCTTGAAGTATGGCAAATAATAAGAATACACGGCACAGGTTATCTCACCACGAGTTACTGAGAGCAGTAAACTAGGGCACACGAAGGGAGAGATTTAAAAAAGAAAAAGGGAGAAGTAATGATGAATGTATAAAATGAACACGACTCCGGAGATCACGGCGGGAAAACGAGCACGTAACTGCGAAGGCAAATGAATAGAGTGAAAAAAGAAAATAGATGAGCTGAAAGACACACACAAATGGATGACACTGCTTTTGATGCAGCGGGGCTAACACACCCCTCGAGGGCTCCTCCCTGAACTTAATGAAACGCTTAAATTCGCTTAGCAGAGCGACTTCTCTCCGAGAACGGAGGAAATCCGTTAGAAAGGGCGGGAGCTGTGTCGTGGACGGGCGTCGGGAAAGTGACACGGTATCAGGGAACTATAAAGAAAAGGGGAGGAGAAGACTAATTTCCAAGCGCACCAAATGCCCCACGGGGTGTTGAATATCTTTAAAAGCGTTATCATTTCGCTTTGGGAAAGGAAAAATGTTTGAATCGTTTACCCTCACGCATTATTGGCCTGCGGTTGGTGATAACATCCCGGATCAGAGCTTCCAGCGCGCGGATGCTTCTGACGCCACAGGAAAACATCAGGACTGGGAGAAAAATAGAAAACAAGAGAGAAGCAAAGGTCACCTGTACTTGGCAAGAAGAAGGACTTGGGGGCATATTATAAGGCCGTGGATTGGCAATTGAAACTAGCTATAAATGGAAAAAAAAACTATTTGCGACAGCCTAAGATTATGGCATCATTAAAAGGAAACGCAAGAAAATTTAAAATATACCTATAAAATTAATTTATAATAATAATAATACGAAGAATTTAAAACCTGTGCTCACACTTTTAAAACTTTTTCTGGCATTACCTCGTGCGTTAGCTGGTAGCCTAGCGGTCGAATGAGTTATGTAATCTACCAAGGCCTTTGAAAAGTTGAAAAGATAGTGAAAAAATCTCCAGTCATATTTCATCAGTAATGGCCGATATCAAGGAAATGCAATGCGTCCTTATCGGTCCGAACATAACCCGACAACTTTTTCAATTCCGTTACTCTCCTGCGGACGACTATTTTGAATTATCGCTGGAGTCTATCGTCTACACATCAGAGGAACCAAGGTTTTATGAAGGGTGAAATAACCCACCCAATAAATAATCCAATTCATTTCCCAAATCAGATAATCACCCTATATTCGACTCGTCTATACATTCAATTAGGCATTCCGCAACGATTCGATCGAGAAAACTCACGAAGGAATAATTGATGTTCATAATTCTGAGAGAATAACCGTTTTAATGTAGCCGACTCTTCAAAACAACAACTCGATCTCAAAATAATTTTAATGGCGAAATGAAATACCGCAAGAAAGTATTTCATTTAACCTCCTCCAAAAATCAGTAAATAGGCTAAGCTTAGTACCTTGATGATCACACCAGGAGGCTCGTATCACCACGGAAACTCACCTGCAAAGAAAAAAAAGCAAAATATTAGCTCATATAAAACATTTAAATGGACAAAAAGTCTCCATAATGCCATTGTAATAAGACATGTAATTTACAGTTGTTCTCCACGCAAGCCCTATAAGTAGTATAGGTCGCAGTTTGCAGCAAAGTGGATATTAAACACAGTTAATGACATTCAGGTGTGCAGCTAACATCCAAGAGTTGAACAAAATTTTATAAATATTAAGAGAGCGAAGCCCCATTTACACAGCTATATCATATGCAAAACTGAAAATTAGTGCCGGGTACACTATATTCGCATACCTGATTGAAAAAACTAATTTCCTCCTCTTATAACAGACTCCTCATTACACTGAGGTGATCATATTCCTAATATATATAATATTCCCACCTTTTTTCTCGAGAACATTTCTCACGCAGGTAATATTACCTTCTCTAACCTGTACCATAGATTTTCAAGCTTAACTTTGCCTTAAATAATCCTTCACATTAAGTTTGGAAAGAGCATCTTCCAAGACGATGAATAAATACCTACAATCGATCCGTGTAATTACGCAAAATACTACCAGCGTACTATACATAACTTCCCGATTTTCCTTTTTTCACCAAGACGCCAAGAATCCCAAAATTAGACGAAATGCGAGGCACTTTTCCGCATGGCAAGAATGCATAACTACAAGACGGTGGTGCCGAATTATAGCAAAATTATTCTTAGGTTCGCCCACGAGCGGAGGCAGCTTTTCCCCTTGCACTCCCACAGCACCTCGCCACCCCTAGCGGACGGCGAATGGGGGTCACGAGGCGTCACGCCCACCTCGCCCTCTCATCCCTTAACAAGCACAGCCGGAAAAGGAGGAATGAGCGTGGAGGCAGCGACGTCTCCTCATTCAACCAACCCTCTTTAAAAACCACTCGAAAAAAAGGAGAGAAAATGGAAAATTATTATTATAGTATTCTACCGATTACGGTAGGTTTCCATGGAGTACTAAAGACGTGATCTGGGAGCCTCCCTTTCCTTCAAGCGCTACCTTTTTCAATTCACTGTAAGGCCTACTCCCTTTCAGTCTATCAAAAAATCCTATTCTTTTCCTTCCCCTCCCTCGTTTCCCTAACATTCTACCCTCTAACACCATTGTCAACATCTCCTCTCTCTCGTCTTCTTTCTTCAATATCCACGTTTCCGCACCGTAGAGCGCTACACTCCAGATCAAACTATTCACTAACCTTTTCTTTAAACTCATACATAACAATCCTCTCAGAAGCTCCTTCCTGTTCATGAACGCCTCCTTTGCTAATGCAATTCAATTCTCCTCATTCAACCAACCCTCTTTAAAACCACTCGAAAAAAGGAGAGAAAATGGAAAATAATAATGACAATTGCCAACCGACGCCCACGCCAGACTCCGCCGACACGCGGTGCGAGGCAATGAAACGCAGGCGCGCGCAATCATCGGCGAAAACAGGAAGGCCCGAGAATGTTTGAGCCGTGACACCTCCACTTCACGACGTACAGACAGCATAACCCGCGCGCCCAACGCTCGCGTTCGGTGTTTTCGAGGGCCTGCGCGTCTGATGTCCCTGGCGAGAAAGAAGCGGAGAGGAGTAATTGGAGTGAGTGGCGGAAGCAGGCATGAGGGGAGGGACGAGGTGAGCGCCGAGGGAGCGGAATAAAAAGCGACATTACGAAAGGCCAGAGGCGGCGGGAGCTCTTCCCCAAATCACTTTTTTTTACAAGCGGGAGGGATAAAGCTAATGAATGACAACACTGGTGTCATCTTAGTTGCGGGAGGGAGCTCCGCACCACCAGGGTTACCAGCAATTCACTCGAATTACACGACAAGAACGTTTGTGGCGAGCCACAATACCTGCTTTAAGTCATGTTCACAGCAAATTGACTTCCAGGGTGACTTATTATAAATTATTATTACCGGCTTTAAATCCTATTCATAGCAAATTGAATTGAGTGACTTATTATATACTAATGCATGACAAATTTCCTCAATGACAGCAGAAGCCGCGCCACAACCTTGAAATCGATTTTAACGCAAATAAATAGTTCTTTATATCTCTCGATGAGCAATAATTATCACTTGATACTGGTTAATTAAAAAAAAAGAGCTTTCATCAGCTTATAGCTAGTATAAGTCGAGTAAAGCCACTACAAATTGTTGAGTACCAACAGACGACCTTTTCGAGTAATAATTTCCATAGGTATACCAAGTTAAAGAAAGTTAAGCTAACATTTACAATGTTTTGTTCTCCTATGACTCAGAATTAAGGCAATTTGCATTTTACCAAAAAAATTTCCTTTATGAGGTGAGAATGGAGTCGTAATCCATCAAGCACGACAAAAACTAGCTATAATGAATAAATAAAAGGAGTGTAAATTTTAAGTGACAAAAAATGTGTTTGAAGTTACTTAAAGCTGGTTAGGGACATTTTCCCATTTAACAATCGAATAGAGATGAAAATATGCCAAAGGATTATCACCGAGTTCATTTTTACAAGGTGAATCAAAAAGAGAGAATCACTTATGTTGACGTCGTTACTGTCAAAAAGACAAGAGATCAAGAACAAAATACCACGGAAACAGGTAAAACTGGGCCCAAAACACACCAAATAAGCACAGGAGCAAATGAACGAAAGAAAATATTTTCCGGCGAATCAATTGCATAAACATCCCTTGAGTCTCCGCTGAGTATTAACTCCATATCGGTCAACGTTTCGACTACTGACTCGGTAATCATCCTCAGGATTTCCGCATGCCGTTATGCTTACTTCTCCAAATCATAATGGCATATGGAAGTCTTCAGGTAGATTACCTTGTCGTTAATCGAAACATTGACAGATATGAAGTTAATCACCCGGTGGAAAACCTAAGAAAAGTTCACGCAACTAAAGAGTGCGCAACGGAAGTGTTCAGAGTTCATTCGCACACAACAACTTCCTGACCCCGCTGTGGAAGAGAGGTTAAGGGAAAATCACAAGGTGGGTGAAAAAAAGAGGGGGAAACAGAAAGTGTGCGGGAAACGAAATTCGTGCCCGACCCTCGCACGAATCCGAGAGGAGGAAATGGAAGGAGGGAGTGGGGGGATAAGGCATCGTCACCGGAAGACACATCGCAAGCGAAAAAGGCCATTAGCGAGGGAGGGGCAAGTGGAGCCGTGCTTGGGAAAAACAAACGAAGACCGAAAAAAATTTGAGAGCGAGTGGAATCACGGGTGGGAGGCGCAGCGGCGCACGTTTCGCGGGCCTCACCTTGGCCCGGACTCGGAAGACATTGTATGACGGCGGGGGTGGGTGGGGTAAGAACGCCCGTGACACAATCTGTGATCTCCGCCGAGTAATCCAACGCCACAGCGGAAGAAAGATCGGAGCAAAAGAAGTCTGATGCTTCATTTATGTGCGTTCCGACGAAGTGAAGTTGAAAAGTGCCTATACTACATATTAATATTATTGTCAAATCGAAACTTGAAGCTTTACGTGGTGGAAGGGCTCCATATTAATAATGAAATACACTTTGTTACTTCCACAAATTCACAGAGTTCATATCTTATTACCGGTTTCGGCTATTACACAATTTTCAAATACCCACATGGTATTGTATGGTAATACCCATATGGTAATATAATTTGAAAATGGTTTAATAGCCGAAACCGGTATTAAATAGAAACTCTGTGAATTTTGTGGAAGCAACAAAGGGTATTTCATTATTAATATTATTGTCATTTAAGTATTCTTCTTACCTATTTAAGTTTTCTACGTACCTATATCTTTAAGTAAGATTTAGGTACGTAGGAGTCGGGTATTTCGTAAGTATCCTGGCAGCCCTCCCTTCACGATATCTCTGCATGGGTTCCGCATGTCGTCGACCTCGAGGACGTCAATAGCGATTCCCGTACTCCCAAAGGTGACAAACGTAACTCTAACATCATCCCATAACTTCCTCTAGTCAGAGGGAAAATTTTCTGAAGCAAATTTGAAAGGACCACTTGAAGAAAATAAAATTGCTCATAGTTATCCTTAAGCGAAAAAAACCAGTACGTTTTTAAATTTAAAGTGAAGGTACACCTAAACTTTGCATGCATTATTCACGGACTTTCACGTTCTAGTCCACTTGCATAATAAGCCTAGAACTGTATAGGCATACACACCCAATCGGTTCCCAGGAAAAAGGGAAAGCAACTTCTTCTAGGGAAGAAATAACAAAAAAAGACCACCAGGAGAGCCCTCTCGAAATAATCATTGCAGCCGCCCATGACTGCAGGGTATGTAAGGCTCTCAAATGGCAAGAGAACTTTCCGGGGTCAAAGCAATAGCATCCACCCGGCCGAGGGCCATTCAATTACATTAAACAGGAATTCAACTCAACTAACTTCTGAGTAACCCTACAGCAATGTTCACAAATTAGTATTCAGAGATTAAATTGAACTTTCAATTAACTTGCGATTTCTGGTAAGTTGAGAAGCGTGACCAGTCGTAAAATAAAGATAATATAGACGGCGATGGCATAAAAGAGCGTGCTCCCCTCTTACTGACTACCCTTGACATTTTCAAACACCATTTCCAAGTGTTTGACTGAAAATGTCTCTACTTGGCGTCATTTATCGCATACATAGAGAAAATGAGGCTATTTGCTGCGGGTTGCCCTTCCCACAAAAATGATCTCGGGGACACGAAAGAGGTCATTTTCTCCTAAATTAAAAGCAATACAGCTAACGTATTCGGTCTAAAATAGCAATCCAAGTCCAAAGTTATATCCCACAGCAAAACATGAGGGCTTCCTATAACTAAATTTAAATTATTTACATTTTTAACATTTTTCGTTACGAATTAAGAAAGTTTAAGTAAAAATGGCGGACAGTCATATATCGTACCGTATTAAAAAAAATCGTATTTTTTATTACCCATCCGAGTACACAACCTTTTCCGGGTATTACGATTTGCTTATAAAAAAAGTGGCAACACGAGGCACCCTAGTGACCAGTCCATACAAGTTTTATCGAATTTACGTGAAGGTGATTAAACCAACAGCGACCAATTTTAATATATTCCTTACACTTGTGGCAAGAAAAAATAGGCCTCTGCTCCGCAAAAGAACGACTGCCCAACGACTTTTCCGGCAATATTATTCCAATGCTACATATGTATGGATTGCGGCATCACCCCTGATGCCTTATTTTCAATGACCGCACACCCCGCCTCTAGATCCATGGGGGGCGTGGGAAGGAAGGGCCTGAACTTAAGGGTCGAACACCTTCGGGCATCCGTAATGGAAACAACGTTTGAGGGTGCATTGGATCGGAAGAATCAACAAGGTACGAATGCTTGCGAAAATAGAGTTGAATTATCGTCCACGGAAATCGTTTGGCCAATCATCACGCCCTATAAATTATCCCTTTCGTAGAAGGTAAATACGCCACAGTGCCTGGAATATCACAAAAATTATACAGTTCCTCGGGGTAAAAAATAGATCGGGCCCAAGCCTTTCTATTCTGTTTGACGAAGTGAAGATATTCACTCTCAGCGGGGGCGCAAACTCGGGAGAGTATCAACAATACGATGGAAGAACTAAAAATAAATTACGTCCGAGCTAGTTACGTAAAGCTAGACCCTAAAATCCAGGATTATATCCACGATCATCACAGTCTTTTTTAAGTTTCATCAAAACATAAGACTCCTCAGAGAGTATTGAAAATCAAAGGATCATTTCAAAATTAGCATATTTCACCTAGGGATGAAAAAGTTTGAAGAAAAAGGCATCCTCAGTACCAAGATAAGTATATTTGCCACAAAAATAGAGTAATTGAAGAATGGAATGGGTATATGATGCAACAAGTTAATTCAAATAAAGTATCATTCACAAGACAATTTTTTTATTCATACAATCACCTACTCTTATGGATAGTCTACCATATTCGGTATTTTGTCTTGAAAAACCCTTTGATAAACACACCAAAGCAGTCAAAAACGCAAACGTAAGATAAATAAACTATTTTCTAATGAGGGGTATTTTCCAATAGTTCTGAGAAATTTATTTCATTTTCATAACTTCTTTCCCATATCAATACACATTTTAAGCCAGGAGACGCGTGGTAATTTTTTTTGCACGATTTGCACCGGCATAACTACGAAATTGAGTTTATTTTACCTTTTTTCGCTTTTATTGGGATAAAAATATCACTACAGCATGGAATGACCGTAGAGAATCGCGACGTGCATAATTAATGAAGAATAGTCGGCCTCCTATCCGATTAAAGGGATTCAAAATTCCTCCCGATACTTTAGAGAACAGAACGCTCTCGCCCCCCCGCCCCCCATAAAAGATAAAAGGAAGGTGGATCATCGAAACGTAGGCAGAAATAAGATGTTGGCAGAGCTTGAAGACCCACTGGCATTCATTAATACAGGTTATATATTTTCTAAACAACAAATAACTTATCTCTCTAAATCATTCTATGAATTTGTATGGGTAAATTGTATTTGTTATTAGAGGACAAGAGTCCTAGAACAATAAATATCTTTCTAAATCTACATCTAAATAAAAAATACGCCACCTGTTTACCTTATGACAAGGCCCAGTGAGATATGCAGACAAGGTAAGAAAATATAACACGGAAATGATCTCAGTATGAAGACGATGCTTTGCTCACTACACGTCTCTCTTTTCGGAAAACACGCATTAACGCCTAGGCCAATCACCGTCGAAAGTACAAAGCATTAACCCATACAAGAGATGCACGCCTGAAGATCGGCTTGGAGTAGGGCACTCTCCGGTCACATAGGGCGTGCTAATCAGGATGCTCTCAAACAAAACGCGAGCTCAAAGCGAAATATTAAGAGGGCGAGGTGGCGCATCAATTCATCATCGTCACTCGGAAATGCCAAAAGAGAAGAAAAGACCACGGGATGGGTAAAATAAGCATCGCAACGGGGATGAGTGAATTAGAAAAAGGACATGCAAAATGGAGAACGTGACAAGGCTTTGAAGAGGAAACGGAATAGAGCTTGAGGGAAAGAAGGGGGTCACAATCTCGGGGTCGCGATATTCATTTCAAAATGGGTGGACCCCGAAATGTCTGGACCGTGGAAAAATCAATCCCTGGACTGTGATATAAATAGGGTTATTCCGTTAGTAAAACGGCGCGGCGCTTCGACACCTATTTGTATGTTCAGCATGTAATACAAAATTATTATTATTATATTATTAGTGAAACGAATCGCAACAAGAGATTTTGTAACTAATATTTTTTTCAGAGAAGACAAAAACATTTTCCGACTAATGACAACAAATATTTACTTATATATTTATTTATATAAGCATAATTTATATAAAATTATGCTTAAGCATAGTTTCTCATGCTTTGGATAGGTTTTCACGTTACAGAGAAAAAATATGAGGCGACTTCCACACATTTTTTTAAAGGTACTACCAACACTTTGCAACGACAGCAGCGAAAGTAAATGGCTGGACTATAATTCGTAGGATTAGTGGTAAAAAGAAGTAAAAAAGTTTGGATGCGGCTTTGGAACTCGTGATGAAAAGGCGAGGGAATGCTTAAGACTGAGTAAGAGGAGAGGATAAAGAACAAACGGGAGAGGGGTTGGAAGAGAGCTGAGTCAAGGGAAAAGATGAAAGGTAACACAGAAAGTTAAAATATCGTTAAAGAGAAGACACAATCGTAGAGAAGGAGCCTTCGGGGAGGAAGGTAAGGCTTAGCCTTTTGATAGAATATCCTACCCGACCTCCCATAGCAAACATTTATATTTCATAATTGCCGCCATGAATTTATTTTTCCCCTTTAACACCTCATCCGATTTTCCGAAATTAATGAAAAGGCATTACCCCTGAATCCATGAGCCGAAATATTCTTCGGGGATGGAAATACCTGGTAAAAAAGATAGTTGACGGAATACACCAAGCTAGACTCCAAGTAGAGGCAGCAGTTAATGGTAAACAATACTCCATGGCTGGTTGATACTCTTATACGGAAGAACAGCTCTTCCGCCAAGGTATTTGCTACCTATTTCCGCGGAAATGGAACCGGGGCTGCCGTCTGGCGAGCACATTCAACAACTCCTCCCATCCTAGAGTCCTATCGGCATCAAACTTCGTCCCAATGTCGCGCCCGCGATGTCATTTACGGCCCAACTCGATACACTCGAGGGTAACAGCTGCAAGACATTCGCGGGTTGCTTAATAGACCCGTCAAATGAACGGAATGCTTCAGTTCTTAAGAATAGGATGCTGTCGTCATCGGTGAATCCATTACAGCGACTTCGGATTAAGAAGGACCAAAAACAGGTCTACTAGAGTAGAATGACTTGAAAGGGCTGAGAAGTCATAACCACCGCGGCGTTTGGTAAAGAGGAAAATAGTAGTACAAAAATGATTTTCAGATAAATTATTAACAGCTTAAACAAACGCACAAAGATAAGCTTTTTGAATGCTTCACAAAAACTTTTCATCATTATTATCAGATGAATCACCTGCTTAACAGCTTTTCATTGAGACTGGTGTACCGATAGAATTTTTTTACTTTGGTCAGCGAATGTATTCTATCCTGTGGCACCAAATCCCATAAGGATAAAGAAGATATAAGATAAGAAGATATAAGAAGAGGATAAAAAAATTCAGCATTATATATGTTTAGAAAATTCATTTAATGTACTCAATAGAAAGCATTGTATATATCCTTTCGTCCTCCTCTTCCATTCCTTCCATCCTGCATCGCGTCATTCGGTATCCCATTAGCCACTCCAAGGGGAATGAGGGGCGATGGAGCCAAATGCACCACATTTCCCATGCTCGTCTTTCAAGAGTAGATAGTGATCGATTCCATGTACGCAAATCATTATTTTCTCCAACTTTCCGTCTTTAAAACCCCCCTCGAAGGTGGGGGAAGAGCGCTAATAGGGGGTTCACGTGACATGGGGAAGGAGAGCGGAGGAAGGAGTGAGGGTCAGGGGGCAGCGGAAGTGGGGGAGGGAGGAGAAGAATAGCTGGCGTGATGGGACGTCACTTCGATCGTGAGCGAGGGATATAGCAAGGGGAGGGGTCCCAATTTAAGTGCGGCCCACTGCTAAGGCAGCCCATTTCTACAGACAATGATGCACGCGCTATCCCTTCGATGCATAACGGACTTCACCACGACCGACTGACTCTTCTAATAATGCAATACCATAAAGATGAAATAATACCATAAAGAATGCAATACCAATACCATAAAATACCACGCGAAACAGTGCGTTTTACAGCGTTGCAGCTGGGCCTGAATCTTCAATCCCTTCTCATCTCTCTCCACCGGGCTTTAATTCTTCACGTATCGGGGGCTGGCTTATTCAGGACCTTACAAGACTGTACTCTACTTCAATATAATATAAATCCATTACTCAATATATTTTTATTGGTTATAACTTGAATAAAATCCTTCGTTTTTAAGTTTCCTACATCATACAAACACCACATTGCACTTTCAACGATACACTTGCTTCTGTGAACTGGCTGGTTGGGGTGAGTTTTGAATCACCGGAACAGCCGAAGTTTCACGCCTTCGACTGTGAGATTAAAGTGATAACGCATCAATCCTGCATCTGTTCACCGCATTCATTTCATCTATGACTTTGCTCATTGTTTTAGACAGTCATAATTCCTTTTGCAACAAGATGATACAACAACCTGGGCGCTTAATTCCCGACATGCAGCCCGAGATAATAGGGTGTTTTTTTTTGTTATTACCTATATCGAAATATAATTACTCCTGGAGTACGTATTTCACGCTTTTAAATTTTAAAATGACAATATCTATTTTTCGCGATTAAATGAAAAGAGAAAAATTTCAAGCGCGCGAAAACGCGACGGTTAAGTGTGAATGCTGAGAAAAGCCCGTGTGACGTCATTGTGGTTCCGACTGCATCCGTGTGAGGCCACCTTGGTGAGAGACTATGATTGCTGCTACGATACAGGCTGCTAGAAGATAGCAGAGTACCCTGCTAGCAAGTAGCGCTTGGCTTAAATAAGAATTATTAATACCCTATCAAACGAAGCAAACTTTCCGACCATAGTCAATTTTAATTTGTGATTATTAAGAGATGTTTCCCTGAGCTATGTGCCTCATACATGCATTGGTAATCTCAAACGATGTAAAACTCCTGACTACTCATATAGCATCTAGGTCTTGCATTCTGCATGCTGGTGATTGATCACCCCCTGCCAAACACCCTTGAGGTGGCTCGCAAGGTATTATGTAGATGTAGGTCCCTGTGGATGGAGGTCAAGTGGATTGGTATCGCATGGGCGCCAATCTGGCCTATTTCAAATGAGGTTAAAATCGACCATTAACATTCGTCTTAACTGGGATTTCTAAAACCAAATAATTTGTATATCATGAATACACTAATGGTGGGTAACGAATCGCAATCAATGCCTTTTGTTTTCTTTGATGAAGGAAACTACCCTATTCATTTATCCCGTTCCGTCGCGTACTCCTTCCAACCCTTTCACTGATATTCGTGCCATTTGATTAAACCTCCTCCTCCACTCACTTTCGACCGTGAACCCCTCCGACGTCCGTGGCTTTTAAATTTTTCTCGTTTCTATTGCGCTGCATCGACATGCATATCCGTCGACCTCTTTCAGCGACAGCCTCAAAACCCTATTCTTCCCCAACCGCCGATAAAACCGTCACTCTAGCCTCCATTCCCACTATTAGCCTATGAAATACTCCGGGTAAAGAACCTCCAGGAATGATACCCCATATTCATGCGAGGAACAAAGATGCCAATATATGTCTCCCGTAATTGCGGAGACACGCCGAGGTAGAACTGAGAGAACGACGTCAACTTTCGCGCTCTGAAAAGGATAATGACGCGAGAGATTTTCGATTTCAAATACCCTAGCGTCACTCAGGAACACAACAATGGAGAACGTGCAAAATAAAAGTGGCCGCGTGGGTTCGCAGCCGGGTTTTTGTTGCCAGGGTCGTTACCCTTTTGTCTCACGGACGCGAACAGGGACGTGAAAAGCCGGCGGAATGAATCGCAGCAGAAAGTAGACCGATTCGGGAGAGAGACTTGGTAGACGAACGACGCGCACTTGCAAGTAAAACGTTGGCAGATAAGAGTTAGTTTCACTCGCAGACATTCGTCGTCGCTGGGTTAAAAAAATAATAACTCCAATTACATGAACGAATACGGGCATAAAAAAATGCATCATGATTATTAACAGAACTCTCGAAACAAGGCCCAACTTGGGGTCCCATTCATGAGGCCCATCTTGCTTCTAACCATTTGAGGGGTTCTGAAAACTTTAAGAATGACGGGGAAGTCAGAAATGTAATCCGTGATGATATTTTTGAGTCGATACGATTTGATATCGACTAAAATACTGGAAAAGAAAACGGAAAAAATAAATTTTCCATTTTAAAAATACCGCACTCAGGAGCTTAAGGGATTCGAGCACTTACGCGAAGAAAGCAAATTCCGCTGGTAGAAATGAGGAAAAGAGAATTCTACGGACAGAATGTGACAAGAAGGATTTGATGAAGCATAAAAATTGAAGAAATGGGAAAATGTACCCATTCCCATAAAACATTCTGACTAGTGTCTGTGCCACAGATACTACTTCAGATATTAATATGCATAAGAAAATGTCAATGACCTGCATCAGTCATGGCTGATGCCCGAGTAAAAAGAAAATAAGAGAGAAGAGGTAATAAAATATTTTTTAATGACACAAAGGCTCTGAACAGAAATTTTCACAAATTCAACACAAAATAAGCATAAACAGTATTCTGGCCATTACCTAAAGACAACTTCACCTCAAGGCACCATAAATATTATCCTGTAACTTCAAAGTCTTCAAAGATGAAGAGGGAGATTTGGCACACAAGCTCAATATTACTAATTGTTGAAGAATGAAAAGAGTTCCTAATTTCCAGAAAAATAAATTAAGATATTCACAGCCGTGATTAGTAATTCTTACCTTCAAGGTAGGGTTAGCGATAGAGCCCCACATATGCATTTCAATGACATATTTCAATCCTCTTCAACAGATTTACATGGAGAGATGAATTAATAGTAAAAAAAAAAGCAAAGTTTCTTTGCCTTGGCCTTTAATGAACTTGCAAATCGCTGACCTTTCCACCCCTTAACAATGGCTGGAACCATTATTAGGTAGCACTAATTATGGGCGAGGAAGTATTGATTAATATCGTCGCCACTTTAAGACGAGAAACGTGAACGATTGTATGTTTACGAGTCGCAAATGATCGATGAAGCGTGAGTCCGACTTCGGTTTACATTCGCATTCCGAACCACTCCAGAGGAGGAGGTCACCCGACTGACCCTTTCATCTTGTGCGGGTCACGACGAGGCCACTTAAAAAGAAATACTCCGCTCGCGCACACCAATGCCCGTGACCCTCGACCTTCAACGCGAGTGCGAGGGGCATAAAGAGGGTGAAAAGAGGATTTCCGTCGTGCAATCGATGAAACACTCGAGAACTCTTTAACGAGAGGGTTCTTCCGAATGAATTGAGAACCGAGCACGGAAGGAAATTCAGCTCGAAGAACCCGACATTAACTAAGGTCCCCGCGTCCACCTTTCTTCTCCCCGGCGTACGCGGCGATAAATTTGGGTGGCGAAGAAGCCGACGGAATGAAGAAAAAAATGATACACTGAATCCCCTGATGACCAAAAGATTTGCTGGCTATGAACTTTCAAGACTTCTTACGGTTGAGAACAGGAAGGTTTCTTTTCTCCCCTCTCAGTACCATTTCACTCCAGTACTCCAGAACTTGGCAACCAAGCGATTTCAGATCAAAACAGGGAGCCCGAAAAAGAAGAAAGTCAGAGATTGAATAGCGAGCATTAATCGACCTCCACTGATTCAAATGGAGTAATCGATACCGATGTCTTTCGCTAGTGCACCATTAATAATTAATTATTGCAGCTAAGTATTAATTGGTTTAGTATAGTACAACTCTCTTATCGTAGGTAGAACTAAAGCTATGACCGAAAATGTCTATAAAACAAGATGAACTCAAGAGTCAGGGCAGCATAACATTGCTAAATTCCCACTGACTATAAGTTACATTGCTCCGGGCTCGACATAAATATACTCACCTCCAGTGCGAAAACGTCATTAACCGTCCACCATCACCGCTGGCTTGAAGGTAGATTAAAAATAATATTAAATTATAAAAATAACATTTTTTATAAAAACCACGTTCACCTGTGAGATTATAAAATTAATAATTGCTTATCAATATACATATCAGATTTTTCTCCCAGCGAAAGCGAATGTGATCTCACATGCTCACTGCATTCTTCGTTTTTCATATCTGAAATATTCTTCTAAAGCTTATTATACTTTGTCACCGGTCATATTTAAAATTTTCAGAAGTTAGCTGCGAAGTCGAAAATTCCACGTAGCAATGAACAATTTTCAGAGCAAGGCATAAAAGGAATGGTACATTGTAGGCTTCTGTTGAGGCTAAATTAGAAAAAAAATATACAGGTACTAAACGCTTTACAAACCGATACTTTATTGCTGCCACTGTGATACGAGCGCCTCCAATGGATTTAAGTGGCCTTTTTTAGAACTCCAAATTAAATTTATATTTCTGAATATTACTCGAGGCACTCTTCAAATCGTGGTAAAAATAAGAACATTGCATTGTCATCCAGTTCTGAGCTATCCTGAAAATTTCAGTGCCGTAGTGAATCGGGAAGTGGTCGAAAATTGGGTTGCAGGATTTTTCCCGGAAGGACAAAACAAGAAAGCGAGTATATAAAACGTGGTATAAAAGGACCAGACAAAATTTAACGAACGCGATTGCGTCAAGGATAGCGTTGGGATTCGGAGGAGAAGCTGAGGGAACAGAGAATGGAAAAAATAATAAGCATGAAAAGAGTAGGTAGAAAAATAAATAAGAGGGAAAGTTCCGTCCCGGTGAGTGCGTCGGAGAGGGCAAGCGTGAAGGTAGACAAACGGCATAATTCGCACGAGACTCGGTCCACTCTCCCCATTTAGCCGGAAGAAAAAGAGGACACTGTAAGGTGTGGCCGCAGGGAAAAAGGACGGCGAGGCAAAGCATATGAGGACAAGGGAAGCGACTGCGGAGGGATGAGGAGGAAACTCAGTAAAAAGTAAAGAGACAAAGAGGAAGAGAGAAACATTTTGGGTAACCAGGGGCAACTGAGAATGTGGGGAGAGAGAGGAAGAGGATGCGTAGGAGACGGAGAATGGAAAGTCAGCGAGAGATGTGAGAAAAAGAAGGCGGAAGGGCGTCTGCAGAAGGCAGAGAATTAATGCAAGGACAGAGCGTACGACCAGAGGAGACACTTGGGAGGAATGAGTGGGAGGGTGGGATTAGCTGGGAGCAGAAGGAGGCAAAAGGTATTTAGGGAGAGGCCAGGAGAGGTGGCTCCCTGAGGTCTGGTAAGGCGCACCAAGTAAAAGGGATTATGAGATATTGGGGAAGGGGAGGGAAGAGAGAAGGAAGGAAACTGTGGAAAGGGACACCGAGAGAAGAGGAAGAGGTCAACAAAAGGTTAAAATCACTTAGAAACAAGAGTAGAAACAGTTGAGAGGACAAATTACTGGTTTTACAAGTACAGTCTTTTTCTGTTACTTGGGACTGATTGGCACCAGTGTAAATAGTCCACATTTTAAGTCTGCCCCAATTATCTGAGGCGTCCCGTAAACATTCATACATGGACTTGGTAATGTAATAAAGAACTTCTGATATCCATTGAACTTACATTATGAAAAATGCTATATTAATAAATATATTTTTGAAATTCGGAGAGTATATAAATCATTATGATAATCTAATTTCTCTCAACCTGTACTCATGGGAAGTATTAATATTTTTTCTGGGTGAATTCAACGGATTACATGCTTACGTGCTTTATGGGTAAAACTTCAACAAGACTGCCGATGAAAGTGAATGAGTATTCAGGATTATTTCAATGCAAGATTAATGACTAAAATTGTCGGGTAAATTCATTTGCAGTGAGTGGTTTCTTTTACCTGAACCAAGGCAAACAAGCCTTTGATCTACCATTCGTATCTTCACCCATCACCTAACTGGCTTCACAAAATCCCTAGCAAGAACTAATCTTCATTTGAAACAATTCTGACGTGGCATTCCAATTTATTTGACAGCAGTCGATAAAAAAGAGGACGATTCGGTTTTCCGTGCCAGTACCATAGGGGGAACGGAGGCTAAATAACAGGATCAATAATTAATGCTATCCCCTGGATTGAGCCGTAAAAGCAGACCAATCGACGGACTTCCAAACGAGAGCAGAGATTGCATGCACCGAAACGATTAAGCCACGCGTACCCACCCACATTACTAATTCCCGAACTCGCGGGTTACTTTGCGGCCAGCCATTTCAGGAATTTCGGGCGCGGGGCAGGAGGATTTCCGGACATAGCGCCGAGGGGGATGAAAGCTATAAAAAAAATAAGGGCTGGGGGGAGAAACGTGAGGGAGGAGAGTGGATTCAGCGAGAGGGGATGGGAGCATCGCGTTCGTAACAACGGTTTGTCGAAGGGTAGGAAAAGGGTGGCCGGAGGGGAGAATTTTGAGGATTAGGACAAAATCCAGGGGGCTGGCGAGGGAAAGAAAATGACGAGGGGGTTGAAATGCTCCATAATTGACAACAGGGATACATACGAGAACAAGGGAGGGAGGTTGGAGAGGTATAGAGGGGCGGAGCAAGAATAAATGTCGAAGTAAGCGGAGGCCGTAAATCGGAGAATACGAGTGCGGAAGTAGAGGCTTGTTCAACTATCAGGAGGAAAAGCGAGATGGTGTAGGCAAGAACAAGAGAGGCAAATGAGATAGGCTTCTGAGGTGGGAGAGCGGGCGGTTTGGGACGATTAGCATATGCAAGAATAAAATCCAGGATGCTGATGTATACTCGAGAGCACCTTTTCCCAGGGATTAATCAGCGATATCGCGACGTAAGTTATAGGTTCAGGAAGGAGTGTGTGGGAGGAAGGAGCAGATGGGATGATTTAAGCGGGCGAAAGGTAAAGAAAAGGGGACGAGCCATAAATTATTATTATCATCCCCCCCTTTGCTCCTCCCCGAAATAAGGCCTACCGGACGATGAGGATTTTCTGAATAATCCAATTCACGAGACAAAATACACATGCGCGCAAACGAAAGCAACAAAAATATCACAGACACGGCAGCAAGGAACGAAAGACCTTCCTAATAATTACCTTCATCAAATTTAATAATCCTCAGTTTTTATTGTCCTGAAATAAATCCCATCTTTTACAATTTCCACATCAAAAAGCGGGGGAAGAGTTTAAGCGCATGACCATGCAGTACTTGGAATGGAGAAGGAAAGGATAATAGCGATGTTGAGCTCTCACCCCTTGAAATTAAAAAATTTGCTTTGGAATGGATTTAAAGTCTATGAGACCAATGACAGAAAAGACTTAATTATCGTTTCGGAAGGTGAAAGAAAGTAGCTGTGACCAAGGTTGAAACCGCTCGGAAAACATTTGAAGCTCTAGAACGAGAACTCCTACACATTAGATTAGGTATTAATCGCATAGAAGCGATAGTGAAAAAGTCAACTGTTAGGATTCCTGGGATCCACGGAAAAACCAAGGCGAAAATATTTTCTGCAAGGGCTCTCTAAAATGAAAAGAAATAAAAATGGAATCTCATTGTTGGAGGATCTAAAAAAATTATTATTAAAGTATTCTACCGATTAAGGCAGGTTTCCGTGGAGTACTTAAGAAGAATTCTGGGAGCCTCTTAAGGAAATATATTGGCTCAAAAATTGTTATTTAAACGCAAGACCTCCAATTGTTTTTTTTTTTCAAAAAGGCTCGCCACGTAGCTGGAACAAAACTGTGTCGAGAATTCCGGTTTGGTATGATTTGAAACTGAGCTTTGAGAGATAAGCTCTCATTTCACGGTTGCTTTCCTGAGATGGGACTTAATGCCCATCCCCAAAATGCCATCGATTTCTGTCGATTTTGCAGCAAAAACATACAATTATTTTCAGGGTTTCGGTATTTCAGAGGTACTAAACCTAACAGAAGATAGAGAAGAAATAAAATTTCGGGACTACAAATATACGAATCGCCCACACTAAAGAATGGCCCCTCAAAGAAGAATCAATATTGATGTAACATGGTATTTGAGAAGTATCTGCAATGATATCATCATTCCTCCATACAACATGATATGAAAAAGATGACCTTAACAGGGACCTATTCCTGTCGCAGGCTGGTCACTTTTTAACTTTATAGCCCATGTCGATAGCAACATAACATGCATCGTAGCCTGGGACCATTTGGTCGCCCATTCTCTAGGTATGTACACGTCGCTTCAAAAAAATTAGGGGCGCCGAATACGATAGGCAGGGAGAGGAAGGATAAAAAATCCGAAAGGTAAAAATAAAAATGTGGGCGAATGAGATGAATAATTCATGTGGTATTAATCCCAGACCACCCTCGCCATCCATACGCAATTTCAACCTCATCTCCCCGCCCTCCACCCACCCCTGCCCCACTCATTCTACACGGAGGCCACCAATCAGCCACTCCCCCCCACCCCTGCAGCTGCCAAACCTAATTATAGCGGGACAATTTCATCAAAAATCAAAGCAGCGAGTGGCCGTTTTGCGGTCCCTCCGACCACGTCACTCACCCGTCTCCCCAGCTGATAATAATAATCAAAAGCAAATGATCTCCAAATGCAAACAACTGAAACCAATGGGAAAACCAAGAGCAAGCCCAGTTTAAGGTCCATGCAAGGAAATCCGAATCGGTCACCTCACACGAAGAAAAGGATTTTTAACATGATTCTACCCGCACATACAATGTCTATACACTTCAAGTATTATGCTGAGGGTGACCAATGTCCAACATGCATTACGATACAGCATGCGCGTCGGAAACAGCACATAAGAATAAGCTGGAAGTTATAGAAATCTGACAACGAGAAAAATGGCGATGATGAGATATACAGAGAGGAAAAGGAACGATGAAGCGGGGTAGGTAATGAAATTTACAGTTACACGAGGCCTCAATTAACTATATGGAAATCAGTGCCAGTCCTTCCTCCGAAACCCGTCTACATAAATTTTACCCACCGAGAAAATTTTAGTAGACTTCAATTTCAGGTTTTCGGAAAAATTACTTATCAGTATTCATTTCAATTTAAGTTTGGTCGGTTTCAGAGTTAAAGCATAACAATCACGACCAAATATTGGTTGTTAATAGGGATCCCTAATTTTAAAAAACTCTTTCACGCCAAGCTAATTTTAGATGGAAATATCGGAAAACGAGTTATTTCCAATCAGCTAATTTAAACGTATAACTGAATGGAAGCTAAAATTAAAGTCAAAGATTTCAAAATGCTACGGAAATAGTGATAGAATCAAAGAATATAACTAGATAAATTATACCCTTGACTGCCAAAAATAATAACATCGGCGATTCGACAATAGAGTATCTGGGTAGCCAATTTCTTATTATAGTATTCTACCGATTAAGGTAGGATTCCGTGGAGTATTCAAGAAGTGACCTGGGATAACGAGAAAATGTAATTCACATTTTCCTTGCACATTTTTATTCAAACCATATAAAGTGAATAGATATTTGGTATAATTCAGCCAAAAATACTGATACCAACTGTGGATAGAACTATGGATAGCCTTCAGTGATTTTACACAAAAATTGGTACGACACTACCTTCACACACACAAAGGAATCAACCAGAAATTAGCATACGACCTAGTCAGTGCAATATATGTATATGTAAATAAAATCAGACACAGGCCAGCAATAAAAGTGACAATTGATGAAGGCTATCCGATACACTGAGTTTTTTGCATCATGTTTCAATAGATACGCTAATTACGTTCTCCATTTGCATGAACGCTCCACAAAAGAACAGGCATATCCAGAATCATAAATGTTGTATTTTCCACACTTGTCTGCACACTTGATAATTTCGGTACTCGTATGATGTCACTTCAAAGCCCAGAGAACACCTCTTCGATATAAATTAATTTGCATTCAGGGAAAAATGGAGCGGTTCTTTGTTACGGTCAATAATTATTTTGTCCTCTTGCTTCGCCATTTCAACTAACTTCGGAACACTCGTAGTATTTTTTCAAGCACTCCCAGAGCACATTCAAATGGATTTCATTGGGAGTAAATACGACTCCGTACATGAAAGCCGACCTTTTAAAAATTCAGCAAGCGTTTGATGGTGACCACTACGACGAAGGACGCACGATTGCACCTTTGAATACTTGAATGAAAGTTCAACAGCATTTCAGGGGGGAAAAACACCCTCGCATGACATTCCCACAGAGGATAAAGCTGCTCATTTAAATTTGAATGCAACCCACCACTTCAGCAGATCTGGGAATTATACATTCTATGACTTCCTCTTTTTTTCCGGAAAAAAGCCAGCCCAATTTTGAAAAACGCGATGAAGTGCCGGTCTCTGGCCTGAAAAAAATAGAGAGAGAGGTGCAGTACCTAGACTAGCCCTACTTAACCGAGAGGCCAAATGCGTGATTAATAGGGTCCATGGTCACGAAGCGTATTGGAAGAGTTAACATTCTTCCACGCAAAACAACCGTAAAGCATGGATTGGATTCGAGAATACTTTTATTTATTACAGGTTTCTACCGATTAAGGTAGGTTTCCATGGAGTAGTAAGGAAGTGATCTACGAGCCTCCCTTTCCTTCCAGCGCTACCTTCTTCAATTCACTGTAAGGCCTAATCCCTTTCAATCTATGTAAAAATCCTATTCTTTTCCTTCCCCTCCCTCGTTTCCTTAGCATTCTACCCTCTAACACCATTTTCAACATCCCCTCACCGCTAAGGATTCGCTCCATCCATACATTGTGTCTCCTCCGTACCTCATCTAAAAGCTGCCTCTTCTCGCCAACCATATTCAGCACTTCGTCGTTCCTTTTCCTCTCCGTCCATTCGAAGTCGAAGAGAAAATAAAAACAAATATGATATCGGCACAGGAAGAGAGGCAGCGAACAGAGACGGAAGACGAGATATGCACAGAAGCTAAATAAAAAGATTAAGGGACTGGAGTGAGGGATTGACAAAGAACTCGGCCCATCAAAAAACTCGATATCGCGACAACAGACAGGCGGGAAACGACACAAAAATATAGCACGGGATGGGGGATTTAATATCGATAGCTGGACGACGAAAACAATCGAAGAACAGCATGAAAGTCGTATAACTCGTTTCGCTATCTCCAAATCCCACTCAAACAACCCATCTTGCTCATTCTCACTTTAGAGTAAGCGGGAGAGGGGGAATGAGAGAACAGAAATGATTTAGATGTAATAGTGATATGCCCGACGGCGTACTTGATATGGGAAATTACAGAACCCTGGGGTTTTGGGCATAAATTTCAAATCTGAGAGAACCCTTTGGACATTCAATACATTCGGGAACATAAGTGCTACTAACGCACATTATCGAGCTTTATCGAATGGTCGAAAGTGACAGCAAAAGCACCTTTTCGGAATAAATCCACGATATACAAAATTCCCAGTACTGTAATTTAGGATAGTGGTTCGGTTAAGAGATAAAACAGAAGTACTGACATCATCAAGACCATGACCCGTACTTTTCACGAGTTTTGAAGACGGTTGATTTTATGCAAATAAAACAAAGATGCGAATTTCGCAAGGCAGTACAAGACACAGAAAATAATTTTGAAAAGCAGAATAATGGGGATTGCTGTCGGAAGAGATTCTCCTTCCCCTTCCGCCAAGCAAACAAAGCATCAATTTGTGTAATACTTGGAAGCATAACGCGTGAACGACGAAGAAACATACATGAATTGCCATGAGAAAATCCAGGACTGGGAATCTAACCATGGACCTTTAGCTTTTCGGGCCACTGCGCACACTATTACGCTATTCAGATTCTTGATACAATTGTCATGGGAATTCAGGAACTTGGATAGCGTAGTGACCCGGGAAGTCAAAGGTCCGTGGTTCGATTCCCGGTCCAGGGGATTTATTTCTCATGGTAAATTAATGGCATGTTTCTGAATTTTCTCATTATTTCTAACAGCATGTTTTGCGGGTTCTAGCTTTATTGACAGATAACTTTAATGAGTAGATTGCAAGTTTTACAGTTGCATGAATGTGGTAGCATAATATGTTAGTATGCGTAACGTTTTTTGTACGATGTAGTGTGAATGTGGGAATCCTGCTGCATTCTGGTGATTCGATCATCCCCTGCCAAACACCCTAGAGATGGCTCTCAGGGTATTATGTAGATGTAGATGTAATGTATACAGCATCGATAAAACAAAAATATATGCGCCCCTGCTTCAAGTAGAGGCTACCGGAACGAAGCCACGTATGTGGGAAGGGAAGAAATAAGAAGGGAGAAAGGAGGGGTGGGAGTCAGGTGGAGGGGAGGGGAGATTTTGGGTGGAAAAGGGGAGGGGGTGGGTGGTTTGGGGTGTTCGAGGAAATCCGCCGCGCTCCATCCATCATCAAATGAATGCGCTCCAGCGCTCTTCTCTTTTTTTCCTCCCACCCTCACTACCCACGGAATATCCACCCCTTCACCCCCCTCCCGCCCAACACACATTCGTACGGGAGAAAAAGCTTCACAGCCAACTTCACCACCTCTGCACCAGGAAAAGAGCTGCCTCCTCTATTCGCACAAAATCTAACCTCCAAGGCAGCGCCTTCGCCAGAAACTGACTCTCCATGCTTTCATTCACGCCATACCAAACCCGCAGACCACTTATTGCGCGCATTCCTCCGCTCACTTTTTTTGTTCTTTCCTCACCACGAAGCCACGCTTTCACGGCTTCCATCACCCAAGCATCCACCACCTGGTTCCCAAAAAGAAACATCTTGTTTTTACACTTGCTGCGAACACATGAGGTCGCTGGTACAGGGTCAGTTTGACGGAGGTTTCCTTCACGTGACCACTCGCCTATTCGATATCTCTTTTAAATTATGAAAGCACTCAGGTTTTTGCAGTGCTAAAACTTGATTAATGTAATTACTTGAAAAAATAGAATGTGATTATGTTGTATATAACTCGAATTATTTTATTTCCATTCACTAATAAGGGTTATCAAAGAGGATATTGAGAATCAGATCTATATGGGAGGCAAACGGTGGTAACGTATTTGAATGCGAGGTAAAGGACGACGGAGACTTCAAACGCAGTTATTCACAAGGCTAGATGAAGAGAAGTGGGTTATGATAATGGTTTTTAACGCATTTTCTTCTTCTGGTAATACATTTCTGATAATTTCATGAAGACGGAATTTCCCGAGTAATATATTATTCTAACCTCGGTTGCTCAGCATACACTGCTTTCGTTATTTCAAAATAATGTATAATATGCATTGGGCTAGGAATCGACTAATTAATCACATGACAGAAGATGACAAGTCTGGCAGTTCATTTAATGTTGATGCGCATTACCGCTCGTACATCCGTACTTATAATCCATATGGGAGGGATTTCCTTTTTACTGGTATGCACTTAACCTGTCACAAGCCTTTAAATCCATCCCTTCAGCCTATTGAGGGCGGCCAATATCATGCGTCTAGAAAAGCATTCGACCCCCGAAATTGACCCCGGAGGAAAAAATACTCTATTGACTTGCCGCATGAATAAACATCACAAATATCCGGATGTATATGCATGTAAAATGCTAGTATCGAATGCGATTCTTTCCCAGGCCTTCACACCACATCCCTCATCCGCTCGACCTGATATTACAACAACCTCCACCCCCTCCCCCACCAACCTGGCGGAAGCCCTGGCTTCGGCTTGATTTATCACCAGCAGACACCTTGCCCCTCCCCCGACCACTCAAACACAACCAGGGCCCCATCCATTCCAACAAGCCTCCTCCGAGCCATTCTCCTTCCTACACCCCCAAAGAAACTTTTCAATGCACAGCCGACCAAAAGGATTCCAAATAAGAAGATCCGGACAGAGAAGAGGAGCCGCTCCGAAAAGAGAAGTCCCTTCAATGCACACACGAGACACAAATGCGACCACCTTGTCTACTCCTCGCGGGACGGCGCTCACAAAACATATTGCCAAAACAAGCTGAACAAGGTTTCACTAAATGAGCGCAGATTTATGGCCCTCTTGAAGACGACTCCTTTCGAAGGGGATAAGGTGAAAGACATGGAAACATGTTACAGGAAATACAAAACACTAGATAACCTAACATTTGATAGGAACTATGGCGATGAATCCTCTGAACAAATTTTAGACAACACCAACACTAAGGTCAAAACTACGGCTTCGAACATAGAAGCATCAAACGGGTCTAATATTTTGGAAACCTTTTGAATTATTATCTGGAGCAGACCATAAATGGAAACCCTGGGAAAAAAGCATAAAGAGCAAAGCATAAAAGTCAAAGTCATATAGAGCATCCATAAGACTATAAGAAACAAAGATATCAAAAACAACCTTAGGTTAGTTGATTGGACGTAAGGTAGACGAATGGACGTAATATGGCCAATTTACTTAATTAACGTTAATTAAGAAAGGAAATTAAACACGAATTCATCGACCAAATTCCTAACAGTGCCTCAAGGACTATAGATTTCAATAACACGGCAAGTATATTGGGAGGATTCCTTGCAAAATTTCTCGTTGTATAGCAAGATATATTTTCCTCTATGCAATGAATCACGTCTATCAACAGAAAAATCTGCAACACATTGGTACCTTAAAGAATTCTTTTGAGCCTGAGTTTCAGATAGCATCTACTTTACAGATTCATAATTAATCATTCTCATTCACAAATATCAATACGCATATACGTAAGCCGCAAATATTCCGGGTAAACCCCCGTAAGACCTCCGTTATGCTCCGTCATCCAAATGTAAGGTGTACTCAAATTAAAAAAAAAACACAATTTAATACATTCCTTGCCAAGAAGCGTCCACTAATCCAGAGCCAGCAACAATGCCATGTATCTGCCATTTTCGCTCAAAATTCGAAAAAGGATTGGAAAAATTGAATAAACAGAATGAAAAAAAGATTATTTCATTTTGGGCCCGAGTTATAACTCGCACATACTTTGCAATTTTGGCAGCACGAACTCCGTAAGATTGCGGGTAGATATTGCATCAATACCACAAAACCGATACATCTACTCCACATTTTTATTCTCTTCGAAAGTATTTGGTGAGGTTACACAACTCTTGCAGCACTCAATACCTCACGAGATTCTCATACAATCTGTATGAAAAAAGTAAACATGCTGTTATTAACAAGGGGAAAAAATGCTGTATCCCTGCAGCCATAGGATGCAAGTTTCACTACCACGCGGAAACTGAAAAAGGAAAGAAGTAAACATTCACCGCCAATGGAAGAGCGGAAAACAAATTTCTAAAAAATGGGCTAATAACAAGTTCCACGAATTTGTGCGTCTTAGTCAATTTGGCAGAATAAAAATAGCTTTGAGGACAGATCACACGGGTTACAAGTCGCAGTGATAAGATGCAGTTAAAACGCCTATTAGCTTGGTATTCTTATGGTTAGGCACTAGCCGTGTCGGCATAGAATAGGAAATTAGGAGTAACATTCAGAGTGAACGGAAACGTAAGCTAATGCTGAAATCTGCGATAAAAGTAAGAAGTTTCATTATAATGGGAATGAGATGGACAAGATAAACAGGATTATTGAGATGGTTTCCTGAGGGAATGAAGATAGAGATCAATATGTGCACAGTGTATTCGATGAGAAAATGCAGGATAGAGAAGTTCAAAAATCAATACGGTGCTGAGGCAGGGAAATAAAAGAAGAGGAGTAGACTTATCCTACGCTCTTTGGAAAATCTACAAGTTAAGGAATGCAGCTGACTGTTTTTCAGCCGGATTCCCGAAAAAAATGTTACACCCAAATATGAGAATCCAATGCCATAAATATATTGCGATTGCCTTGAAATTTCTTCAGCGATGTGATTCGCTAAAACATACATTCCGCTTCGTGGAATAAAATTTATTGCGATCAAACGCCCAGAAGCACGGGCCACGTTTTGATGAGCAGTTTTGCAGAGACGCATGCCAATCACAAAGAATGCAGAAAGAGCGCAGAGAAGAGACATATGAGGAGACGCGACAGGCTTACCCCCTTAGGCCGGCACTCTTTCGGCTTCATTATCCCATAGAGGGACACATTTAAGCAGTTCAGCGGGAAAGGGAACGAAGCAAAATCGACAACGGAGATCCGTCAGTGCACATGGACACATTTTAGCAATATTCCACGCCATGGCACATCCAGGCTATAAAACAAGGGCCAAATTCGTGGCGCAATAGTATTTTATCGAGTGATGAAATGTAAAATACACCAACTGATGAAGTTCGCCATGAAAAAATATTTTACTCAGCCGGGACTCGGACCTGGATCTCCCGATAGCCGAGACGCATACCAATGTGTCACAGTGTGGACTTGTGACGTCAACATCTTGTTCGGTAAAACCCATCCCGAAGTTCACTCTGAGAAAATGGCTTGGTGGTGTAACTGTCTAATATACCTGACCGGCAATCGAGAGATCCGGGTACGAATCCCGACTGAGTCAGATATGTTTTCATGGCGAACTTCATCCGTTGGTGTATTTAACTTTGCACCCATGCGCATGAATGCGTACAAAGCCACTTGTTCCTGCAGTGCTTTGATGAAATGTATTGGGATTAAAAAGTGCGAATGCAACATATTCATCTAATTACACTTATTCAACTTTTAAGACCGTAGTGAGAATAAATATAATTCCCCCCCCCCCAAAAAAAAGAAAAGGCAATTAGATTACACATGTTTTACAGGTCACAACTATAATCAATATTAAAGTTGGAAATAGCCTTTACAAATCTCTATCACACTACAACAAGAAGAAAAGGTTTTTGTAAGTAAAATTCTGCGCAAAAATACTGCATGAATCTTTTGGCTTGAACGTTAAGAGTCGTTAAGTTAAGAGTCAATAGTATTTTGCCTAAAACACTCTTACAAACAGGATAAATGATAGGAAGAATACGGCAAACCAGTTATATCAATTAGTGAAATCTTTGAAATGAAGAAGTGAAAGTAGTGGCGACGAAAATTACAAATGTGATATTCCAAATGACAAAAATTAGTGAAGTTGTATGAAGAAATCAAATTGTTTATACCCTGATGTATTTTTCAAAAAGATGAAGGTCAAAGTGAGAATTGAAAAAATAGTACCAGCCACTGATTAAGAATTTCACATTCCATGTCTATATGTTTGAATCGAAAGGAGAAAAAAGGAAGGAAATATTAGAACCAAAACAATATAGTCAATCTATGGCAGCATCGAGATAGCAAAACCCGATTCATTCCGTCGCAACCCGTAAAATAGCATTCGGAAATATGAACGCGAGCAACTCGACGGTCAAGAGAGAATGACCCTTCAAACAAGTCGAAAAATTATCGTCCGCATGGAAGCCCTTCACCCACTTCCCGAATCCAATTTCTCGACCCGAATGCCCGCTCCGTGCGGACGACATACGAAGCGCGAACCGCACCGAACAATAAAAGCCAGGATTCCACTCCAGTCTGGCGGTGGTCGAGAGGAATGAAGAAACAATGAAAAAGCGGGATGCGATGCAGCACAGATGGAGTACTTAGGGCGCTTCTGGCAAGAAGAATAAGAAGACGACGACGAAGAGGTGCAGTCAAGGGCACTAGATCCACGAGGAAATGCATTCGGATGCCGCAAGTGGCAGCGGGAGTCGGACCTCCAATCCAACGAAAAACGAAGACCCTTTCGCATTGACGCATCAAAATTGCGGTCGGCAGAGACTGAGGAGGTGCCGAAAATTGAAGAGAATTACCCGAAGGAAATTCCATGGAATTTCCCGCTAAAATTGAATCACTGAAAAAAAACTACACGAAAAAGATAAGTACGGACTATGTGAAAAATCACTTCGGTACGATGGAGAAAAAAGCCCCTCCCCATAATTTTATCCCATGTACATATATTTCTTTTAGCCACTAACAGTATAATAGGCGCAAGCAAATTATCATTCCTTTTGATAGGATTATGAGCTCACAAGAAAATCAGGACGCGTGGAGTGAATGTTCTAGCATTGAACCGGGATATATAATTTTCATATTTTCGACATCAGAGAATAATAAAACTCCTCATCGGTAAAAATATTGTATTTAACTAATTCATGGAATGGTTTTGGATGAAAAAATGTTGAGTTTATAACCCATTAGTTCTTTCTGGTCATTCAGAAATTATAGATTAAATAAAACGTTATGATTCGTTTTTTCGCCGACGGAAGACAGAACATCATGAATTTGGCGGAATAGGTCTAGGAACTAGGAAGTATAAGATCTCGCATAGATTAAAAAAAGCATTAAGAAAATGACATAGCTCGACTGAGTCAAAAAAGTACTGTACTGTACTGGTAGAGCAATAAGCACATCGTAAAAAAATAAAAACTAAAAAGGCCGTATAGAGTAAAGATAGTTAAGAGGCCCACGTTGTAGTAATAGCATGATGGAGTAGGCCTGCTACAATTAATAATGGTATGAAGTCTAAAGACAAGGAAAATCTTTAAAACGTACACATCATTAATAGTTCCCCACACCGGCACATCACTTCTGTAAACGTCGATGGAACAGCATATAAATGCATGATTTTGTTCTTTCCCGGCGTATGAAACTGGTAAAAATTTCTCGGGTTTTCAACCGGGTGAGGTGCTTGTGGAGCGACGGTTCGATGGCTGTCTCTGCCATCATACCCGAGAATATTTTACCATAATTTAATGCACTCTGACGATAGCCAAAATTTAACAACGTAGGCCAATCTATGAAAAGCCTCTCTGCTGTCTCTAGCAATGCCTGAACTGAAAGAGCACATATGCTTTGCTTCTGCCTTAAGAGCCCATGTACAAAACCTCGCATCAATCAGTCACACATCTCACACACCTATCCATTAAGGAATGCACTGCACAATCGGAGGATGGGTGAGGTAGGGTGCAATAGGGATTCGGGAGAGGGCCCATGTGGCGTTGAGAGAGGCAAAGAGCATTGCAAGGGCTCACACTCTAAAAGCCAACATGCCAAACTCCCCTCCCATCACATCCACACCCTAATTCCTACGACGACAAAAAAGGCGATTTTTCAGCTCAACAGGATTGACTGCCACTCCCCCTATTTCAAATCCCAACAAGCCTTTTTTTCCCCTCGCAGCCACGAGGGACTTAACTTCCGTACGACGACACGGGGTTAAAGTAGGTAGCCATTACCGAAATATCGGCAACAACCCTCTGCTCCACTGGCGGCGCCTATCTTCACCCATCTGCCACTTATTGACATGACCCGGCTTTATTAGTCCTACCCCGCCCTATAACGCCTTATCCCATTTCATGACCGCCGATCCCTTGAAAGCAAATAAACTAATAAAGCGTATGAACATGCATTCATAATAGCAATATATACGCATCAACAGATATAAATACTTAAGCATACATCTATCCACTTAATAAATTAAAAACCCAAGTTTAAGTCATTGTATAAGTAATTCATAAAGTAAAACTAAAAACTCAAAACTAAAATTTATTTCGGAAACTTGTAAGTAAATATCTGACTCCTTAATTTAAATGCGATGTTAAACTGCATTGACAATACTTATCTACTACAAACTGTAATGCAAATGAGTATATTTTTCGCACGAGGCAGCGCTTGAATGTATCCATTACCATCAAAACGCGATTAAAATAAATCAGCATTGGATATGCTCGAACCTCCATTACTTTATAGGCATGAAAGTAATGTGAAATCCGGATTTCAGGCAATTTTCTTCCCTACCATCTTCCAATCCACTCGCATATATCAGGGCGTAACCCTCTGGGCAATTTCTCTGCAGAAGATATATATTTTTTTTCATTTATGACTCCCCTTCACAGTTATATTTGTTAATTTTCACGAACGAAATGCTACAGGATTGAAGCTATTTGACAGAAAAATGAGACGAAAATCGTTTAAGATTAATTATCAACATTTATTCTATCCCCACAAGGGATATAGTTAGGTATAAGTAGGAGAGGAAATATATTTCCGTATTTTTTAACTTCCCAAGTAACTCTTACTCCCATGTCACTCGATACGCATACCTGAAAGCATTGTACAAAATTGCTCACGATCCGTTCCATACTATGAACCCAGTCTCCCATTATAAAAAAACTTCCAACCACCCACACACACAAGATCCTCTCCAGCTTAACGCTGAAAAATCACCTCGGCGGTGAAGGAGGCAGCCACGCGTGCTTGGCAGGGGATGACAATCAAGTAGACAGGGCACCCGCTAAAAATAGCCACCCACATTCCCTCTTAAAAAAACCTCCCGAAAATCCCACCCCCGATCCATCCAACCAGCTTCTATCATCCTCCCCCGCCTGCCCCCACATCACCAAGAGTAACCACTTGAGAGGGCGGGCGCCCAGATGTGGCCTCCCACGAGCACCTCTCCCGAGTATGATGGCAAATCGTCTCATCGAAGAGGAGGAGGCATCGGCGGAGAGCGGGCGATGCGAGCAAGAAGTCTCCCCTACAAAAGCCCCCCACCGAACCCCACCACTCCTTCTTTCTCCGAAGATTGGCTGAGCGACACTCCCCACCCTTCTTACTCCCCGCGCTTATTATCCGAACGACAGGCCACGCGCAGTTTTTTTAGGTGCACCGAAGGGTGAACGTGGAAGAGGACGACGAAGGTTTTTTTATTAGCATCACTTGAGATCTACATCCCGGATTAAAATTGCCATTTTTTTACGCAGGTCACAACCGGCGTCCTACACTCGTAGGTGTCTTGCGGGGAACGAAAGTGCCCAGCGAAAAGGCCCATTATGCGTGCAAATAAAACTGGGGGTCTCAGGATTCTGTACAACCCACCGTTATTTTTCGCCTGTGCAGACGGTCTTGAATGTTAAGGCCTCCGTAACATCAAACAGAATATTAAAAATAGGAGACCTTAATCTTAGAAATATGAGATTATTGGAAAGAACCAGCCGATGTGAAGGTACCATCTTGTAACAGAAACAGACATGATGAGTATACTAACGCATCGAAGGGTCCTGGCCTCCCACATTCATGCGTCTGTAGTCCTGCACTCGTAGGTGTCTAGTGGCGAACGAAAGTGCCCAACGAAAAGGCCCATTATGCATGGAAAAAAACCGGGTCTCAAGATTCTGTACAACCCGCCGTTATTTTTAGCCTGCGCAGACGGTATTTAATGTTAAGGCCCCCATAACATCAAACATAGAATATTAAAGATAGGAGACCTTAATCTTACATATATGAGATTATTGGAAGAAACCAGCCGATGTGAAGGTACCATCTAGTAACAGAAACATACATGATGAATATGCTAACGCATCGAAGGGACTCACGGTCGGCGACTAAATAAACACGTGGCCATGGTAGCTTCCATCTACTCAAAACACGAAATGTGAGGAGTTTACTCAAAAGAATTTTATTTTTTACCCACTAGGAAACATTCCTATCTAATCCCTCGTTAGCGAAAGCAGAGTTTTCATCATTTGTGCTCCAAAGGTCAACAAACATTAAGTGAGTAGCTGCCGCTAATGCTCCGTACCTTTACGGCCAGAAAACTTCATCACCATTGAAGCTTACCAGCAAAAAATAAGAGAAAACACAAATTAGCATATCCGCACATGGATAATGAGCAAGCAAAAACAAGGAATTGACGCACTTGCATTACAATCTCCGTTTCTATTCGATGAACTCTACCTGTGAAGATAGGTTAATAAAAATGAATTTAAAGCCACTGAGCTTCACTATGGATGATTTTCTCCTCGAAAATGACGCTGAAATACTGCGTAAATCCACTACAACAATTTAATGCCAGGGCATAATAGCCTAACGGAGGAATGCAACAATGAAAAACGGCACGGATCTTGAAAAAAAACAACTAAGAACATCATTTCGATGGGTGCATGAGAGGTAAAACAAAGATGACGTCGATGAATCGTGTTTCTAGAACCCGGCGCACGAGATGTAATAAAATAAGTTTCGGAACTCATCGGTCCGAGAAATGGAGAAAATAGGAACACGATTCCAGCCTCTTCAATTGCAAAGCATTACATCTCCCAGGAATATGGGAAAAGTTTGCCTCTATACAGACTTGAGGAGGAAAATTTCTCTCGCTTTCACATCTGAACAAAATTTTGCCATCCAACTTCAACAATGAGAAAGAGATTAACAAATGCACACGATGGAAGTGGTAGCACTGAAACAATGCGGCATCATGTCGTGTTTTTCAATCACTACTTTGCTAAGGGTGGTTCACGGAAAGGACCAACCATTAGGAAGTTTGAACAAGTTTCAGAATACCAGCGAGCACAACATAAGCGGTAATTACTGTCTTATCATATTCATGAACACTTTAGTTCCATACATATGGTTTCTATTTGATGGGGTCGACTAATTACTTGTAAAGAAAGAAACGGGAGGAAATATGAGAGAATACTATCATTAGTGTCTCAAAACGAACATTATACGGATGTTTTGCTGGGGGAGACGTAGTATTGTAGAGAAATAAAATAGATACTAAGAACAAAGAAAATAAGCTGTTGGTTTACAACTTTGTTGTTTTTATCATTTAAAAATAATCTATGCAATACCTGAATACACTAATTATTTTCGTAATAAGATTACCGCTGATCTAACCTGCTGTGCGACACACAACCTAATAGCTAGTCAGGAAAATCGCAACAAATGTTAAAGGATAAATTAATGAAGGGATTAGATAGCGAAACAAACGAATTTTTGCAGTGGAAGTAATGGAGAGACGTACTGGGTAAGTGACATGCCAATTGCACGTTAATCTTATAACTTCAACTATACTAAACATAACTACTTCAGAGTATATAAAATAAGGATTCATTTAGATTTCCGGAGAGAATCATTCAAACATAATGCCAGTATGGTATCGACAAAAAGAAAAAAAGTCGAGAGTCCCTAGAGAGGTATTCCGAGAATTTAAGCTAAGCATGGTATATTTCACATAATAATTCATTTTTTAACAACAGGTAACATTGAAAATACCTGAAAATTACAATAAAAAATCCAACTGAATAGATTAATGGTGTCCTTGTTTCATATCTAGAAACGGAGCAAGGCCCTGAAAATCAGGTACAACATTTCACACGAACCATTTAATGAAAATAATATTGTCCCTGAATCGAGTTGTTAACAACCTAAAGGGGGGGACTTTAAATATTAAAAAAAACATTTATTATGAGCACTATCGACTCAGCCTAAGGCAAAATAGTATCTCATCGGCGTAGTAAACATTCTTCGCTCCGTTCAACAAGGACTTATAAGTCTTCTCAGTTCTCGAGGATCAAAAGTGGGTGAGGGAGGCGTCATGCTTATCCATTTGAGGGACCCCCGTTCTTTTCTCCCCGCCAAGCAAAAATATCCCTCAGTGAACGCGAAATAATCGGATTAAAAAAACCTCACGCGAAAGGCATGCTCTTCCGCGCTGCTTAATATGCGAAAATTTCGCATCATGGGGACTCTTGAAAGTATTTCTCGTCCTGAGAGTTCTTCTTTTGCGTAAACACAGGATCGGAAGAGGTAAATTTTTTTGAACGTAGGACAGAAAAGGATTAAAAAACAATCCGAACATTAAATCGCTCGTAGCCAAACGATTACTTCCCGCAGAGAAAAGAAATGTACTATATCTGGACTTCATAGGAAAATGTAGGCTGGCCTTGGTGGCGGTGAAGTGAAGTCCTTGCCAGTTGCCAGAACCGAGGGCCATGGGTTCGAGTTCTGCCAAGATGCATGGCCGCTGTATAGGGCACCAGTATTTGTGACCGTCCATAGTTGTTTGATAATAATCCCCAGAATAGTAAAATGTCCTTCTGTGTTGTTTTCGGGGTGATGGCGAAAAATTAATAATTATAATGAGAAGAAATGCTTTTACAATGCCCGGCCTCGGTGGCGAGGGGATAAAGTCCTCGCCAGCCAAACAAGAGGTCGCGCGTTCGAGACCTGCCTGGGTAGGTTGCCCCTATCTAGGGCACGGTTGTTCGTACACTTGTAATTGTTATATCTCTTGAATACCCCGATGTAAAACGGCCAATATGTGCTGTATTTGGTGGTATGGGAATTAAAAAATAAATGATAATTTACGAAGATAACCCATAAATCAATTGGGAATGAAAATAAAATCCGAAATTGAAAAACAGATACAGTACAAGAAAGAAACATTCACCTTCAGGAAGACGAATACATTAATTGGCAAAAAGCAATTGAAAAATATTGAGGGCTATTGAAAATTGATATTCATCGATCCGGAATTACAGAATGTCATAGTATCGCGAATTGATGAATTAGAAAATATGAGAGAAGACACCCTTGAAGAAGCATCGTCCCGACCATGAGGGAATGTCTTCTGAACGCAGAGACGAGATTCCCTCTCGAAGAATCTGAATGATATTCACGCGACATCCTTCACACGCACCCTAAAACATCCACAAACAACACTCCCCTTCTATATCCCATGCGGCGGCGGAGCGCAGCACACTTTGTGAATTGGCAACCCCCTCCCTCTCTCTCCCCGTGCAAGTCAAAAGTGGTGGCGGCGCACTACGCCATGTTTACCCGTCACGTCTGAGGAGGCCGAGAGGGGGAAACGCCAAAAAGGATGAAAAATGATTAATCGCCGAGGGGATGCCTTCCTCCCGCCTCATGTCCCACTACAGCACTTTTTCCGAAAAGTGCAGAATAGAGAGAGGGAGATGGGCACGCGACTGCGTTCAGCCGGAAAAGAAGAAGAAAAGGATTCAATTCCCTTTCCAAACCCTGTAAAAAAAACTTCCACCACCAATTGATATCTGTCGAAATAAAATTAATGAAATTTCAATTTTCCGTTTACACGTTTCTAGCATCACCAAGGATAATTGTTTAGAGTAATTAAAGACCATTTTAATTGTGACTGGTATGAGTGATTTTTTATTATTATAATATTCTACCGATTTAGGTAGGTTTCCATGGAGTACTAAAGTAGTGATCTGGAAGCCTCCCTTTCCGTCCAACGCTGCCTTCTTCAATTCACTTTAAGGCCTACTCTCTTTCAATATATCTAAAAATCCAATTCTTTTCCTTCCCCTCCCTCGTTTCCCTAACATTCTACCCTCTAACACCGTTTTCAACATCCCCTCCCCGCTAAGCACTAACTCCATCCATACCTTCTGTCTCCTCCGTATCTCATCTAAAAGCTGCCTCTCCTCACCAACCATATCCAGCACTTCGTCGTTCCTTTTCCTCTCCGTCCATTTCACCCTCTCCATTCTTCTCCATACCCACATCTCGAATGATTCCAATCTTCTCTCGTCCTCTTTCCTCAGTGTCAACGTTTCCGCACCGTAGAGAGCTACACTCCAGATCAAACTCTTTACTAACCTTTTCTTTAAACACTTACATAACGATCCTCTCAGAAGCTCCTTCCTGTTAATGAACGCCTGCTTTGCTAGTGCAATTCGCTTCCTGAAGCCCTTGCTACTGTGTCCGATTTCCTCTAATTTGCTGCACAAATAGTTGAATAGCTAGTAAAAAAAATGGCGGAAACAGATAAAGATACTTCGGTGTGATGTATTGAACTTTACGTTCGATAAATTATGGTTTTAAACTTAAAGCAAGATAAATGGGAATCTTCTAACAAAAAACACATGTGTGGTGAAGACTCCAGAAATTTACTGAAGATCGAATGATTGAAGATTGATAAGTTCAATGTCAGCCTCCTAAGACTGCACCCCTCTGTGGTCTTTGTTACGGTATCCTGTAGCACATTAGAATCTGCGAGATTATTTATCTGTTTAAATAGTTTGCGGTCATCAGCGTGGAGTAAGGTATTGGCTTGGGAAGAACGGACAAGGGGGGCTAGATCATCAATCAATAGGCTGAGGATTCAGCTCGATTGGAAAAAAAAACTTTTTCATTCTTCTTCATTTCTGGTAACTACCGCATTGGTTGCTTTGGCAACGAAAACAGTGGCACGCAAGCAGGAGTTCCAAAGAAACCGTTGTCATCGCCACAGCAACCAACTCGGTATCAACCGGAAATGAAAAAGTTCAACGCACACCGCGGAAATCTCCTTTTTCACATTTTTTTCAAAGCCACCACACTAACCCAATCTCCGGATACACACAAAAGAAATAGTTCCCCAACACTAAGAATATCCTAACTTATGACGAATTTCTCGCAGAAACTACGCAGCATGGTCCTCCGAATGTTACAGTAAAACGATCAAATGGTAAAGATGCATTCTTGACAAGATACGCACAAGCGCTTTCTCAATAGACGTCCATTCCCCACCCACTCCCAGGAGGTAACTACCAAAGCTTCAACATAGGATGAGAGGGGGAGGGCTCCTTTCCAAACCCCAAGAGACCCGCATGTGATTCCCAGTCCCTCTCCTCCCTCCCTTTCCACCCTTCAACTAACCGACACGCTTGCCCAGTACCATCCCCCCCCGCCCTCTTCCCCAAAACGCCTGACTCACGCTTGCCCCTCTTCCTCTCAGGTGTCCGACGGCAACACATCAGACAACCTTCTTCCCAGAAGACCCTCATTCCATCCCCCACTAACCCCTCCCCCGCACAGTCCGGACGCCCTCATTGGCCTTTGTTTTCAAATCCCCTTTCCTCCACCATTACCGGTAAACAACCTCCCCCACCCTCTCGCCTCAACAATCGGGCCTTTTCCAGCCCCCCACTGCCATACACCTTAAGACCGCCTTCCTTCTTTTCCACAGAGCGTCGCTTCTCTATTCTCTTCTCCAGCCACGCAACCTTACGTCCGCCCGGACGTCTACTTAGCTCTGTTCAAGACGGCGTCTTTTCCCAGCAGCCTTACAAAGGGGGAGAGGTCTACTTTACAGCAGCGTTATAACAGAGTTGGAACGAGCGAAGTCGTGATAAGAAACACTAAAGAGGACTGCAATGTTTAGCTACTATGCTTCTCGGATTCTACACTTGGTTAAAATTTCCACGCCCACGTTTCGAGTGACTATTCGTTGGTAAGCCAGGAAATTCAGAGCCGGATTACATGAATTTACGAGCATGTATAAATACCTGGAGAAGCGATAATTGGTTCTAATTTTTACATAAACGCAATATTATTACCACGAAATGATAACCATAGGCGGATTAAATATAGATTTTTCACATATTCCAGAATATTAGAGAATAACGAAAAGCTGTTCGTCGTCCCCAACACCCTGGGGTAGATTACAGGGAAGGAGAAGGTAATGACGGGGCAAAACGAGAAAAATTGAAGCTCACACCCACATGAATAAAGAAACGGAGGAAACATCTATAGAAACAAGCCATTTCCACAACAACCCACACCGGTAGTGGCGGTACACAAAATATGCAACGGCAGAAGGCGATTTCTTTTACCCCCTCAGCACCTTTACAACCGTAGAATTTGTGTACAAACGCCCCTCTCCGAACAGCAATTTCGTCCCCACGGATGAAGTTGGGTGCACTTGGAGCGAGCTTGGGGTGTAAGGAACACCCTCAGGCAACGCCCGTTTGAAAATTGACGAAGGGCGCCTTGTAATAGCTTCATTGCTTCCACTGAACTTCCTTCTATCCCCCCACTCGTCACATCCTCCGGGATTTTCATGGACGATACCCTCCTTACCAATACCTGTCATACAGTCCTCAAGTCCCTAAATAAAAGTACTATGCACGCATAACATACTCATACCTGCGGTTTGGGAGGCAAAGACGAGGTTTACTCTCGATATGGGACGCTCAAGCATAGAGCGATTCAGCTCGAAGGTCATGACAACGACACAAAAGACAAAAACACTACTTTTTGACTCGGATGGCTTCATTTTATGGTAATGAGACAACGCTAACCAAATTAATCTTCAGTTTGGATCACTGAATGAGTGAACTATTAATTTAAAAATATTCTTGATTAAATTTGAGTTAATTATACTTATTCAACAATGGATGTCCTATAAAATAGGTGTAGACGGGAAATAGGCGACCCTCTGAAAGATAAATTTTCAAATGAGATGCGAGAATAGGGTGAATGAGAAAAAAGTATAATTGGAGCGATGAAAATAGCGCAGCAGATGAGATGTATAGATTACGGGATGAGATTGCCCAAAACCCTCACCGCGCCCCTTGAGAACAGACGACCTATTCATCACTTCACACTCGGCGATAGGAGTTGGGATAAATGGTGCAAGAATAGGGCCACCACACTCAAAATATTCCCAGTTCCGTTTCCAGAAGCTGCAACACAAGCAGTGGAAGAATAAACCCTCGCTTGTTAGAACTTCCCACTTCAGATAAGTCATGTACAGTCCTCGGGAGATATTATACTCGCGCCGTATTCAAGTTAAACTTTTTTCTCATATCAAACCTTTTAAATCTGGGTTCATTCAATCATTCAACAAACGTGAACGAACAGCAATGTCCTGGATAAGGGCAACCTAGCCAGGCGAGACTCGAACCCGCGACCTTTCGTTTGCGATATGTGAAGAATTTAACCCCACCGCCACCGAGGCCGGTAACTTTTCACATAACACATGAACTCATTTGGGATGTCAACGATTCTATATCAATTGAAATCAGTAGGTACTAACTGTCGGATCACAGCTTAAAACCACATTATCCACACCCTTCGTAAATACGTATCTGCGGGAAATATTTATACCATTGGGATCATGCGTAAATCGAGCAGTTTTCCCCAATCCGCAAAAGCAGTCTTTTCCTATTATCTGCCGAGGCCGATGAGGCGTCTCTCACTGGGATTGCGAGAGGATGCTGCACCGGAGTCCACTCCAGCCGCTCCCCCACGCTCGCATGCACGGCGTCCCGCAAACATGGCATTGAGAGAGTCCCACGGGAGGGCTGCAGAGGACGAAATGACCGGCGAGGCGGGAGCGCCAGAATCCCCGTGTGGTGGTCTACTAAATAAGCATCAATTGCTGCAAACGGTCAATGGAGGCGCTCCTTTCAACCAGAGACGATCGATTATAAGATGCTCATATGGAAGTTAAGTCATTCATGAGCACACTTTGATTATTTTATCATTACAGTATTCTACCGATTAAGGTAGGTTTCCATGGAGCACTAAAGAAGTGATCTGGGAGCCTCCCTTTCCTTCCAGCACTGCCTTCTTCAATTCACTGTAAGGCCTACTCCCTTCTAATCTATCTAAAAATCCTATTCTTTTCCTTCCCCTCCCTCGTTTCCCTAACATTCTACCCTATAACACCATTTTCAACATTCCCTCCCTGCTAAGTATTCGCTCCATCTATACATTCTGTCTCCTCCGTACCTCATCTAAAAGCTGCCTCTCCTCGCCAACTATATCCAGCACTTCGTCTTTCCTTTTCCTCTCCGTCCATTTCACCTTCTCCATTCTTCTCGACACTTTGATGGATAAACATAAATCCTGCATGCGATAATTTTCAAATTCATCCCCCAAGAGGTTATCACGAGTCGTAAGGTGAGGTTAAACCGCTAACAGAGGGACAATATAAGGATAAATATTGTACGGAGGGTGAAATTGTATGAAAGATAACAAAAATTATGGGTGAGATTCAGAAAGATAGGTAATTATAAAAACTAAGGGAAAATATTGATTATTTTATTCGTTATATCAAGAAGGTATTTTTACACCCACTAGTTTATCACATGGTAGAGCTCATGGTATGACAGCCAAGAGAATATTCAACCAACTTCTCCCCGCCAGAAATATATTTTTACATTTATTTTTTCCTTGCACTTCAATAAAATATAATCTTTGTAACCTTTAATTCGCTCGAGTATTTAGGCCAACCCGTTACACTTGCACTTCTCATTTCGTAGAAGAAAGGCCATAGATATACACATTCATTAAATATATTCATTACGTCCCAAAGACGGCGCATAGAGGTATTCCCCCAGAATACGGCAGCGGCTGAAATGAGCGGCCAGGCGGAAATCTCTTCGAAGTGGTGGACACGAGGGACAGACAGAAAAATTTGCATTCACGCACTACTAACGGCCATGCGCCACACTCCTTTCAACCACCGGACACGACCGAATTCTAAAAGCTTTGTGGGCAGTTTGTCATTCAAGTTCAATACCCGACGCCCTACCATCAGTTTTGCAAGCAAAACTTTCTTTTCTTAATCATTCCTCCAGAGAGGGAGGTGGATGGTCAGCAAATGAGGCAAAATACCACCGAGCGGCTGCGAAACAAGGAATTCCGCATTACACATGAATGTTCGTTGATTGGGGTTGGGATAGGAAAAAAACGGGGTTTGTAGACAAGAGACGAGAGACGAGAGAGATCGCTGGTTTAGCCGAGGATAATAGGAAAAAGAAAGTGGTACTTCCAGTTTTGTTTTAACGAAACTAAAGCGCCTTTTATCTCTCCTTATTATTATCGCCATTATCTCAATTACCTCTACTGGCGATTAACTCCAACTTTAAGTTATATCGCACGGTAGAACGTTGACGATATAAATGATTACCACATATACTCCTTATTTGAATACTCTCAGGCATTTTGTTAAAGTGCTTCAAATATAAAAAAATCAACCAATTCCGCGTCAAATGATACCGAGTTTTTTAGTACGGTAGATTCTACAAACTTAACGAATAAAGGCCACGCAGCCATTCATTATGCAGACATTATCATGGAAGAAACCTAAAGCGGACATTTAGAGATACTCCGTTTTCCACATTGAAGTAGCTTCATAACACGAACATATTCCCCAAATGGCGAACCCGGTTCGTTTCGCCACGCTAGTACAACCCGTGAACAAAGAGGACACAGTCAAACTATCTGAAACTATTGCCCCCTGCGAGGATAAGCACATTCGCGCCTAGATTCAAAACGGTGAGTTCGACACCAAAAATTTAGCATTCCCATTTTTCCACAACAACCAGCATCCTGTCATTTCGGTCAGAGCGTTTTTGACCCATTCTAGTTCCCTGTGCACCCGCTAATATCTCTCACGCAGGAGACATTCTCTTCTGAGTGGAGCCCCTGTATGAATAACTTTCTGGAAAATCCACAGAGAACAATGGCCTTTTTGGATGCAACGATGAACAGTCCAAGGGCACTCTTGTCACTTGACTCGGCTTCTGAGTTGACTCATCGTTCGTGCTCTCAAAAAGTATCACACCCTTGTCTCAGAAGACTAATGCCCACTCCAACCCCACTTCTAATTTTTTTTCGGAACTGATGGTTTCACATCTAAAAAAACATGTTCTAACAGCAAGACACATTGACACCTACCAGAGAGGAGAGAATAAATATAGCTTCTATCTACGGAAGAGTAGAGAGAAATTTTCAGAAGAACCTTTGTTACGACTTGACAGCGAGGAATTTGCTGGAAATCAGTTTCGGTCGCCATGTTGGCTATGACTTTTCACAGCGAGTAAAATACTGTTGGTGGACTAGGATTATTCTATCGGATACAATGCGCTCAAACTGAAGCATGCCTTGAGAAGGGCCACTTATTCTCGTCCCCATTTACTTGATTCGCATGAGAAGTGTGCCAAGAGCACGAAAATAGAAGTTAAATTAGGAAGTTTTCAATGAGAAAACTATGAAAAGAGAACGGCTGAAAAAGCGCGTACTCAACATAATGACCTACGATAACAAGGAAGTTTGGCAAAGGAATACTGACGGAAGCACGGACTGAGGGAAGCATGAGAGAGAAGATTGTGACAGAAATCCGGTGTTTTGCGGAGAGAAAAGAGAGACGCAAACAGTTGTAATTAAAGACTAAATAAAAAGCAAAAACACAAGGAAATAAGGGCTGTTAAATGTAAAAAAAATAATTGTTTCAAACTTCCGTGGGGTACATGAAGTGCGAACACTGACTTTTCGGAATACTTCATAAGCACATTATTCATATATTGGCTGCATTTCTTAATTAATGTAAAGGAATAGGCTTAAAATTCCATGCTAGCCAGTACAATTTACTCTACGAAAAATGCCCAGTTAGGATGTTCCATTATTCTGTAAAGGGTGTCACTGCCCGGCATAATTATTTTGAGTGAAGCCAGAAAAGATCAGAAACCTCCTCTTTTCTTCAAAACTTACCCAAGTTATGACTGCATTCGATGCAGAGCTGTTTTCGTGGAAGAGCATCAAGAAAGGAATGCGTAGCGGTAAAAATGGACAAAAGAATTTTAAAAAATGATAACTAAGCTGTTTTTTTTTTACTTTTTCAACGTAAGCGGATAAAACTTTAAGAGCGTTCCACGCACGCAAGCCCCGCAAAAATACTGGTCACACATAGTGCACGGCTGCGAGAGAGCCTTGCTCACCCCATTTCAAGGGTTATCCGACAGAACGCAGGCCATTGACGCCGGGATTTCATCACTTCCTCCACCCTCACCCCTCCCATTCCCCGCAATGCACGCGTGTATTTTTTTCCACGGACCCATGGGAGTACATGGACGTGTACGGATCTAAACTTCATTTGTTTTTTTTTAAATACCTCTCGCTCACTCATTCTCAGTTGAACTCCGGGCTGGAGGAAAACAAACGGCCCTTTGTCCCGAGAAGTTCACGAGTAAAAACTTCGTGAAAACGAGATAGCACGGTAGACGCTTGGACATTTTAAAAGTGAAAATGTAAGGCGGAGAGGCGACAGGGGGAGGGAAGGCATTACATGCACAGGCGAAAAGTACCAATGACTGCGAAGGAGTTATGTCCTGAAGGGAGGCGCAAGTCAAATCACTTACTGAGAAGAGCAGAAATATATATCACATTTATTTAAATCACCCTTTAATACGACGATTTATCGGCAAAATAAGCGTCCACTGCAAATATTAGAAAGATAATCACTACCATATCGATGCGTAAGAGTTGAGGAAAATGGCGATCTCCATTGCGACGACAAAAAACGCAACCCTTGGCATACCCGAATAACAGCGATATATTTGAATTTAGATATTAAATTAAGGGGAAATATTCCACTGTTAACTGGGGTTTTTAAACCATTAAAATAAATAAGCGTAAAATATACCTTCGAGGATTGATTCACGTAGCTTGTTGGAGAGTTGAATGATTTGGTTGGATACCAAATTATACATTTTAAACGATTTTTTGTGCTTAAACATCAGTATAAATGAAATCACAATCAATTAATTTTAGAATAATTTTATTTTAAATTATTAAAAGATGTGGGCATTTGTTTAAGCAATGTCAGCTCTTTTAATGCGCATGAATGGTCTCCATAACAACCATCATCAACCACATACATACGGATAAATATATTTCTTGGATTTTTCGTTCATCAAATTTATCAATTGCGAAAATATCTACACAGTATTTCTAGATTTGAAAAACATTGAAACCAGAAACACAGGATTGCATGATGATATAAAAATGATAATATTCATATTTATCTGCGACGAATGCTCTCCAGATCTATTGCAGCAATAACAGAGTAATTAATTACGATCAGTTAGGAAATTAAATGATTAAAATTACATCATTCGGTTGACGTCGTTGCACAAATAAACGCCAAAGAAATTACAACAGTATGATGAGAGGTAGGACGAAATGAATGGAAAAGACTCAGCTGCGGGGAAAAGCAGAGGAACGACACCTGAATGCGACACGGTACACGAAAGTCAACCGCGACAAGTTTCACCGCATAAAAATGCAAGGATGGGTGATTACTTTTTGCCAGCATAGGGGAAAGAATACGGACAGAGAGGGAGACAGAAGTAAACCCTAACAGCCCGAGGGCCAGAACGCCTCCCTACACCGAAAGGAAACACAGACGGAGAGAAAAGGAGTAAGGAACTCAGCACCAGATATTTTTTCCAACAAAGATGGAAACAAAACAAAGAATCAAAACAAAAACAGAGCCGGACGGAAAAAAATCGTGAAAGCGAGGAAAGGGAAAGAAGATAAAAATGAATAAGCCTCATGGTCCGTGAGAAGAAAAGGAAAGAGTGGCCACAAAGGCTTTTTCCCGCGATACAGCACTGGCGTGGAGCGTCTTCAGTGCTTAAGTATATCCAACTGCTTCTCTCCCACACCTCCATCCCATTGTCTCCCGCACACACTCTTTCTTCGCAAAGCACCCTTCCTTTGTTTCGCCTCCATTCATCATCCACTTCTCCTCACAAATCCACTCGTCTCCTCTCCTCATCCTCTTCCACAATTGAGCCTCTTTGTCTCCCGTCCACAGCACTCATTTTGCATGGACGATGGCCTGCTCCAAAAGAAGCACTATCCTATGTCATCGACATTACCCTGCCGCTACCCACTGACATGTCACAATCAAATATTTGAAAAAAATATCATCGAATTAATCGGCCATTTGAGGAAAGCTTTCTAAAAGATTAACAATTCCTTTTTCACCACAGTCAAATGTTCCATCAAACCTCCGGTATTGCTCATATGCTCAAGCGAAGTCGAATTCAAATAGGTTAGAATGGAACACAGCACATTAGTTTTACTAATCACCAGCACGTGTAACACTCGCATACATAATTACGTACACGGCTACGCATGAAGCCTAGACCCATAGGCCATAATTCTACCGTGCTCTGCTCCCCTATTCTTCCGTTTACCCAGTCTACTTCCGTCCGACACGGTTCTCAGCAGTTTTCACAGCATCTACTCACCACGGCTGTACGCAGAAGCGAAGCGGGATTCAATGCCCGAGTCTGAACACAGTGTCAGCGAACTCACCTGCAAAATAAAGGAACGAAAATTTAGAAAGTGATAGAAAATTCATGCAAATGCATAATTTACTCAAACCGTCTCCGAGCAGCAAGAAGGAGTGCATTAAAAAAAAGCAATTTAAAAGTCGGTAGAAAAACTGACATCAAGCTAAAAAAAATTATCATACATCAATTTAAAAATCTACCCAAATGAACAACAGAAAATTAAAGCCAAGATTACACGTAGGATTAAATGCTTCCTAAAATATTTCCAAATGACTTGTTGTTGAAGCTATTTGCTCCAAATGGCCACTCACAACAATAGACAAATACTAGCCGAATGAATTACGCCGTGAGAATAGTAAATACAATCAGCAAACGCGGAATGATGCAATAGAGATAAACATCACGGATCCGACGCTCACCGAATGAAAACATGCATTCAATGTAACATCACCATTAATTAACATGTCGCAGTTGTAAAATGTAATACTCCACGATGAATGACGAGGTATTCGCTGCAAAACAATAACAGGCACAAAAATAAAAAATAAGCTGCACACTATTCGCTATGATGAATCCCTAGTCGCAAGTTCATAGCCTAATTCCAATTGGCTGCACACGCAGTGTTTAGGGGAAATAAGAAGATATGAGGGACACACACACACACACACAGGTGACATAGAGAGAGCTTAATTGAATTAAGCTTCCATCCGTGAAATAAGAGTACATCAACAACAACCTTAAGCCTCGTTAACAACACCTTAACAAGGCTAATTATGACCCAGAGAATTAGTTAAATATCCCACTATCCACTTCCAAGATAAGTAAAAAAAATCATAAAATCGATTTTTGAAGAGTTTCGATATTTTTTACGACTTTAGAGAGACAATCTACGTTGCTATGCGCTAGAATCAAGAAAGTAGAGATGCTATTACGTACGTCACTGAGGTAGGTGAAGCTGTTATCACCATCAGATTCTTAATTCCCAAATACACGCCAAGTTACACGCCCTCCATCAAAGCAATGTTGCTTTGATGGAGGTTGAATTCCAAACTTAAGGAGCATTTCTTTCGATTGTGTACGTCTCCACAAAGATGACGCCCCATCCATATCTCAGGCATGCTCCATTACTATCTTTATATTTATAACATTATCTCTTTTCTTGTGTAAACTCATAACCGTTAGATGAAAGAAATGGTTTAAGAATTTGCTTTTACAAATGCCTCGTGACTTTCAACGCCACTTCCACCGCACCAGATATCCACCCATTGTTCCATGGACCAGAAAATGATTGTAAAAGATGATCTACAACCTCATAATTCTGAATTATTAATTAATTGTAATTACACATTCGTGACTCAAATTATAATCCCATATTATTCACAATGAATACAGTGGATGCTTAGAAAATTCCACAAAGACTACCACATGCAGCGAGATAGTGAGTGTCCCTATCTATCCCATTCTCCTACAAACAAAACATGTGCTAATTAGTTCCTCCAAACAAAGCGTTCTATCCAAAACCCCAACACATGTATTTATTCGAGTCAAATCACACAACAAAAATATCTAAGACGAATATTAAATCAAACATACGGCTAGGTGTTCGTTAATGAAGTAAAAGTAAAGTAATAGGACTAAGCAGTACAATAAAGTATATCGCGGGAAGGGAATTGCATAGAATCTTATTAATACGTTTCTCAGGAGAGTTCCACTCACTTTAAATAGCCCAAGCCTATTTTAGCTCGCGGAGATACGAGGGGGAGAACGGATCGGAGTGTAAGATAGAAGTGAGTTTCACGAGAGTGTCTGACACTTGAGGGAGCCTCCAACGTCTCTATGGACATCATCTATCGACGAGAAGAAAAATAGCCACGGAGATCCAGTTAGAAAGAGAAAAAGAATTGACTGGAAGGGACCGTAGGCCAGAGAAAAAGTTAGCTCCCCAAGAGGATGGATAGACAAAGATGGATAAAACGAAGACGGTAGCAAAATAAAATAGAAATATGAAGTATAAGTATTGTAAAGGTAAAACTAACTCACATAAGGGATTTTGTAAAAGTTATGATGAAGGCATCATTGTAAATGATTGAAAATTAAGTGAATACACATGAATGGCATACAATAATATATACCTTACGAAACACGCAAATGCTAACCAGTATAGCAAACTTCGCTTCCATATGTAGTTGGCACACGTATCTTGAACGGAAGTACCAACATGAATTGATGGTATTGAGTCGAAAAAAATAAAACTTCTTCAGAACACACTCCAAAAAATTCACACTGATATCAGCGAAAAGATCGCTTTATTTTACATCAAAAAACAGAGGAAAAAGCAAGAGAATGAGTTAGCTTTCCACATTATACTTTCCAGTACAAACAACTTGGCTTCCCATCCTGATCGATTAACACTGCCCAAGCGTAGCGAATCAAACAAAGGTACGACATACTACGCTACACGCTGATAATAACCACTTCCGCTACAGGAGGAGACGAAAGCATAGCTTGAGCCTCTAAAATCACTATGTTATGACTTTAAAATCTCTCACAGAAAAGGAAAACAGTCAGCCATCTATCTTTTACCTCTTCGTAATCCATTTACTTCTCCCACGCTCTTTGTCTATTTATAAAAAAAGGTACATAGATACATACACCTGGGTTGTTGACCGATGATAACGATTGCAATTTTACAATTTTCAATGTCGCAAGGAATTTTCTTCTTCTTCCCGGGAAGAATTACCTGAGCTGGGTGGACTAAAAGGGCAACTACTTAACAAGGGGCACTCGAATGAAGAATTGAACGAAACTCACTCGTGCGTACTGCAAAAAAGGGCAATGGAGAACGGCGCGGGTTCTTTGTAGCTCCTTTATTTTCATTTCATACCGAGGCTCGTGCGAGGTTCTCAAAAAAAATACCACCCATCCCAACACAACAAAAAACATCATCTTTACCTTTTCCTGAACTCCACCATCATCCCGATACCCATCTCAACCCCTTCACCCGTCCTTTTCCCTTCACTTCAATTCTAAAAAAAAATAAGCAGGATAAAAAAATGAAATATAAAAATCAGCCTCCTCCACTCACCCTTCTAACCCAAGCGTCATTCCCACTGAGCCCACTTTACGCCAAGTCGATCCGTCACGAGGCGGTGTTGCCAGATGTCCACGCTCTTACCGGAGGGAAAAAGGAGTCGCAGGAAGGGGCGAGGTGAGACAGAGTGATGAGGTGTGGGGGAGTATATGGGGCGAAGCGAAGGAGTGGGGCGGTTACATGGAGGCGAAGCATGGGAAGAAGACGAAATACACCCGAAGTGAACCACTTGGAAGGGGATGCAGAAGACGTGACGTTAGAGAGGACTTGGAGAGATCCATAAATGAAACCACATCAAATTTACTAATCTCTAGAGTTTGGAACGGAGTGAGCCACCTTTCGGCACACGATATCGTTCTCTCATACTCCTCCTCATTATTAAAGTATTCTACCGATTAAGGTAGGTTTCCATGGAGTAGGGGAGCCTCCCCTTCCTTCAAGTACTTCCATCTTCAATTCACAATAAGGCCTACCTTAGCACTAAGATTTATTTCTTCTATCGTAGACTCAATCTGTGAAACATTTTCCAAGCACTTAATGCTAGATGGTACTCAAATTTAAATCACACTAACGCACACTCTTAACAAATAAAAGTAAATTAAAAAATTAAAAGTAAATATTTATTTGCTGCCCTAACACACCCCGCCACAAGCCAATCGAGCGGCTTTCTGGTAGTATGTAGATATGCAATTATATTCTAGCGATTTCATTGATATGTTGCTGAAGTTCGTTCGTCATTTTATTCCGAATGTTACACGAACTTGCTTATTACTCCACTTCATATCATTCTTCAAAGTCAATAATGCACGCAGCTATCTCTATCTCCTGATATGCTGTGGTGAGTCTTTTAACATCAGAATAAATTTTATGCACATACATACACACATGAATTCACTCGCTCCAATCCGAAGAATAATTTGAACAGACGAAGAAAGAGCTCACCCCTCCACGTCCGAGCTGTTACTTAAATTGAGGGTAGCGGAGTAACTTTCTTTTGCAGGGAAACGTCTCATGCCAAGAACATTTGTTCACAGGTGACTACGAATTTCACCCGTATAGGAACCCGGCTCCCATCAACAGCACCCCTAATCCCAACTCAGTAGGCCACCACGCTTACCCATCGCACAGCGTAATGAATAAAAGTGCTTTGGGAAAACAACTAAATGTACACATCCATTTACGGTGCCGAGGTTGCGTATCAGCAAGGAGATTACCTTCACAATTCCGCGCTGGAGTCTATCTCGCTCGCAATAGTTAGCTTTTTAATTAACACAGCTTCCGACTGACTCAGGGTAGAGGAAAGCGAGTGGACATGTAGGCGCGCGCAGGAAAAAGCAAGGGAAGATGAGGGGAAGCAACGTGAAGGGCTGGACCGAGATGCAAGGGAGCGTGGGATGATGCAGTGGAGTGCTCTCGGCCGGCCGTCGAGTGGTGTGTGCCTTCAACCGCCAACGGGGAGAGCAGCAAGGCGAGAGTCAAACAGAGGCGCGACCGAAAGCATAAAGGAGAGCATGAACACAAACATGTCTCGCGACACACAAACCTCGGGCAGCGAGGACAAGTGTACCAGACGACTGGGGCATGGAACAAAACAGGAGCGCGTGCTCACAACAATACTAGCACACGCTTGAAACCCCAGGAAAAATTGCATTATACACCATAGGAGGTTACTAAATAGATCCTGGATTTCCGTGATAAAGAGTACTTCGCATTGTTAATGTGGAAAAATTATTTTCACTATTCTATCGGTTAGGGAAGATTTACATAGATGATTTAGCAGATAACTCCCTCCTATCTCCCATAACAACTTGGACTTCCCACTTCAATTCACAATAACGGAACCTCCCTTTCATTTCATCTGTATATGCTCCATCTAAACTCCAAATTCTACCTTCCTCCCCGCCACTAACATAACATTAATCCTTTGGGCAGTTCCTTCCGACAGCAAAAAGTCAACCAATACCTAGCGCTTATAAACTACGTCACTGACAAAATTTGAAAAGACAAGCATGTCATTTTTCCTGGATTCATGAAATTACGATCTCAACTTGAGCATATAAAACGTATCCAATCGAAGAAAATTCAGACTGCTACATTCGATTGCTGGACTGACTTATTTAAAGAAACCAAAGCATCACTACCCTCTGATCACAAAGTTCTACTACTAGACTAGCACGAACACTTCATCTGCCTAGAATTATGAGGGCAAACAGGACTAAATGAAAACATGTAAGCTCACTCACAAAGACTGCGACACGGGTTTTAGATATTCTATTTCGACGCCTGGCCATAAAGAGATGGTAGTACTCCCTCACGGCATGCACCCGCCCTTCTCGCCAGGGCTTAACAGGGCATCGCGTAAACGTAATTATGAAAAGATTACACGTTTTAATTAAGGCGTCATTGCCGGCCACGTGAGATTCAGTTATTTTTTTCTACTGTCTTTTTTTTTTTAAAGAGGCGAAAATGGGGTCGGAAGGCTCTCTATAGCGACGAAGAGAAGTCTTCTCTCTCTCTCCACTGCAGCGGTCACAGCGCACACTCCCCTTTACTCTATGCCTCCATCCTCACTTTTCAACTCCCACCCTTATAGCTCACCTCTATCTCGCAGTCGCTCAGAGTTGAAAAAGTGGATGCGACATCAGTGGCATTCCCACTGGGGACTGAGCCACTCGGAATGGGAATCACAACATTCCTAATTTGCTACACACACACACCAAATAAGAAATTCGAGGGTGAAAAATGTAAGCAATGGACTAGCCAGCACGGTAATAAAGAAGTAACATCACCAGATACGGTCAAATGCCCAGGCTGACGGTGCTTTATTTCCCTAATTTAATGGGAAGTAGGAATTTCACTCCGAATAAAACAATTTAAAATATTATAAATGATTTGCCAATGTTAAAATTATTGGAAACATTTTTACGACAGAAACTGACATACACATAATACCCTGCGAGCCACCTCTAGGGTGTTAGGCAATTGACAGAAGCGATATAAAACAAAAAAATTACGATTATCTTTCCCATGTGACAGGTATTAGGGTATATCCAAGAAAAACAGCCCAACCTATACCATAAAGTTCACAAAGATAAAGTTTTACAGAACAATTGCCACCACTATAGTGGTGGTCGACCCATTGGCATTAGTACCGAGAGGTCCAAGAACTTCCTTTTCCACAGTCCTGAGCATTTAATTATAAGCTACAAAGTGAATGAATCAATAACTATGATTTGACCTGAAAAAACGTAACAGAGTAGTTATGATATTAAATATTTTCGTCCCAAAGTCAAGAAAAAAACTCGGAGCATCAGAAGGAGCACGTATCAAGCCACAGGGGAGGATGGGGTCTTTTATCAAATTGAATAATGGAGAGAGTAAACCTCCGATGTTATGATATAAGCCGGGGCCTCCCCACATAAACACGCCCGCGTTCACTAACACTGTGGACGCCACGCGGAGAGGGATGTTACGCATGCACACACAAAATGGAACAAAAAGCAAAAAATATATATATATAATGGAGAGAAAAACAGAGAGGAAAAGAGAGAAACAGGGGAGGTGAAAGATAAAAATAAAAGGAAACGGCACGTTTAATATTCAGACCACTCCGCGGAGGAGAAACCAGCCCTGTACGTACGATTACATAACACGGGCCCACGCGTGAAAAATAATAAAAAGTACGACGGCAATGAAAAGAGAAAACCCGAGGAATCCGCCAAAGCCCCCAGAGGGAAGAGGGATGCGTAAACGTCGCGCGAGACGGTGAGTGAAGACAGACGAAGAGAAAGAGAGAAATATGAGAAGTGCGAGAGGGTGCTACAAACATAACCTAAGAATGGCATCATCCTTTTCGGCCGGATTTGAAGCAAAGTCGATGAAATAATTGATCTAATATATGTAATATATTTATGAATATGCAACTTCGGTGTGGGATCCCTACTGTAAAAATGAATCTTCTAAGCTTGAAAGTGTTCAGCGAAAGGCAGCCAGGTACACTCTAGGGAAACATGGAAAGGGGGAAAGTGTATCAGCTATGCTAGGGAGCTTAGGATGGAAACCTCTAAAAGAGAAGAACCATAAATAGGCTATGCGGGGTATACAAAGCATTTACAAATGAGCAGGGTTAGAAAGAATTAGGTCTGTACACAATGTACACAATTGTTATTCATGTACATCTAATGCTGCCACCAGGCAATAGCCTATTTGCAGCAATGTGTTATAATAATAATAATGATAAAACTATTCCTATCACGCGAAATGATAGTAAAACAATGAATTACGCAACTGCAGTTATTTCCGAATGTTAGTCGGGATAGGGATGGAGCGAGTACCTAGCGGGGAGGGAATTTTTAAAACAGTGTTTGCGGGTAGAATATTGGGTAAACGAGGGAGAGGAAGGAAGAGAACAGATTTTTTTTATAGATAGAATGGAAGGAAAAAGGCTTAATCGCGAATTGAAGGAGGAAGTACATGAAGGGAGGGGAGACAGCCCCAATGCTTCTTATATATCCAATGGAAATCCACGTTTAACAGTAGAATACTTTGAATATAATACTAAGAGACTCGGAGGCTAATCTAATACATTTTTGTAAGATAAAAGAGACAGTCCAGTAGACATGTGTCTTTTCAGGGCCAACTCTGTAATAGGATGTTTAAGTACGAAAAAACCCTCCTGGTCCCACATTCCTCTCTAGGAATACACAAAAATATTCGACTCCAATTTTATGCAGGAAAACCAGTACTTATCTGAGAAATGATTACACTAGGTCAATTAATGGATTGCCAACTGAACGCATATCAACCACACAAAACAACGTCAGAGTACAATCGCCCGATATCGTCTACATCTAGCACACCTATGATTTCTGGGATCTATCCTTCGCCATATAGCGTAGAAACACCGTAAATACTACTCCAGACGATGTTGAAATACCGCCGGCATGTATACAGCGCTGAGCCTCACCAGTGAAACATTCCAGTTCAAACGGGCATCGATTTCTAGTTTTAAGTCAACAAAGAGCGGAACACGGCTTCTTGCTCGAGGGAACCACTTTTCCTGGGAATAATTACACTTACCATTTTTCCGACAACGGCACAGTAACGTTAAGAATCGAAATTTCTGTTTACTTTGGGGCCAAATTAACCACCGCTAACCGGCTATCGTAAAGACCTATCGACCCCTTTGAAGAATACGAGAGTACAACAAACAAGCACACAAACAATCAATCAATCACCAGGGACTAATCAAACACCAGACGCCGGGAGGCGGAGTAGTGGATGCGAACACACAGCTTTTCCTCCAATGCTCAAACAATCCCACAGAATTCCCTAGTTTTAAATCCACTTTCTGGCGCTTAATAGCCACACGCGTGACCAATTAACCACCCAATCGCAAAAACGGACGCACAATGCTGGCCACATAAGTTTCTGAAGCCTAAACGTGTGGATAATTACATCATTTGCCATTTGATGACGCTCAACTATCCACGAGGCTGAGTCAATCTAGGAAGGTTATGATAATGAACAACAAGAAAATAGGTCACATGAATTCCTGAAAACGTAAGACGTACGCCGGAAAATTAATAATCCAAAAGTCAAATACCATTAAGGCTCAAGAATTATTCGTTTATCAAGCAATTTTTGACGTTGACTTTTTCCATTGTGCTTTACTTTTCATCGTCATCCGAAAAAGCATAAATTTTTCAGGGTCATATCCAAAATTCATCCAAACCGTTAACGGCAGGAAAGGAGAGAAAGAAAAACGAGCATTAAAAGTTTCTTTAATTCAATTCTCCCAGCACCTCTCACCGCATATTTTCCGATTATCTTTGAACTTTCACAACAGGACGTTTTAATAGGAATCGATGTATTTGGATTAACAAATGGAAAGTGTAGCTTGCTACTAAAGTACTGTGAATTTACAACACCATTATGTTTAACGGTTATTGAACAATGAGCCAGGTCATCGATTCTGCCCAATAACTTGGTGTATAAATGAATTCGAAAGAAATTCAATATTAATCACGTCATAACATCGGCATAGCCTTTGATTGCAAATTAGAGAACTGATATGAAGCGTCATTTAAGTAAAAATTCCATGGAATGCTCAAGAAGTGATCTGGGAGCGTCCCTTTCCTTCCAGCACTGCCTTCTTCAATTCTCTGTAAGGCCTACTCCCTTTCAATCTATCTAAAAATCCTATTCTTTTCCTTCCCCTCCCAGTAGATGTTAAGGGTATTAAAAAAACTCAAAATGAAATTATCTGTCACCCTACCAATTCCTGAGATAGAACTGATGCAATTCTCCACCCAATTCTCCTATCAACTAAATTTATCACAATCATTTATAATTTCTCTCTTTAATCATTCATCTCCTGAACCCTCATAATCACTTCAAATAAAAAGTAGGTAAACCAGACTTCTGATAAAACTCTAGGCTTCACTAATGACCATGTATCTCATCGCCAGGAATCTACAATTTTTCCGGTAATATGCCCCGTGTAGCAGCAAGCAGAATATACGAACGAATTTCCTCGTTATGAAGAACGGCACGCAGCGGAGTTCATAGGACGTACTAGTCGCAGGTCGGATTGCGTCCGTCCCTACCGCGAGCGAAGCATGTAGGTCATGCGTGCGGTAAGCGAAACGGATACGTGCACACTCGGGATCATGCTAAGCAGGATAGGAAGAAGAATTCCGAGAGACACACTTATATGCATCCATCACAGTAGGAGCACCGCGGCCAGGGTAAAGGATGAAATCCAAGCGCAATATGAACGGGCTGAAGTTAAAACCGGAAGGCGAATGAATAATGCACCGCGCTGGAGACGTCTACTTGAGCGAATATGTTACCAAGTCTCGTTAACCTGGAGATAAGTAACACTCGAGCAGTGGAAATGGGATTTTCTCAGGTTGGAGCGACATCAAGGTCGTTTTGCATCGTATCTTCAAAATTTTGTATCAAAATCCACATTTTACTGTTCTATCCACTTCTAGAGTACCTAGCAGGGAATGAGTATTATTAAACACGAACTAAGGTAAGAGCCACACTGTTTTAAATTTGAATGCATAAACAATTCCATGCTTATGGCGAAGGCTAGATATTGGTAAGCATGCACAATGCATCATTCATTTTAATTATTTATAAATTACACGCATTTATACACGCATGCATTTTAAATGTTCTTTTTTATGAGCTTGTGAATAAATGTATTTTTTATAATTATTGTGAAAGGAGAAAAAGAAATTTTGTCCATAAGCAATACTTTGTTCTTTTTATATATTAGGTTTTCAAATGAGCATGCATTTCAAAATTTCTTGTATGCTAACGTATTTATCCCTTCAGATTTGTTTTCACATTGTTTGTTTTGTCGAGTATCGGATTCCTAATGATAATGTTTCAGAAAATTATACATATTTTCTTTGTTTTCTGGCTTGCCTCGTATTTAAATTTTTAAGGATGGTAGCTTCATAAATTCATTCATTCATACATTTAGCATCAAGATACTTGCATCAACTCAATTCAGAGCATTCTCCACAAAAGCTTTTCAGACAATAAGACACAGCGAGTAGATTATTAATTAGGCTTTATATTTGTTGCGCAAACAATGTTTTTAAATCAGTGTTTTCCTGAATATGGCTAAAAAATAGTGGGGCACTAATAAAAAAGAATCGAGAGTATCGTTCAAGATGTATCAATAACAAAATAATTAATACTTATTTCCATTAAAATATAGCACAATTGGACATACAATTATCAATAATGATTATTAAGCCCATGTTACACCCTCATTTCCACCCACTCAAGTTCTCCACCCAAATGTTGGTTTGGATAGATGCGATGAGCCCAGACTTCGACATTCATCGACATGGACGGTATTCCGAACTGAAATTCACATATTCGGGGCCGGGAGACCTGTCCCTTTCCCTGGACCACCTCACAATTCCGAGGATTCATCAATGGGTGTCTGAAGGCGTCTTTTGGTTTTTAACCCGGGACGCTCCGGTCCGTATCCAAGCGCTCTACGTCCTGGGCCACCACTATACCACGCTTAAGACATCAACATCTTGCGAGGTACGAAGCCACCACAAAGGTGTGTGGCACGGGTTGATTACATATTATGTACGCAGCACTCATCCTAGCCTCAAGAAAAAACGCTCTCGTTCGCTGGACACAAGCCAAGTACCTATGTCGACACGCGGTCAGACCAGAAACTAGGAGAATGCAACCATAAAAATAAAACTATTAATTTGTAACAGCGTCAGCTACATTATATAAGAAATATTCAAGGTGCCACTGATAATCCTACCTCATCATTTTTGCGTTTTCATTATACTTAACCTGCTCCATTGAGGGTATTCCGAGAGATCTCACGAGAATTGCAGCGCTGAGTGAGTACAATAAGGCTTTCACACGCGAAGAAAAAAAATCCCATTGGCTTCGCGCCGGTGACAACGAGGAAGTAAGCCATTACACGCCAAGAGGTGGGCTAGCACCTAAATTACCGCGCTGATATCATCATTAATTTCATAATCATCACGCAAGGTGTCCTAGCACTTGACTACCAAGGCATCATTTCCTTCTAAGGAGATTTTTTTCTTCGAAGAAGATTACGAGATCGTTATCTCGATAGGCATAAAAACCCAAATAGGAGCATGTTTGCTAGAGATTATCAAGATCCGAGTTCGAATTCTGGCCAAGGCAATGGATTTTTTCCTCGGTGGAATTGAAATTCACACATTCTTTGCGCGTTTGTAGCACTTGCCGGTGACTGCGGTTATTTCATTGAATGAAAGCCTTGTTCAAAAAAGATTCATCAAATCATATTTATTATTGACTTTCCACAGATTTTCTACGAGAATTACGGAGCAATTTCTTTCAGTCCTCTCGAGCCCCATGACGCGGATCTAGTCCCATATCTCGGCTCCACTGCGACAACAAAGGGATTCCAAGGGAACTCTTGAGATTACTTTGCCTACCTCGGCCATAGTTCGAGCAAACGTATGAATATATACGACCTTTGATCTAGACTCAATTAAGCTGATGAGGTCTTTGTGGGTGGATTCGGTGCCGCATTTGCATTGACTTTTTTCCTTGTACGAACGCACGTCGATAAGTGGGGGAAGTGGGGTGAGTACCTGCTGGCGATTGCTCAAGTTTCTATCGTGATAGTGAAATACGCCTAGTGATCAACTCGTGTTCAATGATACGAGAACGAGATGATAACCGCTAATCAGGTAAATCAGAATCGATAACGAATCAAAGTGCGATGAATGAATGAAGCGCTGGATTTTACAGCACTTCAACGCGCGAACCTATAGTTAGAGAGTTAGTGGAACCCATCGAAATACATTTTTGCGTTTAGTGAGAATAAATCGATATGTAGGAACTCTAAAGGCTTTCCATCTACTTCTAATACCTAAATATCGGAGCATTCACAGAACTCCGGCAAAATACCAAATATTTTAATGATTTTAATTAATAATCGGCTAGGGAACTACGAAAACCTTCAAAAATAAAGCTCTAAAAGTAATCAGATTTACAGGGATCATTTTGGTGGATCAAAATAAAAATTCACATTGAAAAATAATTCGAGCATTGTAATGTCGATACCCGAACGTTTCATCTCTTTTCCCACAATTTTAAAATGTATTTCTTTCTGTCCACGCATGCTTTATATACCATGTGACTAAGTCACAGGTTTTCTAAGCATTTCCCCATCATATTGCCTAAATTATTCCACTGAAATATGTTCAAAACCGATGGTTAAGCCGTGAGTGTGAGAAAAAATTATTAATTTTGGAAAAATTTCCAAACGCCTAGGTAGCAAACTTATCCGCATTGGCAACATAACAGTCAAAAGTTTCATAAAACAAGATAAGCGATGCATTAATTTTTCTATAAAAAATAAGGAATGTCAAATGACTCTCCAGATTAACAGTCATCGTCAACACCTTTTCTCCATGGAGCCAAATGCCTCAAATTAAGCAAGTACCCACGATTTATCTCCGTCCTTGAAATACAACTTCTGGTTTGCTAGCAAAAAAATTCTAAGTAATATTAAGACTATTGACAAATAGCCAATGATACCATATAACCCGTGAGAAACAACAAGCAGTCTGTCACCCGAACTGAATACCTTGGAGATAGGCATAAAGAAAGGGCTTGAAAACTGTTTAAAATAGCCAAGATCCTGAATAATCAATATTTTTTCGGTGAATAAGCTGGACAAGATTCCCCGCGGCTAGTATCATTAGATACAACACTTTTAGATAGATTTACTGCACATTCATTCTTTCGGTCGAGTGGCAATAACGAGGATCTCAGCATGGGGAAAGAAAAGGGACACAAAACGATCATGCAAGGAATGGATATAAAAAAGCGAAAACGACTCACAGCACGAGAGCTCCTCCCAACTACAAGGTGCGGACGAGATTTACGAAGGAGAGTGAAAGGGAGGTCGGGTGGATGTATTCGAAGACGACCCTCCGGCTGCAGCCCTTTTCCTGCAGCAGCTGTAGGAGCAGCTCCCTTCGGAGAGGGGCCGAGCGAAGAAAATATATATTTTTTCCCCCAACCCCACTCCCACGCCGAAACACTTGAGCTATTCAGGTAGTCAAGTCGTCCTTTTATAACTCCCCGCCTGAGTTCATCTCATGCCTACATCCTCCCCCCATAAATGCCTCCCACTCTTCCCACCCTCCGTCCGCACGACCCGCCGAGCAGGCAGGCGTACAGGCCCTTCCAACAACTGGCCGTTTTTCTCTCCCGACGCAGCCCCGAGGGGGTGAGCACCGGCACCTGTCCCGAGGACGCCCACGCCCCACAGAGAACACCAAATCCAGCGGTGCACGGCTTCCCCCGACCAATTCACAGAACACACGTCGATTCGACCGAACCCACAGACGCTTCATAGAGAAATATTCCCCAGCCACTATTGTTACTATAATAGTATTCTACCGATTAAGGTAAGTTTCCATGGAGTACTATAGAAGTAATCTGAAAGCCTCCCTTTCCTTTCAGCACTGCCTTCTTCAATTTACTGTAAGGCAGACTCCGTTTCAATCTCTTTAAAATTCCTTTTCTCTTGCTTCCCCTCTCTCGTTCACAAAATATTCTACCTTCTAACGCCGTCTTCAGCATCCTCTCCCCGCTAAGTACTCCCTCCATCCATACCTTCTCTCTCCTCCGTATCAAGAAACCGAATCTACAGCTTTTTCATGGATAGACGCTATCTTTTCACGCATATGTCTCTCGTAGGTTGGCAGAACTATTTCCCAGATATACGTCTCCATCTCAGCTCAACAATCTCTTCAGTGAACTCACTATTAAACATTTTTCAGTCAAATCAGTGTCTACGATAAACCTAGGATGCTATTACCAAAGGGAAATTGTCACTCAATCTGTAAATATTTAATGATATCACAATAGTAGAGATAAAAGTTGAGGTATAAGTAACAGTGCACTAAAATAAAAATGAAACGGTTTAACTTCGACCATTCGAAATGTAGTCATCAAAGAACTTCAACGAAACGTAACCTCTTTTACTCCAACCTTCGTTACCTCATATAATTTATTCTCCGCATTTTCCATCAGAGCGGTCGATTGACCTATGGTCCACCCCCAAGTTTTATGGATTCAAAATGCACCGAAGCTTTATTCAAATATATTCCTCAGTACGTATCCTACAATTTTATCTTCTCTAACCCATACCACTATCAATAATTTCACGCTAACGCGGCATCTCAATCACCAGCCTGCAGCATGTAATTGTACTCCCACGTGCACACCACACGCTCCAGAAAAACACGCATGCTGACAAATTATACTACCATATCCTTTTAGAAATAATAATAAAATTCAGAAACATGCATTAAGTTTCACATAAGTTATTAGGCTACACTACATGTCATCTAATCTATTTATGAGTGTTAACCCTGCCGCTATAATATCTTATTGACCCTGGAAGAAAAGGCATTCTGAAACTGTCTGTGCTACAGTCTATCTCTCATATTTTATTTATATGATCTGATCTTCCATACTACATTTCGATTCGATTTAAGAGGAAGGAACGTCTCTGATGACAAGCAACTATTTCCGTGATCCCAGTGAACCTGTGCGGACGCCAGAGCCTGCAAAGCCCTAGGTGGAAGAGGCAGGCAGGGAACGAATTTGCTCATTAATCTTTTAATCGTGTCAATTTATCCACTTAAGTCCCGTCAGCGCAACTGATTCCACAAGCTACTTTTTCTTTATTCCTCATCATAGTGTTTTGCCACGTAAAATATGAATTATATTTAGCCACTAGCTTGTCAACGGTGCGCTGCACCGTTTTATTACAAGAATTATCACTGCGTTACAATGCTTCCAAACAATGTACTTGAGCATTATTTACGCTATTATTACAACTAATCGTACACACTGATCTTCCCCATCATAAATCATCCAAAATTGGACGCACACAACAATAAAATAATACGAAGACACAGCACAAGGCAGGTGGCAAGGCAAATCAAGACAGAGAGATGGAAAAAGAGCTTGTTTTATTATTAAATTGCTGTAGATAACATGCAAATGAAAAAAGATATTAAACGTTTATCTACTGGACCTCACGTAATAATAGTTCTTCCCAGTAAACGAGATATCAGGCTATAGATTCTGACGGTGATTGCTGCATCGATGGCAAGGGATGAGCACTATCTATTGGTTATTATGCATTTTTCTCAATTGGCAGTGAATCGTGTAGAAACTTTGCCACACAGACGTAAGTGACATCATTCCCAACGAATTCGGTCCGAATTCCCAACTCGACCCAAAACCCCTCGAGGGTAAAGCGTAAATATTCGAAAGTGGCCGGCCCTCCAAACTCGGGCACAGTTTCTGGACAAGCAGGGAAAACTTTCCCGCCTCGTAGGCGAGACTCGGAAGGAGACCTTGGAGAGGTGCTTGCTTTAAAGTCGCCCTCGCACGGCGATGGAGCAGCTCTCCACCCACGAAGTACGGAATAAAACCTCTACGCTCGAGTTGAATTAGTAGATTGCTGAATCGCATCGGTTTGCAATGAAAGGATTTGCTGGCAGAGTGCTCTTCAGCTATCCAGGCTCTCTCAAATGCTCCTTTGCCGTCTCCTTGCGTTCACTCCCCGTCTCTACAGACAGGACCCCATTGAAGTATCTTGGGTCTTCCCAACAATTATTCCAGTCAAATTATTCCAAAGAATTAGGCTCAGATAAAATCACTTCAAAATAAAAGTAGAATCATGTACATCTTAATTTTTTCTCGAAGCTACAAAGTTATCACCACATTCAACTACACGAGAAAAATGGCATAATGATCATCGATATGTAGTTGTATTTGCATAGATTTACGGCATTGATTTCAAGGAGTGAGAGAAAATAAGTTTAAAAGCACCAATCGTCTTCGATGGTTTAATAAAGGCCTTAACAATGAATGAGACGGAGAGAGGAATGATGCAAGTCGAACTCAAGTACGAAACGGATCGAGAAATCACACACGGTGGGGATGATAAATCAAAGTACACAGTAAAATACAGAGGATACAATTATCATGAAAACATCCACATTTCCAAAAATTGAGCTCCGAAAATACATTGCAAGAAGTCTCCAAAAATCACCAACATATTTTCCATTTCTTCAATATTTAAGAAAAATTTGTTTCTCCAGCGCGCGCATTAAGTGAAAAAAACACAATCAATTTATCCACATACAACGATAGCTAAGAGGGAGCGTGAATGATGATTCGTATTACTGTAAAAGAAAATACCAGGCGTACAATCGTAACAGTTGAATTCACTAATTCAAATCAGAAACAAATGAATTATTTTGAGTTCGCAAATCGAGAGTTGAAATAAAGTCTAACCACTGACACACAAGGCAAACATTTTCACTCCACGTATTAACCGGTAGAATGCTTTGATGGTCATGAGTGGGATGCTTTTTTCCCTCCGCTCACGTGAAATGGTCCCTTCGCCCACACTTTATTGAGGAGACTGCATTATCTTATTCCACAGTTCCCCTCTACAAACGCTCGCACGAAAGCAAACCGACAAAGGAGCGCGCTCGGGATCACGACCGATAAAATGCTTTTTTCCGGCGCACGAATGTGGAAAGCTTTCCGCTGCACTCACTGTTAACTCTCGCCTCTCAGACAAACGTCCACCGCCCAAAAGTTTTCAACAGGAGGAGGGGAGGCTGAATAATGCATTGGACGGAGAGTGTGGGGAGGGGGGGGTCTATGCACTCCCCAAAACACGACACTAGTCGGCAGGAAAAAAAGTCGAGAGTAGAAGTAAAAAGAAACAAAAGTTCTCCACTACATCCCCAAAGAGCGACCTAATTGCGAATTCGCGCAGCGGGAACACCACTCTCGCCTCTCCATCTTTGCATTTGCACGACTGCCGCGCGAGTTTTAAAGCAAATAAGCACTCTTCTTCCCTTCGTTTTGTACTTTATTTTCCTCCGAATCGCCCAATGCTCGCACCCACATCATTAGAAACGCAAAAAAAGAGCGCCGCTGAAGTGACCACTCTCCTAAAAACCTTCTGATCATTCCACCCGCTCGCATTCGCAATTTCGGCTTGTCTCGCCTGATTATTCGTTTAGCAACAAGTTGCAAACTTTATTCGCGGTTGAAATTTCAACACCTTCGCGAACCCTATGACTTTAATGCGCGAGCACTCCGGACACAGAAGAGTGGGAGGGACGTATACATCGCCACGCATGCTTGTCCCTCGCCAATATTTTACAACACTGCTCAGCCCCACCAATAAACGTAAAGACAAACGGATGATGCTCGAGCAGTTGGGAATGTCGTAAAACATGCCCCAAAAGTGATAAAGCTCCGGATTTCACGTATACGTCAAGCGCAATGTCTACTCCGCGGAGGATGATGGAACCGCGGTGTACCACGTCTTAAAATTCTTCCTATGTGAACGGAAGACAAAATTCTGAAACGATGCTCATACAGTAGTTCCGCTGATTATCGTACCGATTGCTAATTGTTTTCTCACTTGGAATATTAAATTATTAAAAGAAAATAGAGATGGCACTTTTCCACACGTTTATTTGGAGTACGACGCGTTTCAACCGTTGGGTCAAGGTAGGTTAGTAAACGCGTCGTACTCTAAATAAACCGGTGGAAAAGTGCCATCTCTATTTTCGTTTAACAGTTACAGGATGTCATTCCACTACATTTCGCCTGCTTCTGTTACTCTCATTCACTTGGAATATTTGGGCTCACAGTCTAATGGCTCACTGATCGCCCTCTTTCTCCGCTCATGTTTCGACTAATTTCTTTGGGAACCGAAGATTCACCTTTTGCAGGGAGGTGGGAGAGACCAAAACAGCGGTATGGAAAAATACATCGATGAAAAATGGACCCCATGAAAGCTGTGGAGAGCTCAAAATGTATCCAGCGGGTAGGTAATTGGAGGAGGCTATCGGCAGCTTAGGTCAACAGGGTTCCCACTCCAACTACATTATAAAATTCACGGTTTTTTTCAAGTATTCACGATCTAAATGTCATCAAATTCACGGTTTTTAGATAAGGTATTTTAGGCAGAAATATTGATCACGTAACAATCATCGGCCGCATGCTAACTAAAAATGTAATAAACGCGACAGATGCCTTGAATGCAAACGAAACAATGACAGTGCTATCTCTCATGACGTCAGCTATCGTTAGCAAAATTCATGTCCGGCTAAAAGGATGTGAGTGGGAAAATGGAGAGAGCAGGGTGGCAGGGAAGTGAAGAAGAGCCTGATTTTTTTGCCAGGATTAACGTCTTCCAATCGCAAGCTTAAGGTCAATGTGCTGTCATGGCACACACGGACCAATTAATTGTTGCGCTTTCGAATACACGTGTGCAGGTAAATGCGTGGACATTGCCTGCACGTGAATGACCTTGAAACATGATTGAAATATCGTTTTTTTTCTTTCAACCCGTCTATTGTTGTTCTACAATCAAGTTTGAGAGATTTTTAAGGTTTTATGACGAAATTCACGGCTATTTCCAGGCTTTTTCACGGTTGAAGAAATTCACGGCTTATTCACAGTTTTAAGGTTTTCACGGTTGAGTGGGAACCCTGGTCATTTTCGCAAAGGATAAGGGCGGAAAATGAAAGGTGGAGAGAATCCCGGCGACGGAATGAGCGTGCTCCAAATGGCCAAGGGAATATAGGAAGGGAATAAAAGTCAATCGGGGGGACGGAGTGCGGTCCTCGAAGCTCTCCTGACATCACCAAGGCAGAGCTTGGGTTGTCTTTAATAAATATCGCCCCTGCCAGGATTTGAATCCGGCACCAAAGGGTTGGAATCCAACATTAAAATTAAAACGCAGATGGCAATTTCCACACTACTTAATTTAACACTTAACGACCGACCATGGTTTCCACACTTTGCGTGATTTTCAAGAAAAAATTTACCTTGAAAATGACACGAAGTGTCGAAATTGTGGTCGGTCGTTAAGTATTATATTAAATAGTGTGGAAATTACCATTAGTGTTTTAACCATGGATATAGCATTATTCCACAAAGTTAAACCTGAAACGATTTTATACCAACATTAAAATTGCAGAAAAAACAGCAGGAGATGCACATGATACAGGGGAAGGGGCGCGAACGGCTACATTATTCTCGGGAATTTCGTTCCCGAGGAAAGAATGTAGCCGTGTGAAAGAGAAGGGGTTTTGCCACTAGTACCAGGGGTCTCTCATACGAAGAGAGACTGTCCTAAGTACATACTTCCTCCTGTGGCGTAGGTATTTATTGCGTATCTCGAATGCCGCCGGTCCCTCGTAACTTCCCCTACAGAATGAGAGCGCAAGTGGAGTGGGGCACTGGAGGAAGGCAAGGGTCGAAGAGTTAGTGACCCAGAACGAGGCTTGATCCGTCGACACGAAAGCCAACAATACGATTCCTTAGAGACCGATACCACTACTATCGTAATCTGATCACTAAGCGACACCTGCCGATACCTTTAAGGAGCGCGAAGGGCAAACGGCCATAAAAGCTGGTGTAACAACCCTTTTACTTTTCATCAAAATGTCAATTTCATTTCACAAAACTAAAAATAACCTACCTATATCTTTAAAGTAAGTTCATCTACTTTCATAGGAGCAATTACCTCTTTTTGAGAGGCGCAGCAGGTTTATTTCTTGAGCCTTCATAACAGTAGGTGCATAATCTCCGAATGCATTTCCCTAAAGTTTGGGCGTGTCATTACAATTAGTGATGAACAGCATTCACTATTAGGTTTTTCGGAATTGCAAAAACAGGCCCAACATATTGCACGATAAAAATATAATTGCCGAAGTTAACAAAGAAGTCTATTAACAGTTTCCGGCGATATCTTGTGGAAATGTTTGATTTGATAATGACACTACGTACCGAAACCGGGTCGGTATTTAAATAAAATTGTGTGTAAGTTTACCATTTATAGTTTATTCTCTAGAAAAGAAGTCATAGCTCCATCAAGAATAATCAAGCGAGATAACAGAGCAGAAAATATGTGCGTTCAAACAGCAAATGGCACGCGCGAAGCAATAGGAATGAACAGAAAAGTTTCATGATTTTTAGTCTCCACACTCTGAAATTTCCTTCATTGAAAGTAAGTACCTATCTTTGTGAAAAGAAATGACGTGAACCATTTTCATTGTAATTGTGAGATAGTAGTTTACTCTTTAACCAAATCATCCGAAAGCGCTGTCGTTCACGGAATCGGAGTCCTAGTTCTGGACCTTAGGCGAAAGAATCTAATGTAAGAGTGTAAAAAAATCGTTAGAAAAGAATTACGAAGCCCTTTGAGTTTAATCCAAGTAGTACATCAAGAACAATAAAATTTGTAGTAGATATTAGTTTATTAAAGGTCTTCAACCTCCATGCAAGCTACATATCTGTTTACTATTCTCGGAGTTCAAGTATTCGCGGTTGGATCAGTAGATGGCATTACATGAGGATTAGCCCCGGAAGTGAAACCAAAATCATCATCACGGACCGAAAGATTGGAGAGTATTCTGCACCAGAAATAATAATTACATCAGTATCAGTATTGCTCGACTAGTATAATAAGAAGGCTATATTTGTAAGCGAGAGATTGCAGACGTCTTTAGATCGTACTCCACGGCACTGCAATTCGGACTCAAAGCCTTTAATTGTTAATACACGAATTTTAAAGAACGATCAAGAGGAAAAGGAGAGGTCGGAGTGAACGTGAGGGCAGGGTGACCCAAAAAAACTCCAAACCCAACTCCAGTTCTGATAATGCGATTCTAGAGAACGATACAAAAACCAACGTTACCTGATGTGGAGCACCAATACATTTCCGGAGAGCGATAGGGAATCTAGCTACGACCAACGTGATAGCATCACGCGATGCCGGCACAAAAATTAATTTGCAAACGCACGACCATAAAACCAGCGAGTAAAAAATGCTTTCTCTTAATACTTTCACCCAAAATCTCCTGGTGCAACCCCATCATTCTGTGCGTACAAATTTCAACAAGAATAAACGAGGATGAATAATCATTTGGCGTTCCATGCTCAATGACTACTGCTAAATGACCAAAGATAACGCAAAGTGAATTCTGTCAACGTGGTATTTACTTAAACTTCAAGCCCAGATAAACGAAAAAATTGATTAAATGGAGGATATCACTCATTCAGTGTTTCAACCCAAAGGTTTGTTTGATTAGGGTAGAGCTCAGCCCGGACTAGTCCACAGGCGAGTGAAAATCAAACATTCAGGGTAAGAGGGGCTAATTCCTTTCCCTGGGCCACCTCATACATGGAGGATTTTTAAATTCAGTGGATTTATGAAATGGAGGATAATTCCTCGGAATATCAATTAAATCAGTCTGATTGAATATTTTAAAGCATTTAGTACGCAAGTAATCCGCTGCATGACTTTGATTTTTCATAATTTACATTCAATATCTAACTGGAAATGCCATACATTGTTTTTTCAAGAGTAAAGGACCGTAAAAAATCTAATCGTAGTCATAAGCCTATACCTTCCACGGAACTATTGACATGCTTTTATGATATTTAAATAGGATGTAAAATAAGTATCTTGAGGAAATAATTTTCCGATGAATACATCGCAACGATGATGTCTCCATGTTTCTGGGTTTCACCGCGTGGATTTTCTTTGTGACAACAGTTTCTCCGGTATTCCAACCGGCGTCTTCAGGTCGATCCATCCCAGAAACATGGAGACATCATCTAGACAACGCCGCGGAAAACTACGCATCAACAATACATCGCAACGTTTCCACGTCACGTATCACAGGGAACCTATAAATAAAAGAACTGAAAGCGGGGATGTAGGAGATAGGAACTAAAACAGCAGTAACTCAAAATGCACGCAGACCAATAAAAACATTTAAAGACTCTTACCAACGAATAATATATATCAGCTTGGGAACGGAGCATGAACCCCATTCGGGAAAGCACATTAAAACTATACGGCGTACCAGCAAAATTTGGAATGTTGAGTATCTAGATATTACGCGCAGAGTATGAAAAGGAAGCGAAGTAAAATTAACATAAAGCCACAACAGGCATCGGCCAAGCGAAACTAAAAAAAATTGCTTTCGTTTCTGAAAAAATGTCCGATAAGGTAAGGAACACAGCTCATTCAAAACGATCCAACATTATGAAATATTTTTACTTAAAAATATCTCCACAAGAATTCAGACAATTATCCAGAAAAATTTCCTACATCACTGATTCACGTCATGCATCCTAACAAATCTTTCTTGGGTACTTGTCGCTAGAGTTAAGTTGATCACAGTGTTTGTTGCTCCATAGATTTCTCTTTCCACAAAATTGCAAATATTTCCGAATTTTATGTACTGAAAATTCCCGTGGTAAAAACAAAGAAAAAATATTACTTACTGCAAGTAATTCAAAATGAAGGAAAGATCTCTTGACTCCGCAACCGGAAACGCAAAACTTCCTCAACTCAATATGCTCGGCTACCTATAGAGGTGGTTTACTTTGGCTGTGGAATGGGGTTTACGGGCGTCTGGTTAGGATATCATAGATTTTTACCGCAAGCAAAGTCAAGTTGCGCCAATTACACGAGCCAATCTCCTCAAATTGACTCTCGGTGGGCACGGACGGCAGTAGGTAATAGGTACACGCAAGTAAATCGCGAAGGTCGAATGCGGAAAAGAAAGGAAACGGCTTCGCCAGTGTAGTGGATAGACGGGAGAAACTGTTAATGCATATCCTGTGGATTTTTATCTCACACATCATCCAATAAGCCCCCTGTACCCATATCCGCATCGCGTTGGCGCAACTATATAAATGTATCTTTTTTCAATAAATGAGGCCATAAGCACATTTCCCTTTCTTCATAGCCGTGCAATCAAAGGGGGAACAAGTGGGAGATGAGCGGGTGCCATAGATAGCATCATAAAATATGTAAAAGTAATACAAGAAGTTCCAAATTCAATTTTTAACATAATTGCTGAGTGTTAGACTAACGAATTAAGCTAATGGGCCACCATCGCGTTGCAGCACAGCTGTGACCAAAACACTAGGTAAGTAAACCTAAGAATCTTCGCCACACCGAGAAAGCCTACACAAGTAATAGCAAGGTGGGTACGTGACAATAAAAGCACTGTAATTCAAAATAATTTCCGCGCAAAAGAGTTTTTGAACACTTAAGCTAGTTAGCTCCGTTTTAGAAACTTCAATACGTCAATCAACATCATTGTTCTCCAGAACGCACCGATTACGCTAATACAATCGTTATTTTACACCTTGAGAGTTGATAACAACGTAAGTCACGGTCATGTTTTCGAGCGAAGTCCTCGCATTCGCAACGACACGGTCTTTATTCGAAACAGTGAGTGAGAGAGAGAGAGGTGGAGGTTTCTTAGGAAAACGTCTTCCGAAAGAAACTCTCGAGGGAATGCCCATTGTGTTCTCATCGAGTGAACGCTCGAATAAATTACAAACGCGAAAAAACCTTGACAGTGAACACGACGACATGGGGAACGTCTGCAGACACCCCGTGAACTTTCCCATTAAAAGTGGAAGATTTTGAAAAGTCACCTTTTCCTTTCCAGTCCCATCGTGTTCCTCCAAACTCCGTCAAACCGCACTTACATCCCCCTCAATGACATCCCTTATACTTTATGCAGACTCCATTTGATTTGTCTTTCCATAAAGCTTACATAAAGCCTTCGATGAATTTTAACGACCGCTCTCTTGACTCAAGTTCGAAAACTTTTCGAAACTCGCCCGATAAAGATGAGAGTAAAAAAAAGAGGGAGGAAAAACGAGGAAGAAACTACAACTAACCGTGGGGCTTTCCCCACGGGAGCATCATAAATATCTCAACGGGAGATTACTTTGATCCCCGCCCTCATGCATGCATATATCCCAGAGCCCGCGACAGGCGCCTCGCACACAAGATCCGGCGAGGCGAAAAATTCAATAACCCGCGGGATTTTCGTTAATTCGGAATAAATAACGACGCATCTTGTCAGCAAGCCCCACAGTACGGGCAGATGTATATCCGTGCAGTTTTTCTACCCGTCAACTCGCGAGGCGGAACCCTTTTAAGCTCGATCGCCTCACATTGAGGCCCGATTTTACAATGCGTGGCGAAAACATTTTGGAGTGTATAGGTATCTATGGGAATATATCAATCTGAAATCGCCTTTATGAATTCATAGCGTTTTTTTTTTGTTATTTCGTAAAACCGCAAATACACTCCAGCTTTGAAATCGGTACAATAATCGGGTTTGTGAGCAGATGAAGTGAAACCAGGAATGAAGCACTGGATCCATTAAAACAGAAACTACATAAACTATTGTCTTTGTGAGAGCGCAAAAGCTTATGCAAAATTCTATAAGAACTTCGTGGTGAAAAACACATAGGCGGGAGATAAATGGTGAGTACTTCCATTAATGGACTCCTTTCAATCCGCAACAGGCACTTTGTGAAGAGTACACACACGTCCTTCCACTCTTTTCCCAACGGTAACACCGATTGGCCGACTAAATGAGACCTTTAAAACTCAAAAAAGAAATTCCATTTTCGTAATAGAAACACTTAATATTTCAATAACTACTTGTTTATATCGCTTCACGTTACATATGCCATCACAATGATAAACAATATAATCAACATTCAAGTGACGAAATGTAATAATAATAGCCACAACCTTTTTATCATTTATTGAACACTACGAACGAATTTACGTTAATTCATGCTGAATAAGAAACTTAAGCATTTTTCTCTTAAGAAAACTCACAAAAAGTCCCAAGTTCTAAAAAAAACAACCTTAGTTATAAACTAAAATACCCAGCGCCTTTTGCACCCCATTTACACCCAGGACTGTCTTCAGTATTTTATCTCAACGGAAAAATATTTTCCGTATCTAGAGGGTAGAATGTTAGGGAAACGAGGGAGGGTGAGGAAAAGAGAAGGATCTTTAGATATATTGAAAGGGAGTAGGCCTTACAGTGAACTGAAGAAGGCAGTGCTGGAAGGAAAGGGAGGCTCCCGTATATCGCCTATACCTTTACATTGAACTTGTCTCGGAATTAAAAATAACTCGTGATCCACACTCGCTGACTTCCACAAGATGCGGGTGAGAACCAAAAGTCAGCTCAGAAAATCACTTATCCAAAGGAAGGTCGACCCTATACCATCAGATGCACAAAAAATTCAAAAAAGAGCCTTTTACAAACTTCTTTTGCTAGCATTATGTGGTTATACCACCTTCCCAATAAATTCCCAACCCCAATTCAAATAGTTCAATATAAAAAATATCAGTAAAACCTTGCTTTCGTTCAGGCATCCAATGAAACACAACATAGGAGGCCCTAGAACTCAAGGAGACGGAGGCCCACTCCCGCAGGAAGTAATTTCATTATTTCCGAATTAAAAATAGGACTTTTTTAGTTGAGGGACGAGAACGAAACCTTGGCCGGGGTGTAAAAGGGAGCTGGAGGGTAAGGTCTGCTTCTAGTCTGCCCCCTTGACTCAGGAAAACGCCTCGGGGGTACAACAACCCCAACCCGACTCCATTGCCCCGGGCAATCCTCCGCTAGGTTCCCCACCTCCCCCTCACACCCCAGGACCAAACGTCGCGCAATTCCAGAAACGGAGGAAGTGGATTTTTCTCAAGGAAGGAGGAATAGTGCGAGGGGTGAGCGAAGGAAAAGATGAACTCAGGAGTGGACGAAGAATATGGATGACTTGAGGGGGGAGGAGGAAAATATGGGGGTGGGTGGGGAGGAGTGGGATAAAATGAGGCATGGCCATAGGATGGTATGGGGTAACTCGATGGAATTCATAGCAGGCGAGGCGACCGTGATGAAGAAATAAATTAAACAGAAGTGCGGGGCGGGGAGGTCGAGGGGGGAAGGCGTGCCATGGGGAATGCGGGAACGAGGGCGAAGATTCGGAGAAGAATGAGATCGCTTAAGCGACTGACAAGACGGAGAGAATGTCGGGACGTGTACTGGATGGGGACTGCGGACCGAGAGAACGTGCTGTGGCCATCGTGAAGCACGCACCAAGCGAGGGAGGAAGGGGAGCGGGCCTAATGCGTGCCCTTGGGGTACACCCGCTCCCCATTTTACGCCTCAGCACGCTCCGCTCCTCCAGTTACACGAGTTTTGGGGGCGATCAAACAACATGATTTCGAGCGTAGCTCCCTCCGCCGAGGATACATCCCAAAGCAGCTACTTCGAGAGAGAATCACGCCAGTATTACATCTACATCTACATCTACAAATTACCCTGCGAGCCACCTCTAGGGTGTTTGGCAGGGGGTGATCAATCACCAGCATGCAGCATGCATTTGGACTCCCACATGCACACCACACCGTCCAAGAAACGTCCCGTATAATAACAAACTATACTACTATATGCTGTTAGAAATAGAATATAGAATAGAAATTCAGAAACATGCAGTAAGTTTTACATAGGTTAGTAGGCTACACTACAAGTCATGCAATCTATTTACGCGTTCTATTGCTGCCGTTATAATCTCTTATTGATCTTGGGGAAAACTAGACGGCTGTTAAAGTCTCTAGAGCGGGCAAATGACTTGGACGCATAAAGGCATAGAACGGGGATAAGATGCTATAAAATTAACGTCAAAGGAATTACACAGTTAAACGAGCTTTAGATCATTTTCCAAAAAACAAAGTAATCTCAGATTGAACTTTTAAAAAATCGTCACCACACTTTATATTCTACACCTACCAAGTAATGAGCGAGCATGCATGGCGCTAAAATGTTGCGTAAGTCACCGGTTTGAGATTCCAGAAACTATGAATCAATGTTTTTCTCACAAAATGACCGCGTTAGCAACATACGCGCAATCGTACCGATAAGAGCTACAATTCACGATACGCCATTCGGCACTATTCCAGCATACGTGATATTTCCAAGGGAGTAGCATTGATTTCAAAAGCAATTTAACGCGCTATAGTCTGATATTGTGTCAGACAATCTCAGGAAAAGGGAAATATCCAACATTTTCCTTCTACGCTTTAATGACCTTAATTGATTACGTCAAGAGAAAAAATAATTCAACACTAGAGAGGCGTTTAATTAAAACGTACTATAAATTAGCTTCGCCAAAGCCGCGAAGAATATAGACGAGCGTCGATAATAACCATGAATTGTTACCGCACTCATTTGGAATAATCAGTAAGTCCGGATTTTCGAAGATGAGTTAAAGAAGACCGTTTGGTGCATTAAAAATAAGTAAACCTTCTTGAAAATGGCAAAAACTAGTTTCGGTTTTCACGCATTAGTACTGAAGTTAGATATTTAAGAGCCGGTTAATTAAAACAGGTTAGTATTTTGCGAAAAAAACTGAACTTATTCCGTATTTTAATGAAACAAGCATTTATATACTTTTGACCAGGACAGTAACAGGACCATAGACGGTTCGAATTTTTGAAACCCAGATTATTGGCGTCCTATTGTACCCTTTAAATAAGTATACTGAGTGGCCTCGCATGGTCAATGTAAATTATGATGTGTCGAGGAAGTGATATGAGGGAAAGGCGGTTAAGAGAGGAGAACTGAGATAGTGAAGGGGAAATGGTCATGATGGAAGTTGAAGGACGGAAAAGTGACATGAAAGACGAGGATGACGAGGGTAAAACGGAAGAGTGTGAGAACCGCTGCAAAGCACCGATGCTGACTTTCGAGAGTACTTCCACGTATAAATTGACGCCCACACAAAACGGGACGCAATCGAAAGATTCAATCGGTAAGATCGACATGTAAGAAATGCGGTTAATGTCTCAAGCTTCTCAACCATTATTATCACGATTAGCCGAAAGCATTAAAAGGATTTATATCCACGTCATGCGCTGATTGCCTCCACTAAAGGCTTCAGGGGAGAGAACACGAAGACAGTTAAAAGATTAAATGAGTGGTAATTTTAATTGTATTTATTTTGGCCACAAACGAATATAAAATTCGTTTCAATTAAATATTGGCTGACTTACGCTTTTTCAATAAATGAGCACAGTTTACCATTAGCAATGATGTTAAGCCAGAAGTGAGTTTGTAGAAAAGTTAATAGAACTGTATATCATATTTCCGCAGATTAGAGAAAAATTGAAACTGAGATATTAATTTCCCGCCGATTATACATGGTATTACCCCAGAAAACTGTCGACGAGTAGCGAATAATCATAACGCAAAATTAATTTCATCACCTTCCCTCGTGTTTTAGCAGTATTTTTTTTAATTTGCAAATTAAAAGAAGCTTATAGGATAAAATACATCTACATTAGATGCTGCATGATTGACATCGGATCCAAAAGCAAAAGAAGAAAGAAATGCGCAGATCTCAAGCAGAAATGAGAGTGCTTGTATTTCTTCCCAGAACGGTGAGAACGACAAAGTGATAGAAATGGTGGGTAAGGAGAAAGACCTTCTAAATGAGATACGGAGAAGGCAGAAGGTATGGATGGAGCGAGTACTGAGCGGGGAGGGGATGTTGATAACAGTGCTAGAGGGTAGAATGTTCGGTAAAATAGGGAGACGAAGGAAGCAATTAGGATTGTTAGATAGAATGAAAGGGAGTAGGCTTTATTGTGAATGGATGAGGGAAGTCCATGAAGGGAGAGCAAACTGCCCGAATACTTCTAAAATACTTCTTGGAAACTTACATCAATCGGTAGAATGCTTCAATAATAATAAGAACGGCGACGAAAACTCGAATAAGAATAACTGACCTCCGCATGACCTCGTCTTCTTCGCCAAGTAAACAGCCCCGACCGATCTTCAATTCGTCAGCCCAGAGGGCATCTTCCACGGACACTCGAGAGGGCGCTAGAAGAAGCCCAGGTTCATTATAGCACCCTCGTTTGTGACGACGCATAACGACCTAGAAAATTAGAGCCGCTTAAGGCGTATAGGAGAAAATTGAATTTTGGACGGATTTATGACGGCAAGCAGAGACTACGACGAAAACAAACCGCAGCTGCGAGTTGAAACCATTAGGAAATATTCTAATGCTTAAAATTAGGCATACTGCTGGGAGTTTTCTTGTGAACACTGGAGGCATATTCCCAAAGAAAATACTTCCACATAAACGAACAGATTTGTAACGACACAGAAGTGTTTCTTAGGGATTATGCTCCTTTACAATCGGATTACTCCTAGGAAGAAGCACTGATTTTTCCGAGGAATGACTTTTCTCTCTGCATAAAAATGCCACTAGGGCAGATTTATACGCACATCACTGGACGTTAGTATTTCAAGTAATAAGCTATTCTAATTACGCTATAGAATCACTGGAGAGCAGGGGCGCCGGCTTATAAAAAATATTGGGGGGGCCCATATCGGAGGTTTTTCCGCGGGAAGAGGTTAAATTCAAAGTGTGTCGCAGCGCCGAAAAGCTATCATGATTCACACCACCTGATTCAGTTAACCTGCTTAACCTTATAATTATTTGTTTTAACACATTGTTGAATTTATTTTAAAAGGTAACTATCGTCAAACATGGGCAAAAAATTACCAATATATTTTTGTGATTTCACAAAGCATAATATAACTTAATTATTTTCTTGAATTATTGAGGGGGCTCCGCCCCCCCCCAAACGAATCTTTGAGGGGGCTCGGGCCCCCTCAGGCCCCATGGAGTCGGCGCCACTGCTGGAGAGGTGTCTACAGTGGTCGGAAAGATAAAATCTCCTGCAACCTACACAAGAAAAGTCGATCTACCAAATTTATGACAAAACGCAGGGGTCATATTATGATACTGAATTATCTCATCACGTTATCCCTCAGCGTAGGTAGAATAGTCATGATCATTCCTTGTCATGACGAATACTTTATAGTTCAGATTACTTTACTACGAATTAGATTATTTCGCACAAAATTTCCATTTCTTTCTATTTTTTTTATCCATAAGTACGTTTAACTTCACTTGACCAATGGAATTACTCTTTCCTCTAAAGAGTTCCCGTTTAGTACTTCGTCTAAAACTGAAAATATATTAATTAGAACTTCTTAGTCATCCACACAAAGGACAGGGATATTGCAAGATCTGAAGACCCAATAAACTCGCATAAATTCGGGGTGCATTTATTTAAAGGAAATGTCGCTACAGATACAACACAAAACTAGCCATGGCCATATAGGTAGCACATATTTTCATCAAAAAACAACTTGAGAACTTGAATAATTGAATAATTTTTTAATCTACGATTATATTTCATGATGCCCAAAGCGTTTTGGATGCCCACAACACCAACTGACGTAAAATGTAGAAATACCCACTCCTACCTCAAGTGCTCTCAAACATTCTAATGAGTGTAATACGACAAAAAATACAATATTTGGAAAATAAACAAAAGGGCGGGCGTAAGAGTGGGTAAAAATTAAAGAAAAAAACAGGAAACAAGAGATGAAAATTCTAAAAAAATCACTCTCCCGGAAGAATAAATTCCTGAGAAATGGCTGGATTAACTCAAATGAAAAAGGTCGCAACAATGCATCATGCCAACATACGGAACTGTGTGGCTCCCGGGGCAACAATGGACGACAGGGGGAGAGAGGCGCTATCCGTGCAGCAACCACCCACCCACACGCCATTCGGAGCAATCGCAGAGCGCTATAAATTACACCCAGCGCCATTAAAACAGAATACCAATATTAACCCCGACGCACGGAGAGCAGCGGGACCCCTGACATCCGGCCATTGACTCCACGAGGATTACGAGACGTCACCCACATGGATTTCCTACTACAACGCTCCCAGCCAGCTCACACAAGTGCGGCAGTTCACCTCGGCGAAGTACGAATCACATCCCCTCACGGGGAAGGACAATGGCTTCCCGACGACACCTCCCACCCAAGACGAAGGTTCACATTTCCCGACTGGGATTAATCTAAAACCTCGCCAACACTAACGACATCCTGGCGGCCATAAACTAACTTCGGAATACGAACTCGGTAGTAAACTGAGAGAGTTGGCGTTATTGAAGCGGGTGCATGAAAATAAAATTAATACCGCAGCTGAATAACCGGCTCATGGTAGCGAAAATATAAGCGAGCGATCGCACATCACAGCTCGTAAATGTATACCCCAATAACTAATTTTTATTTTCTTTAGTACAGCTGACTCCATCTCCAACATAAAAAAAACAAATATCGAGGTGGCACACGAAAAGGAACTGGCCTCCCTACACTACAGGTGAGAAATTCACACACCTTAGGCTTATAATCGACCGGTATGAACCGTCACATCACCTATCCAAGCTCACAGATGGATTGAAATCTTCAGCGAGTGAAGCCCACCACCTCTTTCAATGGGTAACAAGCAATAAAAAATTAAATGACTGTGCATGACACTCTCTAAGAATAACCTCTAAATTGATATAAGAGATAATAAGCAAGATAAAATCAATATTAGACACTATTAACAAGTTGTCAACGAAACACCATTTTAAAAACACGAGTATACAAGATAGATAATTAGGGAATGAAGAAGGTCAACGCCTTAGGAAGAAATGAAATTGCTCAGAGAAAAAGCAAAAAATATACGTAAATGCAAAAATATAGTAAACTTTGAGAACACCCATTTTCTCGCATAAATTAAAATAACTACAAGGAAATTTCACACTGAGAGACAAAAAATGAGGAGAATAATAAATAATCCATAATATCGATTCATGCTAACGACATCGTACAATGATGGACTACGGATACAAACGTAGCATAAAATGTCGTACCGAATAGGAATGATACTATTTGATTGAAATCTTCTCAATAATAAACGGGCTCAGCGCGCATATCCTCCGTAAGGTAGGAACTTGAGGAGAACTGTGTTGGTGGCAGCGAGGTATGCATTTCCCCCAAATCCCGAGCATCCCTCCCTTCTTACTTGTGACGGTCGCGGAGAGGCCATTTGTTAGCGGATACACCACCGCATCCCATCCAGCACGCCTTAATCCAGACATTCGATCCGTCGCAGCTTTATTGCTCCACGGATGCGCGATATACTGCTGGGATGGACGGCGATGGAGAAGACGTGCGAACTCGTCTCTGAGGCGACCTCGAGGAAATCACCCGACGATGAAAGGCCGACCAATGAGAACGCCTCCAACTTAAAGGCCGTAAACTATGAATTAACTAATAAAATAATTCCAAACGGGTCCTTCAATATATCGGCTACATATTTAAAAATATTCAGAATATAACAAGGTAACCATACGAACGATAAATTAAAATAATAACGCAGTACTATCAGCTCTCTAGTATTGCACGAAATTATTCCTGCAAAAACACCAACCCAACCAATAGTCATAATAGCTAATAGAAGAGCCAGATTAAGAGCTGAGTTTTCTTTGGAACAATAAAGTTTCCACTCTCCCCTTTGACCGAAAACAAAAATTGAGCCCAGTCAAGTATCAGTGCATTGAACTTTTACTGGCAATATACTACCCCATCGTAAATGACCTTTCCTAGTTTTAATTCACACTGCACATATCAAGAACTATAAGGTTTATTTCTTGAATGCGTCATAATTAGCTTTAAAGCAATCTCAGTGATGCATGCAAAACTTTGAGAAATACGTAAGAAAATCAGTTCTTCAACGGAGAAAAATAAAATAGAATCAGAACAAACCCATCACGTTTTCTTATCTTTCCGGGTAATGTTGTAGAAGGAGTGTACCACGATTGGTGCGGCGTTGGGACGAATCCTCAAATGGACTTACTTATGTGCGTTTTTCCAGCGATGAGACAACCCTTCTAACCTACAACATTCCCTTCCACCCCTTCGACCGGGGATAGAGAGGGCGGAATGCCAGAGTGAGGGAGGACGGAATGCCTTTCATCGCTCCGCCGATAAGTGACGCTCCGCCTGAGACGACGACAAATGGGAAGTCCCCCAAAATCAAACCGGATGACGAGTGATGCCGGATTACCGAGGTCCTCTCACTGCCCTGCGACCTATCGGCCCAATTCCCTTTCATCTCACCGCCCTTCTCCTCAAAGATGGTGAGGCCGCTTACTTCTTATTTCAAAGAATAAAAAGAGAAAACTATTTCTCAAATAAAGAACTTCCGGCTTGTCATACAGACCTCAAAACGAACGTTCGCGCGAGCTTAAATTTTACATTCAGATAGACTTCAAATTACAAAAGGAACCTATCTTACCCTTCATTGATATATTTCCTCAATCTCGAGTTATCATCGTGGCGTGTGGTGCTACAGGTATTTACTCTTTCAAAGAAAGAGACGTGTAACAGCAATACATTTCACTGAATTATCCCAATTTAATGATAATGTATCCTGGGATCCCCTGAGATTTCTGACCGCGAAAAAATCGGCGGGATGGCAAAATTCTTCTTTTTCTTAATTTAATCACTAGTTAGGAGTGGACGAATAAAAATATTTACGTAAAATCGAATTTTATCGTAAATACAACAAATAAATAACGTAATGAGAGTATTCAAAACCAAGTGAATGACTTCAGAATAACTTGGGTGACATGATTAAAAGCAGGTCAACAGAAAATAAAGTACCAGGTTCTTAGTATTGCTTTGGACATTTTCCTTAAAATATTCGCGGCACCGAACAAACTATCCTTTAAGAAATTCACATACAAGTAAGCGAAAAGCTCTACTTCTAACTCTTAATCAACTTTCGGGAAAGCCTGAGCAAGAGCCGTTATGCCATACGGAGAAAAGGTAACATGAAGGACACGCCTTTCCAACCCACTGCACACAGCACGGCATAAATCGAGTTCCTAATGATGAACAACTAAAGTTTCAGTTCTCATACAGTCGAGATTGCATGGATGAATTTGACAAGAGTTGCGAATAGATAAAACAAAATTATGCGTAGGATATTTTCCAAAGTTATTTTTCACTTATTTCCTTCACGGCGAAATAGCGCGTACGAACGGGAACATAACTAATGGAAAATCCAAGTGGCGTAAAAAGGAGTTCGTAACTTAGGAGACAACGCGAAGGAGGGGGGAGGAAGGTGACAGAGGGATAAATATGCTCGAGGGGGGAGGGGTGGAAGATGAAGGATACGAGGGAATGAGAGATATATCAGGGAATGAAGGGAGACAGGAGGAGGGGGAGGGAGGGAAACTTGATTCCCTCCAACGGACGAGTTATGATTCCCATCACTTATGACGCCCCCCTCCCACTGCATGAAAAGGGTAATATTAGAGAGGGGTGCGGGAGGATGCGGGCGGGTGCAGCGAGAGAGGGGTGAAGGGGGCGCGGCAATGAGGGAGCAGGAGGAAAAATAAGGGGGAGTAATCAGAGTGTCTAAGAAAAAAAGAGGTGAAGTGAGTACTCGATTGTACAAATGGAGCAATTAGGTGAAACATTAATTATAGCAGTCCCATGCATACAAATTCCAACCTTACCGGCCTCGGTGACGCCGGGGTGAATTCCTCCCCTGTCAAACCAATAGTCGCGAGTTCGAGTCCCGCCTGGGTAGGTTGCCACTATCCAGGGAATGGGCGATTATGGTCGCCATAAATTGTTGTTTATTATATTTCCTCGCCGTATAGGCCTTAAATGCGCTGTTTACGGCTCGGTGAAGATACATTTTAAAAAATAACATAAAGGGGCAAATTAAAATCTGAAAATTAAACTTCAGGATGTAAAAGGAACAGTCGTAATTACAAAATTTCAAAATTTTATAATACATTTCACCACAAGTTTAAATCAAACACTAGATTCCAATCACAGTGTTCTTTCATAAAAATCAAATCAAAATCAGTGAGGGAGAGGAAGGAAGAGAATAGAATGATAGGTTAGGAATAGAGTAGACCTCATAGTTAATTTAAAAGGTAAGTACATGAAGGGAGGGGAGACGGTCAGAATACTTTTTTAAACACCCCACGGAAACTTATCTTAATTGGTGGAATACTTAAATTATAAATAAAATAGGAGAAAACGTGAGCATTGTTGCACATAAACGGTTAAATCACAACTCGAGAGAATGTAACCATGAAGTGGAGTCGTTAGGGGTTAGCGGGATTTGGGTGAAGAGAGAGAACAGCAGGATGACAGACGGGAAGAAAAACCTCCTCAAAATTGTGGGGGGAGGGGGTGAAATAAAACTGTGGACGAGGGAAAGGCCGCAGAGTGAAAGGGAGTGCGTGGGAAGACGTGAGGACGGCACCCCTAACTCACTCACTCACTCACTCAGCTAAGGAGGAAGTGCGTGAATGGGCGAGGGAGGGTGAGTGCCCGAGTGAGCTCGAACGGATAGAAAACAGGGCACAGTAACGAGGGCAGCGCGCCGGATGTCAAAGCGGACGAATAGAGGACGTGATTACAATTTATTCGTACACAATGGGTGAGATTTTTTGTGGGGGGAAATTTGACCGTAGATGGTAGGTCGTGAAAAAATCAAAGCAGGAAAATTCAGGAGGGTGGGTGAGAGGAGACGGGAGGTTAAGTGCCAGCGAGGAAGGATGAGGACCAGAATTTCGTATGACACAGGGGACTAGAGAGTAGTTAATATAGCGGAAGATTAAAAGGGATGTTTTTTTCAGAGCAGGAAAGTTTAAAAATGAAATGCGATGAGTAAAATTCCTTAGGAAGGGTAATCAATGACCGGAATGGATGATGCTTGGATCGTGGCCATGGCCTTAGCAAGGCGATTTGTTGAGAAAAACTCATGGAATCAACGAAATTAACTAGGCGGAAAAAAGAAAATTTAAATGAATTAAGGAACAAAAATAGAGAGAAAGGAGAGCTTAGATATGACCGCCAGCACAGAGGAGGAAGAGATTGCACACACCAAAGACTAAACCGTTAACTGGCAAAAAGAATTTCATATGTTTACAAACACGAGATTCAAACGAAAATCCGTTCCAGTTTTACACCGAACAGTTTGAAACATTACACGGATAACGAGCCAACATACAAGACTTTAACGAGTGTAACGTAGAAGTTTTGAGACAGGGCAGAGGAAAACAAAAAATGAGAATTCAGAGTTAAGCGGGATATTTCGATTAAAAAAACCCAAACGATCCAACCAGAAGCCCACCATATTTACACACAAAAAATTGCATGGATTTATTTTGGCATTATTCTGGTTCGAAATCTTCTCCATTGGCCTCGGTATTGAGAAAATATCACGCATCATTAGCACGTCATAAAAAAACTGAAGTTCTAAAGCTAGTAAGACGCAAGTTGGTTAAACGATAGCAGAAAGGCATGAGAAAGTCAGTCGCGTACTCATATGCGTAAAAGCATAGAACATATATAGAGGCGTGCATTCGCTACTTCTACGACGCGCCGACAAAGCAAGGACGCATGTGGGCCTATCTCATTTTTCCCTCCCCGAGAGCAGAATGACGAGTGACGAGGGTGAAGTAAGATGAGGGACAAGCGAGCCTGCCGCATGCGGGGACCCTGGCACGAACGTAAGCCCCTAGCATCCTAACGAAGGGAGAAATATCTTAGGGCGTGGAACAGGATACATCTCCCCCCTGCAGTAAATTGCACCAAATTGTACGCCGAGTAACTCAGGTTTAATGGTGGGGTGGATTAGCTGCGCGTCCACACCCTCCCTCGTTCCAGAACAGTCACCCTTGAGAGAAAACCATGACAGACACATACCAGATTCCCGAGGGACGACTATTAAGCGAGTTGAAAGAAATATTGAGACGTTAGGACACCGTACGGGGATGGGGGTAAGGCAGGGGAAAAGTGTAGGGTGCCAGACAGGTGGGGAAGAACAGTGCTTCCTGATCCACAGGCGTAAGGAATTAAGGTGGCAATAAACTGGTTGTAAATTGCAACTTTATCGTACGTTCTAGAGGAATTTGAGGAATCCAAATGACTGACACTAATTTCAATTATATAGTCACCCATACCAATGCGCATTCAATTCAAATAAAAGGTGCAGTGTGACAGATTATAAAAAACCGTTACTCAATGGATGAAGCTTTCCACTAATACATTAGGTAATCCATTAAGACGATTTACTCTTCATCTTTGGCAATATAGCTACAACTAAACAGGTTAATTCTTATTTGGCATAGGCCAACAACACTATAACCGAATAGATCATAGCATTAACTACCCTAAATAACTAAAATGTTGATAATTGTGCTCACAAGAATATTCTTTTCAACAATTCTCCGGAAGAAATACGTACTGATTTCCATTCAATCACATAGAAATCACTCCTTATTGTAAGATAAATCAACCATTTTCTTCGAGCAAAAGTTCGTTATAAAAGAAAGAGTCTCTTCGGAAAAGAATCTCTTCAACTTGGAGGATTTCTCCACAAAAAAAGGACTTTCAAAGAAATTATTACTTGACTTCAACCTTGCATTTCCTGATACTGTACGGAGCTGATTTTTCAAGCGGTTTCTGATAAGAAATATCTCGCTACGAGAGGGAGATACCTATTTTGTTTAATCCTGAACCAACCATTCATTATTCCTAACTCAAATGAGCAAAAAACACAGGATTTGAATCACCTTTAAAACTATGCGAGGGATTCCCAGCAATTTCAATGAAACTTATGCTACCACGTTACCAACACTCCTTCCAGGATAACCTCAATAGCCCTTGTTTACTCTCGTGCTCTCAAAACAACACAGAGAGATGATCCACCTATGTGACACAATCCTCCACCCCGAGGAAGATGGTCTCCTGGCAGAGGATACAACGTTGCCATCCACCGCGCTCCAGTTACACGAACGAGTCCCATAGTAAGGCTTCCCCGCACCATATCCGGCCGAAATTGAAACCGCACCCACTCCCCGAACACACATCTCGGGAAACTTGGAAGCCACGCGGGACAGTGGAAGAGAGGCGAGGCGGAGAGAAGAAGCAAAACAGAGGGAGACGAGAGGCAAGAGACGAACAAAACTTAAGGGTGAACAACTGAACAACACGGTGAACTCGGGTGAAATTGAAAACCTCAACTCCCCCCTCCCACTCCAACGCGTTAGTCCCGGCTTTGCGTGTTCTACAAGCCGACTGGTTAAGTATTAGGGCAGTCCTCAAAATTAACTTCCCTCACCGGGGTCGTATTTGAATATCCCTAAGCCCATCGTCAACTAGCCTGCCTTTTCTTATTCCCTCAGTTATCCTCGGCATCTTCGTGTTGTCCCTAATTTTCTGTCGCTAGCATAGGGTTTAAACGCACTGCAGAAACAAGAATCAATTGAAACAATTGTGCACGAGTGGACCAATGATCAGTGACATTCACGGGGAAATTGTAACAGCAAAGAAATAAGCGCGTCCTAAATGTCAGATAGAAGGAAACAAATCAAAACAAAAATATGCTACGGGCACATTCAATGAATTAGATGGAAAATTGTCTGAGCAAACCATTTTTTTCCTGTTAAAAACAGTCTGCCACATTAAACTAGGCATTAAAGAAAAATAAAATCCACACAAGAATAGCCTCTTACCAATTTATTGAGAAACCCATGAATACACTTCCAATGATTAGTTCCATCGAACAATTGCAAAAGCTACCCCGTAAAGAAATTTAGAAGCATTATATAATATCTTGCAGAAAATGAAGTTACCTGTCGGAAAAACTATATGCTCTAGAGCAGAATTCAGTTGTCTACTCTTTCAAACTACAAGACTTATCTTCCCCTTCCAGGTCCTCCATAAATGATCATTCAATTTTTCCTTCTAAAATTTACTGTAAACGCCAGTTTTAGAACTATAATCCAAGCAAACCTCTGTAAATCACCTCTGGCTTCCCTAAATGCATCAAACGTGATGATTTACGCGTCTATTTTTTAGCCATCTTTCAGGTTGAATTTGATTTGATTTATTTCTTTTGCCTGGCCCAGATGAGGCCACAATCCGGCCCCCTCTACCTCTGGGCCAGGGCTTTTTACATGGCATAGTGATTTAATAAGCATGGTATTGGCGCGTATGCCGGGAAGTCCATTATTGTTGATGCCAAGATATATAGTCAAGTCAGGAGGCTGCCGGTGTGGAGACTCCCTTCGTCCACCGATGTAACTTCCGAAGCCTCCTTTGAGTTGGCATCACGGACTCAGCACATAATCTACCACTAAGTTATACATTTGTACCATTCGCCCGTTTTCGCCCCTGTTTATAATACATTAGAAAAGAATTGCACGTAGAGACCCTTTCTAATGGCTTGACGAGATCATTTAACAGTAGAAAACTGCACAATGAGCCACCATTGCAGGCACTCATGAGGACAGGACGCAGGGAGAGGCAAGATAGGACGCGAAACAGCGAGAGAAAGCAAGACGCCAGGAGATGCAGGGAGCACGAGATGGGGAGGCTGGTTCCACGGGGAGGGGGAGGAGAGCGGTGTGGTGTAGCTCAGGGAGAGATGAGGAAGGGGAAGACGAGAAGCGCCGCAGCGGAATCGTCGGTAGTGAGAAGAATAGACGTCTTTATTGGATCGAGATTGAGACGATTAACTCTCTCCCTTTCTCTCCCTCAGACTATTCCAGCACGCATCCAAACGCGTAGGATCGATTTTCATCACGCACCGACGCGTGGGAGAGAGAGAGGGCGAGATTAAAAGACAAGTTACGCCCGCGAAGGAAGGGAAATAGAGGCAACGGATGAAGCAGAAAAGGAATCTGATTCGGGTTGGGAGAGGTTTTGAGACGGCGGATGTGTGTTGCAAGGACAGAAGCGAATGGCTTGGTCCGATCGGATCATCCTCGGAGATGAAGAAACAAGTTCTCATGGATATCACACTATTACTTTTACTTACCACTGCTTTTTTACATAACGCGACCCGGGTTTCAATAATTAATTATAATGGCTTATAATGGAATACCACAAAGTTAGTAATGATTTAGTGAATTTTGATGAAGAAGCAGTTAAAAAGAGCAAATTAGGCGTCGCAACTACTTATCATATCATCTTAACATATTCCCCGAAAATTGAGATTAAATTCCAGCCATCAAAATGATTTTAACTATTCTTTGTGAACAGCAAGCATGAAATAAATGATACAGGAGGCATAAATGACTGTCATGCAAAATATCTCATTTTGGCCGCTCGCTAGAATTCATCAAGTTAATTAGCCATGATCTCTCCATAAGCCTAGAGTTCAATTTTCCCGTTGCAGTTTCACGGGATCTTAATGGTAGTCACAGAGAAAATTTGCATATAAACAAATGAATGTTTATTCGCAATATAACCCGTGATTTTCCACCAATAGCAACAGAATATGAAGCAGGTATTGTGATCAACACAGAGGATAAATAGGAAAAATCATGTAGAAAATTAGCCTACCTATTATTATCATTGGTTTTAAAAGCAATGCATGAATATTTTATCATTCCAGTCGAGAACAAGTCAAATTTTGTACCCGTAATATCTTTAATAATTCCACTCGCTCCTCCTATGCATTGAGGTTTGACATCAACAATCATTTGAAGCGTTTTTTCATTATAAATCTCATAAACTTCGCATAACTTCCAAGTTTTCGACGATAATAACATCAACAGAACATGGATACAGTTTGCTAGGTACCTACGCCTTCACCTTTGAATTCCTTTGAATATTCACCCCTTGTACAATCTCAAAGATAAAAAGATGAAATACACTCATAAATTTACGTAATTCAAATTGTACTTACTGCACTTTGAAACGACTCTGAATATATTCTCAAGCATATGTTTTGAAGTCCCATTTTCTCAAAACGAATTCCCTAATCTGACCGACCTTCACGTTCATTCTACGGATGACGTCGTCGGCGTCCACTTCACTCCGGTTCCCGAGCATTGCACCTCGCTTTCTGAGATGCACGGCAGAAGGAAGGTGAAGGAGTTGGTGCAGGACGGGGGGAGTAATTAGAGGAACAACATACTTGGCCCTCGACCGCCCACCACACCACGAGAACAGCGACAGCCATGCACCGAGACTCACCTGGAAAGAATCAGGAGAAAAAATGCATTAGCACGTGCCTTGGGACTGTCAACAAAAGTAAGGAGGCCAATTTAAAGATACGGTGTCTTTGCAACAACCTTAAAGCTCACGGAAACAGGGTGAGCCACCACACGAGGAGAGTCGATACTCAGCAGGACAACCGAACCACAGGAAATAAACACGGAGGTAAAAATACTACACGTATCTATGAAGGGATAATCATTGAGGCAGTAGATCAAGCTTACTTTCAACCGAGGTCAACAGTTTCACAGGGAAATAAACAGACGTTACAGGCAATAACATAGACTCTGAGATATATTTAAGGGCATTAAAAATGATAACGCTACTAAAAATCGATGCCTCGCCCCTTTCATTGAGACACAGAGAACACTAATAACGTAAAAACGTATACGACAGAAATGAGAAAAATACAAAGGTCATAGGCCATTTATTGGTAACGTAATTTTACGCGAAAAAGCAATGATTAACATTTAAAGTAATAGAGATAAATGATACATATCAGTTCGGCAGTTGCTAGAGCTCAATGGTGAAAATATAATATGTAAAGCCATGTGACCATAAAGCATTCGACAGGCAAGGGAAGAATTGCTTCAAGTCAATTCAAACAAAATATAACTGATAACTTCAGGCTTGACTTCATGAAACCTCTCCATATTGGAAATAAAGTGAACATTACAAAATATTATTCCTTTTATTTCCAATTTAAACAAGCTATTAGCATGAAAGTAAAAAGGTAAGTCTTCAAAATCTGACAGCTTAAAGAGTTTCGTCTCCTTTTTCCCTTTTCCGTCCCTCCGAAAATGCTAACTGACTGCTGAGTAAAAAACTTATCCTGATAAAATCAACTGATTTGGGCGTTACTTGGTGGAACGATGAAATGAAACAAAAACCAAGAACTGTTCCACAAACTTTCTGTTTTTCTTGATAATGACGGTATAGATGTCGAAACTAGTAGACAGCAAAAAATAAAAAGTTAGTGGAACAGTACTTGGTTTATGTTTCACCATGAAAACTTGTCCTAATTTACTCCGTTTCAAATGCGATACGGGTTTTCACGTAAAATAATCACGTATTTGCACGGCTAATATGCAGGAAAGTTTATAAACTACATGGCGACGAACGCGATACAGTGTGTAGCGATAATACGGAAGGAGAGGCGATGCTCGATGTAGGGAAAGGGAGCTTGAAGAGAAAAAGGAGTCTCCTCAAGAGACGAGGGTGGAGAAGGGACGCGAAGGGGACAGCGTGAGACAGGGGAAGGCGGGAGGGGAAAGGGGGGGAGAAGAGGTGTCGAGAGAGCGGGCACATCATCACCCACGAGTGCCGAGAAAACTCTTCTCGCTCTTGAAAATATATTAATAAATAAGGTACGGGTCTTGAATGATTAATTCACACCAGCCAACGAGAGAGAAAGTGAGAGAGAATCAAGGGCCCATCTGGACCCTTCCGTAACTAAGGGGGGTCGCGATCTCGAAAAATATTAAAATGAGATATATTCGCTCATCAAAAAGTAATTTCTCATTACATTTGAAGAGGGGAGAGATCTTTACCCGAACCTTCCCCCAGGATTCGATTTTTCACTCCTAATACTGCTTTATTTCCAAGAAATACAGGGAAGAAAATGATGCGAGAAAACACAGTAAGCGACATTTTTTTCTATTTCAATGACGGTCTAAAGGGGATGGGCTTATTTACTAAGTCTTATCCGTTGCTTAAGCATACCCATCATCGGTTATTTAGCTTCCTCCATTGTACAGGGAAATAAAAGCAAAACAGAAACTAGAATAGTAGTTTTCGCACTTTGGTTATAGCTTGAAGTACATTACCCGAGGTATAACTAAAGCAATGAATTCATCAAACAGGCGAACATTCCATTTTTGTACCGCGTAAATAACTGAGTTTTGCTTCTTATCTACGAAAATTTAGTCATCTATTTAGTGCCACCGCTGCCTTTAAATTTGACAACGATGCAATCAGGATGTTGGAGGAATTCATTTTTTTCTGTTTTACTTCCTTTAATTTGTTAGCTACGTTCACTCGCAATCATCTTATTTCACCTTCCAATTTGTCACTCGGTCATCACAGTCACCACTGCGGTCATTAGCACCACCTGCATCTCTTCGCTACTTCGACATCACTTACATGTTTGCTGTTATTTCATCATTCTATCGCACTTGAAAACACAAATAATTCCGTACCACGACTCATGCTGTACTTGTACCTAAGCAAACTGAGACCATATATTTATATACTCTTTCTAATTTCACATACATAAACATACAGCTAAAAATTATCGCTCCATATCTCACGTTACGAATCCCTGCTAGCGTTCCTGCTCACCCTCGTCAAGCCTCAAGAGTAGGTTGAAATGAAATCAAATAAGAATTTCCTCGCAGTGGCTGCCGTTAAGTCTTCGAAGACGCTTTCCACCCTATTGCCCCACAGACACTCACATTCATCACTGACTGTGAGGACCCCTGAGGGTGAGCAATCCGACCAGCTGCGCGACCGCCGCGTTGCTTTCCTAACGGGAGCAGCGGGAATCCGATGAAACCGATCCACGCCGCCGTGAATAGGACACCTCTGGAATGCACCATCCCTTTACTTATCGGAGAATTCCCGCATATAACGCGATCGCGCAGAACCTTGGCATGTCCAGGAAACCTCGCGTCTAGTCCAAACCGCGTACGGAGATTTAGCCCAATTAAAACAACGCTCGGAACAAGGACACAAGTACCCATGATGCAAGAACACATTTAATGGGTACGGGATCGGAGAACAGTAGTTATTGAGTGAGATAATATTTCATGCACATAAAGACAGGAGAAAGTTACGAAGAGGTCAAAGACATATGAACACAGGAGAGGAAAAGGAGAAATACATGTCTTTCCCGAAGAGAAAAAAATGTATCTCAGCAGCATAAATAGGTAGTAAATCAATAAAAGGAATTATTATCAGAAAAAATAGCAAATTATTTTAAGCCGCCATTTGATTCGTATTTAGTAACACGATTACTGTGCCACAAACAGTATCTAAAAAAACTGAGCTTTAATATCGAGATAAGCAATAAAATTTTCTGAGAGTAAATTAATGATGCAAGCATTTCATTTTTGTACAGATTATGAGGGGAACAATTACTTTTACGAACTGTAAAGGGGTGGAGAATAACCAGAAACTAACTAAATAAATCAATCGACGATAAAACTCCACAAGGTTCGAGTAAATATTAAAATCCGACGACCGATTCATTGTACTATGAGTTCATAGCAACATAAGATCCCAGTATGAATCGAATCCACTATGGGCATAGTCGCCCTTCACTCCGAGGAGAGTATACAGTGCTCGAGTACTCAAGTTTATCCCAGGATCAAACAGGAGAGGCGTGGGAGGATCCAGCAGCAGAGGGTGGCTTGGCGCTGTGGATGAGAGATGCGGGAAGAGAAAGGGGTTAGAGGAGGGGGGCAATCATTGTTATCTCCGCTTTATGCATCTCTGGTTACGCCCCTCACATTACTTTCTTCCCTCCCTGTGCTCTCAAATTTTAAGCTGGGGTGGAAGGGGAGTTAATTATGCTTCCCTCACGCTCCCCGCTGTCTCCCACTTGAACTGCTGGAATCTCCCCGTGTCAAAGGGGGTGGAAGAAGGGAAGGGGAGAGCTGTCGCGCAGTCCAGGACAAGGGCTGTAAATGGGGAGGGTGAAGCCGGGGCGGCCGGGTAATAGGCAAGTTCTTCCTCGGCGACAGTCCGCCCATGTGTCCCACAACACCACTGGCGCAGGCTCGCTTTAATTTTATGCTCCCTTCCGCGCTAAACGAAATCGTCAAGGTTGGGTAACAGTGCGTGCACGCACTGTGTCATAAAAAATTACGCTTGGACAGCGTAAAGAGTGCGACGCCAAGGTCACGTTTCCTTACCCAAGAGAAAACCATTTAGGCAGCAGCAATGCCTAACGTATGGAGTAAATGAATGAGGTTGCCTCGATCCAAGATGGTGAACGAGAAATTATTTTCATGATATGTAAAAAATCGTAGATAATTAGCCAAACATGACTACTAAAAAAAACTATCTCGCTGCGACATTTCCTTTACATGATAGCATCGATGTAGCGCGTTGAGTGAGAGCGTTTTTATATAGATTCTATGCCCAATCTAACCATCTCATTTACAATATGAAATTTCTCCTTTGGATCAGCGTTACGCACGGACATTCTACATTCTCTCCGTAGATCCTGTTCTCTAAAGCTATCTCAAGAGAAACTTATAGATGAACCTTTCCAGGCCCTACTACTGCGGTTGGTACAGGTATCAGCATATCTGGTAGAACACAAAGGAGCTCTTTTCCACATATTTTATAATTAAAATGATTTTTCTGTATGAGGAAGCCATAATACACGTTGGACAAATACGTGGTAAAAAAATACTGCCGAAAAGAACGACACTTTATCGTTTGATATGACTCAATTGATTGTCGGTTATGCTCATAGCGACACCGAAACGCGTATCTATAAAGCTATATCAGTATATGCAATAGTAAAGCTGATGAGCTGATTATGTGAAAAATATGAGGTTTTTACTCACTTTGTAAGTATATACCCAATAAAGGTGGACAAAATATGATGGCTATTATAAAACTTACAACCTACAAATTAGATTTAAACGCACCAAAAGTTTTACAAATATCTCTAAGCACATTTCGTTATAGCACACGAAAACGTGAGTCAATTTGACAACTTAAATGATTCAACACAAACTATTCTTCTTTTTTCTTTGATTACAGCCGCAAAACTATTTGTACACAGTCATTTTGCTGGTACTTGCATCCAAAAAAATAAAATGCAAGCACGAAAAATTTGCAAACACTAGGAAAAACTGAATTTTCATCTCCTCCAATCATGAATCGACCAAGTACTATCGACAAGAGTAACGACAATTTCATCTCGCGTCAACACCACCTTTATATAATTTCACCGCCATAGGCCAATTACAGATTGCACTACACTCGGACTGAATTAATCTTGAGAGAAAAATGACTCTCCTAAAGGAGAGTTCGCGACTTTTTGATTTGCCCGGAGCACAGCATTCATTTTCTTCACTAAGCTTGGACGATTCAAGGGTCTCGGCGACTCATTAAAAAAAATATAAGGCGCCGTCCGCGGAGGTCAGTCACGACAAGCTGAGGAGGAGGAAGCAGAGAGCATGAAAAGAGCGGGAAATAAAAACGACCACTGCGCCACCAATATGAAACGAATCCTTCCCGCTTCAGCCGATTTGCGCTGCCCAAGTGATCCACCGTCACTCCCCGAGTCGCGGAAAAAAATCGGAGAAAAAAATAAGCGAAGGGAATAAAGCGGCGAATCGGAGCGAATCGACTTGCGAAGGGAAATGGAAATGTGCCCAAGATTTCCACCACTTCCGCCGCCACTGGGAATGCCCGTTGAAAAAAGAAGGCCCGGTGAGAATGCCACTGCTTTTCTTCTGGATCTTTTTAAAAAACGAGCGAAAATGGTGACTCCAAGGATTCGATTCCACGGCATCAGTGAAATAAAATCAGGAGTATCACGAGGCCAGGTCTATCAGTCACTTTACTCCAAGTAATACGCTCATTACGACACGAATACCGAGAAATCACAAAATGGACAGATAAGTAAGACTGGTTCGGGGGGCAGATACGTATGATACAAACTCAAACACATACTAAGACACTGGCTATACAGTTTGAATTGTCAATACAATCGTTGGATCAATGTAAGCTATTAGGATTATAGACGATAGGATTGACAACAGACCATTCCATTGTCGATCCTATCTTCTCCGGTCACAAGAAACACTAGTGGAATTCAGCAAGATTGAAGGGAACGCAAGCTTAAGACTCTGCCTGTATTTCCTACATGGTAAATTGGTAGGTCTCCTTCGTCCGCCATGCTGGCACCTCTCAGTCAACATTAACGACATATATTTTCCAAAAAAATGGCCACTCTGACTATAAACTACAAAAGGAAATGTTTTTCTTAAAATGGAGAATTGGAGGTCAAAATTATCATAAAACACACTATTTAATACAAAAAAATCACAGCCGCTATGTCGATAAGGGTGGTCAGGATTTTCTAATTATACGAATTTGATTCCGAAAACTTATTGGCAAAAAGAATCACGCTAAGGGGCACTGGCCCAGGACGCAAGCATAACAACATATTCACAAGTCTGATAGAGTTGGTGTAAATATCAGAGGAGCATTCGAACTTTAAGCAATTTTCAATGTTATTTTTTTAGAAAAACATGAAACACTACCATAATGATACTTGCCGAAGTTTAAATTTAGATACACGGATGGCAGTTTGCTCTGTTTTTAGAAAAACAGGGCAATAATAATGTTGGCCCAATTTGAATCCACACACTACGAAGGAAAGTTCGAAGGAAGGAAAATAAATCCCAGGTATCCCGCAACCAAGCCAAACCGTTTCGGCTATTTTCCCTCACATTTTATTTTGACACCGTAATTATTCACTTGATGGACCGAAAAGGGGCAACGTCTGAGATTCGCTAAGCACGCAACGTCTTTTATCGTGGAAAAACACTTCAGACTATTCGGGTATCAAGTATCAGAACAATCGGTGGTCACTAATACGAGAGCGATAAGGACATGATTTGTTTTTTCCTTTCCTGCTATCAATGCCAAAAAGAACGAAAGTTCCATCGATTTTCAGGAATGATTTACGAAATCGTGGCAGGGAATGCCAGGTTGATCGGCAAACTGCTCTTTTGGCGAGATGCACACGACACGATTCGGAGCAAGCCAATCAAAAAGTTATCGAGCACAGGAGAACTGTAGAACCATGATTGAAACCACAAGTTTTACATGTACACCATTTAGGCAGGTGCTTTTTTGCGAGCTTTTAAGGCAACTATGAAGAAAAGACTCTCGCGGGAAGTAAATTACGATGCAAACTATGCAATCAAGGGGCAAAGGACATGTGTTAGTTGATTTGTTAAGGTAATTCGCACATTTCCCCATATGACAGGGTGTGCAGAAAACCACGGCTTCTGCTTATTAAAACGATTGAGGGTATAGGTAATTCCTTCTCAATCCCCTGCACTAAATTATTTCTCCAGTCATATTAATTATATCAAGTTTCAGAGTGAGTCGGGAATGTATAGGTAATGTCCAAAACGGCGTCTCTGCTATCAATATACTGTTAAATTACCAAATCAAACTCCAGAAATGGTGGTCTGGAGAATTATTTTATCTTCCGAGCCTGTGCTATTTCCACAAAAGGAGAATGCGAATCAAGTCTAGTCAAATAAGGTGTACAGCTCCAAGTCCCAAGGAATGGTTTAACAGTGAATTCGTATTCCATGGCGGAACCCCGAAGTCTATTGCTCATCATGAGACCCCTTATAATACTCTACCCTCTAGCTCACCTCTTTTAGAATTAAATAATCATTAGTTGATTACGCCGACGCTGCAATACGGATGAACTCATAACGTCATAATCGATAACATATAGAACTGCAGTAAAATGACCACCAATAAAAAATGTATTAACAGCGCATGAACTATAGAGTTAGTGAATGCAAAACAAATATGATAGCTGAACGCACAGTGTGCTAATATTCTATTCCCCCGAAGCGTCAAAGCGTTACGGCGGGGCAAATATTTCAGATACACATTTGAAAATTGATGTAATCATTAAATTTACTTTCCGCGGGAACAACATTTTCGTATTCATCACAATGACAAAATATTTTCCATCTTTTGGGAATTTATATGATTGAATCAATAACAGTTCCATCTATGTATTTCGATTGAAGCTGAATGAACGACCGCGCGTGGTACGTGCGCCCACTAAATAATGAAAGGCTTTACATTTCCGCCATTTTCATACCTTCATTAGAAAATCGAACGAATTTTTAAGCACGGGATATGAACCGTTAAAAAAAACTCAAAAGCCCATTTGATCCTCCAGCGAAATTACACTGCAAACGAGTCACAAAAACTAGTGATTAGGAATGCACAAAAATACAAGAGAGGATGCCAAAAAAAATTATCCGGCAAACTCGGATTAAAAAGGTAATTTCTTCTCTTTAATACTGCATTGGGGATGAAAAAAATCCGAGTAAAAATGACCTAAAACAGGTATTTTTAATTCAGAAACCATAAATGCATACCGTGATGCCCCGGAATAAATAATTTCCTAGAAGCGACACTGAATTCAATGGAAAAAGTCGGTTTGCCCGGCATGCTTCGACTGTGTGGACACCGCGGAACAAACACACTGCTTCATTTGGAGAAATTCCGAACTTCAGCAAAGCACACAAAAGCGGACGTGGGGAAAAGGCAGAGGACGGGAACAAAACAAACACACGAACCGGCAGCTCGCTGAAAAAATTAACAACTCACATTTTTAAAAAATAGGACAGAGAATTTATATAATAAGGAAAATGTACCGTCGCCGTCATCCCTCAAGCATAACGTTCCAGCTTCGCGAAGTTTAATGGTAAGCAAGCTCATAACTAGATTCGACGAATTTCTAAACAATCACAGATACTTAGATAGGACTGGCAGATACACACGTATAGACATTGCTGGAATGAAATACCATAAGAGAATAAACTTTATGAAGAGCAAGGTGGCTTTAGAGAGTGAATTCCGATCACAGTTTCCAAGGTACAACTCAGGACGTAAGGCGAAATTCCTCAACTGACAAAAATTTCACCCTAAACTCAAATCCGTAAAACTTAAACTTCTTTGGCTTATCAGCAGGTGCAATCGGCCCTTACCTCGTCAAAAAAACTACATGGCTGAGCGTGATGAAGTAAAAGCAACTGAGCAGACCCATAACAACTCGCACGAAGGAACGATGCATTGTTAGCTATGGGTATTCTGTACTGAAAGAGCTAACTTTTTATTTATTTTTTATTCTCAAACCACCGGATACAGGCTCTTATTGGCCATTTTATACCGGGGTGTTCAACAAATTTAACAATTAAACGTACACGAACAACCATGCCCTGGACCGGGGAAACATACCCAGGCGGGACTCGAACCCGCGACCTCTTGTTTTAAAACAGATTTTTAATCGGTTACTAATTCAATTCATTTATGGGAACCGAAAGAAAAAGTCTTTGCAATAAATAATAATAACCTAGAAGCCTATCCTAAATAACCTGGAATGGCCGTCTCTCTTCTTCGAAGACAATCGATGAAAAAACGAGATGATCAAAAGTGGAGGGCACCCTAATGCATGAACTAGCAAGGATGCCCGCTGGACACGAAATAAATTGGATGGCAACAAAAAAAAAGAAACATGAAAACAAGTGACGAGACCGGAGAGGAAAAACTGTCACGGGGTGTAAGAGGAGGGAGATGAAAAAAAGTAAAAATAAAGAATAAATTACCCACATATAAACGCTAAGTAAGGGTAATTTGCGATTCCAATATCGTCAATTAGGGACAATGGGAATGGCATCTGCAAAACATTGGACGGATGGGTTAACGAACGCGAGCGCCGGCAAATGGAGAGGAATCAGATTAAGGGGACATCCGAACGTCCCCGGGCAAGTGAAGGGGCAAACAGTGCTGCCACACATTAAAATTGACCAGGATATTAAGAGTGCCTACACGTTTTTCTTCAGAAATATCGATGACACATTTTTTCCTCCCGATAAAATATTTTTGTTCGCCTACAAATTCCTCCTCCTATTTCGCATTTATCTGCCCAACTCAGGCCATTAAGGATATATTCATCACGGAAAAATCCTTCTGCGTGACGGCAGGTGTGATAAAGAACCGTCATAGGTTTAATATTAGATATGGCCGCATCAGCAGAGGAACGAGCACAAGAGATAGCGCTGAATTAGGTAATGCATGCATAAGCCCCGCTCGATGAATAATAGAGATAATATGATATGATCCACGGGAGAAATTGTCAGACAAGTTGTGTCTCTGAGCCGCACATTCAAACTGGCATTTAAGAAACCCAATCAACAGAGTTTTCACGTAATATTTTAAGTGATAACAGAAACATACATAAAAATATACTCTCCACAGTCCAGTAGCGGATACAGAAAAAAACTCAAGTGGTGTGCGCAAAAGATACGTTGAGTTACCTTCACTTTTATCGCAATGAAATATAATCAATTCAAATGCAAAGTTTAAGAAGTTTTTAATTAAAGTGATTACGTAAAAATACAAGACAATGCCATCTTATGATATAAAAAAGTTAAAAGTGTGGTTCTGCAATGTTTCGTAATATGGGCGGTCCCACAAGAAGAGGGGGCGCGCCCCCTGCGCCCCCATCTGTACCCGCCACTGTCACAGTCTCTATATAAAATAAAAGTGCTAAAGAAATTGGTTGCCTGAAGTAGTGGATGCCGTACGTCATTATTTTGAGGTTGCCTATCACTAATCCGCAGTCAATAATTGCACAGAACGTAAGAAAGTCGGTCGAACGAGTTAGGGCAACCCTAAAAAAATATTCCAAAGTTATGATACAGTATCATGAGACACATCAGTAATTTTAGCTTGGAATCCGACCATTATTTATCCTCGCATACCGACCGATCTTCCAACCATAGAGAGATTACTTTAATCGCTTGCATCCCCCATTGTTAAAACAATTTGACGCCAAACAATGGCGAATCCATTAATTACGTGAGGTGTATATAGGGGTAGGAAGCCGGATCAAGAATTATATCACAAGAGCCCGACAGGCAAATGACATATAACAATGAGATTAAATACAATATATAGTGAGATTAAAAACAACATATAACAATTACGATGCTAAAAATTCTCTTTTTTTGATATGCAAGTTATCAATATGAAACTAAATGAACAAGGCTGCGTAATATCCAAAACAAAACAAACGTAGTGATAACTGTATTAAAAATCTTGTCTATTTTTTAAGTGTCTGGGAGGGGGACACGTCCCCCCCCCCTTAAACCACCTATGTAGGGGTAGAAGGTCGAGCTGAATTTAACCCAAATCTACGTGAGGGAAGAAGAACATGAGAGGATGATTACACATCAGAGTCCAAACCGGGCTTCTACAGACAGATTTGCATTCCAAATTCACTGCAATATAAATTCCAACCGAATTAAATTTAAAAAAGTAATTGCAGCCGCAAACAAAGAATAGAAATTACCCTTCACAGAGCACAGAAAATGTGGAACGGGGAGAACCTATGCTAATGGAGAGAATCGCGCATTAGCTCCCATGGCACCTGTCACAGTATATTAAAGTAACATTTTTTTCCTCATTTGTTCCAATAGCATTCGCTCCGTTCATCGCTCCCAACGGTCCAGCCTCCATTCAAACACATTAGACTCTAGGGCTTTAGTCCTGAAACAATTGCTATCGTAAGCAAAATAGGAGACCCATCAATTCGATATTCTTTTGAAATTATCAAATAAAATGAAATTCCTCACGAGCATAAAAAATGAAAAATGTTTTACACAAATGCAAAAAAATCATCATTTCCCATACATTGCCCAATGGGAATTCCTTCCTCATGGATGTGCGTCCATGAGGAAGGAATTCTGAACAATATGCGTGCACAGTAAATTATGGACAGTAACAAATGAGGCATAATTCACGCTTTGACAAGAAAATAAACGAACGGGTTGAATATTTTCCTCAGCAATTTCCACGGTGAAAGTAACGAAAACGTGAGAGAGCCCACGTGCGTACACTTCATTTTCTGTACCTTTTCCTGGCCGCATATAAAAATAGGAATTCAAAAAATATCTCCATTCCTTTGTTTCTGTTCGACCTGCATCTCGTCACACACATCAAATAGATCCAACGAGGCACCTCGAGATCAAACAGTCGTCCTTGACGCGAACACCAGCATCACACCACCAGCACCACCTGGCAATCAAATTTCTCACGTTGCGTTTTTGAAAGGTTCTGTGAGAGCCAGCCGACCAACCAGCTTGTGTTTCTCGTCTCTGAATACATTCACTCCTCTAAAACATGTGCGCAAATTCACTCGAATATCGCCTGCCGTAAAATCGAAGTCAACGCACAAAGTGTATCATGGAGGATGGTGAAAAATTCATACATACATAAACATAACCAAGGGCTGAAAAGAATTCAGCCTTCTTTTTTGAGCAGCCGTGTTATACATCGGTTAAACTAATTTTATTTAGAGAAATGACACTATATCATCACCCCTACCAGGCTCCATTTGAGTATTGTGTTTCTTTTTTCAATCCTCTTCATGATGTACTCATTACATTTCCGTTGAACCTTGTCCTGTTCCTATTCTACGCTTACCAAACACCTCGAAAATTTCAGAATCGCCGACTTAAAAAGCACACTCTTTATATATACTCCACTTGTTATCCACCAGCAGGGTCATCTTTGTAACCACCTTTCACAATCGATGAGCCACCCACACCAGACAACACAATACAGAATAAGTAGACACCAAAAAAGATTTTTATTCTTACACCAAATACACTGGTGCCACTTTATTCTCATTTTCTTGTTTCCCCCTATTCCTTGACCAAATTCGTGGCGTGCAAGTGAATATTCGACACATTTTACATTACTGGAAAAAACATAAAAGGACAGTTGGAACACCATTTTAAAATATGTATCACTCTACCCCATTGAAGATCACCCAGAAAAAAAGAGAACACCGATGTCAATAAAAATGCGAGCAATTTTTGAAAGCTGCAAATCAGGGTTTATCATTATCCCTGCCCCTATCAGGTAAGCGGTAACGGCGTTCGTGAACAGCATTTAGAACCAAAAATAGTTTTCATATCTCTCCATGGAAGAAAGATAAAAATGGTATCGGAAAACGAAATCGACCTTTTTTTCGGTAAAGAGCGCGGCTTAATTGTGGGAGGGGGTTGGGTTTTGGGCTTCGAGGGCTTTTCTGGAAAAAGCATTATTGAGACCGCTCAATATCACGGACGACGAATGGAAAATATGAGAGAAGGCCCGCGAATGAAGTATTAAAAAAAAAGACTTCATACGTTCATTTAAAAACACCCGAGGATCGTTCAGAATCGTGCAGGTGGTGGAGAAATATAATACCCCAATATGGATAACATTCATAATTCAACAAATTACTACAGCCGCACTAATTGAAAAATGATGCCTCTTCAATAAAAAAAAAGATCATCCTTTCAAATTGAGAAAAAACTAACATTCGTTGTAAAAGGTCGGGTCAAACGTACGAAAAAGTTAATCATGCATTATTTATTTTTGATAAAATTGCTAATTACTCAAAATATACACGAAAAAATACGCAAGGAGGGAGATATAACGCGATGATGGCGCTCACTCGATTTTCATTTGAACAGCTACGGCTTGATATGAATTAATCCGCACGTGAACATTTCACAAAGCCTATATTCAAAACAAAAGAAAATTTAGTGAAGTATATTTATGAAAGCGGGGACAATATGTAAGCCAGAATTTCTTGAGGTTCCATCACATATTATTGATTTACACTAAACCATTGATACTTATCATGACAAGATATATAGGAGAAAAACAGAGGACTTTACTAAACCTCTTTCAATGAATAGATTGATGGTCACCAAATAAATATCTCCCATGGAGAGCTAAGAATTGAAAAATGGCGTGTATCACTAGCTACGAGACCACGAATAGAACCTTTTTGGTAATTAGAAGGATTAATTAGGAAGGAGAGAGCTCTCGTGGCTAAAAGAAGCTTTAAAAATTAAATAATTGCCCGCAGGATGACAAAAAATAGCATTCACGAGTGGATTCCAGGCAGTAACGACGAGTGAGGGGTACGGAAAGGTTCAATATTTCACAGCGTGGAACTCCAAATAATCGTTATTTTCTACTAGCAAAAAATGAACGAGTATGATATCTTGAACGGTTAATAAAAAAGGAAGGATATGGATCCTGAATACACGATAGGGCATTTTTCGTCTACTCGAAATGATGCACGGCAAAACCTCTTCTACATTCTGACATACATCTCTATACTCCTAATCAAACCCTTCTCTAGCATATCCTTTAAACTCTTACGCAACGAGCCTATCATCGCCTTTTCCCTCATGCAGGCTTATTCAGCCTAATGAATTCCAATTTTAATTCAACGTAACGCCTCTGCATTCTCATTTCAAAAATCTCCATAGGGCAAATAATTCTTCTACCATTCCAGCTATATTAATTTAAATATAACAGAAAATCATAAACGGAACGTGCCATCAATTTGGCTTTTCCGATATTTTAGATGCAATACAATTTGAAGATCTGTAAATCGAATTAATGGCAATTTTTACGGCAATAAACTCACTGAAAGATGTCAAAAATGTTTCACCAGACGTGCGCACCTCAAGCTCTTAATCTTCAAAGCTATAAACCAAAACAGCCAAAACTCTTTCTTTTTTAAGAGAATAAAGCCATGAACATAAATCGCACAAAAATTTCCACTTGCCGAATTTTCATAATGACACATAGCCGATAAGCACGGTACAATGTCTAAAGATGACCTCTACATTCCATGTGCACTGCCGTATTGGCTTATTATTTTCTCACCAACGCTGATTTTTACGTAAGAGTGACGTCATCCAAACCACTCCGCCTGGGCCTCCTTTCCTATTAAGACGTTAACTTCACGCAACTCCATATAAATCAATGGAACACACAAAATATTCACTTTTCTACAAAGGACAAAAAATCTGGATACAATAATTAAAAATGAAAATAAAAATATATCAATTGGATTGGGAGAATGGGCATAAATAAAATGCGAATGTAAAGCTAGTCCTTACTGACACTGATTGCCTTCATGTTGGATCGAAACTGACAAATAATGCATTCACTAACTCTTCCACTCTCGGCACACAGCCTTCTCCTAAGTAACCAATCAAGCCATGCGGAAACTTTTTCCCGCGCCGGTGAAGCGACGGCGCGAGAGGCTGACAGGAAATGAAATTCAATTAGGAGGAGATTGAGACCATCTGGTTCTCTCGCGCAATTAAACCATCGCCATGAAAGGAAGTTTAAAAAAAAACAATCATGCGCGATAAAAAGCTTAGTTATCCGGCCTGAGAAACCGTACAGATATTTTCAATTCGTGAAAAATTGGAATCTGGGGAGAGGGACGAGGGTAAATGAATAATTATCAGAGGACGCAGCGCACACATATAAATTGCAACCCTTTCCTGCGGGAAAACGTAAAAACGTAATTCCACAATAAGTGTTCTCTGATTTATTAAATTCACTATTTACTCCTTGTACAGGAAGCTTATACAGCAGAGTTGGTTCAACTGCAGAAAATTCTGGTAACTGAGGAAATAAAAATAACTGAATGAAAGAAACTAATCGGAGAGCGACGTATTCTGGAGTAGCAACATGCTACAGACGTTCATCGTGGATAATGCTGGTGGATACGAAGAAGTAGTACTTCAAATTTTATTCAATAAGATAACTTTGTATACCATTGTAATCAGATAACTCAAAGAATTCTTCTCTACCACGCTTGTATTAATTTTTTTGATATTATTACCAGAGTATCAGTTTCCAGAGCGTGAAATTGCTCTTCCTGCTCAAAAGTTTTATTACTTCAAGATGACAAACACGTATTTTTCGGAAGGAAAATAATAGTGTACAATCGTGTCTGAAAGGACGCACGCCACACGAAAATCAATTAAAATGCTTCTATGAGTATCGCCCAGGTAAGTTTGCAAGATTGGGCGTGGTGAAGAGTTAATTTTTACGTTGTATCTGCTAAGGTAGAGAATCGGAATATAACCCTAGCTTTTACAGTTTGTTTATCTAATCTTTCGCGCTATCTGAAAGTCAGCTGTAAGATTTACGAGCAGGGGCAGGGAGGGTGGGAAAGGTCAGCATTATCATCTTCTATTTGGACAAGAAAAATATTAGAGTTGGTTGTCTACATCGCGTTTCTTCTTAGAACAACTAATTAGAATTTCAGGTTAACAGATTTAACAATCGCGAAGAATATTTTAAACCCGTGTCTTTCAGTTATTCACGCCATTTGCCTCCGTTCTCACTATTGTAATCCTTCTTTCAGCACCCTGCACGTAAAATGTATTCCCCTTCATGGCATCTTTTCAAACTTCCGACCCAGTAATGAGAAATTTATCTATTTTCATATTGTGGCCAAACAAAAACCTGTATTACAGTATGAAGCAATAACGTCTATACGGGAATTTATGTGAAGGAAGGTAAATGACTCATGCAACAAACTAAATGAATTCTATTTTGAATGAAGAAATATTAAAAACAAAAATAAATACATAGTAAACAATGTCACGGGGAATATGACTATTTAGTTATTATGATTATATAACAAGCCGAGAAGAGTTCCGCCGAACCCCTGAGAACATAAAATAACTCCCAAGATCCTGTCATAATTCACTCAAGACTGAGGATAACAAGGGATTCAAAGGCAAAACAGTGTTCCCACTACAGTAAAACAAAGGCTAGTTGATCACTACATCCGAGGAATGAAATTTTATAGCTGGCAAAATTCACGCCGTGATGTTACTGAGAGAGTTGAGATATTTTTTTTAAATTTGCATTGAAAGACAACGTGATTCAGGTAACTGCCGCCATCAACCCCTAACATTTCCTCGGGCATCCCCTAAGACCTCGCCAGGTATTTCTTCACAACCCCAGAGGTGTACACAGAAGTCTTAACACAAACAGCAAAAAATAAACGAAGAAAATGATCGCGAGGGGTTAAACACAAGGGAAGAAAAAGATCGAGAGGTGACCCTTTGTTCCACGGCCTTGAAAGCAAGAGGAGGGAATAAACACTACAAGCGAAAGAGGCATTTCCACCGCCAAAATTTCCACCCAAGCAATGACGTGTTTTAAAAACGAAAAAGAGGAGAATTCATTCAAGAGGATAAATAAGCGGAAAAATCGCAGTCTAGAAATGTGGGCACAGCGGGGAAATTTTTAAACGAGGCAGCCGAAAAACTTTGTCCACGGCAAGAGAAATTCGTAAATGCTGGGAAAATAAAAATGCTTAATTAGCAGCAGAATACGGAGAGGGGAGCGACCCCTGAGCGTCCTGTTTCGTTTAGTGCATGAGAGGAGGAGGAAGAGAGACGTGGGCGAGGAAGGATGACAGAGCTAAGATGGCCGCACGAGATTGGAGGAGGCGGATATGAGTACGCTGGACAAGGAAGAGAGGGTTAAAGAGCAAGGAGGGGAAAACAGAGACCTCGTTAATATTCGCAAGCAAGTTATTCGCAAGCAAGTCAAACAAGATAGAATAAGTTCCAAAATTTCACTAATCGAAAACCCAAGGTACCCTTTAGAAAAATAACGAGCTATCTGAGAAAAATTCTTCGGTCAACGGGTATAACAAGACCGACCACGTGGAAGAAGGGAATAGATGCAATAAACAAGTTCAATTAACAGGACTCCAAGACTTAAAATAATATCACTAAACGGTTGATATTTTTATAATAATCCAGTTTAATTCAAATCTCAAACAAAACTACCTACGTAGGTTATACAAACTCTCGCGTCTAGGTGCAAATATATAGCAAGTGGAAACTCGCCATAACCATTTTGTTTAAATATATTTTCATGGCAAAGTCCTACCTTAGTTTAATTAGGATGCTGATTCATACAAAACGATCGCCAAATTCCCGAAGCTCACGAATTGCATACGCCTTCATTTCAATTGTCATTGTATGATGCCGATGTGTTAGCGTAAAATTGGCTCCAAGGGAGTGACAAAGATGAATGGGAATACATCAAGCTGAAAACTGATATCAGGAAAGCAAATAGTAAAGAGATAAAATACAGCCAGAAACAAAAAAATCGTATGAATCGACCTTACCCGTATTTCGAATGAAAACGATTGGTTAGTAGTACGTATTACCGGCTCTTTCATACAAGCACATAGTAAGATGAGTTCATGAAAAGTGCCTGGATATTATTACTCCCGTTTGAGGAAAGAAGACGAGAGAAGATTGGAGGCATTCGAGACGTGGGTATGGAGAAGAATGGAGAGGGTGAAATGGACGGAGAGGAAAAGTAATGACGAAGTGCTGGATATGGTTGGCGAGGAGAGGCAGCTTTTAGATGAGATGCGGAGGAGACGGAAGGTATGGATGGAGTTAGTGCTTAGCGGTGAGGGGATGTTGAAAATGGGGTTAGAGGGTAAAATGTTAGGGAAACGAGGGAGGGGAAGGGAAAGAATAGGATTTTTAGATAGATTGAAAGAGAGTAGGCCTTACAGTGAATTAAAGAAGGTAGTGCTGGAAGGAAAGGGAGGCTCCCAGCTCACTTCTTGAATACTCCATGAAAACCTACCTTAATCGGTAGAATACTATAATAATACCGTTTGAGTCACATATTTGGAGTAAATTAAGAGATTATATGTCGTCTAAAAAGTCTTTTAGGTCCATAATTCTTTACTATAGAAAAGGATGCCGACGGATAAGCGCAAGGTTGGCTCCAATGAAAGAATCCAGTGAAGTAGGGCATACGTCAATATGAAAATTGATACTTGAAAGTGTAAAGGTAATTTATTACTCCAATAAATAATAAACCTACATGCAATGACCAAATCCGTCAGAGATGCAAATTACCACGGACAGTAAAATTATCACGTCAAATACGAACTTGGCTGTCGATTTCCTCACATAAGAAACTGAAAATCAAACCGAGAGAAAAAAACACAAGAAGGATGGGCGGTAGAATGACTAACTGACACTCTGATAAACCAAGAGAGGGATGGGGAATGAAAGGAATATGGTATAAAGACGACGAGGCTTGGACGTGAAGGAAAATATGTTTAAGGAAGGAAACGTTGGAAGTTTAAAAAAATCATGGACGACTTTGAGAAGGGAGGCAGATAAGAAGAAGATGACGAAAGAGGGGGGAGAAGGACTCCGTCTTCACGAGGAGAGTAAGAAAGTAAATCCGACGGTGAGGAAGGGATTATTGAAATGGAGGTGTAGGTATTCATTTCTCCGTGTTATGGCCGAGACTAAGGAAGGTGGAATTAGAGCGTTGAAGGATGGAGGTGGCATAATCAATTCCGGGCTTTTTCGAGGGCGGCGGAAGAACTTCCAGCGGCACACGAGATGAGATTCCCGCCCGGGTGAAAAATTGCAAGCATATAGATTAAGAGAGGCGAATAAGGCGGTTGGGGGATAGGGTGGGAGGGGTTAGGGAAGGGGGATGATAAGGCTTAGGGGGCGTGGATGGAGTGATACGGTTGCAAGACAGCAGAGGGGCCGAAACAGTGTTTTTTATAGGGGCAGGAGTGAATTGGAGGCACATTCTGAGGGGTAGAATGGCGAAAGGGAGAAGGGTGTGAGAATATGAATATACAAGGGCTGGTTGAGCGGTTTCAGTGGGGTTACCCTACGTGAGAAGGGCTCTTTCGCAGGCAAAATGCACGAAGAGGACGAAAAAGTGACCGGAGAACGCGGAGATGAAAAGCAGCAATGGGCACGGCAAGTATTTTTTCCTTACCACATTTCCTTTGAAATTTTTAGGAAAAAGAATTCCCATCTTGACTCGCCCATGGATGAAGGAATGAGGAAAATATCACAGTCAGTTTTAAATCCCGGAGTCAAGAAATGGAATCCAGGAGAGCAAGAGCGGAGGCGTTCAAAAGTGGAGACTACATTTTTCGGCGAAAGGACACGACATGTTCAATCATCACAAGTCGTTTAAGAAAAGGAACATAAAAAACAAGGGACGGATTAGCATTAAGTACGAACTAAAATACCGAGAAAAGGCAATTTATTCCCACGGGTGTGCAGCAAATCAAGGGAAGTAGAAAGCAGTACTACTTGGTCTACAAACTAAAATAATTACCATCAATTTAATGATGTACCAACTAATCTCTTTAGTAGGGAGGGGAGTATTATCTCAAGTAATCTATCAGCAAACGTATACCATCTTCTGTTACGTTTCAGTATCAAGCCAGGAATAACAGAAAACACTCTGAATGTACACAAATGTTTTTTCAGGTTTGTCTACTGGTAGAATACTGGAAGGTGGAGCACTGGAAATCATATTAATTCAACAATTACCCCCAATTGCACTAAATAGAAGAAAAATAAGTCAACAGCGAGAAACATGGCTAACCCTTTCCACACTTCCCCAAAGGTAATTAAATTCTGTGAAATCGGCATTGCAATTTCTCGAGGAACTCGCCACAGTGGCACAATGAAGGGCCTAACGCAGCGAGAGACGCTGTACCCGTGATGCATGGGATGGAGATGGTGAGGACGAGAGAGATAGAGAAGGGACGAGGGCTACAGAATGTGGTGAGGCGCCGAGTAAAAGAAAGAACGTGTCGGGGAGAGAGACACAAAAGAGAGGCCCCCAACGGGCTTTGAAGGGGGCGCGCCTGTTTGAGAGGACTCAACACACACACACGCACGTATTTCACGGAGGCTGCCTCGCACACACGTGCTTAAACCCTCGATGCCGTCCAATGAGCGTCCGGGATAGACGTGGGAGCAAGCACGGACGTCGGGAAGGCACGCCCGCGTGAGACGACATTCGCCGTGCGTAACCTCCAAACCGACCACGGCGCAGCACAAAGGGGAGCGAGGGCTTGTTGAGGGACTGTTGAGGACCTTCTCTCTCTCTCTCCACGCGCCCTCTCCTCCACTGGACCGCGGTGAAAGCCACCACGACGCAGATGTGCCGTCCGTTTCCTCCTCAAACCTCGTCTCTTCCCTCAGCTGCATCTTTCCACTCGCTCCCACCTACTAAAGGGGATGCTTCACCCACACGCTACCTTCCCAGTCTCTCATTTCGTCCGTGCCACGGATATTCGTACATGCTAAGGTAGATCAGGTTAAAAAAATAAAATAAGAGAGACAGACCATAGGACATACAGATCCATAATGTCTTTTTTTCCACGATCGATAAGAAACTATAACGGCAGCGTTAGAACTTACTAACAGGTTAATTGACTTGTACTCTATAAACTTATCCGTATTCCTGAATGCGAATTTTGTGAATTTTCCTAGTATTTCAGTTTTGAATAAAATACACAATGTGGCCCTTTTCTGGGGCCATAACCAGGGAGGAAAGACTCGGGCGTTCCAATGACCTCTGCGGCTAAATTAGCGGAATTAACACAACAAGGAACGGGATACGTATTTGAGTCACCCTAACATAACTCACCCTAGCTGGACGTATGATACAACTTCAAGGCAGTATTGAAAAGCGGAGTACCCACCTGAAAAGAAATGAATTTTAAAATTTAGAAAAAATAAGAAAATAGCAAAGGTTAAACACAAGGTATAAATTATATGGCGAATAATCGGCAAATAAACATTTACAACTATAAATCATTTTTTTTAGCTTTATTTCTCATCTTCCAAACAAATCATTCTAGGTAGGTTCACGTAGAGCAATTGAATCTCACGCCACCTGCCACTCTTTCATTTAGCTTCAGGCCTTTTACCTTTCATTCAAAACAGGAATCCTGTATTCTTCAACTCTATTAGCTCTCATCTTTTACAAACATGATTCCTCACAACGGATGATCCCTCGTCCATTTCATTCTATTCGTATTGGTTTCTCCCACATGATTTTAAATGAATACCTCCCACAAGCTCACTTTGACAATATGTCTCCATTATCTCCTCTCCCCTTATAACTACATTTTTGTCCGATCCAACCACACTTGCGAACTTCTTCTTGCTCTCCGCACCACTTCCCCTCATCATCCTCATTTCTATTTCCCTCGCCACAAGAGTTGAGGGTTCGCAGTCAACGAGAGGGTTGGAAGCCATTTAGCATCTGGGGGAATCAAATGAGTTGGAGAGAGGGTAACGACTGAGCCAAAAAAATGCGAGAAAATTGTTTTCCTGAGACTCATACACTCCGTTTTCCACGAATGCCAGGTAGGTGGACGGATCGAAAGAAAAGAATTCGTGGATTTTGAGCTTGCATGCAAAATAGTTAAATCGAGTCAGTACTTAATCCGCGAGACGAATGGTAAGGCCCTAGTTTTTAGTTAGATAAGATATGATGAAATCCTGATAAATGCTCGTTCCCTAAGATAATGTTTCAAGGTGAAAATATCGAGAATTCCATAGAAATTAAGAATATAATTCATAACCAGATCAGTAAGAAATGCAAAATTATTTTATCTCACAAGTAGGGGACGTCAGTAAATAATTAAACAAGCAGACAAGTATTTATTCCGCCAAAAGTTATACGTACCAAGGAGTTGAAAATTGCCAGTGCGAAAATGTTGACAGCAAATAATTTAGCCAAAATGTATGAGAAAGAAAGATGAACGGAAAATATGACCAATTACTCAAGGCCCGCAGCCAGGTTGCTTTAGGATGATGCTTTCATTTGCTCCCAAGTTCAGGAATTAGAAGGAATAAAAATTTTATATTGCGCATAGGTAGATATGTTTTCATTCCCACACATTTTTGCACAAACTACATTTATGTTTGTAAAATATTTTTTCCGGTCGCGGGTTAAGAGCTGCACGGACTCCACCCAGAACCCTTCATGTACCCATGAATTAATTTTTAGTAAACACCAAACGTGCTGATTTTATTCGAGTTAAAATACCGGGAACGTTATTAAAACAAACATAAAGATGGATTTGGTGGAATATTTCTGGTTCAAATAAGGCATCCAGATGGTTGGTAGCGAACCCAGTTTGTACTAAAAGAATTTGAACCAGTTCATTTTTCCGCAAGGTCACGTTGACTCGAATCTAAATCAAACAACACAGGCCCCAAAATAAACCTCGTAGAAGAAACAGCTTCTTCCTGACTACGTTGCGAAACTGTAGGAGACGGTAATGCAAAAAAGGGATAAAATTAACATATCTGAGGCCAGAATTTAAGAGAAAAAATTAGGAGACAGACAAGATTTTAAAATAATGGCCTAACAAACAGCAACTGAGCTAGTAAACTATTGCATCGCGGGTCACCAATTAAGAAAACCGCCGTTAAATTACGCCACTCTATTATAATTAATTATGAGTCATAGTAGCAGATGGCAATATGGAGACGCAAACACGAGCTCACTTACGTCGAAAACAATGAAAAGAGACGAAAGGGCAGGGCAGCGGGAGCGTGGCATTATAATGAATGCATCCACAGCCAACGGTTAAGGGCGCCGGTGCATCAACGCAAGACTGCAAGTGTGTGGTAGCGAAGGAGTTGGGGAGAGAATGAACTCCACGCGGAAAAACAGAAGACTTTTGTGCCGTTATACCGCTCAAAATGAAATACCGGGAAAAATGTGCAGGAAGAAGGATGGCGAAAGATAATGCACAATTTGTGATACTCAGGAACGAGCCTTCAAACAACAGCAGCACAATGAGCATTCATACTACGCGAATTCACTACTGAACATTCTAATCACGTCAATCCGAGCCTTGGAAATACAATGAATGTACTCAAGCGGAGTGTATGAGCAAGCACATAGCATCTCGTAATTAAGGAATTTAACTTACTGATTAAATTCATTATCGAATAGAGATTGCACAGGCTGTTTTTCATACACAATTCATCGTGGGGTTAGCCAGCCACGGGAGACACATTTACAAGGGTGAGTGAAGAAATCATTTTTTTTTAACTGCATAAAAATTCTACGGTAACATTGCATCACGGTGTTACCTATTCTCTCCTTGTTACAATTTTTTATTTTCTTCATTTTACTTTGTTCCCATGCCAACCTTGCTTCTATCTCCTCCTCATGTCGTCGTCATTTTTAATTCCAATCAAAGCCTGCCCAGTAATTCAAACACGAGACCCCCGCAATCAACTCTGAGTCTAACTTAGCTAACTTTTACTCTCACACAGTATCTACCACAAAACCGTTTTATTTCGAACCACACCAGAAATAATTTGAAATTCAGAATAGATTATATCGCTAAGTGTACCTGAACGGACTTGCCAACAGTTACAATAATGGCATAGGAATACTCGCAACAAGACAAATGAAATATCCGAAACACGAAAGAAGCTCACTGTGATTGCGCTCTGATTGAGGCATTAAGGCCATGAATTTACACCTTATTATAACTTATCGAGGAACATTATAAAAGTATTTACTGAAGAAATAATATTGATAACGTAATTAAGCAATTGCAAACACCCAAACCCATGCATGGCACGTATTTTGTACGGTAGCATAAAATAATACCCTTTTAGCATTAAAAATATCCTAATTTAAAAATTAATTCTCAACTCTAGTGGAACAAAAAAATATTAACGGTGGTATTATTCATTAATGTCTAAATCGAAGTTAAAAAGAAAATCACAAGCCCGAAAGCAAATGTTTACGGATACCATGAACATCTGATGGCAGAATAAACCGAAAATGAGGCTTTAGTAGAATAATAACGACAAATTTACTTCACCACCACTTTGGGGATTTCGAAAAATGATGCTCCATTTCTCTCGTTGTTGACTTATTTCTCAGTGCCAGGACACCGCTGCTGGAGCGAGCGGCGATAAGAATTTAAATAGCTACGCTGGCTTTTTATCAGGTAGGATAATTGCATCTCTCTTGGGGAATGGGAGGTGCTGAGGGGAGTGGAGGAAACAACAACCTCATATCACTAAACGTTTGCCTCAGCGTTATTAGCCAACGTTATCATCGTTTGAAATTTTTCTTTTAATATTGCCGGGGAAAACGATCGTTTGGGTCAGCAATTATTTTAACAACATTACCGCCGCGCGTATTCCACACAGGTGGATTCCACGAATTGGGAAAGAAAATATTTTTGCTGTTAAACTCTTCTGGTACAAAATGAACGTCCAGATAACTTCCCCAGTACTTGTAAGCAACGACAATTCATTGGGCCCAGTTCTATGAGTCATCAGCGTAACATACGAAGATAACATATTGACAGCCGACGGTCGAACATCAACAGATCTCGGCTAATCTTTAAACGGTGTATGCCTTTTTATGACTTGAATTTTGAATGTAAAAAAATTTTGAAAAATACCTTTATTAATAGGGAAACTAAACATGCATTAAACCATGAATGACAATAAAGAATACTTCACAAACTTTTTCCACGCCGAATCTTAAGCTGAATGAGAGGAGCGGCATTGTTAGTAAAAGTGTGAGAAAAAATTTTCTCCTCGCTGGCAGAGCCTGAGAGAGTATTTTTTAATCGATCACTTGGTTGAGCATGATTTTTTGTAGAACGCATAACAGTTGAAAGTGGAACTACGCATCTATTTACAATCGAGTAACATAGAGTGGAAATACATTCTTTGGATTTACTGAACAGAGCAGTTCAAGCCTCCAAGCGTCCATACTCAATTGGATAGCAAATTTCCGCATTTGCGAAATTATTTTATCACGCAGAAATTGGAAGCGGCAAAGCAAAGGATATAGAACAGGCCATCAGCGAAATCGTTACAATGATCGACATAAGGGAGAGAAAGATAAATTTATGGAGACACGAAATGGGAACGCTCACTTGAAACCCTGAGGGGATTCGGGTCAACCGCCTTTTAAAAAAGGAATAACGATTAAAAATGTCGAAAAAAGGGTCGACGACAGTTTCATTCCAAAACCCGTGAAACGAGCCAGAGGGGACGAGGATGGATGAAATGGGGGAACGTTAACACGGGCGGTTAGTAGGAGGTCACGTGGACGAAAATTCCATTTCAAATCTCAGGAACCCTTCCCCTCCCCCCAAACCTCCGATATCCTACAGCACACACTGTACCCTTTTTTTCTCCCCTCGCGAGCGAAATTCCAATGCGCTAAAAAGAGTACGAACGAAAGGAAAAACAGGAGTTGGGTTGAGAGGGAGAATATAAGAGGAGAGAAATTCCCTCGGAAAATCTCCCATGAATGTCGATTCAAGTGCATTTGATGAGAATAAAAGTGAAAACCGCTCCATCGACACGGGACGGAGAGGAGGCATAAAAAGTGGGAGAAGAAGAAGAAGACATATAGGCATGAGACTTGAGAGTGAAGATGGGTGGCTTAAAGAGAGGCAGAAGGGTGAAGAAAAAAAGTGAAAACTACGGAAGGGATGGGAGGAGGAGGCGGAAAATACGAGAAAAAAGCGGGAGAAAGTAAGTTAAAGTGGAAAAGTTAAAGGCATACGCGGAGGAGGAAGGGTGAAAGTGATAAAGAACTTTCCGTGAAAGGTTTTCTGCGAAACATTTTTTTGGAAAAGACGAATAAAATAAAAAAAAGAAGAAGGCAGGAGCCCGTTCCCTGGAAGGGTGGCGGGGGAGTAGGCGGGTGGAGTTAGTCGGACAGAAATTCTCCACCTCAGGGGGTGGGGAGCAGTGACGCTCGGCCCCCATCTATCCACCCCACGAGCTCACACACGAGAGACTGGGTTGTGTTGGGGGTGGTGGGCACGAGAAGAAAAGCGAAGACAGGGCAAGGAGGGTGGGTGAAGAGACCTCGGAGACACGTGACGCAAATTTAGACCATTTTTCCTTCACACCCTCGCGAAACGATGACCGAAATATTACAGTGGCACGTATCCAATATATTCCCATTTTCGGGAGAAGTTCACATGCTCAGAATATATGGGAAGCATTAGGATCAGCAAGACGTAAAGGAAGCCATTCGTGATTTTTTGAGCGAAAATAATTTAATACGCACAAGTATTTCTGAGATGCTAATCCGAGCTTGCCAATACGAAAAGGTGAAGTTAAGTGAGTAAAAAGGTATTAAGTCACATGTCGGTGCCATTGATAATTAATTGAAATCGTTTGAAATTGAAGTTACGTATCTTAAAGCATTTTTTATTGTGTAAGGCACTATGTGGGGGAAGTTCTTAATATTTGTAAAATTAGACATTGTGGAAATATTGCAATGTCTAATTTTACTAACATCTTAAAGCAGTTGATCGTATCTTGATTTTCCTAATACTAAGAAATTTTTGACGTAAATAAATATGGATTAAGTTTTGAAAGGGTGATGAAGACTTTTTACCGAAAATTTCAAGTGTCATTGACTTAAAACACATTAGCAAGGACACACGAAAAACCGATTGGGATTCGAAATTCATTCGAAATTACGATACCTCAAATAACGAGGGCATTTCTTGAAACATTCCGTCCATGACGTAGCCACTATGAAATGTTTGCAACCAATCGCTCGCCATTCGATAATTTTACACATGACGTAGATTCGGTTTTCTCTCGCTAGCTCTCGACCGGTGTTTATCTACCACCTCCTTTACCAAATCGATCAATTACCGCCTATCAGCTTTACAACGTCTCTAAAACGCTTCCACAAGAACAGCGGTCATAAACGGCTTCATGCCGGCGCAATGTAATCAGAAGTAATTTATCGAAGCAGTTCTATCTTTTCCCAATCAATTTCTTCGTTCACCTCGATTTGAGGCCGACATCTCTTCTTCCCATCTTCTTCCCTCCCATCATTTTCAACGCATACCTGAAGTCCATCGCCCAGGAAGTTGAAAGCAGAAAATATCTTGAGACGAACTCGAACGAATAATACTTGAATTCACAACAAGTGCATGAAATATTCACTGATTAAGGGTTCACACCTTACCTAGAAGCATTCATGGAAATTTACAGGTCAAAGCACAGGGTACACACTCGGTGGACCCTCGTTACACACTGTATGATTGCAATGACTTTTCCTCCGATTCATTGCTGTACATCATTGTACCAGCTGGTGACTAAAGCATTGCTGCTGCCTGGTCTTCGTTTATTGTCAAAAACAGTCATACATTCATACAGTATTTCAGTGTCTTATCATTTGTAAAGAGAGTTTTTATCCCGATAGTTCTACTGAAAATATAATTCATCTGATCCACCGAATTTCTTCTGCTTAATCCCCATGTAGTGAGCTTATCCATGTGTTTTCCACTTTCCACCACCAGCCTTTCAATTCATACGGAGAAGCATGAAAAAAACGTAGTGTAGAGAAGATAATTAAATAAATATAAATATATTTAAAACTTCATCAAAAAAGATCCGTGCAAGGAAGTCTTGAGCGAGAAAAGGCTTACGAAAGGGCACTGCGAAAAAGAGATTTTTTTAACGTACAAAAAAAACTTTCAATTAAGAAATTTAAACTGCTTTCTCATTCTCTCTCTCTCTCTCTCGAGTGCCTGAGATTACGGAGGACAGGACTTTTAAGAGTTCGCTCGACAAAACGTTTGCTCGATCCAACTTTATCTCGCCAACAAAGTTCCTTCACTCGCGGGAAGAGGAGGGAGTTGGCCCCGAGGATCAGGCCGCACTACGCACACCCCATTTGTGGCCATTCGCGAGCATTAGTTAGCTAAACCGTCCGTAGAAAGGTTACATTGCCCGGAAAGAAATAAAATTAAAAAGAAACTCAAAAGGAGTGAATATTTTAATTACTGTCCTGAAGACAAATCCATGACCATAACTAGCAGCCATGGTTGGTATGGAAAAAGTGTTTTTCTTAATCATTTAAGTATTCCACCGATCAAGAAGTCCTTATGAAGTATTCTGGCCACCTCCCCTTACTTCATGTACTTCCCTTTCCAATTCACAATAAGACACTCTCTTTCATTCTATCGAAAAAAATACTCTTCTCTTCCTTCCTTAGCCTCGTTTACCTAGCATTCAACACTCAAACACTATTTTCAATATCGGTACCTTACCAGCTAAGAACTCGCTCCATCTTTACCTTCTGTCCCCTTCGTATGCTATCTAAATGTTGAAGGATGAGTGAATAAAGGACCAAAAAAATACTTTTTCCGAATTTAATTTGCAAAATAAAATCCCAAAATATGCCTGATGGCAGACGAAAGCACGCCAAATGGTAAACGAAAAGAAAACAAAATTCAGGAATTCCATGCAAGATCTTATTCCCTCCTTCATCAAAAGGAAAATGACAAAGAGACCAAATTAAGCATGGCGGCGTTTCCTGTAGAAAATCGACTCTCAAAAACGAAATTGCACGTGAGGGGTTCACCTGAACAACCAGTGACAGAGGGCGTGCCGGTATCCAAAAGAACGTCAAACCGAATGTGAGCGCACACAAATAAATACCCTCAACAAGATCATTAGGCAAAATACGGAGGAAATTAAAAATAGTCGAAAAAAATATCATAAAAGAATGAAAAAAACGGTGAAAGCAGACTGGGTGGGCATTATGCCCAATGCCACAATGAAGGCAAGATCAAAAGAACATGGTCAAACTTTTTCACAGGGGTTCCTCCAGCGAGCCACAACATGGGGGGATGGTTTTTACGAGAGTGAATAAAAACTCTCCAAAACTTTTCGCGAAGCAATAGATATTAAGTTAATGAAGGGAAAAGGGATGGAAAGTAATGATGAGGAGAAAGAGGTGTAAGGGGACGGAGGATAAGCGAGCGAGGCAAAACAAGGGAAAGCCCGAGGAGAAAGGAATGGAATTAAGAGAAGGGGATAAAATGTGAAAAAGAGAAAAAATGTGGGTTAAAGCGAGATGGAAAGGGAACGGTGAAGAAGAGAAAGAGCGAGTGACGAAGAGGCGTGGGCGCTCATGCGATTCAATCCACCGGTGGACGACGAAGCAAATTGCGGCGAACGAGAATTATTAGTCTCGCAAGGAGTTAAAATGAATACGCCAGTGATATTCGAGCACCTCCTTCTCTCTCTCCACTCCCCTGAATTCAAATAGACTCTTTGGCATCCTCTACGATTGACATAGAAATGAAAACAACAAATAACGTAAGACATGGATTCGTAATGGAATAGAAGTTGCTTCACTTCACTATGGTATGTAGTTACTCAAGTCATAAATTGTTTATTCATTTACTAAGAATAGCATGAACTACCAAGGTATGAGACCTAAATTTCTCCCTTCAATACACAACATCGAATCTGATGACAAGGAAAACACATACATTTTTCATACAGACGCAGCAATTGAAAGCAGAAGAGCAAACTGTCATTTTCTACTACTAATTGCAAAAGAAAAATTTGCACTTTACAGGATGGATTTTGTCCATGACGAAGGATTGATGATAATAATGGTAGTTTTATCGATATAAATAATGAAAAAATTAATTTTTCGATTTAATTTTTTCAATTCGTAGTCTTAAACTTTGAGAAGGTTAGCAGTGTAAGGATTCTCTCTAGTCTAAGGAAGCAAAAAATAAAATCAAAGCTTGAAAAAGAGATCTATAGTATGCGCTCCAATTCAATTTTTGCCTCCTGCTGAGTAGGATGAATTCGATGCCCGGTAGAACTGGAGAGGAAGACGGGCTTCCTTAGGGTAGACATGGAGTTCTTCATGATCTCGCTTCGAATCGCTTTGCACATTCGAGCGATTCTCCGAGGCGATAAAAGAGGCGTGATCGTTCACGACCGCTACTATTCGAGCGAATCGAAATAAGTGGAACAAAACGCGCACCAAAGGAGAATCGTGTCGATCGAATCAATTTCCGGAGAGAAGGAAAACTTAAACTCCCCAAATCTATCCACGATCTATTGAGGGATCTCCTTTTGGAACTTCGGCTGTGAAAGAAACGCTTGATATGCAGCGAATAACCGTGAATCTCAGCCTCTTCGCGACTCATAAGCCAGCGCACCTTACTCTACGTACATAAGTAACCATTATAGGTATTTTATTCCTGCTTAGAGGTAAGAGGGCGTCAAAAACTGGTGGAGATTATCGAATTGTCCATACCAATCACTTCAGTTCGATGACGATAGATCAGCAGATTTGCGACTCTCACTGCGATGATTAGCATGTCACAAGGCCAAAGGAGCAGCCAAAAAAATAGGTTTGACTTCAATTAACCGCAATTATTATGGAAAAAATACTTGAGAGCAGAAACTTAAAAGTAAAATGATTATCATTTGAAGAGGACTATTTTTACGTACAAAAGCAAGGCATTACCTGACATATACACTTGCTACGCCCAATTTAGGGGTCAATGACGTTCAAACCTGCTCATTCCACGATGACATAAGATTAAAGTTTACAGAGTGAACTAGGAGTTCACTCTGTAATAACAATAACAAAATATACTCGTATATTTTCCGCCGACCGCGTTGAGAACTCAAGCCATGTACGGACGACCTCTGCTGGCAAGTTTCTCCTTTCAGTTTTTAGGAAACAAGAAGTATTTGATTTCAGTAAATGAAATGCAAAAAAATTAATTATACCACTGAATCGGGATAATCGCATACCGCAGCAGTAATGTCCGTAAGATTTCTTTATCTGATCTTGACAAACAATGATTCCTTTGCAGAACAGCCTTAAACGCGTGCACTATAATGGCAGTGGAAACGAGAGACAACTGATTACGACTAGTAGTACAAGAATTACAACAAATATCAAGTCAAAGAAAACTAACGATGAAATTACAACGCTTTTAATAAGATTGGATGCTTTCTTGGCGAATAATGTGAGTAAAGTCTTCTCTGGAGTCCCACCGTGGTAAATAATAATTTTTAAACTGGTGGGAATCCCGAGAAAAATTTATCTACATATGCGTTTATTGCAACTTGGAAAACGGGTCTTCTCTGGGAGCGAATATTGCCTGCAGCAGGAGAGAAGTTCCGACACGCAAGCTATTTGCCGTAGGTGTGTGAAAGGGGACACGGGATGGCAGGGAGGGGTCCAAGAAACCGCTCCAAGAGCCAAATTTAACGCCACAAGCCGATAAGGATTTCGCCGGCCAGATGCCGTCAAGGGAATTTTCCTGTCACTTCCTCCCAGGAGATGGAGGCAAGAGGAGGCTAATGAAAGTAGGGCTAAGCGAGGATTTCGGCGGAGGGAGGGATGGACGCCTTGGACTCTGAGAAGAACCCATTAAAAAATTACTACACTCGGCCGCGAATTATCGACAGGATCGAGAGCACTACCTGGATGCGACAAGTCGGGCGCGCGTCAGAATTTTATCGACAAGTCGGGAACATTTGATAATTCACTCGTAACCATGATACCTGACTCAACGCATTCATAAGCAATAGGGTCAGGAATATTTGTAACATGAGTGCCCTCATTTACTTATACATATAGATTCAAGCGCAGCTAACCCTTTAATAATCAACAAATGTATGACTAGAATGTACGATGACATGTTAAAATAAAATAGACCATTGGATATACTTATTGAAAGTGCTGCTTCCCTGGAAACATTACATTTGATTAAATACATTTAAATTTTCATTACAACAGAAGAAAACAGTCAGATTTATGCATATTTATTACAACTATAATGAAAGTATTTTACAGATGAAGCAAGGTTTCCATGGATTATATAAAAAGTTTTCTCGCAATTTGCAGCCCCTATAAATTCACAACAAGGCCTACTCCCTTTCCTTTTCCGAAAATTTTGATTCGATCACATTATCCTCTTCGCACCCAAGGTACACACACGTGCACCCCCAACGTTTTTATTATTATAATCCTTCAAATGTGAATTATTATCGTTTAAACCCGCCGCTGCACTTCTTTGTACCTTCTAGTACACTATTCTGTCACTACAAGCCACAAGTGTTTTGTTTTGCATTCGTAAAACATGATGGACGACACAACGGCATGCAAGATGAGTGTGCGTCGTCAAGTTTTTTCATTAAGCTATGTATTCAGTCGTTTAAAACTAATAAATAATGTTTATAATGATTACATCAATTGAAAATAATCACAGTATTCTACCGATTAAGGTGGGTTTCCATGGAGTACTAAAGAAGTGATCTGGAAGCATCCCTTACCTTCCAGCACTGCCTTCTTCAATTCACTGTAAGGCCTACTCCCTTACAATCTATTTAAAAATCCTATTCTTTTCCTTCCCCTTCCTCGTTTCCCTAACATTCTACCCTCTAATACCGTTTTCAACATCCCCTTCCCGCTAAGTACTTCCACCATCCATACCTTCTGTCTCCTCCGTATCTCATGTAAAAGTTGCCTTTCTCACCCACCATGTCCAGCACATAGTCATTCCTCCTCCTCTCTGTCCATTTCACCCTCTCCATTCTTCTCCATACCCACACCTCGAATCCCTCCTATCTTCTCTCGTCTTCTTTCCTCAATGTCCACGTTTCCGCACCGTAGAGAGCTACACTCCACATCATACTCTATTGAAAATAATGAATGATAATAAAGTTTTCTTGATGATTATAATTTCTTTATATTATAGTAATGAATAAAAATATTGCCGTAAAATCCCAAGGTGGACATGTGCGTAAAATATTTGTTCATAAATATTTCTTTCAAATTTAACTGTGATGTTATTTTAACCATCCGCCCTGATCATCAAAGGAGCCTGAAACATGAATAACACAGCTCAAAGTGTCTGAAAGGGTCAGCAAGGAACTCGGCGCTGCCCATACCCTCAGTGATTAAAGCACATTTCCCTCAAAATCCACAAAGCCTCTCTGCGTAATTTCGTAGTACCTCCGAATGAGCCCATTTTATAAAATCTTCTTCCTAGAAACACGAGTTTTATCTTAACGGCTAGCTGACGGCGCCTCGGGTAGATAGGTGAGTCATACCATAGATTAAATATCCGATTGAGGAAGAGCGAACAAAGATAACATTTGCACGGGCGCAAAAAACCCATATCGCCCCGATCGATATGAGTTGCGCTACGCCCTCTGCCTCGCCTCGTACATTCACGGCTTCTCAATCCCTGCCAGCCCTCCACGAGTCTGCAGATGTGGATTTCGCAACATTCGAGGATACTTCCCTGAAAAGGCTAAAGGAGTCACTTTTTTATTTACCCTGATTCCCATCATTTTCCGACCGAATCCGTTGCAGTAACTTGCACACGGGGAATTCCAACCAGAATGATGGCATGTACGCCTTGAACGGAAGAAGGGACCGAATCAAAAGAGGAAAGAGTTTGAAAGATATTACTTCTAGGAAATGCTTCCTTCCCTTCAGACTCTAGGAAGGTGAGTCAATGTACTAGCTGACAGGATTCCCACGAAAACCTTATCTTTATCATTTATTTACCACTCTTCTATTTATTGCCTTTCGCGTCATCTCCCAACCGAATCCTAGGCGGTAGGAAACTTACAGGAGGAAAATTCCCAATACAACGGAATCCTTATCATTTATTAGACTTTCCCTCCTAGAAAAAAAACTACTGCATACACCTTTATCTAAACTCTCTTAATTGAATCACGGTTCACGGAAAAATTCTTTCCATGCAAGTGCAAGTAACCAAAAGAAAAAATATTCTCTTAACTACTCAACACCCACGGTCTGCCATTAGAAAAATTCACCTGGAAAGGGAATCAAAAAGAGGGCTTTCTGGGTCAATTTTCTTTACTCACAAGGACAACTAATTATCCAGGTGGTAATTTAACTGGGATGTACAGTGGTAAGTGGTGAGATTCAATAGAAATCAAATTTAAAAACCAATAATAACTTGCCTCACAATTAGTTTTCCCCGTAACAGGACCTAGAGACTTAATGAAGAGTGATAATGAAAAACCTTTCAGTCCTTCGTTCTTGCTAGCACTGGCACAGCCCACAAACAAATTATTTTGGGAAGTGAGAGCCAGACGGATTTTATTTTTTAATTGATTGGTCTTAAATCCATTTCAACATTTTGGGGGTATCTACTCGGGCGTAAATCAAATGGCTGTTGCGCATGTGATGACTAGACGGAGGAGATTTAGACCCTCCGAGGTAAAATTGAACCCCGATCAATGTGAGATGAAGGACGGCTGGTGGACACGTTGGCTCTGAGAATAGAATGGCAAAATTTACATAGCATAAATATGTTAATGAGCCGAAGCAGAGAGGTCAGGGAGGCGGATGTGGAAGGGGGTGAGCAGAGAAGTGAGAGGATCCGAATTATGAGGTCGTTAGTCATAGTTACGCAGGTGAGGAAATTAGGGTTTTCGAGAGGTTTTGCAGGGGTCAGCACGGGTCCGACAAGGCAAAAGGGTCGGGGGTATTTACGCCCGTCACAATTTGGCTCGGGTCGCCTCGAATACCCTTCCCTATCCCTCCTGCGCAAGCTGGAGGTTAGTAAGACCTTATAAGCTTAATTTTCCATCGCACGTGTTCGTTTCTCCTCTTCTAGCAAAGAAAACTGCTGTACGGAGATTATCCGGGAAGGAGAGTCCGTCACTTCTCTGGAATTAAGTTAGAGAGGAAATGGAAAGATAACAGTAAAGGAATAAGTTGTTGCAAAGGAAAATTTTGGATGATTTTACCGTTTTCTTACACATTTTTCTAAAGGAAATTTTGTCAAAAAATATTTTTATTAGAAAGGTTATAATTAAAACGACTTTGAGAATGGAAACTTTACATAAACAACTTCATTCATTACTACGAGGCTGGGTGTCCATCAAAGCCTGTTCCTTCAGGTCATTGCAGATAAAAATTGAAGAAAATGTGATGAATTAACCATCACTTTCCCCATACCTGTAATTTTAACCCTCCAATGCTAGCTTAGTAGAGCGTGGTATTCTAGTTGGTAGAGTGCTTGCTCACCGATCGTGGGGTGCCGGCTCAATACCCGGGTGAAGCCTTCGAAAACACGCCTCGATCAAAAAACCAAAAATCCTTGAAATGCGAGGTGACAAAGGGAAAAGAATTTCCGCCTCCCCTTCCCTGGATGTGTCACCTTTACTAGCCTGTGTCCAGGAGCGGGATGAACTCTAACCTCACCTAACCAAACTAATCTTCGGTATAAATCACTGAATGACTCAGTATACTCGCTTACGGCTCAATTGGATGCGAATGCAGTCAGATACGCAGAAGCAACTAGTGACTCGCAATTAACATATTTATTTTATATCACTGTACTTTGGCGTAGTCCCCAGTTATTACATTTTCTAAAAAAGATTCTCAGATTACTGCTGTGATATAAGAGAGATGGAAAAGCAAAAAAAATTTTGAGAACAATAATTAGGCGGCTCATATTTCTAATATAGATTTAAAGTAACGTCATCCTAGAGCATATCCCTAACACTTGCAAGTAATTTTAGAATCTAAATCAAAACGCAACACATGCACAGTATTTTTCTTTCTTTGCTCGATAGCTCCGGCAAAAAGTAACAACGGAATATTTCTGATACAGTTGGGAGTAAATGGGTTCTCAATACTCATTCCTCCCGCACTCTACTCTTACCTCTTTCACTACTTTCAATCTAACCGTGCCAACGAATAATGATCGAAGGTAGGTACGCCGTCGAGATAAATGTTAGAAGTATGAACGTGGGCGAAAGTCTTTGGGCGAGAATCCTAGCAAAAAAATACATCTGCCCGCTAGTGAGGGAATCCACAGAATATTCTCCGAAGCTAAACCCACACTTGACCTCCATCCCTCTCCACAATTCCAATCCCTTTTTTTTCCTGTTCGTCCCTTAAATCCACAATTCCATTCCTCCCCCTCTCCAACATCCCGAAACTGTTCCACTGGGTCGCAGACCCACACGCTTACCTCTCTTCACCTTCAAATATTCTCTCTCGCTTCTCCACAATCCCTTATTCCCCTCGCCATGACCTCACACAGACATTGTGCCGCTCGGTCCCATTCACGGACTATAAACGCTGCATTGAAAATTTTCTTCGATATCCTACAATCTTTCATTTTTCTTCCCCTAAAAGGATCTTATCTTTCCCCTTTCCAAGTGCCTAATTAATTAGTCTAATTACCTTTTTCTACGAGCGCCAATGCATGGATCATAGCATAGTTAGGACAAGCCCTGAATTTTAACATAAATCAGATATGAGCTCTCCTGTAGCTGGTGCGGTAAGTATTATAAATATGACTCCGCGATATCTCAAGTGGATTTACCAATATACTTATATAATATACAATACATATATTATACATGTTTATATAATACCAATTATTTCTTCTCAAACTTCCTACACTTTTTTCAATATTAAACTGCTTTACTTAGTAATTAGCCAACTGAACTTTCCTGTCTAATTGCTATCATCCTTAATGAATATTATTTGGATTCAACAGCTAACACTTCTCAGATCTGAAGAAGAACTGAGTCCCATCTACATCTACATAGTACCCTGCGAGCCACCTCTAGGGTGTTTGGCAGAGGGTGATCAATCACCAGCATGCAAGTCCCGATCATGTATGATATATTTCACTTGAAATGTTTCCACTAATTGGCAATTTTAACTCAATATATGTCCATAATATTGTGAAATTAAATTTTAATGAGCACAGTATTTCATTTTAAATGTTTTCAACAAATTGAAAATCGCTCTCTTCAAAGGGAGTCAGGTTTTAAGTTGTCACTCGGCGATTAGGGTGCTCGTGAAGCCATATTTCGCTACTAATCAGCATGTAACCAACATGGAGTCGACAAAAGAAAATTAAATATGAAATGCACGCACTGATGGGTGACAATTAGGTTGTCAGGACTCCCTGATACCACACCTCATAAAATAGCCCGTCCTGTAGTCGAGTTGCCCTGTTCCAGCCTTATTTTCACGCTTACTCTTCTCCCTGCTCCGACACGGCAATCCCTTATCCCTTGACTCACAAGCCCCATGTTCCAAATGCAGAGGGAGAACTTTTGATACAATTCATGCACTCTACACGAATCCTCTTTTTTACCAGGACGAATTTTTTGGTCCCAAGTCAAAATCAGAAAACTCATTTCATAAAAGCAGTGGCAGAGGTGGAGTGGAGGAGGGTGAGAAGGAGTGAGGAGGACACTGGGACCTTTTCTCGCTGGGGGCGAATCCGAGGATATGAACTACAATTTCTCCCTTGCTGCGCACCCACCCCACACATCCACCTGCTAGCACCACCACCTTATCGATTGAGTAGGTAACATAAGTTGTGCCAAAGGTATCCTTATACCACTCCCTTATGGGCTTTAGATTTTGATGTAAATGAACCCGGTACTGATGGTGATGATGGTAAATCAAAACTCACGTAGTTAGGGAGATAATCTAGAAGTGAGAACTAAATTTCGGAGACGCAGGTGTGCAGAAATAAAGAAATCAAGAGGAATAAAGTTCTTTCGTCGCACAGCTATAGTATAATTGAAGCTACATTTATGCAGCACTGAAGTACGCTACCCTTATTCCATCTTCCTTTGTAAGGAATATCGGGATCGCGTCTCAACTATTTACTCCCTAAAATGGTTATCGTGTTTACGTCGGTGAAAATAATTCTGAGATCAACAAAACTACTAGTACGAGAGCTGGTGATTGGCGGAGTCAGCCACAGAAACTTGTCGGCATTTAAGGCTCCCAGCTGGCCCTCCTGACCATTCCCCACAGGACTTATAGGAAGTTAATAAAAGTGATGGAAGACGAGGGCGCGCGAACATCGTAATGCCGAATGAATGCATGCTCTTTTTAGGTCAAGCAATTACTAAGTTTGAGTTTCCCATACACGGATATAGCAAACATACTTTGAGAAAATGGCGCCTGGGAACCGCTGTACCGCCTGAAATCTCATATGCCTACCTTTTTTAGTAATGCACCAAACCTAACTATGCGCCCGTGGAAAGTTGATATCTTCGTTCGAAAATGCGTGGTTTTGCAGAAAAAATTAAAAGGATTCAAAGTTTTATTTCATGCATAGACTTTTAATCGAAGGAATCTTCACAAAAAATAATATAGCAAATGCTAGGTCTAGGTCGGCGCAGCATATTCTTGGCTAGCCAGAGGTTGTCGCATACACTTTGCAGATACAAAATTCAGCCAATATTATGGTCTTCCGTCGGAACACTCGAAATAATCAAAGAAGGATCAATACCAAAAGAAAAACCCATTGCCTTGGGGGCATATTCTACATTTGAAGACCACGGAATCCAATCTCACAAGACTTAACTCAAAACTTAACTTATTCAGAAATATGATGGCTATAAAATTGAAATAAATTCACAAAAACGATTACGATAATAGACCAAAGATTGATTACTACCAAACTTAACAATCTTAATTACTAAAAATCTTATTTCACGTATTTGAATCATGCACTATATAAAACCGCAATGTAGTGATTTTTTCGTCCAGCTTTAGCAATTAATAATTTCTCAGTAGACTCGACATAGATTAAACCATAGAGAGCAAACTATGGACCACCCGCCTCACAGCAACGCGGGGACGGCGTCCCCGGGACACGCTATTTGAATCTAACAGACATCTCTTTCGACTATGTCCGAATGGAGCGCAGAAAAATATTAGGAGCGTACAAAATGGCGACATCTCCTCACCAATGCTTATCTTGATTCTCTCCTTACCAATGAAGCGCAGTAAAACATGAGGAGCCTGCTGACTGGTGACCCTATTGCAAAACGTGTTTTCCGACTGAGCAGGTAAAAATTTACACCGAAGCCAGAGAAAGTAAAAAAAAAATATCGAAGACACGAACGAAGAGGTAAAGAAGAAAAATGCATGACGGAGAGTGGGGGACGAACTTATGAAGATGATCCAAACATGCGGATCATGGCGGAGAATAAGACGTCGGAACTCACAACACTACCCCTTCCCTCGCCCTTTCACCTTAATCTCCCACGCTACTCGGGCTGTCCCAAAAAGTTGCGGAGACAAGGAGAATAGAATCACCAGGCGTCAAAGAGATTCATCTACCTTCATGCGGGCCTCCTCTCATCCACGACATCCAACCAAGGATAGAAAACTCTCCTCCTGTCGAGAAACCGACCGAAGATTCTAATGATTTTCTCTAATGGACCGATACCTTTTTGCTCCCGGTGGGAGAATTACATGAGCGCGTTCCGAGGGCAAAAAGCATCCACAGCGAGTTCAAATGAATGCAAAGGGGGCGGAGGGCTACGAGGGAGGGCAGGATGAGAGGGGAGGGGAGGAGAAAGGGAATCGCAAGAGTGGATATGCTGAGAGGAAGAAAAAGAGGTCATGCATGGATGAGGACACGTCGAATTCGAGCAGCAGGAGTATTATTTTATTCCCGAGACAGCATAAACGCCATGCACACCTTGCATCATACAAAAACTAAGACTTCAATACCTTTAAGAATTGCCAATAGTGCGCAAATGCTTTAAGAAAATTGGTGTAGCAAGAAAATGAACTAAAAAAGTGGTCGAATATCTGTCTTATATTAGAAGTATTATAACGTTTATGATTGATTTGCATGCAGAATTTACGAAGTATTCTGGCAATCTCTGCTCCCTTCACGTACTTCCTTCTTCAATTCACAAGAAGGCATACACCCTTTCATTATATATTGCACTAATGTTTAATAATAATTTAAACTGTGTTACCTATAAACTATAGAGAAGAAGATCATAAAATACATCAACATAATGCCCTCTGAGCCACCTCTAGGGAGTTTGGCAGGGAAAGGGTCAAAATTGCTCCAATTCAATCAAGGAATAAATAAATACCGAAAAAGAATGAAATACTTTATTGAACGCAATACCTCAGGAAAACTCTGGCGAATGCGAAACAGCGTGGCTGGGCGATTGAGTGAGGGATGCAAGAGGGTGCACTCCTCGCGGTATCTGCACACGCGCGTGTAGCCTTGGTCCGGCCACTCCCCTCCCACCAGCCCACGCCGCAAGACCAACTCAAGGCAGCGACGCCCTTCCACTCCACCTCCTTCAGTCTCTTTAAGGGTCTTCAATTAAGGCTTCACTTCATGGCGGACGCAGATGACAGCCCAGCCTCTTTCACGCGAGCATGCCCGACCCACCGCCCTCACGCGCCAGACCTCATCGGGGACGCTCTTCATGGATTCCTCCCATCTATAGCATACCACGAAGCAGATCGACCGCTCCCACCTCAACACACGATGCTTCGTTTGCGAAAATGTCACGATACGACGTTCCTTGCCAGGAACTCAATTGTCAATTCTTAGTCCAAGAGAGCATTCATAGTTTTCGGTGAGTTCTCCGCACGGGGCAAAGTAAGAAAAAGAACACACACAATAATTGCATCACCATAAGGGAGCAAAAATAAAACAAAATCACGGATTGAGAGACGATTTATATTGATTGAATGTAGAAATTTTTTGAAAGCAAGATGAGACACCTTGAATTCAGTATCAATGCCAGCAAAACTCTTCATTGACTTATGGTGAATTATACATGTATTTTCGTCCGTTTTACATTTCCGGGATAAAACTGTGCTCCTTTTCACTTTAAAATTCAAGGTATAAATATGCTTTTACCTAACCAGATGATTTAATAATATCATCTCCAGTCTCTCGCCTGCAGTTAAAAAATATAAGGCGCGAAGTGATTTGCTTAGAGATGAAAAACCAAAAGAGAAGTGATCTGTTCCTAGAGAATAATTAATTATTTTTTAAGTGAACAATTTGGTTATAATGGTTTAAAACGGAAGTCGCGAGTTAATGTAAAATACTATGATCTCAGTTGCCTGTTATTATTCCACTTCCTCCCCATCATCGTGGCATGCGGTTTATGTACCTGCACCCCATCTATTAATCCTGCTCTTTCTTCTCTATCCTTCCGTAAATCATGAATCATCATTTAACACCTATGCCATGTTTAAGCGAAAGTATCTGAAAAATTATTCTTCTAAAACTGATGCCCATGCTCACTATTAAACACTTACCATGAACTGACCTTTTAGGTGAATAGCAAAACAAGTGGAGGCTCAACTGTTTCCACACAGCTGGGCGACGTACCATAGCAATCGACGGTAGTTTCATCTTACGTTTTCTGACGGCAGTAACTTACCTGTAAAGGAAAGAAAAAATTGCAAATTCAACACCAGAAAGCAGAAAAACGGTATCATAATACAAAAACCTTCATACTATACCACTAATAAAATATAGTTACAAAGAGAGCGACATACCTAGATTATAAGGGGCCACCAACATCAATAGAATTGAACAACAAAAAAGCTTCTTAAATTTTATCATATTTGTATCCTAAAATACTCCAGCGACGACAGTTAAAAGAAAAAAAGAACAAATTCGAGAATACAATCCGAATTTTAAACCTTCCTCGTTCCTTTTACGATGGATGAAAACGAAAATTTCCTTTCACCGATGTATTTATTAACTTCCCTTTCCCTGATACAAGGGCAGTGGCGATTTCCAAAGAATTCCCTTTTACTTGCCACTTTATTTAACTCTACGTATTTGCACAGCGACGTCATTTCAGCGGAATTTAATTTGTGAACACGCATCCACTCGCTAGAAAAAATAACGGTCAAATATTTGAGGTAGAAAACTCTGACTCACCCCCTCCGATATCCAAATATAAATATCTCACGGAAAAATGGGAGGAAATAGCATTTCACGCCACGAAAGCTACCTCCACCGTCCAATCATTTACGAACGCATGACATATTTCACGCACCGAGGCCTCCCGCCAAATAACCTACCACCCTAATGAACGGGCAAATATTTGTAAATATTAATGGGCTTCACACCTTTCGAATACTCTTGGTTGCCTTTTTTGCATAAATTTTGATCCGTGACCATCGGAAATCGTTTGTATACTAACTTTCTGAGTCGTTACGAAATTAGTACCACTATATAGCTACGGTACGTACCGTGAGTCTTGCAAAATAAAATAATTAAAATTTATAAATTTATGGACATAAGCTTAGAGAAGCTATGATATTCCATACTTGTTCCTACCTCTCCCTGTAATCATACCTTCCAGTGGAACCAAATAAATTTATAAATTCAAATTAGACCTATCTGCAAATGTATTACGTACACTGACTTTGGTGACCTTATGATTAAAGCAGACGACTAACGACCACAACCCTAATATTGAGAGAACGGAGAAACAGAAAACGGAACATAGGTACCGAAACCAACCGTAAAAATAAGAATAGGTGATATAGTTGTGAATACCATCCTATGACATCCTCCCAACGCAAAATGAAACTATTCTATTCTACTACTCATTCCACTAACCTAACCATACGCTTTACTTCACCCATCCTGTACTCTTAATAATAAATATAAAATCTCCCATATCGGCAGTTTAATCGTGAATTTATAGAGCAGCTTTAAAATTCCTATCCCAGAGAGAACCCGAAGATGAGTGACAGGGAGCAATATGAATAATTCCGAACGCCTGTGCGCTAGGAGCAGGGGAGAGAAAGGAAATAGACCTTCGCATTGAAAAACGACGGATGAACAGCTCAAACGTTCAAGCACGCAAATGTAAAATACCTCTCCTTCACTTAGAAAACACAAAAACGATTCACAAAACAATTCGCTTCCCTTTGGAATCTTCGCTGGAATTCTCGCCCGCCACTTAAAGCAAGTTTCGCTTGCACTTGGTTATCTTTTGTACATCTGAGCACAATAAAGTGACTCAATTTGGACTTCAAAAGGCTTGAAACAAGACATCTCGACACCAGGAGCAGGAAAGACAAAGAATGTCAGGCGATGGAAAACTATTACAGTATGGCAAGATTACCGAAGAAGGGTGAAAATGAATGGAATGGCATTCACCAAAAACCCGTGCAGCACTATACAGTGCGGATACTGGGACACATAGGAGGGAGGACGAGAAAAGACTGGGAGGCGCTCAAAATGTGGCTGTGTAGAAGAATGATGAAAGTGAAGAGGATGGGAAGAAACAGGAACGACGAAGTGCTGGACATGGTGGGTGAGGAGAGGAAGCTTTTAGATGAGATACGGAGGAGACAGAAGGTAGGGATGGGAGAAGTACTTAGCGGGGAGAGAATGTTGCAAACCGTGCTCGATGTCAGAATGTAAGGAGGGCGAGGTACATAAAGGAAGCAGAGATAGGATTTCTTGAAAAAATGAAAGGAGAAGGTCTTACTGTGAATTGAAGAGGGAGGTCAAAGTTAAAGTTGGAAACAGGCTGGGATAATTTACAAAACGCTCCACAACTGGTAGGATACTTTAATATTTATAATCTAAAAAGACAGAAATTCAGTAATCAAAACCTGATCTAGCTCTCCTCCTATGCCGCATTCATCATCCAGGCGAACACTGCGAACGGATGAGTATAAAAATATTATTCTAACAAGCCTCCCGAAGCGTAAAATAAAACACCGAAACCCCGAAATATATTTCAGGCAACATAGCCAACGCCAATCCAAGACGGCCTCGAGCAAAATAATTGGAAATATGCACTATCTCGCCTGCCTCATCCAGCTAGCACACATTTGAGATACGTCCGGCCGTTCCGAATCCACTCCCTCTTTAATTTTGGTGCCTCGAAAGAGAGGACCCTGGGGAGGAAACGGCGGCCCTGAATGGGTGGGGGATGGAATCTCACCCTCGTGCACCATGCAAATAACAACCTCCGTGCGGAGCGGCGATAAGGTGATTCACGGAAACTCGACCCCTCCTGCACACACCGGAATAAGGCATACGGAATCCTCGACGGGAGAAGATGGGAAGAGAATCAAAATATTTCAACAAATTCCGCGGGATATGCAGGCGAAAGCGGGCTCCACCGCCGCGGGGATTATCACGGCGCAAAATTAAAATCCACCGAAGCTGACGAACCGCGAGCTATACGTGGGTTTTCATTTTATCGCCTCCACGGAGAACGTAACCAAATCTGCGGCTACGCAAATAAAGACAAATAAAAATTCACCGAAAAAAAAGCCAGCGACACTGCCCCCATATCCAGAAAGGCCGGATATCAAAACTTTTTCGTATATACTACATATATCGCCCCTATTCCTCCGGCCAATCTCGATTCACGGCGTTAAGGTTGCTGCTCTCTTTTTTAGTTGCGTAAAAAAAAAACGCGCACGAAGAGTGGAAGTCCCACTTCGGATGTCCTCTTTCGCGACGTCGAGGCTCGAGGTGGTTGATTAAATTGCCTCCCAAGTCGAGAGGTAATACGCAGAAGAGGAAATCTTTCTATTTCACCGTATCCCATTATTCAATCATTATCCTTTCGATTTCATGGAAATGACGGAGGATCAATGAGATCAATGACGGCAATCAAGAGCAGAAAAGATGCGATAATGGGTAGGTGTAGGTAATTAATATGGAAATGTAAGGTTACATACATTGGAAACCTAATTATGAGATCGTTCAGATGAAATCAAAATAAGCATAAAAATGCTAAGCACAGCATGGCGTCACATTTTACTAAAATCTTGAAAATCGAAAGAATTTAACAAATGAAAACGAGGACATTTCAGGGCACTAAAAATAAATAGAAACGATAGCGCGGTTCGCCACATAGGGATTCCACTTCTTTCACATTACATTCATTCGGCTATTTTCTCATAACTTAAAAAGGAAAATATGCTAAAGTTAACGCCCACTTTTCATGAGTTAGTGACGTCATCAAAGTTCTGATTCATTAAGTCGTTCAGAGAGACCAAATCTTTGATGGATAGAATCGCTCATGAGACTACTCATGTCAAATAACCACGTGACACGAATGCGCGAGGCCGAGAAGTGGCGGGGAAGCTGTGAGCCACTCGGCCAGAGTTAGTGACGTCATCAAAGGGAAAAGACCGTCGATATTTCGCCGCTAAAAGCTCGTGAAGTTTGCAACGGATCGAACAACGGAAAAATCCAGTTCTCTTTACTTATCAATCTCTGCTGGTATCTACAGTAGGTAATGATAAAATGGCGACAGAGGGCATTAAACTAGTCGAATTTCCGTGATTGATTTTGATCAAGCCTTTTATCTACATATCTGACAACTAAATATCAAAGCTTGCAATCTTCACCAGAATATGTCACCCTTCATCTGAGCCAAAATTACATCGGTGATAGGATAAGGTATTGATATCCCACGATGAGAAATTGTATTTCACTACTGCAAACAACGACTATTGTCCTCAATTCGTTAAAGTTTTCAGTGCAAAAAACATGTTTCACATTACGCCTTTTACAAACACTGAAATTCCGATGAACCCCTTACTAGTCACAAATTTCATACAAGTTTAGAGAGAAGTCGTGCGCTAAAAATACAGCAGTCATTTATGAATCACTAATTCGCTGGGTTCCGCTTCAAACAATACAAAATACTTAACTACGGACGGGAGAGGAATATAATTCACGAATGAGAATCGCAAGGTGAGAACAACTGCTGAATTGAGGAGGAAGAACTTTTCCCGTGGGAATTAGAGACGGATTAAAAGGCACAAAAAAGGTTCGACATTATCGGATTCACATGGCCAGCCCCACTCCGCAGGATACGTGTTAGCAACGAATAGAGGCGCGTTAAGATTCTCAGACAACTATTCAAAAATTTATGCCGGAGCTCTATCATTCCATTATTAAGTCGAGTCCCGGGCGTGGGAAGGAGCGGATAGCGTGACGGCAGAAGGAGCGGAACCAGACGAGCTAGACGTCTGACTACGCGGCGAGACGAAGTGTGTCTTCACGCAAGCGTCGCTCTGAAAAATGTGATTCAATCCCCACCTTCACGTGTTACGCTTCGGCAGCCTCACTCAATGGGGTGGGAAATAGACGTATCTTAAAGCAATAAGTCAATCTTCCTGAGGGTCGAAGCGTCCGGGGAAGAAAAAAAGGTGTCTCTCTGCGAGAACCTTTATGAGATAAATAAAATCGGCAAAAAAAAACGTTCACATCCACGATCAATGACCAATGACCATCTATTATCTGAACACCACTTGTCTGACTGTCTGAAGATGTAACTCCACATTCATTTCAAGATAAGGAAATTAAAAAGTGACACGCAATTAAGTCAATAACAACCACAAAAGTGAATTCTCAAAATTCAAGGAAGAAGCGGCGTTGATTGACATTTATTTTTTGCCACATTTACGTTCGAACGAACATTCCTAAACGGGATATGAAATTCCTGATTGAGAAAGGGGAAAAACCGTTTGGAAATTGACGAGGATCGCCAAAGACCGTTAAGACTGGATTAACTATAACCGTTCGCCAAAACGAAAATTGGCACATACTCGCAAAATATCGTCATTTTGACTAGAATTTGAACGCAGGAGATAACCTAAAAGACCAACTAATGACAGGCAATATTTAATATGTATGATAGTAGGATCAAGGAAAAAAATTACATTATATCTTCTAATGACAACGGCAGAATGATGCGGAAAATTTTGATTATCCGTTGAAAAGTAATAAAAATAATACCTCAACAACTTATTCCTTCATGAGTGAATCATAGGAGAACAAAGAAACACTATCAAAGGATCAAGGCTCGGCATTATCACATTCACCGACGAACTTCGGAAAAAAAATTAAACGCAGACCTTTCATTCACACACACGCCCCACGAGAAGGCGCAAAGAAACTGCAGAAAAGATCTGAGCCTCACCTTTCAAAGGATGATACACCAATTAGCGTTATTCGCTAATAAGGAAGGATTTTTTTTACTGAGGATCTCCCCACTTTCTTCCGGGAAGGCTTACACAGCTCTCAGAGCAAAACGACACCATCCGTCAGCATGAGAGCAGGAACGTTAGGTCACTGTTATCTCCTTTTTTTCCTCGAGTAATTACGAAAATGGATGAGGATTACTTAGGGCACACGAGGATGGAAAGGGAGTTATTATGAGTCGCGGGGGCGTACAGGGGATTAGCTGCCCGAGCAAGGACGATGCCAAGAGGAGGCAAGATCAAAAAAGCAGGGAGCTGCACGCTTACGTAATTATCGGAGTTGGCCTCTCTTCAGCGGGGAAATTGAATTTGGAGAAGAGGGAGCAGGCAGGGAGTTGGGAGGTGGGTCCGCCACTCATGCCTCTTCTTTTTTTCTCCCGCAGCACAGGGAAGTACGAGAGAAAAGAGAGCACACATTTCTGGTTTCAAAGAGAGGACGACGAGTGGCTAAGACTAATTCCAACCAACCCCATACGCCGGGGACTCGGGTGACACACTTCCGCAGGTGATGTTTGGGAGGGAACTGTTAGGAGAGAGCACTGCAATGTGTGTGCCTCTCATCAAGGGGCAATGCCACACTGACTGCAGAGACAAAACGCGTCTTTTAATGCGAAAACGAACATCATCATCTCACTTCACTACTCGATTCATTGTTAATCTACTAAATTTAATTCATCCCCATTACAAGAGATAAGGCTCGGTTTCACTCCCTATTATAATAAGGACGATTACTCAGAAAAAAATACTTTCAAATTTTCCATGAAAAACAACTTAATCGGTATCATAATTTGATATTAAGAACCCAGGGATAGAACCGCGGACTTCAGCATTCCAAAGGTCAAAATCACCAGCTCCTATGTGTCCCTTTCGTTAATAATCTTCTAGGAGACATTTACATATAGACATGGAGTAATATTACTTACATATACATAGAAACCGCAATGCTCTGGTATTGTAAATTGTAGGCTGAGAATCGCTGACCATGAGCAAGTCAATTAATATTAAAATCAATCCGAAATACACTCCAGGTGCACAAGATGTCGGTACAGAGAAGAATGCCCGTTAAATGGACGCAGTAAATGAGGAGGGCATGGAAGGTGAGAAAATAATATTCAAACGATAAAAAAAGAAGGATGAAGGGTTTGGCGAGTACTTAACAGCGGTGTGATGCTCAAAATCCTAGACGGAAGAATGCTTAAAATCCTAATGGGAAGAATGTCTAGTAGACAGAGATGAGCGAGGATGAGAATGGTTAAATTATATTTACATTCCCATTGTCTACTTATCACACTCACCTTCTGCCCCTTATGAGGACGCAGAATGATAGTGATAATATCGAGCTGTGAAATTGCACTGAAAGATGGAGAGGTGAGTGGGTAGCGGGAATTGTTATCATAGTCATAATTCACAGTGTCCGGCGATATCTGGTGGAAATGTTTTATATCCAACTAAAATGGTAACCTTCCACACAATTTTATTTACTAAAGTACCGACTCGGTTTCGACACGTAGTGTCATTATCAAGGTACAAATTTGGCTTTCCAAGTTCTATATATACCAAGTTCTTTCTCTTGCTGGACTATATATATAGAACTTGTAAGGTCAAATTTGTACCTTAATAATGACACTACGTGTCGAAACCGGGTCGGTACATAAGTAAATAAAATTGTGTGGAAGGTTACTATTTTAGTTTATTCTCATGTTATTATAGTATTCTACCGATTAAGGTAGGTTTCCATGGAGTACTAAAGAAGCAATCTGGGATCCTCCCTTTCCTTCCGGCACTGCCTTCTTCAATTCACTGTAAGACCTAATCCCCTTCAATCCATCAAAAAATCCTATTCTGAGTAGCGAGGATAATGAGAAAATTTGGAGTACCATCCTCCACGTTAACCTACATTCATATTCATAATGATGGTCCTAAATTAGACTAGGGAGAGCGAAGGCTGGAAGTGATGATGTGAACTGATGGTGGGGTGGATGGACGAAGGGTATGACTCACACGGCGCCTTAGCGTGAGAGGAAAATATGCTAGTGGCGTCAGGTGGAGGAGGAACGGAAGGACGAGAGGGGAGGGCTCCCTCTCTGACACGCGAATGAAGCCATTCAAACTTAGTTCCGGTTTGCAACCCCCCCCCCCCCCCCTCACACTTCCCTCGCCCGTACCCAGCCGCAGTTCCGTAAACACGATGACGTAATCGCCGGAGGGGATGGACAGGAAGGAGACGGATCTCCTTTTGAAGGGAAAGTGGGAGGATGGTTGGCCGTAGGCGGATGGAGGCGTAACGAGGAGCAGGCCCAGGAGGAACTCTGTGTTGCGGGGGAGTATTTCTGCAATAATATACCACATGGAAATCATCTGGATCAGAGGAGACGTTTGTGAACGAGGGTATAGAGGGCCAAAGCAGGAGAAAACAGAAACACGATGCGATGATATCCGTGAAATTTGGCTGAGGGAATTCCTCTGGATTTGTGATCAGTTATTTATTCGTAAATACTGTTGAATATTATTTTGTTCGTTGTTGGTTACGTTTAGCTTAATATTGGTAAATTATTCTCTTGTTATCCTCTGTCCTCTGCATTTGGTCTCGTGCTGTTTTTGGACTGAATTAAATAAATAAATTTAAAATCCCTCAATTTTGAAAATTGTACTCAGTATACGAATATTGTTATTATTATAGTATTCTACCGATTAAGGTAGGTTACCATGGAGTGTTCAAGAAGTGATCTGGAAGCCTCCCTTTCCTTCCAGCACTACCTTCTTTAATTCACTGTAAGGCCTACTCTCTTTCAATCCATCTAAAAATCCTATTCTTTTCCTTCCCCTCCCTCGTTTCCCTAACATTCTACCCTTTAACACCTTTTTCAAAATCCCCTCCCCGCTAAGCACTAACTCCATCCATCCATCCACACGAATATTATAGACAGCAAAAAAGCTACCAGGGATGTCTGTGGTCCATGGCATGCTGAAATCCCATCTTCCTACAGTAAGAATTTCTTTCCCAGTAATCTTAACTGTGCGATAATAAACTACTAATAATAGCGATAAACATTCAAGAGAATATTTTGAGGAAATCTGGAACAACATCCAAATGGACGCATTTTTTTATTGTATGACGTCATCCAGTAAACTGGGAATCTCTGCCAGACCTTTTCTTCCACGAGATGAGAGATTATGAAGGCAGCGTTAGAAGTAGATTATATGTATTGTAGCCTACTACCTTATGTATTATACCTTAATGAATATTTCTGAATTTTCTTATTATTTCTAACAGTATGTTTTGTACGTTCTAGCTTTATTGGCAAATAAAATTATAAGTAGTTCGCAAGTTTTGCCTTTGCATGAATGTGGTGGTATAATTTGTTCGTATGCGCAACGTTTTTTGGACCGTGTGATGGGCATGTGGGAATCCAATTGCATGCTGGTGATTGATCACCCCCTGCCAAACTCCTTGGAGGTAGCTCGCAGGGCATTATGTAGTTGTAGATCCGACGTAAAAATTTCCTTCCTCTGAACATCACACTCTCCTTCCCCCTCTAATGATTCCCGTCAAACCTCCTCGATAATCTTCACTATTATACACACATCTATATTATTGACAAACACCTTGGAGGAGGCTCGCACGTAATTATGTAGATGTAGATTATGTAGATACCCCAGGTTCTACTTCTGCGACTCACCTTACACCCTCTGATAGTATATTACTCACTCACGGTCTCCATCGTCTTCTTGTTTCTTTTCCTCTCCTAGCACCGCTTCTTCCCCGTTTAATTTCAAGACAAATCTCAAATGCTTATTGAGTCCTCTCTTTTTGCCCCACACAGATCCAGACACTCACTAATTTCTAACATCTGACAGGAAATTGAGAACAGGGTTTATACGATCAAAGCTATCATAATATCACATCTGGTTGCGATGTGTTCCATGTAAACTTTACCTTAACGGTAGATCACCTGTAATAATATAACCAGTAAAAATAGTATTGGTGGATTCAAAAGAAAAAAAATTATCACTAACATATACAGATAGATGTGTGTGAATGTCTACCAGGGCTTGGAGGGGAAAAAATTAATATAATTTTCTATTCGGGCCGCAGGCATGTTGCTATGACGGAGGGATGTGAAGAAAAGCCTCCTGCTTCACAGGCCCCGCGGGGTGATACAGGAGGCGTGCTGTTCCCTTGGTCGAATGATATTTTTTTCAACGGTGTGGGATTCAACGAGCCACCGAAAAAAAGACTGCGGCGACCACATCCCGTGATTAAAAGTTTGGCAAGGGCACGATAAATACAGGAAATAGGGGGGCGGTGGGAGAAGGGTAAACAAGAGGGAGGAGGAACACGACCGCCCCCGCGATTCGAGGGAACGCATGTCCAGCGGTATTTCTGGATCCGTCACCGATTCTACCGCGGAGTTTCACGTTTTGATGTCTACGTAAGAAATAACAGGGAACACACCTGTTTCTGAAACGGAAAGAGGAAGCAGTCAGGAGAGGTAACGTTGGGATCGTCTTAAACCGCATGGATAACTATCGCCCCTAAAAATCCACACTTATGGTAAACGTGTAACATTTGCACTCCAAAATAACGCACTAATTACGTCCATAACATTTGCGCCACCCTTAAGCGAGTCGTAGCCAGCAAATTTTGGTGAATGATGATTTTTCTGAGACGCTGCCTCCTTTTTCATGCAAAAATTTCGCTCATTCAGACTTCTACGGCAAATGTCATACATCTGCAAAATATCGTGGAGCATAAAAAGTACGTTTTCACTAACATGCGATTGTATTATGTTTTTATAGCACTTTTATTTATTATAGTAGTATTCTACCGATTAAGGTAGGTTTCAATGGTGTACTAAAGAAGTGATCTTGGAGCCTCCCTTTCCTTCCAGCGCTACCTTCTTCAATTCACTGTGAGGCCTACCCCCTTTCAACCTATCTAAAAATCCTACTCTTTTCCTTCCCCTCCCTCGTTTCCCTAACATTCTACCCTCTAACACCTTTTTCAACATCCCCTCACCGCAAAGCACCAACTCCATCCATACCCTCTGTGGATACCAAATACCCCATACCAAAAATACCAACACAATGAGTATCAACGACTGAATAAGTCAAAGTTAAGCGTATGCAAAAATATATATTCATACCAAACTCCCCAATATCATTCGCCGTATGTAATAAGCCGGAGAGCGCCAAATATTTATTATTATAGCATTCTACCGATTAATGGTAGGTTTCCATGGAGTACTAAACAAGTGATTTATGAGCCTCCCTTTCCTTCCAGCGCTGCCTTCTTCAATTCACTGTAAGGCCTTATCCTTTTCAATCTATCTAAAATCCGTATTCCCCTTCTTCCCCTCCATCGTTTCCCTAACATTCTAATCTCTAACACCATTTTAAACATCCCCTCCCCGATAAGTATTCCCTCCATCCATACATTCTGTCTCCTCCGTACCTCATCTAAAAGCTGCCTCTCCTAGCCAACCATATCCAGCACTTCGTCGTTCCTTTTCCTCTCCGTCCATTTCACCTTCTCCACTCTTCTCCATACCCGCATCTCGAATGCCTCCAATTCTCTCTCTTCTTCTTTCCTCAGTGTCCACGTTCCCGCACCGTAGAGAGCTACACTCAAGATCAAACTCTTCACTAGCACTTTTATTAACCGTGAAAAATTTTCAAAGCTAGCGCAACCAACGAGAACTATTCGAAAAATCTCTACGATGGGTAAGATAGAAATTGATAGTTACGAAGGAAAATGAAGCCAAGCAATTATTGGCATTCCAGATGCTCACAACACAACATGCTTTGATTGATTTAATTACCCAATTCCTGGGAGATTCTTTGGTTCGCAGTAGGAAGCGAGGATGGATGCAAACAGCACCTAGCGATGGTTGGCTCGCTCGGGACGGCGTCATCCGGATTCGGCGGTGTCACAGCCGCGGTGAAGGGCGCGTGGTCCATGCAAATGAACTGGCCTACATACAGAGCTGCGGCGGTCGGAATCAAAGCGAGGTCTGCCCGAAGGGGTCGATACCGCAGACAGCGTGAGTCGGTTCTGAACCTTTGATTCTGCCCGTTTGAACAATTAAAGCCGATTATAATCCCATTAATACAACGCGGGTAGGATATATACATGTGCATTACGCTTCGCAAGCCCCTCCTCTCTTCGGAGAAGGGAATCCATGGGATTCATAGCCTCAGGAGATTCCTTGATTGGGAAGTGTTATGGGCAGGAGAGAATAGGCAAGCGGCGGACCATCTCCCTTACGGGGTAACTAGTTTGCCACGTGCCTCCACTACCAAAACCATGAGCTAATGGAGATAGTATGGTGATGGATTTGGCTGATTTGGCGTGTCACGACGTTATGATTATAGTTGGGTCGATGACTCACGACTCTCAAATTTTTTTTGTACGGAAGGGTTTAACTTATTCGCTGAATTTGTGCAGAACCATTAGATTTCGAATAAAATAATTACAATTTGGGATAACAGATCATGAATGCTCCTGATATACTGTTGAGAAGTAATACACAGATCCTATGTTTCAACCATATGTAATTCATAAAATTTTATGAAACAGAACGCATCTGCTTAGCGAAGAGAGATCAGATTTTATAATATGTCTTAACTGCATCTGCAATCTGCAATATCTGCAATAATTTGCGAGTTAAAAAAAGCGAACGAATTTCATTAAATCATCAAATCGCTAACTACTACCGGTTATGGCCTTTATTACAGTGGATACTAGCTGACAAGGAAACGATACCACCCCTTGAAATGCAACATCCCCGCCTTAAGCCTACAAAAAGCAAACACGTCAATTCAAAATCGAATTCAAGATGCAAGAATTCGAAAAAAAGGAATAGAGATCCATTCTGAGGTGATGAAGAATAAGTGCTCAGTGATGGAGAAATATACCAGCAGAAAAGAATTTTTATTGATTTTCTTTAATTCTCACTGAAGCGACTTTCTGAATATGACTTTCGGTTCTTTGACTCGACGACTTTATAACGGGCTAATGTCGCTTTCACGATTATTTTGGCATGGCATTCATTCCCGTTTGACGTGATGAAATACATGTTTCATTATCAATGATGATTAACTGCGGCGAATATAATAGCGCTTTCCCAAAATAACTGGGCAAAAGTACAATTATATTTTATTTCAATGCGTAGAACTTCCACCATCGGTTGAATCAAACTGAATCGGTTGAATTTACTACAATAATTCTTCAAAGTATTCTAATGGTTACGGTACGATTACATGGCGCACAAATCACTACAGCTTCCTGAGTTTAAAATCAGACTAATAAATAAATAGAGTAGGCATTCTACCGGTGAAGATTGGCGTTAAATGGAGCGTTTTGCGAGTTACCTTTGCCTGAAAGCATAAATTTCTCCCTTCAATTCGCCATAAAGCCAACTCCCTTTCATTTAATCTAGGACTCTTCTTCATTTCCTCCCCTCGCTTATCGAACATTCTGCCTTCCAGCTCGGTTCTTAACTTCCACTCACCTCCTGCGCTCGTTTCATTCAACCCATCTGTCTCCTCCGTATCTCATTTAGAAAAAAAATCAGACTAGAGAGTTAAAATTTGCAATTCTTGATAATTCGCATTAAATGTGAATCCTTCCTTTCATACTCAACTTGCCTTACACGTCTTCTTCTTAATTATTCCAGGGCACTCGTTTTGGCTCCATGATTTCTACTCCGTACAGGCTCGGCCAAAAGGAAGCGTTTCCAAGATTGCAAAGAACACGAAATGCACTACTCCACTCCATCATAGAATAGTATGAATTTCATAAAATAATATGTGGTAGTCATTTCGGGTGAACCCAACGGACACCCCACACCTCCTTGAAGTGCGAGGTGATTTACCTTTGCAGGTACAGGAAACGGCCCCCCTACCCTGAATGGGCGATGTTCACACGCCTGTGGCTTAGTTCGAGGTGAGCTCTACCCTCACCTAACCGGTTTGAATAACTGAGTGAGTGACAATCATTCGTATGCTAGTACCAACGCATAGTACGAACCCCTCATCAATAAGTCCACAACTTAGAATGCATAACCTCAACCAATTCAATTAAGAGAGCGAAGATTACAAGAACTTAGAAGCACGCTGAGGAATGAAGAGATAAAAATTAGAGGACCACGAGGTCTTTATCTTGTACATGTATTCACTTTTAAATTAGCGACGCTTTCTGTACTAACAAGGCAGAGATAGGGTCTGTCACTTAGCAGAATGGAATTTTCGACGCAATATTTTATCAAATTACAGGGTACGATTAAGTGCGTCGCTAATATTGTAAGCAAAATAACATGCGCGACGCCCGCACATAAAGAGGGGACAGGAATGGATGCAAAAACGAGAAGGGGGGCAAGGAAGCGAGATGTGAGTGGATGCTGGAATTTCGTCCACAGCAACCACGAAATGACGCTGCTGCTTGATTGCGTTCTTTTCCCCCCTCAACGGAAACGACGTCGTTAAGGTAACCGCACGGCGCCCCTGGCTTCTGACTAGAGTGTGCGACCAGCGAGAGAGGGGGAAGGATTCCACATTTGTCTTCCAACCCACTGTCCTTCGCATAAAACCTGCAAACTCGCAGAAAGGAAAAGTGAAACACACCTATGTTTCCGCCCACCCTTCCTCACGGCGACTTCCCACGGTGTAATTAGCCGACGCAACTACCGCGACGCTTCACCACTCCACCTTCTATACCCATGTTAGAGTGAGTCGTGAGGTTCTTTCGGAATATGGATGAAGATAGTGTTGCCGCGAGACGAGACGAGACGAGACTTTCGCCAGTCTCGTCTCAGTCTCGTTTCCTGACCTCTGGTATCGTCTCAAGTCTCGTCTCGTGAACCCCAGTCTCGTCTCGGTCTCGAGTCTCGGGCGAGACTCTCGTCTCGTCTCGTTTCCCCCACAGTACATTTAGCGTCGTTTTCATGCGTTAGCGTGCTTAATCGCTTAATCGATAGTCTTAGAAATAGGAAAGCCATTAATATAAATTGCAAGCACATATTTATCTGGACACCAATTGCATCAAACTGGTGCTAAAATCATTGATTTTATTGATAATCAATGAATAAAATAGTAACATAAAACGAAAAATGTCTAAAAATGGAATGTAGACATAATCCTAATCGATCACCAGAAAAATTCAAAAAAATATATTATCTTAAACATTGTTTGAAATTGATTATTATTAATACGTACTTACAATTTTCAGCGTCGTTTACTTTTGCCTGCTCCCTGTATGCCGTGTCTAGTAGTTCAAAAGTCTGTGGGGTTTCTCAAAACCCAGGTTCCTGGGCAGTTTTACATCTGTATCTTGTCTCGTATCTCTCTATGTTTATCTCACTCACTGCACACTTTCTTCTTTCAACCCTATATGTTTCAATATATGCGTTTTGTTGAGCAAAATATGCCGTCTGGTCGATCGAGCACATTCCGTATCGGTATCCGAGAGCCGTCCTTTGTGCTGTTATAAATTATGTCCTGCTATAATTTTGTTCTCTATGATTCAAATATTCACTAATAGGCGAAATGTTATAGTGAAAGCGCATTTTTTTGCTTTGGAATTTTCTTTGTAAGTTTTAAAGAAACTATGCCACGTAGCGGTTTGTCTCAGTCACTATAATTGTAATTATTTCATCATCGAAAAATAACTCCAATTCCAAGGATCCTTTTTACACGAATAGGCGATATTTCTTTTCAACTAAATCACACGCAAAGGTTAGAGGCGCGTCTTCACAGCCGATCTCTTCCCAATTATTTTCTTGAAAATTCACCGAAAAATAAGATGTTATAAATCTTCGAACCTGGAGTCAAAGGAGTATCCAGTTGAAACTTCTGAAGTGGTATCAGAACATTCTGCACTCTTTTATTCCCGAAAGTCAAGCACACTCTGATCGGACCACTCACGAGAGCTAGAAGGCTTGGTTAGTAGAAGGGGTTCAGATACGGAAGGGGCCCAAGGCCGAAAAAAATAAAACCACCAAAGCAAACGCAAGCGCGAAAAAAACTCCAACCCTCAGCTTCCAACGTCATAAGTAAGATACCATATGCTGGCAGGTCTTCGAGGCTCCGAGAACTATTGAGTGACAATGCCTGGACGGTCCAAGCCTTCACTATCATTGCCACGAAGAAAGAGAAAGGAAAAGATGAGACAGAAGATGAGATGATAATGAACCACAGAGGAAGGCATTCAGCGTCCCCACATTGAACATACAATCGCTAAGAAAGCACATAAATCGGAGCGTAAGTGGTGGACTATCTTTCATGGGCGTCCACCAGTCGCCGCTCCTAGAGGAAGCATCCTGGCATCAGCTGGAAAAAATATTCTAAAAAAAGTCGACCACACAAACAGAGGAATTAAGAGGCACAGACCGAAATCAGGCAGATATGCCTCACATATATACTCACTGAAAGTACATATATGGAAGATTAAGAGATAGGAATACCTAATGAAACTTTCAAACTCATACAGTGTGTCTTTCACGCTTGAAGCATGGCATTCAGAAGACGCAGACGCACGCTAAGGGATCGACCACATTTAAAGTCACGCTAGAGGAGTTAAATAGCAATAATAGTACTCCCTCGTTTGTACCACCGAAAAAATACCGGTATACTGGTACATTCATAACTTATAAAATTTGTTAATAAGTTGAAAATAAACGTTCGTATTAATGTATTATAATTATCCGGTGTTTCCGAAAATTAGATTATTATACGGGACGATTACACTGAAAAAGTCATTCACAGGCATTTATATGAAAACCCATCGGAAAACTTCATCGGAGGCTCGATTATCGAATTGTTGAACGGTGATAGCGATGTAGTTGTCAAAGGCAACTTTATACAAACGATTTCGGGGCATACGTTTTAATTTTTGGTGTTTTCCTAGCGAATGATAAATTTGAAGATCTCTCAGACAAGAAAAAGATACTGTCAGTAGAACGTCTTCTTATTCAAACACCCGACGGTGGCATTCCGACAAAAACTTTGGCTACTTATACAACAGCCACTCACTTGGTGTCCGAGAAAGCTTTTGTCATTTTAATTTCTGCTGTATTTATGTGTGTAAAAATATTTTTACACTTGTCTCACGTGAAGACATTGTAGTTTTTACATATCTAGAATCGGAATTAGTTATGCCTAAAATACTGCGATCGAATAAAATTAGATGTGTAGGTCACATTTATATTTAGTTTAGAAAAATATATACATTGTACGGTTCAATAACATTGAAATTCTTGCCTTCCCTGGCTAAAAAAATCTGAAATGGCCATAGTGATAAACAGTCAAAACAGTCAAGCATGTAGCCATAGTCAAAACACGTAATCATTTTGAACAGGATATTTGGCTGAAATTCTCGTAAAATGACTTTGCAAGTCATATTTAATTCGAATATTTTCATTTATAATTGATACTATATTTATCTCTGTGCATCGCGGTGCGGCCAACAGCAGCCTCCTGCCCGCCGCGATAGGCTTTTCCAGGATTATTACAAGTGTGGCATAACTGTGTACGACACATTTTTTCACCGCCAATTTTAAAAATTTATTAAAATTGTAAAAAATTTAAGAACAAATTTCTCTCCATTTTCTTATCAAAGTTCAATCGATCAAAGTTCTTACAATATGCAATATATTGAAATAATTATTTGCTGACAGCCGCGCGAGCCACATTGTTTTGCAATTACATGCGGATCAAATGTTTCCGGACATGGCCTTAGAGGTCCAATAGAGTAATGAGATAGCAATACACGAAGATACTAATACCACCTCGAAATACACTCTACCAATTATGAACCGATTCGAATTTTTTCTCCCAGAAAAGATAAAATGCTGAGGCACGACTTTCATTTTCTCCGAGTATCTTCAAATGAGTGAGATAAAAAATTGAGGATACCATGACTCTTCAGCTTACTGAGATTTTAGTGCCGATGACAGCACCACAGACTTCATAGTTAAGAAAAAAATGAAGTTGGCAGGATCTTAGAGGAGTTCAGCTTGAATAACTATATATGAATTTTATGAATATAATTATAAACACGTTTATGTCTCTCATGAAATTCACTAATTGTAAAAATTTTAGAATTTTAATATATTTTTCCTACTTAATGTATAACTTGGAGTTAGCATGGCGTTTCACCATTGGAGTTGAAGCGATCGAAATAGAGGTAATTTAGGATTCCTCTCAGCTGTAATAAAAATTATACTGTCGTTGCCATCTTAGGAAAAATTTAGAAATGAAGGGCGCAGTAATATGTATTACTGAAGTAATATAAACGTGAATTTTGTGATGGATTGCTAAAAAAACGGTAGAAAGAAGAAGGAAACAGCAATTTACGAAAGTCGTACACGATTTCTGGCGTTCTCGTAACTATCTATTATGTTGTGCGGTATTGCTTACCGACGCGGAATAAGTCTCGTCATGCGTCCTAATTTTATATTTGTATAATGCAGTCTTTTGTTTACGATACACCGATGCTTTCACAAGTGCAGAATGAAGAAAGACCTTGGAGCCCTGAAGAAATCAAGAGGAAATAAATGCAGGAAATACCCAAAGCAAAAGATACCGAGCAAGGGGCTGACCACCCAACGTAACACATTTTTGTAACACAATGCTGTTGCTCTCGAGAGTTTAGCCCGAACTTATTTACATTAAAATAAGGCTCCAATTTTCCAAATGAATTATCCCGGGAAACAAGGAAAAGTAGTCAGCCATTAACACTCCCTTACTTTGCTCCATAAGTGTCGCTCATGCATTCAGAAATTGGTTTTTCAGCAAATATTCTAGTTTATAATTTGATCATCTATCGAAAAGTTATTATTCAGCTGTATTTAAAATATAATGCTTAAGAAAAACGTAAAATTTATTTCGTCCTAACTGAAGGATATAGTTTTAGGCATAAAACTATACCAAATATCAATTAAGGACGTGTATCTAAATTTCGAGACTTTCGAGAGTCTCGTGGAGGTAGTATCGTCTCGTCTCGTCAAAAGGTGGTCTCGTCTCGAGTCTCGTCTCGAATTCTACCCTACGGCCTCGTCTCGAGTCTCGTCTCGTTTTCGAGACGAGACTCGAGACGAGACGAGAAAGTCTCGAGTCTCGCGGCAACACTAGATGAAGAAAGAGACCTGGAATGGAAACTTTAACGCAATCAAACCATGCTTTTCGCGCAAACGTTCGTTGACAAAAGTGCTCACCCAAGGTCCTTTAAATAACCAAACATGCATGAAGTACTTATCCAGAAAACAAACAAAACGGAATGAGGCAGGCGTAGCCTTTATACGCCGATATGAGACAATACTTCTGGTCTCCTCTGAACGCCGGCGCCGGGCGAACATTTCGTATAAACACTATTGGTCGAAAATTACGGACAATGACTAATACAACAACGGAAAACTATCAGATTTGCGCGAAAACTTTACTCCAAATGAGTCATGAATTAGCTCTCCTCCTCCGTAAGGAAAGTATTTTAAAATGTTTGACTGAAACTCACTACGCATCACCAGAGTTGTGCATACAAGTCTTCATTATGCAAAACTAGAAAGAAGTTTTACGCGTAATATTTGAATTCTAGGCATAAGAGCACTTGATGAAAAGTTAACTCCCTACTAAATGACATCGTGAAGGCTTTCAGAGAAATATGCGCACGTGAAAATGTCCAATTGCATGCTGCATGCTGGTGATTGATCACCCCCTGCCAAACACCCTAGAGGTGGCTCGCAGGGTATTATGTAGATGTAGAAGATATCCCATGTTTTAATGAATCAAAAGAAGTTTATGACATTGTTGTCGAAGTGGTCCCGAACACAGAACAGGGCGAGGCCGGCCAAATAAAAATGAATTTTTTTCCAGCAACTATGCAACCAAAGAATTTTCTGTCAAGACTTAAACAAGTAATCTCAAACATTTAATAAGTCCGTTTGTCCGCTATCACGAAAAAAACGATACAGCCATGAGAGCTTTTCGCGCATCTTGTATGTACTCCACTGGAATTCATTACTATTTCAGAGTACCTTCAGAATGTCATTCCCCAAAATGTGTCGTCCCACATTAGCTTGTAGCAGAATCAAGAGTATGTAGCTCGGAATGTTCACCTCAGCTGCCACACAAGGTAGAAGTGTCTGTAAGGGTACCGAGAGCTTACGTGGATGATTTCATCAATCGGACGGCTAGCCTCAAAATCCCGCACATGTCGCCCAGATATGGCATGCATATTTGTAAGCTCAAAGTGAATGAGAATCACTCGCTCCACGCAAAATTCCGTAGATAGCAGGCAGGAGGCGGTTAAGAGCCACGCTCTGATATCACCCAGATACAGCGTCCGAGGACAAGAGAATAGAGAGAGCCCCGAAGCCGTGAAAATGAAGCAATTACTACGCGGCGCGGATAGATTGTTTGGCGCGGGTGCGGGAGGACGAGCAATTTCCTTGAGGCGAATATTTCCGCAGATGCCAATTTCGAGATAACAATTCGCCACAATCGCTCCTCTCATTCCCTGGAGACAGCACCACTGCAGACCAGAAAGATATACTAACGCATCCACAATACGATTGAATTTGACGCTTTCACGGCATGCATCGCAAACTTTGAACCTCAGCGGGCATATTTAGAGATCTCCTGAGCGTTCCGTAGATTCCTCAACAAGACCATCCTTCGGGCTACCTACTTCAGGGACGTCCCGCAACGGGCGAGTTGCATTACTTATGTCGATAACACGCTTAAAGCAACAGCACCATTACTACGGATGTAGACTCTCATGGTATATTGAAACTAGCTTGCATGAACAATTTTGGGGCGAAAGTAAACTTATCTCAATGAGTCATTAAATCGCACTTTCGCAAATTTTGATTCCAATTCGTAGTCCTGAAACACAGAGGTCATATAAAATCAGAATGGCACTTACATTTAAATTTTAAACAGAAAAAAACGCTCGCCATTCCTTTAAGATAAATCTTCAATCGCTGAAAACACCCGCTACTTCCTTGATATTGCCCTTATATTCATAAATATACTACCAAAACTTAAAAATAGTAATTAATGATGATATATGGGGATCCAATACGAAATTCTGCATTAGAAACTAATTTTAGAACCCACCCGCTAATTAAGGACGCTAAATACCTACTGGAAAACTTGATTTTCCGCAAACATATACCTGAAAGATGAACGATTTGCTCGCAATACCACCTAGGAAATCTTTTCGACACATAGGCTTCAAAAACTCCACGGTGTGGTGGAAGAAACGGTGTGCTTAAGGTGGTAATCCTGAGGCCGTCCTCCAACCACCCACAAAACCTCTTCTGCATGCGACTCAAGCCTGCGGTCGAGGATTCTTGGCAAACTACCCGGGAAAATGAAACATCCTCATTGGCTGGAGGTGCCCTCCCCCCTCACCTGCCCACCCCACACCCCAGACGCAACTAGCTGATCTGGCTACCAACCAAATAGGGGTCGTCCGCTGTGCAAGTCCCCAGAGGAAATGCGCCCTGTACCCAGCCTGGAATTGAGGGAGCACCATTTTCCGACAAATTTTATTTACCACGGGGGGGGGGCCAAAATATAACTTTATCAATGCTTTGGGCGTGGTGAACGATAAAAAAGGAGAGAACAATTACTACAGGGAAATATTACTGCAGAAAATTGGTGGAATACATGGGACGGGATATTTCGCGGAATATTACAACGGGGGAGCCAAAAAAGTATTTTAATTCAGTCAATAAATTATTCTAGACGCATCCACCAGAGCGTACTAACGGAAGTAGAGGCATCATAAATTCATTCATTCCGTGCAATGACACAATTATTGGTTTTGAGAGAACTGCGCTCAGATATCAAAGAAAGAGAATTAAATGTCCGGCGGGTGATAAGTAATCGAACGGCGGATTAATTACCTAGTAGCAAAATTTATCCATCTCAAAGAGCAGTTAGAAAAATTAATTAGTGCCTGATGATGACACTATGTATTCGAAACCGGTCGCAGTATTTATTAAATTGTGGAACCTGCCATTGTCTTTCCTTTTTTGATTCAACAATTAATTAGTCCCTAAAACATAAAAAGTCTCCCAACAAAATTAAACAATGACAAAGAGGAAGTCTTTGCTGGCATGTAGATTATATAACACTAACCACCGAGGACTCCAATTGCGAAAAGTGCTGCCCCCATCACATATCATGTACGTTAACCTCAAATATATCGCCTCGCGGACCATTTGTAACTTCCTCATAAGTTTACGTTACGTATCGGTGAGATCATGCGGCTGAAATTCCGCCCAGGAGGCACCCACGTCCACCGCCACAAAACTTTCTCCTCTGATTAACGAACGCGGAAGCCTTTGCAGATACTAAACGCCTGAAGACATCGAAATAGAGCATTAATCTTTCCTGCGCTGCTGTTTGGTGAGTTCTACATCACCCATCAAAACCAACCGTCGGGTTGAATCGCTTAGTGATTGAAATAAAGCGCTACGGAGCCGATGAATAACTTGGATATCCAAACGTGAAGTGATTTGGATCGTTTAGAATACGAATAGTAAACGTAATCGAATCCATGCCCGTGAAACTTTCCTTACCTCTGATTCGCCTACTGGCATCAACCACAACAAATAGCAACTCCCCGTCTAACCTTTAACACAACCCCTATACAAAACTCTCCTCCTCAAAACCTCCGAAAGTGAGGTCGAATATGTGGGAAGAACCCTTCCTCATGGGGAACACATTCCAACGTTTTTTCCCGAGCACTCAGGAAGGCGATAAACGCCAGGTCCTTTAAGCTCACTTTTCACCGAACACATTTCCTCGTAACAAGGCGAGCGGAAAACTTGAGGGACCTTTCCAAAGGATAAGGTAGCGCGACCTACAGACATTATGACAGCAGGCCTCTTTAAGGCAATGATTCTCCTCCGCCATCCATTCTCCTGTCTGGTTTCCTGCGGGGATCCAGAGATGCACAACCTCAGATAGGACGGAGTTCCACACAAACATCGTGTAGGTCTTGAAGATACCCAAATAGCCTAGGTTCCTCACAGCCCTTTTCCTAAACGAACAGCACCACGCATATATTATGGTTATCCAAATACAGTTTTGCTATGGGGTAATGAAATACGATTCACCAACCGGTTGGGGTAAAATTACCACAGCCTTCCGTAAGTCTGTTATTTATCACTAGTCTTTTCCTTCCGTGACACTCCATCCATACAAGTTGAGTTCATTACAATAGTTGAGAATAAAAGGATAAGAGAAACAATATTGGAGGTTAATGGTGCAGCAAATATACATTTGCGTGAGGCCAGTTGCGGATACAGATGGGAGGCGCAGGGGGCCCGCCCCTATCGCCAAAATTTGCAGAACCAAAATTATAATTTTTTTAATATCATAAAATGGCATTGTCTTGTATATGTGTGTAATAAATTTAATTAAAATTTTCTTAAACTCTGCATGTGACTTGATTATTTTTTATTAGGAAAAAGGTAAATGTAACTCAAGATATCTTTAGCGCCCTCCCCCCTCGAGTTTGTTTCTGCATCCGCTACTGCGAGAGGCACTAACAAACTCGGCTGTTTAAATCGAAATGTTAAGGAGCGCAACATTTTGTACATCCGCTAATTTAATTGGATCTAAAATAAAAACTATGCTTTTACGCTCCATTCGTCCACATTCGTTTCATTTGTACTGATTCATAGTTTGTAAAATAAGCTGAAATTTCGTTAAAATCGTTTACATTTGTGGTGTCATGTCTTTCTCATGCCATCTATTAGTTAACTCAGCCATAAGCACGACCAAGATTTAAGTTTACAATTACATACCCTGCGAGCCACCCCCAGGGTGATTGGCAGGGGATGATCAATCACCTGCACGCAGCATTCAATACGATTTCCACATTTACACCACACGGTACAAAAAAACGTTACGTAAGCTAACAAATTATGCTACTGAATTCATTCAAAGGCAAAACTTAACAACTACTCATTAAGGTTTTCTGCCAATAAAGCTATAACACACGAAACATGGTGTTAGAAATTATAAGAAAATTCAGAAACATGCATTAAGTTATAATAGATAACGTGGTAGGCTGCATTACAAATCATCTAATCTACTTGTGAGTTCTAACGCTGCCGTTATAATCTAATTGATTCAAGGAAAAAGATTTTCTGGATCTGTCTGCATACTAAAAATAGATAATCTACATACATGCATTTAGGAGAATACCATCTCACTTGTACATTTACAAAGGAATACGATATTCACATTAGGAGATTTACTATGGGGCTACTATGGCGAGCTATTATAAACCGACAAAGATTATAGATCTCTAATTAAAAAAAACATTATTATGTTTTTAACAATTACAACGGCCTGAAATTAGCTACCTGTGTGAGTATATTATAATGATATGCTTCAAAATCAAATCGGAAACTTGCTTAATAGTTTCGTTTAGCAGTTTTTCGCCCATTAGCCTCAGTAAGCGGTTTGAGGTAACACCACGGTTTGATGAATTTGTAGTTCAAGATGCAAGCCTCACACATCGCAGCAAATGAATGCATTTTTTATTTTTATTTTATTTTATTCTCAAACCACCGGATACAGCTCTTATTCGCCATTTTACACCGGGGTGTTCAACAAATGTAACAAGTAAACGTACACAAACGACCATGCCCTGGACCGGGGAAACCTACCCAGGCGGGACTCGAACCCGCGACCTCTTGTTTGGCAGGCGAGAACGTTACCCCGCCGCCACCGAGGCCGGCAATTTTGAGAATAAGATCAGGTAAAACACTTAGGAGTGAATTTGGTCATGGTCCGACGGAAGGCAAAGACTCTTAGCAAGAGAAACAGAATTCCATGGCCCCACAAGATCCTCTGCACTCAGAGCAAGAATCTCACGGAAGCTGTGCGAATATCCTTTAATCACATAGTGACGGACCGACCGTGAAACGCGGCTGGTGCAGCTGAGGGACTCCCCGAGGAACAGCATGAAATTAGACTGAGGGTAGAGAACAATGCCGACTAAACATGCACCAGTGCGCCACTGGGACGCACCTAGAGGAGAAGATGCCACGCAGCCTGCAATTCGCCAGCCTTCAAGGAGCAAAACGTTTCTCTCATTGGAACCACGATTTTGAAACTATTTGCCATTCCTTTCCACCACAAAGAGGATCTATTACAATCCTTAAAAAATAAAAAAATAAACTTTTACCTTGACATCGTATCAGTAAAATGAAAAGCAAGTTATTGAAAAAATTCAAATGGCGCGACTCTGGTAGAGAAATTGTGATTTCAACACAGATTTAGAGAAGTTCATGGAAAAACCCGACAGCTATGATGCCATGGTAGTCGTTGAAAGATAATTCAGTTTTCAGCGGATATTTATACCCATTACACACTAATAAATACACGCTACCTACGGATAGAAAGCTGCTTGAAAAACATATTTGAAAATGTTAAAATACTTTAATGCATTCGATAACCACTAACCGCAAAGCAAAGAGCCCAATAGAACAATCAGGTCGACATATACTAACTTTTTAATGAAATTAGGTGAAGAATCGGATAAGCTCGGTAATCTGACTCCTTTATGACAGAATGAATGATGCATGCCTACTGTAAGCTAACCCCTGCCCTGAGGAAGGACACTGGAGTAATGGAGAGAAAGAGGGTGGGATTATGGGAGGACGATGGGGAGGAAGACAGACGACATGAAGACGAAGGAGACGACGAAGAAAAAGGCCTTTCTCTTGATGCCGGTCACGTGTGCTGGGTATTCCGCATACGTCACACTCTCCCCTCCCCACCAACCTCTCCCACGCACACCCAACCCAACAATCGCCCCTCGGCAGCCGCCCCCAACAACCACTCTCCATCACACACGCTCCTACTTCCCTCCTCCACTTAACAGCCACGCACACAAATACTGGACCCCCAGACTTGCTTCCTCTCGTAATGATGTCGATTAAGCCTCTCACATAAACCCCCCTCGTAAGATTTACGACAGCAATACAATGACTACTGGAAACGACGAATACGAGGAAAATTTCTCGTGAAATAAAAATGATTTTCGCCACTAAAATTCTTCTCACGGATTGAGGGCTTTGCGTTAATTACTTAGGACACACGCTGAAAGATTTGCGGAAGCTTTGGTGGGAAGAATGTGGTAAGGGCATAGAAGAATTGGAACAAGATCGGGAATTAAAATTGGAAAATATATAGGCAATAGGACGAATTGATGAAATTAAAGGTAGTAGGTGCATTAAATAACTTATTAGGGTAGCCTCGCTCGATGGCACTCCAAGCATAAAAACTCCTTGTCAACCAGGCCTTCACTCTTCTCTAACCTTCACCACTCTGCAAGATTCTTGTCAGCATTATTTATTTCCCGCTTTGGGTGCGTGGATCGTCGTCAGCATGTGACTTTAAAAAATGTCGTCTACTGGGAGGCAAGATTTTTCTACGCGAGACTCTACGTTCAGTTCTTCCCAAAATTATGTTTTTACTTGCTTTCTAATTATTTAATGCATTGAGAAATCACTTCGGATGACCATTTGTGGTGTGGGTTTCCTTCACATCATTTTCCACTCTGCACTATCTTGAAGCCATAATCATGGCCACATTGGAGGGGAAACTATTTATTAATTCGTCACTTCGCAAAATCCACGATTGCAGCGGCTGCTTAAATTAGTTTCCTGCTATCCATGACAGCTATCCATCCTGCTACCCCTCTCAAAACCTTGTCTGTTATGCCCCGCAGAATTGGTCGCAACGATACAAAATTATTTTCAAGCCTAAGTGTAAACGAAGGATTCCGTCGTTTGAGACATTCCTAACAACTGTTTTTAGTTGGAAATTTCGCTAAAATCGATGTGTACCATCGATAGTCGCACCAATGCGCATCGTTTCCGCGCCGAAAATTTGCCGAATTCGTTCCCCATGTAAACCAGACGTTTTAAGCTATCCTGGGCTTGAATTTCATTCATCGTGTAGAACGGCCTTAACCCAAGATATACCCCTGGGGGAAGATGTTGCATTAGAAGGCGCGTGCGGTATCATCAACACCCCAAAGAAATTTTTTTTTCTCTTTCCTTGGCATGATATAATTATGCTACGTTCTTTTTTAAATAGGTGCAACGAATTGAATTGATAATAATTATCCTTATTAAATAAAGAAGAACCGTGGGGTGATATACACTCCACGCGCCCGTTCCCGGGTTAAAAGAGGCAGCTGAGTTGCTGCGGATTATACTGCGAGAGACGCAAATCCTCTTTCGAGATCGCATGAATGCCAGCAACCCAACTAAGCAAGCATTCCCCTAGCAGTCAACTGAAAGACCTTGAATTTCTTACGTACGTTTCACTTTGGTTCTCAAGTCCCGATCTTCCCTCTTACCGGTCACCAACCTTCCGGGGGACAACTTAGGCGCTCGCTTAGGCGGAGGAGGAGGAAGACGCAGCGTGGGGGCATTAGGGCGAACACCTTGCACGATGGCTGAGCACGCACCCGAGCGTGGCCTCTGAAGCGGTGGTCTTCTCCACGCTGCACCCCGAATGCATTGAGAGCGAGGGGCGTGGTCAGCCGAGAGGACATTACACGGGGCGGAAAAGTAGCCAGGGGTGTCCCTGCCCTCGCTTGAATCATGAATAGTCAATATCGATATGGTTGGCTGCCACGCCATCCGAGACACTCGAGATAAGCTTCGAACGACTTCCACCTTTCAAATACATTTTCATCCTCTGAAATAACACCCAACCAGGCCTTCGCTAACCTGAAGATAAAAAACAAGGAAAATGAGCCGTTCCAGTAATTAGTGGATCTGTTGCGCTCTTCCAAGTATAAGAAAAAAATTATATGTAATCATACCTTAGGTTGATTGAATACCCCCAACATATGCTTATTTTATCCCTTGTCTTCTCAATTTCAATCTTTTACGAATTACAATTTTTTACGATTCAATCAAACGAGATGGCACAGAAAATTTATTTAATTCCACCGCCACGAAAGTAAAAATTGTAACACATTAAAAAAGAGGTTCATGAAGTAATAAATCTATGGAATGAGGATTTGATACGCATAAATCCCACAGCCCAAACGATATCAACTTAATAACGTCAATTTACACGTCGTGCATTAATAAACTTGATAAAGCTACGTTAAAAATTGTCGGAACGTTGAGAAATAATGTGAAATGTTCACTATAATAAAAAAAACTAATTGTGAGTAAAAATCTGGAAACGTTAAAAGAACAATTTCAACGGTCTGCTTGAACTATTATCTAAAATTTAAAAAATATACAACCATTTTAAACTGCACTGTATGTCTGGTGTAAGCCTCTTTTTGGATCAATAATTATCAATAATTCAGCATATCTCTTAATCGCCATTCTCTTCTATCGTTGGTATACAGAGGAGATATGAACGAGAATTTGATGCCAACTTTTCCTTGAAAAACTTAAGGAATCGTAACAGCGGAACGATCCCAGGTCGCTCATCAGCGCTGTCGGCATCGAGTTGAGATATACTTTACTAGTTCACTATTTCGGCGGCGCTTCAGATCTGTAGTCTCTCTCTACCCAATCATAGAACTGGTATTCGAGATCTATTCCTCCCCTTGCAACCCAACCCAAAACCACGCTCTTTCCTGAGAAATAATATTCCTCGTAGGAGGCAGTGGTCGGACACGGGGGACGCCTTAGGAATACCGAATAATGGACCGCATTTACGGTAGGCGGGGAAGGCGGGTGCTGGAGGAGGGAAGGAAGCAGCATCGCAAAGCCACAGAGATCTCCAAGAGAAAGAAGACCGCGCCCCTACCAGCCGTGTATTCAGTCCAAATCGGCATTCGACTCGGAGAAAAAAATAAAAATAAAAAAACAGAGCTACACCTCCTTGAATCCTTCCTCACCTCCGCTTAAACCCAATTTTCAATTCTTACCTTTCCTACCACCCCTGCAACGATAACAACGCACACAACACATTCTCATGGCTGTAGAATTCCAGTGAGATCGCTTGTTAAGTGCACCCTCGATTTTTTTACGCCTAGTCCCCGGGAGGCTATCAATTCTGATTACCGATAAGTAAGACAATAACGTAACATAAGAAATCCACCGGTTAATGAAGGATTACACGGATAACGACACATCCAATCAATCTCCATTCTTCAGTCAAAAGACATTCTTTTAGTACGGTTCGAGGGCATTCTTACCACGACGTAATTATGAGCCGAAAAGACATCCAATAAAGAAAACAGAAGGATAAGGACGGTGAAAAAGTCGTCCATCAGTAAGCATTTGGATATAGTTCTCCTATTATAGTAGTTTCTATAAAAACTAACAACGACTGCCACAGCTCTTTTCCGCATTCCAAAAAATCCAGATTCTATCCCTTTACTCAGATGGGCCTAAACCTCTTCATCCCATCAACCAGCTCATTATATCATCTTTCTCAGTCCGTCACATAAACTTAAACAAGGGTATAAAATTCAGTTTGAAGATTAGGGAAATATCACTACTTACTAAGATTCCTATGGTGGTTATGAGATACTTCACGGTCTTTAGCAACCCCACAGGTCCAATTTAAAAGGTTCACCATTAAAAAATCCATCCTTTATTAATCTGGTATTTTCTTAGGGTAAAATCTAACATCAGACATTTCCATCAAACGATAGAGATCACCGGTTGAACTTTTTAAATAGGCGCAATCCCATGGTAAGTTTTTGCTTATTATTTCAAAATACAGCTTCTCAGTATTTGGCGCTTCTCCGACGTACCTGATTCGGGAAGTTTCCTCGGCCCGTCAGGGCCCTGATGGAACCGGAGGACGACCATAGAAAACTTATGAAACACAACTTATCATTTAGAATTAGAGTGACTTCAATGCAATCGCAGCTATCCTCTAAAGTAAGTGATAATACATGTAAGGTTAAACTGCGAACAGTGCAGCGTAACCATGCACAACGGCTATTGCAGCACATCAACTTTAAGGATTCTGCATAACGTGAGATGAACTTGATTCGAGCGAGCCATTCCATCACAATTCTGTTCATGATATAATCTCATCCACTTGCACCATCCTAATCCAGCAGCAACCCTATTTCTGTGGCAGTAGGACTGCATATACTTCGCAATGCAATTGCAATTCAGCTTTTAAAAATGCAATAGCTGCAGCAATTCAAACAGTAACAATGCTTACTCTTCCTCGTTAAGCGGTAAAGGCGAATTCAACTCCAGCGCATACTCAAAATAAACATTTTAACTGGGGTACAACTCAATGCGAACTCTTAAAACGTTGCTTCAAATTTACTCTTTAAGCTTTTAACCAAGATGGGACGAAAGATAACTTCTCTGAATGGCCATGAGCGTTTTTGCTACAATTTACATCGGATAATTGCTCAGCATTTCACTTCAAATCGTCAAGCCCTGTCCGTGATCCCACGCATATTCGCGCATTCATGCAAGCAAATGGATGTGTGCGAATGACGTGTCCACAAATAGGCCAAAACGGCTATTATATAAGTAACCCACCGGTCGAAGTAGGTTTGCATGGAGCATTTTTCAGATTACCTTGGACAGTCTCCACTCCCAACTTGTACTTCCCTCTTCAATTCATAATAAGGTCTACTCCCTTTCATTTTATATACAAATCCTTTTCTCTCCCATCATATCCCTCGCTTACCTCACATTCTTCCCTCAAACAAAAACCGCAAATCTAGTCCCAAAAGAGTATATTAAAAAGTAGCAGCTGCGGGTGAAATGCTAGAAATGGTGGTATGTGGATACAAAGTTGGAGTATCATAAATGAATGACGAATGCCTTGGCGATTCTGCGAACGTTGGAGACGTAGCGAGGGCTTTCGCATCCCTGGCTAAGCTATGCAATGCAAAGGGGAATTCCAAGAGAAATCCCAAGTATTCCGGGAGACTATGATGAAATAAACCTCCCCGAACGCGTGCCTAGCATCTACATCTCACGTAAAATACTCACCGCGGATACAGAAGTCCTCTTTCCCGGAGCAAAACATAGTTACATGAAACTTACTCTAGCATAAAGGCGCTCCAAAAATACACATTTCTCACTATCACGCAGAAAAGAGTAGATACACCCTTGTAAACCATTATATGTACTTACATTCTCATTATGCATTAATTTTCTTCCTTTTGCACGAAGTGCTTTATTTTCTCAAATTTACCAACACATTGAGGAAGATAAAATGCAATAGAGAATTGTTTCAAGATCAACATCCAGAGAAACTGAGTTACCAAAAGTATTCAAGGACTGCAAACTCAGAAAAATTAATATTTCGCTTTCGGAAATCAATTTTAACTGGCTCTCAACAGCGTATCCAATTTTAAAAATAATTTTTGTTAATTAAACACAGGTAACCAAACAGGCATCAAGGTTATAAAAGAGCAATATCGACGCAACTAGTTAGTTTCTTACAATTATAAAGTATACCTACACTTAATCATAGGGTTTTTTCTAGTTAGGCCAATCACTATGTGATAAAAATGTGGAAAAAATCGAGAAAATTTCATCGAATACCACCACGTAAAATAGTGACTCTAGATTTTTAGGACGATATTTCCACCCAGTTAGATATTTGTTACAGCTTTTCTTGCTGTAAGCTTCCCATCCAACACCAGCAAAAATAAAAATATAACGTATGGAAACATACAACCCCTTGGATTCCAGGAAAAGAAGACACATGAAACAGTACGTGAATCGTTAGATGCCAGTAAGTTTGCAACCCACGTACAACTACAACTGTAAACTGATTGTGATGAAAGTTTGCAATCTTAAATTTAAAGATATGACAAAAACCACTATTAGAATTTACTTTCGTGAAAATGGAAGCAAGGGCGAAAAAATAATTTCCTCCATGAGAAACATATTGTTCGATGTATGGGTACCATTGTTTTCACTTCATTAGTTTAAAAACACATACATTACTATGAACATTTAAATTGCAGTTCTCTAACCTTTAAGGAAAAATCGAGTTTTTCATTTGGTTGGGAAATAAAATAATTTCGAGTTCTTTTTCGATTGCGGCATAGCAGAGCGACCCCAGCCACTCGCGTTTAATGAGTAGGAATGATCGTCAGCGGATCCCTGAGTCACAATTTATCCCCTCATCACAGCACAAAAATGCTTCCAAGGGCACGAGTCACCGCCTCCGACGCTCTTTGACAGAATTCGGGTCACTCACGTTCGCGAGCCCAGACATTGCATCGCCTAGGTAGCCGTCACGACGAATAAAGCGAGATTGACGGCAAAGCTGGGGCTGATGGCGCTCTTTACAGAAAATGGAGCACACGCTCTCACACACTAGCACACGTATGCGATAGCGGTAGAAGACACAAGCTGCACACACAAGTGAAATACTTTCCGAGGGACTGCTGACTGCAAGATATATCTCTACATAGGAAATATTCGCCCTGGTCGCCCAAAAGCGATTCCAATCCCGACTATGCGAGTACCATCAGTCACAATATAATCGGTGAGTAAGTTATTCACTGCTAAATTATTATCATATCATCATTATTTGTTGCGATTCATTGGTCAAGGGTACCTCCAAACAGTACGCATGGCTAAGCAAGTTTTACAGCTCAGGTACACCTATTCCGTTGAGATTCCTAGGGTCGGTTTATTCGATACAATCTATTTCAGCTCGTACCTATACGGGATATTTTCAACACGTTTATCCTCTACCGCAAAAGGAGTGCAAAGTTTACTAGCACTTGTACCCTTAACAACAGATTAAGCTACACATACTACCTACATACTCTACAATCTCTGTCGGACCGTAGATTATAAAATATACTAAACCTTTTAAACAAATTCAAAAGCAGTGTCTTTTCTGACGAAGTTAACCATATCCTACGGACGCCAACATACTACGGAAGATCAGATCATATAAATAAAATAAGAGAGATAGATTGTAGAACAGACAGATTCAGAATGTCATTTTTTCCACGATCGATAAGAGATTATAACGGCAGCGATGGAACTCATAGATAGATTGCATGACTTGTAGTGTAGCCGACTAACCTATGTAAAACTTATTGCATGTTTCTTAATTTTATTATTATTTCTAACAGCAGATAGTAGCATAATTTGTTAATATACGGAATGTTTTTTGGACGGTGTGCTTGTGGGAGTCCAATTGCATGCTGCATGCTGGTGATTGATCAAACCCTGCCATACACCCTACAGGTGGCTCGCAGGGTATTATGTATATGTAGATGTACATCAATTCACTAACACATTTTGAGAATATTTTTACTGGTGCTGGAGTACTAAGTGACGAAATGTCATCGAGATTCCATCATATTCTCGCGCAACTCACAAAATTCTCTCTTTTCCCATCACAAACAAGAGAGAGGGGGGAGGAGACGACCCCTTCACGCACAAGATGATTATAACCCCGGTGAAACCGCAGTCCCTATAACCCTCGATAACGACGCTGCTGTGTTCAGGCATACCAACACAACAATTTTTTCCCCAGCGATCCCTTCCAACGCCAATGCAAAGGATCCTCCCCCTCTCCATCAATAACATAGCAGGGTAGCGCGACCGCGTTCCCCGTTTTGCGGGTCCTCAGAAGGTGGAGGGACTCGGAAAGAAGGCGACACACACACGCACAAAAAAAACATCACGCAACTACCGTCGATAATTCGCTGAGGAACGGGTTTGGGGTCACAGCAAGGCGACCCCTGGCCGCGGCAGGTGCGCTCCTCGGCCGCCAGGGGAGGAAGGAAGAGGAGTAGGAGGGGGTGGACAGGGTCGGAAGGGAAAACCGTCCTGCCACCTGTTTTTAAAAATTCACACACACCCAGCAAGGGCGCATTAATGCCACAAAGACAAAAAGACTGGACACGGGTTGAGCGGGAAGGGATTGGAGGGAGGAAGAGGAACAGGGGCGTAATGCGGTTTTTTTCGGGGGTGGAGAAAAAAATGGCGAGGTTTAATATCGTCCAAGAACGTCACGCATCATACGCCACCTGTTGGGAACAGGGGGGAACGAAACTGACCCCCCAACGCACACCACACCACCACCCATTTAATACGGCAAAGCCGTGAGGGTAACCAAAATTCCTGGGGAAGAGCTTAATTTTTTTATAAAGGAGCAGAGAGAAACCCACATGGAGAGACCCAAAGAAAAATGTCGACTAAAGGCCGCCGGAATGAAAAGAAACCCCTTTGCATTCGAGGCTCAGCGGAGTGGTCCCTTGTGATTGTGGAATAGGCGGCTGGGGACATTTAGGGACACTCGCTATCATTACGGATCCTCCTTCCTGCAATAACGCTCATCCCCTCACACGACTACCTTTCAGTCTCTCTTTAAATCCGAGCGGCGGACAAAACTGCGTAACCACAATGGGAAAAAAGGACCGGTTGAAAGTGGACACGTGTCTCGGAACCAGTTGTGCCCGCTCTTCTGAATACACACGACAGAGTGAAATTAAAGGATAAGAAGAAGAAAAAGGATCCGGATCACATGATAATGATGCCAATCGTATGAATGACCGAAAAATACACACTTACGCCCATTCACAATCCGCCAATGCTTTCACCATTAAATACGGCACGTGGATGGATGGGAGATAAATATGACAATTTTTAGGAGAAGCTTGATTGAATGAAAACACCAAGGCCTCGATGAGACCGAAGAAACAAGGATGGGAAAAAGGAAGATCCATTAAAATTCAAGATTAATCCGCCAGTCTGTAAGTGTATTTTTTATTAAAATTTAGATACATCATTATGTAAAAAATAAAATGTTCGTCTTTTTCACAGTATCTAGGTTAATTATTACAATATTCGTATCGGAAACACCACCATCCAATCCCGTTAGCAGAAAGTATTAAACGGAATAACATCCTTGGAGTTGAAACTTTTTTGCAGGCTTTCCCTGCGCGATTTCCAGACAAGGTAAGCATTATGTGATAAAAATGATAACACAAGAAATCAGGAGTCCTCCAGTCGGACTACCGGTTTATGCCGCAGTCTCTCAAAAAAGAAACTCTCCATTGACGTTAACTTTTGATATTTTTTTGATTATTCTGTAGTTATTGTTATTGGGCAATTCCACTACCTAGTTTTCCAGGACTAAGAGATGCTCTAAATGACATTTGATATACTCGTCAACCTTAAGGGATCAAGAAAAAGAGCTATACAATTAAAGGAGAAAAAAAAACTGACAGAGAATATGAACGATGATGAACTCGCAATCAGCACTTAACGAGAATATCAAGAGGGGTAAGAGAGGAAATAGATCAGGACAAAATACTCAAGAAAGATAAAACAGATTTGTGTATTTTAATGTTGGACAACATGAAAAAACTAATTTAATAAAAAAATATGCAAACTCCGCATCTATTTTAAGGACTCAGAAACAGAATAGCTTTGTCAAATATGGCAGCAAAACTAAATAATGCCAGTTTAATGAAGAAATTATCCCTACAATTCTGGAATTAATAAAGTAACAGTATGCAAGAAAGAAATGAAAACAAAAATCTAAATTGTTATTTTTGCAGTTATTCATTTCATTGAGGTTACCATCAATTCAAGCAATTTAAGGGTTAGATTTGAACTACTACAATGAATCGTCTTAGACAGATTCAGACGGAACTAAAGGAGCCATTCTCAACCTACACACCTGATAGGCTCACAGAGTCAAGGATTGTATTCCTCACTTGCGCTTCATTGCATCCATTTAACCTGCCCTCTTCCTAATTGAGGAGCGTAGAAAAATTATATCCCAGCATTTTACACCACAAACCACTCGCACCTTAAAACCGTTCCTGTGTACAGTGGCGTTAAGCATATGCTTTGTAAAAAAAAATCACCCCTTGGATATCACAACCGAGTGGCGTCCTTCTGGGCACATGTGCAAGCTTCATCCCGACAATCGCCAGAAAAGATGCTCTTCTCTGCAAAGGGACAAGGGAGAGTTGGAGAGGGACTGTGAACATCGAAGGTACGCTCCATGCATGCAAATGGGTCATCGGAGGCAAACCGCACAGAAAGAGGACGGGGGTTTTCGCGGAAGATTGGGAAGCGAGTAACAGCGAGTGGAAAAATAAATCCCGCAGCCGCGCGGTACCTACTCACCTCCATCGTCACGGCGGATTTATGTAACATACGTCCGTCCGGGCACGGTCGCCGTGTGGACACCCACTAGTTTTTTGCCTTCCACCTCGAAGCTTGACGCACTAAGACCGCCATCACAAATAGATGCGCACTCACCTGGAAAAAAATGAAGAACGATTATGTGAGGTTGGCGTTCGGAGGAAGGACTAGGAAGGCATGCAAGAGTCGAGGGTGTCACAACGGATAAATCTCCGATTTCCTAAGCGATAAGATAAACCGTAGTCAACAAAGGAATCCGCAGTGATTGTCAGCACTAAACTATGTAGCCATTTTAAGCACGAGAAAAATCTGAAAATAGCTATGGAACACTGCTGATTATCATTAAATCACCATATGCGACACTATTTACTAGATTCGTACCACCATGAAACTAAAGATCAATAGAATAACTTTAATAATGTTTGTTAACTTTTAAATTAACTGAAAATCTTCAGTTTCAAATTATTGAGAATAGTTGTCCTCCATACAAATTTCAGGATTAAAGCACCTTAATTCTAGATTTAAATTGATGAAGTACGAGAGTTCATAATTGTACTTGAATTCAAGGCCACAGGCAATAGGGAAGAAGGTGCACAGCATTCAATTTGATCCCTCCCAAGGAACATTCCCCTCAGAAAATATTTTCTAGCCACTACCTTGCCCGAGAGGCGAGGGGGAAAGCTACCAATAAATGGAACCAGTGATACGAATTTCAAACAGATTAGAACTGATAGGGTTCTTTCAAGAATAAGCACGTATATAACTATTATAATACGTGAACACATTATCATTAAACCGACAAGCACCCTCATTTGAAGTATTTGCATAAAGGCATAATAAATTCAGCAACATCGCGGCTTTGAGGCACGTGTAATTAATAAACAACAAATACTTCGTTTGGCTTTAATAAATAATTCTCCGAAAATATTCATGGATCAATAATTTGAGATTCACGCTTGCAGCAAGTAATAATGGATTCGCGTAACTTACAACAAAATCATTAACAAACAAATATTTCTGCATCATGGCTGTTATATTAACTAATGAGCACTGTCAATACTCATTAATTAATCTAACAGTGCTGTGCTTCTTAAGGTTATTCGGATAAATACCATTCTATCCATCTATATCATGAGCATTGTCAATGCTCATTAATTAATCTAACAGTGCTATGCTTCTTAAGGCTATTCGGATAGATACCATTCTTCCTCCCAGTAATGACTCATAAGTTATCTACGACAGCAGCCTTAAAACTCAAGTCTCACATACAAATAATTGCTTCGAAGGATTTGTGCGAGGAGGGCGAAAAACAAATGCTCGCGAAGTAAGCGCTCCAAGGCGCCGTGAGCATGGAAATTAAAAACTTTTCCATGCATCGCCGAGCTAGCAAGAGGAGGAAAACAAAACCAATCACCTAGCAGTGCATCACAATAATAAGCGCGCATCACCCAGGAGCAAGAAACACGATGCACATAATGCAGCGGAGATAAACGGGGACAAAAAAATAAAAGAAATACGCGAAACGCAAAAGTTCCAACTAAACCGTGCCTTGCATACGCTAGAGCCCGGAGGGAAAAATCTTTTGCACCAACTTGGGGAGATTGCAGCATAGCGCGCGTTAATGAACGTTTCTTCGCGATAAAATAAAAGTTGCCCTCCTCCCTCCTACGTTTGCGTCACTCATAATTAGAGGTGGTCGCATCTCCGGGCCTTCGAAATCCGTCCGTGAGATTTATATTTAACCTTCCTGGGGTTCGCGAGGCAATATTAATGTCCTGCCGACTAAATCCTTTTTCCCCGTTTCCTATTCTGTGCGACACGTGTCGATGAAGAGACAAGGAATTTTTGTCGGTAGATGCTGTTGTAAGTAGAAGTAGTATGATATCGAATGACGACATATTGTGTGTAGTACACAACCTTAAACCCCTAAGTTTTTACTTAATACGACAATCAATTGGACAGAAATGATGGGAGGACCGTTACGTAAGAGGTTAAAGTAAAGGCTTGAGTAGACTCTAACTCAGTAGAGGATTGTAGCGCTTAACTGTGCAGAAACACGGGTAATTAGAAAGGAGGAGGAGAAAATACTGGATGCGTTTAGTAGTAAAGTACAAGTATTAGTAGAGTTAAAGCAGTTTCATTTTGAATTTAAGAGGCCCACGATTTGAGGGGAGAGACGCCAGGATGCAAAATATCTGCAAAGGATATGCTAAATACTCCATGTAAATCGAACTTAACCGGTATTATAGTTAATGATAATATCTTCAAGGCTCCTCTCATCACGACAAAGGCAAAACAAGCTTTTTTTAAGTAAAAAGGAAAAAAAATATGCATGATTTTCTATTTTCCTGGTGGATCGTACTTGAGAAATTTTCTCGGGCTTCACACAAGGGCCATAGGTTTATAATTGCTTAGCGAATGAAAGGAAAGAAAATGATTTGAGAAAAAATAAATAATTTGGTGATTTTGATATAGAATGGGGGCATAATACTATTTGATATCGTTCAAAAAAGAGAATTACAGACACAATGGCACGTTGTTGGTGCAAGGGTCACCACCGTAATAATCCCGTCATCTCGAGAGGAATATTTCAACAATCCCTGTGGGAGATCGTCCGAAACACATCCTATAGCGTGGCACAGGTAAGCACAGCTCCAGGGGCGCTAGAGCAGAAACAAGTGCCCCAAAAAACGGTATGCGAACACAAAATATCTAGGTAAAAATTAATAACATAGCATGAGAAAGAAAAACAATCAAAATCCAACACGTGAGACGATACTTTCTCATTAAAAATGATCGTGCATCCTAAATAATCCTTTTCCCTGCAAGCTCATTTCCTACCAAAACTTCTAAGCGAAAAGAAACTGAAAGAGCTAACAATAAGATCGAAAAGAAAAGAAGGAAGAATATTAACATAGGGATTTATGGCAGGTGAGGAGAGTGGTTTATCTTGAGAGAGTGCCGGACTGAAATGAATTCTCGAGAAAAAATAAACTAAGCTTTTCCACTAGCATGATAAAAATCGATCTATGTGCACGTAAACGGAGTTATTATGTCACCAACGGGTGCGCAATCTTCATTTTAACTACACGATTCTACTTTGGGAAAACTAGGCGAATCTAAAGTCAACTGTATGTTTCAGCAAAATATTAGTGATTAAAAATGTACACATGAGAAAACACACATACTCTTTAGGCAGAGAGACAAATACTTTTTCCTACGATTTTTTTTGGAAATTCTCTAACACGTAATATAAAATAACAAGAGTTTTAAAAAATTTCCCTTATGATGTTTTCAAAACTGCCTCACGACAAATTATAACCGACCAATGAATAACAAGTAAATGAAATAAGAATTGGTTAAATTTATGAGATAAATAAGAAAAGAGAATGGAAACGTTATTCAGCTCGAATATACGAGGAAAAAAGACTACATCGCGACATTTTTACGTTTCAGGCTACTTCAAGGAAATGTAGGAAGAAGAAGGGAAGCAGGAAGACGATGGGATTGTAAAGAGATTGAAAAAGGAGAACAGTTCTTTCCTCCTTTCCAAAATCCCATTCATCCAAACGCCCCGGTGTCACACATAATAAACAAAGAACGCGAGAAAGGCGAGGAGGAAAAATAAAAGAAAAACGTAGGACGCGGGCGAAAAAAAATGAACGAAGAAAAAAAACAAGAGGGAGAGAGAGAATAAGCCATTCCGTGCGACTCATAACTCGGCGAGAATTTCCACTGTAATGCAATCTCCCAGCATGGCGGCGTCAACCCATCGCCTCCCCTACCACCCCACCCCACCCGCTCACGTTACCCCCCCCCTCTCTTCCTCCCCCACCTCCCACGCCCTCCTTGCTTCTTCTCGATGATCTCACCTCACTGGAATCATACAAACCTCCAATCTTTTGATAGCGATACGTCATAAATAACGCATGCAGTCACCATTTGCCTCACCATACCTACACTACACCCGAGCAGTGAAACCGTATCATACCACCCAAACGGAAACACCAAAAAATTAAAATCAATTTTCAAACGAACAGAAATTCTATTTTCGGCTTGACTCGGGACTACGTAAAATAGGCTCCGCATGAACATTTAATAGCTTATTATATTTTTTAGATAAAATCTATCTGCACGAAATTTCGGGATGCATTGACTCTTTCAAGATTCCATAACTACATTAATTTCTTTCTAGTACTAATAATCACTGTTATTTGAATGATAGCATTTTCGTGATCTTAGCACTCTCCTAGTTTCTGACCGTGTGTGGTTGTCCTCGGCACTTGGACTGAGTCCGGCAAACGAGCCTGTTTCGGATTTAGGCGGGGATAATACCTGGAATCGGCCCGAGCCACACACATGGTAGATGTATTCGGTCCATGTCAGCCCTTATCCCGACAATCATTTCATATCAAACCCTCTCATTTTCTCGTGATGCTAAATAGAACAACGAAAGAATTTTCCTTTTATGTACCTACTATCAAACCAAAAAGGCACAAAATTTATAAGGGGGTCTGAAATTATTTTTTTTTTTTATCGCTACACACGAGCCATTTTCCTAAGAAAACCACACCACCGATATCGAACATGATCCTAACAATAACCAACACACGCCCTCTCGTATCACGGCGACATCTCATCAACATCCCATCCACAGCCGAGGTTTAGATCCTATTTCCACGGGGTATGAGATGCCGAATGAGCATCCTGCCTTGCAATCAATACACACAGGGCCTCATCCCATTACGAAAGCACAACGCCTCCACCCTCACTCCCTATATTCGACAATCATTTTTCCTCATCTCTGCTTCCTTTCATCTCCCCGTCAGAATTTCTTTTCTCCATTCGTCCCCCTCTCGTAACCTTTCTGGTAAAATCATTCGAATTTCTTGTCTCACCCCAGGCGAACCACTAGCTGAAGTAGATATCACCCTATATTCTCAAGCCTTAGGGCTTTAGTATGATATGAAAAAAAACGAGAGCCGCACTTATTAAAAACTTCAATACGGCTGCGTTCACTCTTTCACAGCTATTCACTCTACTAATAAGTATTTGTACATGCCGCAAACTTTCTCTTAAATTAACAATAAAATCTGTAACGAAAGAACGATCCGCGAGGCGAAAAAGCAATTACATCTTTGAGGGAGTTAACTAATAGTGAGGAAAAAAATTAAAGTCACATCGCGTAAGCATTCAACGTTCTTAAATAATAAGTCAGAGATATAATGAAAAAATGGCATCACAAGTGTGAGCCACTTGTAGTGCACAACCACCATTCGTCGTGGCTCGTCATCATCTGGTACATTTACATCGAAGGTCTCCAATGCAAATGTACCACATGATCATCTACTACATAGCACTAAATTTATATGGAATTATACATTTTTTACAAGTGATTATCGTGTGTGTAATAACCATGTAATAACCATGAAGCCACGCCAGAGACAACGAATCAATCACGACTTTTTCTTTCATTTTACTAGTAATTCGCTCGTACGATTCCTAATCTTCCTGCCGCTTCAAATCCTTCGCTCACCCCAAAGCCATCCCGAACCTCAACGCTCGCACGACCTCGAAGGGAACGACGTCAGAAATTTTGCCGTTATACGCTTGCATAAAATGACGATGGCTGTTTTTATATTCTCCTCTTCCCTACTTTCCCTTTTCCCCGTCACCAGTCTGAAGAAGAGGCCTTCTCACCCTCGTTACCCGAAATGGTTATTTCACAAATATATTTTTCCACCCCGGACACTAAAAAGTTCTCGTCATCGCCGTCGTCTCATTTGTTTATTTATTTATCATTTATTTATGCATCTCACCCTTTCGCCCGGACGGATCGTCGCACGCTTTTAATCACGCTCCGCCTCTTCCGCGATGAGTGCTTCCCTCTCTCCATGAAAAAAAGGGGCGCTTTTTTATACGGGGAAATAATGGAGCGCCATTTTTTGGCATTCCGGTTTTCATTCCTCCTTCATACCGCTCACTCATTTTCTCATCCTCACGCTCCCGCGAATACTCACGCACACCAGCATTCATTCTTTGCTTTTATATTAAAGCCCATAATGGTAAACTTACGCTTATGACTTCATTATTGCCTCTCACTTCGCAGTAATTTCTACAACGAAGGGCAGATGTCCATTTCAAGTAAGTCCCCACAGTGGTTACCCGTTTTGAAGCGTTTGCAAATTGAATGATGACTGGCCCTGTGGCTGAGATCAATCACAGCCAAATTTCCAAATCTCATCATAGGACCCATTTGAACTGAATGTTATCCACTGATTGACTAAGACTTAATGACAAACTACCATTGTGACTTTGCTGGAGGAAACCTGCCGAATACGCCGTGGGAGCTCAGTAGCGCATCACGTATTTGTTTCATCTGTAAAAATATTTATAATCACGTAGTCCTGAATACTCCAAGTCGAAACGGCTTTAACCACTGCGTGTAATAAAATGTAAATTCGTAAAATAAAATGTGCTTATTTATAAAGTGTTATGATAATAAACACTCAATTACCTGCATGAAATCTTAATGCTTAATAAGACCGACAATTACATAGACCTTTAACAGATAGAAGACAGTTTAAACCACCAAAATGCAGAACCACGGCATACCAACTGTGGACAATAAATTCAACAATAGAACGGCATACCTGATGATGTACCGAATTGCAGTAATTTGAACCAATTAAATACTAGAATACATTCATATTTATTTCATTTTAAAAATATGAATGTGATTTATGCATATGGTAAAACAAAATAATTGTGCAAATAGTTATAATTTATATAAGTATTGTTGGTTATATCCATACCAGAGAGTAAGTTTGCGTTTAATTTATTCCCAATAAGACTAGATCAAAGAAAAAATAACATAGGCATTACTTTCACTGTCATCACCGCCATTTTCCATGCCTCAAATTACAATTTTCATGATTAACAAATCATCCCTCACTAGGTTTTAATATAGATTTTCATTTTCCCTGCCTGACTCACAACTGCACAACAGCGGGAAAATCTTATGTTATACCCGTACAAATTATCTCGACCCTTAAAATGGCAAACTCGCAGCCAACTCTTCGCGTCCGTGGCCATCGTTCCTCCTCCCGTGAGTGCTGGCTGCCGATGCGAGCTTATTCGCTGGTCTCGACCTTCGTGAATCCGTGAACTTCGCGACGTTATTGAGGATCTACATCTACATCAACAAAATACCCTGCGAGCCACCTCTACGATGTTTGACACGGGGTGTTCAATCACCAGCATCCAATGGGACTCCCACAAGCACACAACACGGTCCAAAAAACGTCACGCATACTAACGAATTACACTACAACATGCTGTTGGAAACAATAATAAAATTCAGAAACATGCATGTCAGTAGGCTACACTACAAGTCACCTAATCTATTCGTGAGTTCTAACGCTGCCGTTTATAATCTCTCATTGAATGTTGAAAAAAAGACATTCTGAATCTATCTGTTCCATAATCTATCTCTCTTATTTTATTTATATGATCTGATCTTCCGTAGTATATAGGCGCTCGTAAGATATGGTTGACTTCGTTAGAAAAGACACTGCTCTTGGATTTATCTCAAATGTTCAGTCTATTTTTCAATATACGGTCTGACAGAGATTCCCATCTGAGTTTATTTAAGACGTCAGTTATACAATCAAGAGCAAGGGAGTGGTTCTGAGCACCGCTACTAACGGCGCTATTTGAAACGACACATTGACATCGTCCTTTCCTGTTGTCACTTTAATTCGTGCGGAGCTACTAAAACTCTACCAGTTGAAGATGAAATATTTATCAGTAGAGCATTTATTTTATTAACTTATTTAGCATTTATTTATTCGAATAAAATTAGCATTCATTAAATTGTGCTGATCTGGAGTGTAGCACTTTACGGTGCAGAAACGTAGACACTTAGGAAGGGGGACGAGAAAAGACTGGAGGCATTCGATATGTGGTTGTGGCGAAAAATGGAGAAGGTGAAGCGGACGGAGAGGAGGAGGAACGATGGAATACTGGACTAATTGGGTGAGGATAGGAAGCTTTTAGATGAGATACGGAGGAGAAGATAAGGATGGAGTTAGTGCTTAGCGGGGAGGGGATATTGAAAACGGTGTTAGAGTGTAGAATGTTAGGTGTACGAGGGAGAGGGAGGAAAAGAATAGGATTTTTAGATAGAATGAAAGGGAGTAGGTCTTATTGTGAATTGAAGAGGGAAGAGGTTGATGGGGAGGGAGGATCCCAGAATTCTTCTCAAGTACTCCATGGAACACCTTAATCGGTAGAATACTTTAATAATAGTAATTGACTTGTGATTAGAAAAATGGACGGTAATCACAGGGAATGCGAGAAAAAACAGCTCGCGAATCCTATTTCGTTGATTTACACAGAGGACATAGTACCTACTTTAGTTCAGTTTACCTTACTCACCTTCGTTTTGATCAGCTCTAACACTGATCGCTTCTACTTGTATAATTGGTGATGGCATAATTTTCAGGGACTCCATTCGTGATACTTTAATTGTGGCTGTAAAACACAACTGTGGGTGCGCAAGGGTTACGGTAGCCCACTTGCGACCGTTTTTTAAGGGCTTACAAGGACGAAAATATGCTCCAAGACCCTCTACCAAACCCATGCAGTCAAAACTATTTCATTCTACTACTATGCAAATGATACATTAGTATCAGTGCCCCCGTTTTCATTTTGAAAGGAAAATATTTAATAAAATCTACGCCCTATTATTAAAATACATTGAAACTTAACAGCTTAGTTTCTCAGTAATTAATGATAAGAAAACTAAATATTATTACGCAAGAAGCTCTTCATAATTTGAAGGCGAAAAAGAACCCACTCATACAAATAATACTTATTTCAGATTCAACCCTCGGGTATGTTCACTCTAGCATTCGAAGAACAACACACGCATTTCGCTTTTTGAAGGCATACCCAACAATTCAATATACAATTTTCTGTTGACGATACGAATGCAAACATTGAGGATTAATATAGGACGGGTCTTTAATATCACCGTGACGGCCTTATATCGCCTTCGCGGAGCCTTACCGTCCCCAATTTCCCAACTTTAAACACTTTCCTCTCAATCCTTTCGCTGTTAAAGTCCCCACTCTGCAAACACGGCTGGCCCTCCACCACACTGGGTCGATTCTCAACCTCTAATGCTGCAGTGGAACGCCAAACGAAAGGCACTATCGTATGGAGGATGAACAACGCAGAAACCATCTCTGAAAACTAGCATACCATTGCTTAAGGACTGACATCCAGAAACATTAGCACGCACAAGTTAACGTGCGAGTGCAAAAACAAAAAAATTACCAATTTAAACTTTTTCCATGCTTTCATTCCGCTCATTGGCATGATTTCTTACACGCCAAATGAATCTTTACAAGTCATTGTATCGTGTAATTAGTCCTTAAAATAGATTTTATAAAATTAAATAAATTTCAAAGCAGATTAGTACAAATTCTCCAACCACAAAAATTGGTATAAATTCAACTTGTAGGTATTAAGCTGGTAGTTGATAAAAAAATATGTAAAAGGAAGAACTATGTACGTAGGTACTTGAATTAATTTTTATAGTGGTGAAGCTTTAATTACAGGGGCTGATTACAAGAATTGAAATATGTAGTATAAACGGAACATATTCGAAGACCAATTCAACTATTTAGGCAGCACATTAGAAGAACACGGATACAGTAGTAAGGACATTAGGAAGAGAATTCCATTAGAAAATGAAGCGTTCATGAATAGGAAGGAGCTTCTGAGAAGAACGTTATTAAAGAGTTTAAAGAAAAGGTTAGTGAAGAGTTTGACCTGGAGTGTAGCTCTCTTCGGCGCGGAAACGTGGACACTAAGGAAGGAGGACGAGATAAAATTAGAGGCATTCGAGATGTAGGTATGGAGAAGAAAGGAAAGGGTGAAATGGACAGAGAGGAGTAGGAATGACAAAGTGCTGGACATGGTGGGTGAGAAAGGCAACTTTTAGATGAGATACGGAGGAGACAGAAGGTATGGATGGAGGGAGTACTTAGCGGGGAGGGGATGTTGAAAACGGTATTAGAGGGTAGAATGCTAGGGAAACGAGGGAGGGGAAGGAAAATAATAGGATTTTTAGATAGACTGAAAGGGAGTTGGCTTTACAGTGAATATAAGAAGGCAGTGCCGGAAGGAAAGGGATGCTTCCAGATCACTTCTTTTGTACTCCATGAAAACCTACCTTAACCGGTAGAATACTATAATAATAATGTATACATTTCAACGTCCACTTCATCACAACTCACACAAAACGCATCGGACATGACAGAAGTAAGTATTACTACCTGCAAGTTATTTTCACCTAGCCTTGGTATGATCCCCCGCAAAGAAACCTCACCCCAGCTAACATTCTCCACTTCTATATACATTACATCCCTTAAGCTAACGTTTTCGTTCGCTTCAATGAAAACACCAGGCAAAATAAATTTTTGATAGTATAAATTTAAGAATCTTTCCTTATATTCTGAGAAAAGACATTTATACTGTTGCAGGCAAAACTGGACTAGAATAGCGAAATGAGGTGTCAAATTTATGCTCCGAGAGGCCGTGCATAAGAAATGACATAAATTATATCTTCAAAAAACCAAAACAGCATGGGATTTGAGACTGGTGAACATAGTAGGAAAGGACCACGAGAAAACAAAGCAGAAAATGAAGAATAAAAATGAAATACGGGCCCGTAAACAAATTATTCCCTTGGGTGCAGCAGCAACGTGAAAAAATGAACAAAATGGATAAGGCCTGTCTTATTGCATCTTCACGACTAAATAAACTATTTTCCGGAAATTATTACCGAGCCTTTTTTTGGATTGGCCAACTGTTGTTCCAAAAAAATGATTTGATAAAAAATGCGCCGACACGAGTCTGTGCACATACCGAGTGGAATATACGCCGTAAAAAAAACTGGCAATGAGCAATGTATCAGATTATGAAAAATTAAAGTTCGTCGCGCATTATTTCATGTGCCAACGAGTTGAAAAGCCCAATTTCAAACAAGACTCCCAGCACCTTCCTACCCTCCCAGGAAGGACAAATGGATCGCTAAACCGTTCACGCGAATTCAACTCGTGAGAGATTATAAAATTTATCTGTAACACCTATAAATAAAAGGCCCCCTTTCGAGTGAATAACTAATGAAGAAGGAAACACGTACACTTTGCTTTTCGCACACTCGAGGCCGGAATGGAGCTTTGCACCTGACCTCAATACAAATACAGTGCGAACAAAATAACCGCTTGATTACCCAATTTTTTCATACGAACATACGAGGGTAAAGAAAAGAGTACAGTAATTTCCACATTACGCGAAGGTTCACTACCAAACTACACCTAAGCAATGGCATTATGGGCAAAATAGAGGAAAACGTCACACAAGTTTTCGTGGTACATTCAGAGGTTATGCTCCCAATACTCAAAGATTCCACTATTTGTTAGTCCTCTCCGTATTCCACTATCTCCGTGTATCATATTTCTCTCACCTATTCATAGAAGTGCATGCCTAAACGAAGTGGGTTTCGCACCCCAATTACCATTTCGGGAAATGACGGGAGAAAGGCATTACTTTCGATGCGAATAACTCGATTATGACTAAGGTAGTTACTGCTAACCTATTTCTGCCCTCTATGAGTAGACGAGCAAAGCGGGATAGGGAGCCCCTTCAATAACACTCGTAATTCTCCAAGCAGAGCAGCAATGAATTGCAGCACCCATCTCGTGTCTACATCCGCGAAATGTTTACGACAAATACTACTTAATTCATTTCTGAGTAAAGGGGTTCCGAGAGACGCCTTATGATTTCATTAGCTTAATCTCCTTCACGGAGTTGCTTACGAGACAAACTTTAACGAGAAAAAAAACTAAGCACGTGTCTCTGGAATCCAGCGACGCCGACGGAAATTGACGCAATCGATATTTTCTTCAGCTATGATACTTTTAGACAAAATAAGAAGAAAACTTTTTAGAGCAATTTATAGAGGATGGCAATAAGTTGATAGTGGGGATTGGAATGAAAATAGGGTGTGAAAGATAAAATAGAAATGAGGTAAATTAGTGCAAATGTATGGTTGGCAGGGAGAAAGAAAATTGAAAAATTCAAAAAGACAGGTACGACGTGAATTTCATAAAAAAAAGAACACTGCAGGAGTTTACATGAGATCGAGGGAGGTACACCGTTAATAGTAGCGGGATGAAAGCATATTATCAACGAAGGTGTGGAGCCACTGATGACAAAAAGAGAGCGGCAATTAATTACAGATTATGATGAAGACAACCTCTGCAATTTTGCTGACAAAGGACAGGTTAATAAACGGTAATTTCGCAAACGTTTTATCTTTACGCAAGAGAATAAAAGAACATTGAAAGGCTCAAAGAGATAATGAAAGCTTACTAATAGTAGCATAGTAGTATCTGATGAGGTAAGTGGTAGGAAAAAGAACGAAGGGTAAACCTACAAGGGCAGAGATGAATAGTTTCATCACGTAGGATAAGAGAAGAAAGCAAAGTACATACGCAGAGCTTAAGAGTGAAATAATGGGTATTGTAGAGATGTATTGCAAAACGTAGAAGGCACGGGAACTCACTTAAACGAATTTTAAGAAATTCGACATTTCTATAAGAGCACGTCCTCTTTAATAATTTCTTTATCACTTCCTCACTCTCCTAATTATTTATAAGGCCCGATCATATTACCATTTTCAGAAAACCACTAGCATCGATTGCCTCCCACTCACTACTTCAAAATTCCTTTACCATCAATTATCTCATCTACGTCTCTATTCTTTATATTTTCCAATTTTTCCCAACCTTCCCATCCACGCACGAAATGTCCTGGTTTTCAAGTACCACTTATAAAAACAACAAATCTGAATAAAGTAAAGCAGTCAAGACTTACGACGGTGTAGACTCATACGGAAAATAAACGGAAGAGAGAAGCTCATTTTGAAACTTGGTCATTTCCGTTGCCTTGGTTAAAGCCAACTTTCACGGAGCATGAAGAGCAAGTACCGGAGCAGGGATATCCCGGACCGTGGATATTCCCGGGGTAGATTAGTGTAATGAAAGCATTGTAAGAGCAGTTCAGCAAGCACACCATAACCCAGCTAGGATCCCAGATAATAATTCGCACGGACGCAATGCCAGAACCCTATTCTACGCACGCATGGTCCCGGGCTAATTTAACAGCGCCTGCAGCGACATAAGTCATCCCTTACCCCACACCGACTATTTTTTTTCTTGGCGGTACCTTTTCCAGAACTGCGACAACGGGACCACTTCAATTTCTGCTCCGTTGGACGCAAAAACCTAATCCACACTAGTCAGGACGAATCTCGTCGCCCGCAAAGTTAGAACAAAAAACTATGATTCTCCTTTTTCCACGCTCCACCTAGGACACCCAACAAAATTTCTGAGAGATTTCAGCGATGCATTGAATCCGGTGCGGGATCCTGAAACAAGGACCCACAAAGAAGTAATTCTGGGAAACAAATGAGACATATTAAAGGGGGTAACCAATTGTAATGATGATGTATGGTGAAACCGCCAACTTCGAGATTAAATAATGACCTGCAAAAACTTGTTAACTATTCCCGACACAGATATTCGGCACAGGATAATAAGTTCAACAAATTCAGGAGTGATATAGTGGAAGTTCGACATATTTTAATAAAAGGTATTTGCGCTTTTCCGCAATTATTTAATGCGTACAATGCGTTTCGCCGCACAGAGCAATCATCTGATACAAATCTTGTCGTCAAACGCATTATATACTTGTGGAAAAGTGCAACTTCCTTTGCTTTGAACGGGATAATAACTATGAGATAAATATAACATTACATTCAACAGTAGAAATCAAAAGAGGAATAAAATATAGAAGCAAAGTTTTAGGCTCTAACTAAGACGGAACACGATGGTATTCACAATAAGTACTTCTCTGAAGGAAACCATAGAGTAAAAATAGTTTTTAAGTACTAAGTAAACGAGAAATCTTGGGCTAAAGGACAGTGGGTACGAAGAGAAGTAGAGAGGAAGGCGCCATATTATCTGATTGGGCAAGAGAGAATATTTAGGAAAAATGTCGAAACCAACAAAAAATCGGATGTAACAGTTAGCATTAAAGCAACAATGGAACATAAATCGCAGTGAGGCAACTACAAGAAATAAACGATGGACAAGCGATTCCTGGAGGTAACACAAGCTGGCATTATGCATATGCTATTTTTAAGTAAAAAATTTTACTCGTAAAATTCTGGTGTTATGACAGTTATAGCTTAATGGCAATACAAAAGAATAACTAAACCAATTGTCAAGCGAAGGAGATAATGGAGAGCATTTCATGATTTCCCATTATTTATGTTCTTTTCCAACTTGGGAAAACAACTTGCCTATGATTTAATTTTATCGATTCCTTCGACGATAAAAATTTAAAAAAATTACTATGGATTAAATAAACACGTGACCCTGAAGGTGCTCAAAGGAACGCACAGCTAAGCGTTGCCAAATTGCACAGCCGGGACACGATTGGGTATTTTTTGATAGACGCGATGTCGACACGCTGATGATTTTGCAATATTCCATTTCAGCAGCAGAACCCAAAAATGGACGTGCTCAAAAATAGGAAATAGAGTAGTCAAGACATGGCCTACGGACAAACTTTTCAGAGCAGAAATAGCTGAGCGACAAACAACAAAACGAGTCGTACGGCGTGACGTGCATTTCTATACCCTTCCCATAATCCCCAGAGTGGAGTTCATTGGATTGTATTCCTGGACGATAAAAAACTGCTACATCTGCCAGTGCAATTACACTTCCTCCTTTAATATACTCTCCATGCACCCAGAACGACAATAGGAAATGTTTGCCGATGATAGAAAAAAAACTCGGCTGATCATTTAATGCTCTCCCAATTACGCACTATAGATAAATACACAATGCATCATAAAATCTTAACTTTCCATTATACTGCAAACTATGAGGAATGAAGTTACAGCAGCGTTGCAATATATAACCTATTTTTTGATATCGTTACGAGAAGTAGGCGAAAAGAAAATTACTTGAATAATTCTAAAATAAACTCTCATTACGTTTCTTCCAAATCAAGGAAGCTGTCAAAAATACCAACACAATGAGTATCAACGACTGAAAAAGTCAGAGTTAAGCGTATGCGAATATATATTCATACCAAGCACCCTAAAATCATTCGCCGTATGTTATAAGCCGGAGAGCGCCAAATATTTATTATTATAGCATTCTACCGATTAAGGTAGGTTTACATGGAGTACTAAAGAAGTGATTTAGGAGCCTCCCTTTCCTTCCAGCGCTGCCTTCTTCAATTCACTGTAAGGCCTACTCCTTTTCAATCTATCTAAAATCCGTATTATCCTTCTTCCCCTCCATCGTTTCCCTAACATTCTAATCTCTAACACCATTTTCAACATCCCCTCCCCGATAAGTATTCCCTCCATCCATACATTCTGTCTCCTTCGTACCTCGTCTAAAAGCTGCCTCTCCTCGCAAACCATATCCAGCACTTCGTCGTTCCATTTCCTCTCCGTCCATTTCACCTTCTCCATTCTTCTCCATACCTTCATACATCTCGAATGCCTACAATCTTCTCTCGTCTTCTTTCCCCAATGTCCACGTTCCCGCACCGTAGAGAGTTACACTCCAGATCAAACTCTTCACTGACCTTTTCTTTAAACTCTTACATAACTATCCTCTCAGAAACTCCTTCCAGTTCATGAATGCCTCCTTTGCTGATGCAATTCTCTTCCTAATGTCCTTACTACTGTATCCGTTTTCCTCTAACGTATTGCCTAAATAGTTGAACTCCTCAACCTGCTCAAGTATCTCAAGCTCAAGTATAAGATCGCGTTCATGTGTAAGCATAAACCTGTCTCTGTGTCCCGTAGGCGCGCGGATTATCCGCGGGGCGCGGACCGTCCGCGTCCATGTTAAACGGGCCTTATGAGGGGGAGCCGGAAGAAATAGAGCCGCTGGAATGCCAATCGCATTTCATAAAACCAAGGTAGATTGTATGCTACTACCTTTAGCCTATATGCAGTTTTATGAGTAACTGTTGTCGGAATTGTATACTGTGCTGAGAATAGTCATTTCTCTTGAAACTAGACCTTGATTTTTATCACCTACGTAAAACAAATTAGCCTGATAACCTCTGGAGACACGGAGGGTGCGCGCTAGGCTTAGATTGTTTGAGCAACTGAGAATAGACATCTTTCGGAGAGACAAAGAGAATATCATATTAGAACCCCGCCATATTTTCGGGGCAGACAGAAATGCTAAATTAAGAGAGATATTTTGTCGAACGGATAGGTGTGAGAATTCGTTTTCTCCAAGAACGATAGAGGACCTAAATTAATACTAAGCGGAACTTCGTTAGAACATTTTCTTTTTATTTGTCAGCGACTTATGTCCTAACACCCCCTGCCACACGCCTATTGACGAGCCTTACGGTGTAGTACCATTGTGCAGCTTGATGTCCTACGCTTTCTCATATACAGGTCCTTAAGAAGACAACGTTGACTGCGTCGATAATTTCACAAGGTAAAACGGAAGTGATATTAGAAAACAATTATCTTCTTCATACATGAACGAAAGTAATCCTAAAACACATGATCACCCGAGGTCTACAGGGGTATCGGAAAGCTTCGAACCATCAGAGCCATAGGAAAGAATAAAAAACTTCACCCTTGAAGAGGGGCGGCTCCGCAGAGACGGACCACTTGAGAGAAGAAAGGATGAGGATGAAGACAAGCAGGATGGAGTCATTGTATTGTGAAACCCACTTGCCATTTCGGTCAATTGCTACGTCTTATGGAGACGATGCCAAACTCAAAACAACAATGGCGAGACACAATGGAGAGTGGGATATATACTAGAGAGGCATAACCCTCGAAGTGAAGAGGGAACGCTTTTAATGCGAAGGGTAATACAACGTTTCAGATCTTCACAAGGGGCGCAGGGAAGGAAGGAGGCTGAGAGATGTATCCGGCGAAGAGGATACGTTTAACAAGTATTATCATTATGTACTGCTTCTCGACAGGCGCCCTACGTGGGAAGAGTATTGTTCGTGTAAGACTTTTGCGGAGAGATTAAGACTCATTTATTGCCCTAAAAATGTTCGAGAAGAATTCAAAATGTACCCCTTATATAAGGAAGTTATCGAGGTTAACCCTTTCAAACTCAAGTTGAGATGGTAACTCCCATCACTGCTATCAGCAGAAAAAGTCCTCAGGCTTATCCTTTTCACTAGATATAACAACCCAAAAGGTCTACCTTCACAGAAAGGTTTTAATCAAAGCAGCCACTCAAAAACAAACGCGTTTCAGTTTTAATCAATTGCTTATGTTATCTGTTGTCTCACTTAGCATATACAAGCTGCTGTTTTTTTATCCATTATGGCCCTAATTTTTCTAACGATTCGAAAATAATTGGAGGCATGAAACATATCGGAGTACTGTCCACATCAGTAAAGTGATACGCTTGACATATCAGATACATTTTCCAAGCCAGGATTTATGCTGTCTCGCGTCTAATCAAGGGATTTTAGTATTAAGGACAATCAATCAATGGTAACTGTAATTTACAAATAAAACCACGCATGAGCCCAATGGAAACTTAAGCTTCGCCCAAGATTGGGTAAAAAACGTGTAATGGAAGCTGGACTACATAAAAAGCCTGAATGAAACCCAAGTGCTAGCCAAAGGTCACACTACCATAGTATGTACTAAGTATCTCTTTAACTTGAAGCATGGCCCTCGAAATTATTACGTTTTAATCAAATCTCTTCCCGCCCCTTCCCCGTTTTCCCTTGTCATTCCGGCAATTTCAGTCTTCCCCAGCCGGCCGTAACACATGCGTCCTCTTTACCATCTCCCTAAGTTTCCTCTCCACACCTGATGTCTATTTTTTGCCTGTATTCTTTTTCCTTCGTTCATTTCACATTTTCTATCTTTCTGCACCTCCAGATCTTAATCGCTTCCAGCCTATTTTCATCCTCCTTCCCCACGATACAATGCACAGAGCTAACCAAAGTGTAAACGATTTGGCTGCATTTTCCATCGCCACCAATATATTCTCAATCTACCTTTTATAAAAGAAGGCTTCCAACTTGTGTAGGCACACTTTTTCACATCACTACACAACTTCCGGACACTCTGTATCAAATCCAGGAGATACTACACACTCGCAATTACACTTAAAATATTTTGCTACCTTGAATCTTGCCCCCGACCACTGGGCTTAGTCATCTTGATACAATAAATTTCTATATTTTTTCTCCAATAAGCAGCCCAATTACGTAAAATCTTACCACACAAACCAAATATAAACTAAAGAGCAAATTAATTAATCTCATATTCAGCCTTTCGGATACCACATCAAAATGTTCAAATTATCACACAGCATTTGAAGACGCGCTTTTCCTTCAGGTAAGCTCATTCCACGGAACTAATATTGTCTATTCAATCAGGGTCGTGCATGTATCACAACAGAAAATAAGAGCAAAATGGATCGTTCTTCGGTAGTGAATACCCGACTTAAGTTCACGCAATCCAATTATGTTCGAAAAGCGTATGGAACCCAATCAACGCAGGATTTTGCCACATCCAATGAGTATCTACTAAATACATACGATCACGCGGAAATTGAAATGCAACCAAAACATGGATACTTAAAAAACCCCAACACCGAGAGTAGTGCATGAAATCAATAAAGGCAATGAAATTATTAATAGAATAGCTATTTCTGATTAGAAAACTTCCAATTAATTTGCAGTATCAAAGAAAGGTAACACTCACAAACATAACGCACCTATACGGGAGATTAATATCAGTCTAAGTTATGACAAATCCATTCGTCTTCTGTTTCCATCACTAATTTTCACTCCTTGGTCCCGGATAACTATTCCTATTACCTACTGATGTCAATCGAGAATGGTAGCATTAGTAGGGAATGCTCGATAAAGTTTACTTTGTTATACACATATGGTAAATCAACATGGTCAAAATTTTTCAAATTTGTGAACAAAATATTTCGCATAGAATAAAAATAGAGCTTCCAGAAGCTTAAAATACGAATTCTCATATATTCCTGATTACATAAATGAACAAATTTTGCATGAATAACTACGACTTCCCCATGCAGAGCCTCTGCAACATATCGTACGAATATGTACATATGTTAGTATGCAAGTCTCCATGGTTTTATCGGAAAATACTTTAATGATGGCCCCTGGAAGATGAATATAATGGACTATGAGGTTACGTTCATGGTTATGAGCATAAATGATGACAAACCCACGCACCAAAGAAAATTCCATTTGTAATATCGAATCATTCATAAAATAATAAACGGATACTCAATGCGGTACAAGAGCAAAACATAGCGGCTTCAACGAACTTGTTGCACTAAAAATGGGACTACTCGCAGAGACATAGACAAAAGCGGATGCACTTAAAAAGCATGATAAAATCGCACATGCATATAAACTGAGTAAAATGATAATTTTAATGTATCACTTAAACAAACGTACACCGGTGTGAATAATAAATATAAATTAATAGGCACATGATAAAATGTCGCTTCTTTCTCAGGCAAGCATGAGTACATGAGCTGAACACTCAACGAACAGAAGTAGAAAGTGAGAGGGTCCTGAATAGAAATAGCTTCTTTGGGTTGAAGGATATTCTGGCGGAGTAAAAAGTGGATGAATAAGACCTCAGAACGAGGTTTGTCTAGTGGACCCTCAGCAAATGCAAAGAACGTCCTTTTTTAACAAAAAATCTAAGTAGTTTTCTCTTCACTCTCCGCGTCAGCTCCGAAAGACAAGGAGGTTGCCTGAGAGAAATTTCTTATTCACATTAGTAGCACTAGCGCCCGCTTTGACCTCGGAGGCCTAACACCCAATTCAGTGCACACAACTTCAAAAAAATGCCAAGCGACAACTTCCGATACTTATCTCCGACTAGCGCCACTTGGGTAGGCCTCGAATATAAAAAACAGATAATATACTACCACATTATGCTTGGTAAAACTGTCGCTAGAGTGTCAACTGTAATACAGAAAGGCTGGCTGCAATCCTATCTGCCAGGAAAAACCCCTGCATCCTATACGTATCCTCGAATTTCAAGACATAAAAAAACTAAACAGCTATCAACATTAGTAACACAAACGAATACATTAATAGACAAGCTAAGTTCAGCAGAACGAAATTTATTAGGATCAGAACCAAGTTGTTTCTTTCCTTGAAATTAGGAATCGTAGGTAGGATTTTATTCATGGTGCGTGTCTTAGGTCATTTTGCACCTTGAAATAAAAATAAATTTTCTTAGTCTTATAATTCTATCACTAATATACACTTCTATCACTAAAATACAATTATATCACTAAAATACACTCTCATAGTCATAATGTTCTATCGGTAAATATTACAAGAAGTCCGTGGTTTCGTAAAAAAAATTTATTACTGAGTCCATGCGCTCAATATCGTTGCCAAGAATTGTGTCAATGTCTCCAGATATATTCGGCGAATTAGGTTTAACGCAATATTAATCTTATTACGTCAAAGTCATTTGACTCAATGCCTTGAATCTAAATTTACTAACTAAATTGTTATGTGCGCTTAAAAATGTCATCCTATTCCACTGAACTTATAACAAGTAGGAAAAATATACTTGGCAAAAAGTCAGTTCTGTCGCATGCATTGATTTTCAAATTGCTCACACAGCTATTGCCATACACTCCTTCAAGAAAAATAAACGCTTCAGCCGCTTCTCACAAGCCTCAGTAAATGAGAGTGGATCTGAAGAGTTTTCGTAGGGATGCTAAACAGATGACCTCCATTGAAATAGCCATCCTATATCGGGAGCAGTTCATAAGAAGGAGGACCAGGAAAATGTTATCAACCACAAGATGAAGGGGCCATGAATCCAGTCACGACAAACGATAAGCGAGGAAAAGTGATACTACAATAAGGAAGAGAGCTTCTTCTCAGCTCGGATAATCACTCGGATAAAATGTCCTAAGAAACTGATTCACTCGACGTGTTGAAACAATCCGCATCATGGCGTATCAATAGGCGAAGGGAATACTTCCATAGAAAGCGATGGAGAGGGGGGTATTGAGCAAGCATAGAAGGAATAGAGATAAAAAGTGATTTCGTATGATCGAAAGAAAATTAATGGACTTGAGCACTGTAAAATGCCTTCCTCATCCCACCTTGCGATTTAGCATATCCTGTATGCTACAAAACGGGTCATAACGTTCGTAAGTTAAAAATTATCCCCAAAATAAGTTCACAAAAACTGAAGCACAATTGCACTGTGAAGACAATTAAAAGTAATCACTTATACTGCGAAAAATCTATACTTAGAGGAGATCAAACTCATTTAAACGTGAAAAATATATGGACCAAATGAAAATTCGAGAAAAGTTTGAAGGATGGCACGATTCGATCAGGAAAAACCTCAAACATTTAACAAATATGAATGGCCCAAACGTGAACAGCTTAATACTTAAAAAATCATCTCCCCATTTGAGACACATTTCGACGCCAAACATCCAGATAATCCAATTAAACTAGGCTTAAAATATTTACGTATGCGAACTCACAGAAGGGAAAAAATAGTTAATATAAAAGACGCCCAACTGAGTATGAGGAAAAAGAGGGTCAAGATGACGCAAAAAAAAATACTTGCGACGAGAGTGTAGGTGTCCCTCAATCATTGAAATCAGCAGCTAAATAGAAAGTCAGTCAAATGGTCAATCAATCATCAAGTCACAATACCTTTTCACGTAATTAAACGTCCCGATTAATGAAACAATCCCAATGAATGATTCGAATGATTCCCAAGTTTAACAGTGTTGATAACATTTCATGCATCATACGTTTTCTTCATTTTTCTTATTTGCTTAACACTTGTTATCTCTATAAGTAAACCGCCAGTAAATCCCAACAGGAAACTGTACCAATATAAACGTAAATAGTAATTACAGATTTCTAAAGCAACCGTTTATGAGGCTCAAGGTGAAATCCAATGCTATTCATGCCAGATGAGTACATATACCATCACAGGGTAGATTTAACGAATGCAAGAAAACACAATCTTAAATGCACATGGGCAATGAAGGTGGAAGCATAGTGATAAGGTGAAGGGGAAGACATAGGAAGGTTAGGTAAGTCCCTTTCCCTTTACTTAACTTTCCACCACTTTTTGTCACTATTCTTCCCCCTTCCCCACTACTATGCGTTTTCAAGAATTGTAATGCGTAAGTCGCACGGCGAAAAAACAGGTTCTTTGCAGTTATACAAATCAAATGTTCTAATTTTTTGGTGAATTTATACATTGTCGAACATTCACCAGCAGTATCAACGATTCATGCACTTTGGAGCACCGAGACGACACAATCAGTTGGACCCATGATGGACAAAAACCATTCAGTGGCGCACGTTCCGAGCTTAATAAGCGAGGAAGATGCATCGAGTGAGCCATTGTGAATTACTGACGAACGCACCGGCCAGCGGATTCGTCCGGCAGCGATGGCCCCGGATGTGAGGACAGGAAGCGGATAGATTGATGCGGGAGGGAGCACTCGCCCATCCGATCATCGGATAACACGGAAGTTCCCCGATATCACCGCCGTTATTAGAGGCTGACTGCAAAAGGAGACATCGTGAAAGTGTGCCCCTAAAAAGGACCGCACTACAGGCTAATGCGGACGGCTAACGTGTGATTGGAGGTAATCGTGATCCTGGGTTCCGTTCATTCTTTAGAGCTATTACAATAAACAAAAGTAATAGTTATCGGCATGATTCAGTGATTTTTTTTCCTATTGGAATTAAGAACAGTACATTTCACCTGCATAATTTTACAACACATGTTTCTTCGCGGTGTGGCATCCTCTGGTACAGATTGCAAGAAAAGACAATCTTAAAGGCGCTTAGTGACAAGGAGATGGAAGGTTACGTAAGTCCCTTTCCTTTTAACTAACTTTCCACCACCTTTTGTCACTACTCTTCCCCCTTCCACACTATGAGTTTTCAAGAATGTTAATGCGTAAGTCGCACGGCGACAAAAGCGGTTCTATGCAATTATAGAAGTCAAATTTACGAAGCTCATGTTTTCAACAACAAATGTAATGGATGAAAATGTGGGTCACACTACTCTTAAGGATAGCCAATGGCTTTGCAAATATATGTAACATATTTATTAGTGACAAGAATCATTTACAGATAATCCACTACGGGTTTCACTCGCACTCGACGGTATTCAGACAATTAAAAAGGATACTCATCACTTTTCTCTCTCAACGATCCTAAAATTACTATATAAACATTCCAAAATTCTTCGGATCATTACAACCAAGTTTATTGACCAATTGGATAGCCTAATAAACCATAGAAAACAAAAAACGATCACTGAATGATTTCAATATGCTTGACCGGTACCTACTGTGCACAAAAACAGTATTCTGGAGGAAGCGCGGAAGAGTTTGGGTGAACAAATCGATAGTGTAACAAAAAGCTGCATCGTTGATGACTAAGACAGCTTTGTCATCCAAAGAGGACGGAAACGTAGGATGACGAAAAGCGAGAATTAGTCTTTCCTATAGGCGAGAGATGCGGCCAGTGTCGTCCATCGTCAATCGAAGCGACCCCGCTCATCCAATCGAGCAAATTCACTCTTCCACGAACGAAAACACGTGAGTCATACGTACAGAGAGTAACCCACTTTTATGCACATATGACCCACTCGAAATGCATGAATCACCACAACCCTTTCAGATCAAGGTGGAGGAAATCATTTACTTTTAGTAATATATACACGCCATTCTCGCTTTGAACTCCCTTATCTGCGCCAAGTGCTGCACTTCCTCTATTTTTTGTGATAAATTCCACGCAAAAACTGAAGTCAGAGGAAAACACAGAATTATAAACAGTAAGGGCAGATTTTCTTTGGTACAACGTGAGAAGAGAAACAATAAATCTTCGGCCTCGGAGAGTAATATTTGCAACACAGAGGCTTGGCTTGTTGAAATGAGAAAGAGGAGCTATAATGAATAAAAAAATAGACTACTTTTTTTGGCATTGCTATATGAAAAGTTGAAATTAACAATACCAATGCTAGAACAGAGCACATTTACTATGATCTTACCTTTGAGGTTGCACATTCACGGCTCAGTGTGTGCACAAGCTTTCATCACTCTTAATGCTAAATAGGCTGTATCTGGAGGAATCGATCACCAAGGGAACTCACCTGTAATAAGAAAAATGGAACATAAATGTTAAATCGATTACAAGAAAATAAAAACATCAATGTAATAAGCAAATAGTGCCATATGAAGCATTAAGTTCGCACCCGAATCGGGAGTTAGTCCTTCGAGCCTTCACAAGAGAGTTCTTGAAAAGATCCTTTTGTCAAGCCTAGTGTTGACAGCGTAATTAGTAGGAGTGAAAATAATACAGATTGCTTGATTTTTACTAACATGACAATCAATTAATTGAATGATTCATAATCCCTAATACAGAAAAAGCAATTGATAAAAAACAGCTTATTCACGCAATGCAAAAAGATGTTTTGAAATCGCGTCTCTTCACAAGGCCCCAAAAATATATTCTCACACCCGTGAATACTTAATCTGATTCGGCCAATATTTACACGGCGAGGGCGACTTCTTAGCCTAGGAATACGTAGTTTCATGCATACGAGGATAGAAGCTTAACGTGATCTAACTGGGAAGACCATCAAATGAAGCGATTTCGTTCAAATGGAATAAATGGGACCACAAGTGCACTGGAAATGACACGGTGCAAGCCCTCTGGACAAGCTCCTTGCGAATCGCCTCGACCGAAAAATGTATATTTAATGAGGCGTGGTGGGAGGGCATAGAAAAAGAACTAAAAGTTCTAATAAATGAAAGGTTTGAATATAGGAGTTAATTAATTCTCAGCTATGGCTAATATTATCAATGGGGATAAAACCGTCGAGGAGCATTGGGAAGTGAAAGGCCGATGACAAATGTGCGACATGTGACGAAAGTTCAGAGGAACATAAAAACAGTAATTAAAAATGTGTTGAAGGATTATAGTACTAAGGTGAGATTGAATTTTTTGTAAAACTATCTAGGCCCACGCATCCAAATGATTCAACTGACAATTAAAACCACGACGCTCTAATTGATAATTACTACAACTTTCGTAAGCACGTTGGGTCTTCAAAGTACCTCTAAGCTGGAAAAGAACCCCTCAGTCAAAGAGGAACAGTTTTCGCAAAGGCTGTGCTGCACAGTGATTTTCTTCAGTGAATTACCTCATTTATAAGATACTCGTCAACGATTTTCTGCATCTTTTTTAGAAAAATAACATAATGGATAGTATTTTTTATCTATGAACAACTTTTACATTCAACATCGCATTTGGCTAAATATTTAATCAGAGTTTATTAAAGAAAGAACTATCTGGAGGAAAACAATAGACCTCAATCCATTTTTAAAAAATCGAAACTGCTATCACATTAATAAATCCAAGATATTTATCCGCATTCCTTCTAGCGACTTACGCAACGCTGTTTTCATTGTATGTCTATCTATGTTTTCCGGGTAATTCTGCATCACTTTATCTCAAAGACGTCGTGATTCACCTACGTAGAACAGTGTCCGTGCTATCGCTCATGCCATCGAGACATAATATTTAATAACTCAGTAAACGCCATCACAAATACAGGGGTGACAATCAAATTTGCCGGAAAGCGATTGAAAAAATCCACGGTAAAAACATGTAGTTGCAAAGCTTGATTTACGAAGAGCTTTTAACGCGAAAGACAAGACGCGCTGTGTTACAAAAAGTGACTTCAAAGAAGACATAAAATGCTTCCAAAGCGGACACTATCTCCCCTGGTTTACGGAGCGTCAACACAATAAGTCACATTATCTGCCCCGAGGACGCTCTACCCGCCGACTAACCCGGCAAATTCAGCTCGATTAAGCCATAAAGACACCACTCTTTCTCCTCTCGAGGGTAAATATAAAAAAAATTACGGACGATGGAAAAGAGAGGAGGAGGAGGAGGAGAATGAGTGACTCGTAGCCTTCTCACCCCGCGGCGCTGCAATTCATCCGGGCCAGTGAAGGGCCCTCCTTCATCCCCTTATCTCAATCCCGGGGATTCCGAAGCGTATGAGGCAAGAGCCGACTCTATATATCCCGACGCCCACATGCACCACGGGCGCTCCGTCGGCCCGCAAAAACGCACGGCAAGTGGACCGTAAAGAGGACGCATGGCCCCTGCCCCTCCTCGCTGCATCCTGGCACGGATTCCGCCGAGTGCCGCGTGCTCATGGAAGCCAAATACCTCTCCCCCAAGAGGTCACGACGGGACGTGACTCACGGTCAGCACGGGTGACATTGTTGGGAGGGAAGGATGACGCAATGTTCTCCTGACAAGGCTTGAGGCCGCCGGAGGCAGATGAAAAGATTTATCTCGGTCAGGGATGATGGACCGACTAAATTCTCAGCGAGGTCCATCTCTATCCTAAATACTCCATGCAAACTGACCTTAATCGGTAGAATATTATAACAACCAGTAAGTGATGTCTATATCGATGGCTATGTTTTAACAACACGTATCTCAAAATTTGGCCGGTCTGAGTTAATAAGGCTAATACTGTTGGTAAAAAATAAAATTCAAGCAAAAAACAACTCTTCGTTTGCAAATGTATGCTTCTTTATCAGTTTTATGTATGGTTTGGTTTTTAATTGCGATTAAAATTACACACAATTTAAATAATAAATCGGTTTTTTCTGCTCTCCTGAAAAGTTGCTATTTTTGAGATACGTGTTGTTAGAACTTAGCCATCTATATGTTAGATGCATAGATAAAAGGCTTGATTAAAACCTATCATTGAATTAGCTCCTTTTTAGATGGAACGAAAAGTAGTAGGCCTCATTATGAATTTTTGGAAGAGGGAAGCCCATGAAGAAAGGAAAGACTGCCAGAATACTTCTCGAATACTCCTTGAAAACCTACATAAATCGATATAATATTACAATAATAAGGGTCCATCTCCTATAGTTTTGAACCTCGTTAAAACTGCGATACGGTTACCTACTCAGCAATCACTGTAGCAATCCGCCACTAAATTTTCTTACAGGAAGGGTACAAGGATTATAAAGAGCAGCACATCCAGTTTTATCTCGGAAAATTGATATTTGGATATCTCATTGGCATGCTCCATATTTATCCTTTAAGTGTATTTCTGTAGACCAGGCTTATATCCCTCGTTGGTTAAAATCAAAACTTCATTTAAACTTATTTACATAGGTTATAATGAATTGGAAAACTGGAAAAATCCTGCCTACAGTCAACGGATCTAAAAAAAGCCATTTTCAATATAATGTAAACGTCCCAGACGTAGAGCGACAAAAGCATATGGCTTGAGTACAGGTAAAGGAGCGAGTTTTAAATGCAAAGATTCATTTACAGCTGAATCATTTTCGGAAAGGAATGCCACATAAGATCGTACGCAAATTGGAAAAAAAGTAGCTAGGATCACCCACGAACCTACGCAAGCTCCGACAACGGTGTGCATTGAATTACCCACAGGCTCCTTCTCACCAGAACCTCACTCAGATTAATTCATAGAGATAAAATAAGGCAGAAAGGCATCTCACCGAAGGCCAACACAACGAGACGATACCCATCCAGTGTCAGCCGTCATCTTCAAGTGGTAGGCGGGTCCGGAGTGGAGGGGGAAATTGCAGACGCCTTTAAGATAGCCACGAGAGCAACGCGACAAGAATGAAATAAAAATGCTTCAGAGCAGGGAAGGAGTTCAAGGGCGCATTGACCGGGACTATATATAAATCATAAAATGTAAGATAAGGACCTCTCGAGTCAGTTCTGCGAAGGGACGCACACCCAAGCCATTAAATATCAATTTACACCAGCATGCCGCAACACAGAGACACACAAGAAAGATGTTGTCTTATTTAACCACTATAAGTACGGTCTATGTAATTATGGACATGAAATAATAGGTGAGGATGGTCTTTCTCCGATCTTAAAGGCAATGATTGCATGATTTTTGATTTTAAACAAAAAATGAGTATTGAGTTCACCTCACTCAACTGACAACCAGAACGATGAGTAAAAACGCTAAAACATATTAAAAATCACACTAGACACGCAGTAATAAAAGCAATATCAACTAAACAGATCTAGAACAATGACAGAGACGTAGCGTTTCAAACAAAAATGTCGTTTACAATTCATGAAACATAATTAATACTAAATACCTCATTTAAACTCTCCAAAAATGAAAAAAAATATATTTTTTCATAATAGACGAATGGGAAAAAAAGCTATTCGAGCTCACAGAACAATGAGTCATCCATTCACATATGTTAGCTAGAAGAAAATCAAACGCTCGGTACACTCAGTTTTCTGATACCATTTAAAAATCATCAATTACTATAAAATAACGATAAAAACCTAATTGAAAAATATTTTTAATAGAGTTGAAAGTTTATCCTACAGCTACCTGCGACCAAGAACGGCGGCAGTGTATTCAGAAAATATTAGAATTGTCTAGCAAATCAAGGATTATTTCAGCCCGCAAAGGTTCAATGCACTTAAAAAACATTGTAAGCCCTCCGCACCTTACATAATTTCGACGTAATTTGGGACGAAGGATAACAGCCGAACTAACCTTCCACCGAGAAGCATCAGTAGGACCAATGCCACGGGAAGCAGTAGGACTTAATAACGGAGAGATGAAATTCAATGTGGGTGACGGAAGAGGGGATAGAATGCCGCTTCTTCACTGACGACAACTTCATCTCTCCCTATCACATCGGTGGGACAAAACTATCGAAAGAGTAGGGATAAGATACTTCCACTCACGCTTCCAGAACGCAGAAGTAAAATGAAAAAAATATAATACTAGGCTCTTGAGAAAAACGTAAGAGGGGCGAAGAAAGCTAGTGTACAGACGAGACTAGGAAAAGTTTGTCGAGGACAGACGCAAAAAACTGAGGGAAGAGTAAATTTATGCTCTATGACGTCTATTGGAAGTAAAAAAAAAGAGATCCCTGGATTCTCACACACATCTGTACCCGCTGTAACAGTCTATAAACTTATTTATTTTGACCCAAATCCAATTAGTCTTAATCTCACAAAAATAAATATAACAACCTATTTCTCACCTTGAAATCTTTGGCCACAACAAGTGCAACATAATTAAAAATACGCTTGGAGGCTACCTTAGATTAAAAATCAATCTAAGCAAAATACATGGATATTAAATAATCAACGGGATGATACAATTTTATGAAAGTGGGAAAACATCATCTGACTGAGAAAGAAAAGGGTGAAAAGATTCATAAAGAGCATTTCAAAAAACGTATCTCCATTCATAAAGGGGAATTCCCCACTCCGCACAACCCTTCCCAATATAGAAGAGTACACCCTCAGTGGATACGGGAATATGTTAAGTGTTTGCGACGCACCCTTCACGGAGACACAAGAAGGGGGGTCGATTCCGCATTTGCGATCCCTTTCCGTGACAATGCAGCGCGAGAAGTAGGCTAATGCCCCAGGCTAAGGGGTCTCCTACCGCCCACGCTACGCCATCACCTTCTTCTCCCTCCTTCCCTCTAGCTCCAGGGCACCCTTTCCCTACTAGCACACTTCACACGCGACCCCATAGAGAGAGAGACTGCCGTCTACCACGCCGGGCTGGCTGTTTCCCCACAATGTGTCGCTTCCGAACTGCAGAGGCGCGAACGAATTCGGCCTGAGAGTAGCATCAAAAATGCAGCGGTCGGATCCTAACGCACAAACAGAGAGAGGGACCGGAGGGAGAAAAACGCGAGGGATCACGCCTTAATGAGGAATTGCTGCACACAAAGATATTTGCTCGCAGACTCAGGGACGAGAAAGAAACACAATCTAGCGTTTCATGAGATACAAAATATGGAAAAAGCCTGAGTAATTTCATTGCTTCCGACCAAGGTAGGTGACGTGCTCAGCTCATCCGCAGTATTTCACCAAGCGATACTTAACGATTATACCTGAAATTAAAATGTAAAGCAATAGGCTGACTTTCTATTCTGAATCAAACTTCAGAGCAATGATTGGTTAAAACAAGAATAACCCTCTTCACCGTGTCCGAAGTTCTAATGGGGTCTTCCCATCCATTAATCCACCACAGCGCCATTTTCACCAACGGATTTTCTTCCTCTCAGAATTAAAAGCCACTCGAACTCGATCGTATTCCCCGGCATCCACTCGACTCCTCAAACTCTCGTCCACTGCCCACCTATTTCGCCGAGGAAACCTTCCAAAATCACACAGCGCAGTTTCCGTTCGTCCGCTGCCGCAGCAGTGGAATCGAATAATGTAAATAACGAATGACAAGGCCTGGGCGATGTCCCTTCCCGGTTCAAGCCCCTTCCGGCGTCCTACTAATAGAAAAATTTAGAGGCCCATCCAGTATAAAGAATTTATCTGATCCGCAGTGACAAACCCACCAAAAAGCCCTCAATTTTTTTTCTTTCTGACATAACTCATGAAAAATATGTCGAATCTTTTCAGGGATCGAAAGCAGAAGTTCTGAATTTCATCAGCTGCTACCGAAAATAATGAAAACAAACAACACGCCAGCTTCAGAGCTACAAAAAAATAGAAGTATGATAATTCTAAAAATCTAACAATGATTTCATAACTGTGAATTCATACTTGATGCATGTACGCTCCGATCTACCAAATATCAACGCACTTAGCTAGACGCATGGTTTTCGAATTAATTCATACGTCGCCAGTTTTCCAGAAACGTATATTAATTTCATAGCCCTTTCCAATCGTCTAATGAGATATCATTCGTCAGGTCATGAAAGGTCAAGAACGGCTTCCAAAAGACAATACAACCAGCTAAAAATATAAAAATCACCTTGTACCTCAGCAATAAGAATAACGGGGTTACCAAGAGAGACCATTGTGCTTCGTCAGAAAGAGATTAGAGTCAATCACATAAAGGAACACATCGAGAAGGAAAATAAGGATATTGAGGATCTACCTCTGAGGGAAGAGAGCATTAAGGATTCAATAGAATAAAATAGTGAGAGGAGAGCAGAGAAGGAAATGTTCGGCATGATTTCCAAGAAGAGCAAACACTTAGGAGAGAATTAAGAAGAGGACCCGAGAGGAAGGTTGTAAATGGAAATGAGGGGGCGGACAATCCGAAGGTCGTTAAGGGAGAAGGATGCAAGGTGTACTAGGGGGAAAAGGATGGATGAGAATTCGGAAGTGGTGGAGAAGAGTTCTAAAAACATTCCTAGATTTAGAGAAAACAACTTGAGAGGATCTAGACCATTGGCTGCAAGAGATTATAGCATATTTAGATGGATTTCATTTTAAACTCTCCAAAACGATTATCACAAAGAGATTGCAAAAATTGCCCTAGGAAGCCGTCAGCTGGTTTATTTTTACAGAGAACACTAGTACTACCTCAAGATAGGTGTAGTTCACGACAAAATTTCATTCACCAAAATTATTAAAGCAATTCCATCTACCACAGCACCGTTGTCCTCGACCTTTTCCGTTATATGTTCCTATGCCTTTCTTTCCTTCTTCTTGAATTTATTTATCTACAGATATAAAATAACGGCGTAACTATAGGGGATGAGGGGATAGATCCCCCTAAAGCCTCAGAGATTTATAAAAAATATTTAAAACTATTGTCTAGTTTTGACAGATAATAACTGCATCTGCTTAGAGTTAAAATTCTGGTTCCAAAATGATGTAAAAAATATTCCTACACTAGTAGTTTTTTCCCGACCCCCAGTTGCGTGGGGGGTGAGTTGCCACCCCAGGTCATCCCATCCCCCAAAATGAATTCCTAGTTACGCCACGGTATGGCATATTATCTCCTTTTAGACCTGGATAATCCCTGTAGCATTGAAGAACATGCGAGCCAATAACCATACTTCATCCCCGACGAGATCAACGATGGATGACGGTATCTGGTCCAGGAGACTTAAAATTAACGCAACGGCAGATAGAATGAAAACCAGTACGCAGAAACGACACAATTAAACCAGGGGAAGAATTCTAGAGGTGTAAAAAAAGATATACTTCACAGGGTAAATGCCGAAAAAATCCACACGCGAGGAAATATGAACCCGAGAAGCGGATGTGACGGCCCACTCAAGATTTAGACACGTGGGATGAGATTGAGGCTGAAGGAACAGGGGACGAGGAAGGAAAGACTGCCCGAGAGGGAAGACATTTTTAAGCAGTTACTCCCACACCCCAAGTCACCCTCCCATCAGCGCAGATTAAGGGCCGAGGCAGAACGGAGTCAAAATACCGAAACGCGCGGCTCCCTGAACGGCGGCGATGATAAAATGAGAATTAAAAAAAAAAAGCAGTCGAGGAAAATGAGGGATCCATTAAATTGATGAAGAATGGATTCCTAAATTCAAGAGGGACTCAACAGTTCACTGGAATACATTTTAAGAGAGAGAGGTTTCACGGTAGAGGGCGCAGAGGTAAGGCTAGAATGAGAAGGGAAAAAGAGACGTGTGGTGGTTAAGAGAAGACAAATCGTCTGCTTCCACCCTATTCAGCGCAAATCGCACCAACACTCACAGGTGAGGAGACGACAGCGAGAAAGAGCGGAATGTAAGGAGAGGGAAAGGCCTGTTTGGAGGTGGATGAGGGGGTATACTCTCAGGATTGGGTATTACGCAAAGGGATTTAGGGAGAGGATGAAAGGGAGAAATTAGCAGAGGAGACAGCGGGTGCTGTCAAAAAATGAGGACAAGAGAGGTAAAGAGGGTGAATAAAATGGGATGGAAACGGAAAAAGGAGGAGGAACGAATGGAAAAAGAGAATAACAGGAGGGAGTGAGAGAAACAGGCTTAATTAGTTAGAAAAGACCGTGGACATAAATCCCCTCGTATGCCCATTAAAAACTTTTGCGGCAGAGAATCGCGGGAAAAAATTTTAAACGGAAAAAATATACCCAGTTGAATAGTTTAAAAAAATGTAATACGGGATTCCGTGTAAGAAAAAGATAAATGTATGATTGAATGCCCGTACTAAATACAAGTACAATATCACCAAACCAGGTGAGGAAAAATAATAAACTTTGCTTTCCAAAACTTATCACCAAAATACTTGAATACTCTTATTTAATCCCATTTGAAAATTCAACCATCAGCCATTTCATCAGATCCAACAGTTAACCCTGTTTGATTGAAAAAAATTGACGATTTACGCCATTTCGACCACAGTCAACACAACAAAATACACCAATTTTTGTGTGTTACGAGAGCTTCATGTATACAAGGTTGCCAATAAAAAGTCTCGCAAAAACTGTTCACACTGATAGAACTTTCACAATGAATTTCATGAGTCTAAAACTGATGGCCCCCGTCAAGCTGTAAGTACCTCTTGTAATAGACGCAATAATCACATCAATTCACGACATAATACCGCGTTTCGAAATTCTTTAAATCTAAAGCAGAAAATGAAGTTATTTTTGCACCGTTGGATTTCATGAAAAAGTACAATAACATCACATCAAATATTAACCATTCCAAACGATTCCAAACCTAAACCATACAGGAAAAGATTCCAAAGCTAAAATGTCAGACGGTAAAACCGTTTCCTTAAAAAACCATTCATGCACTGACTTTCCACCAATTCTTAACCTAAAATACTTTTAACTACCTTCAAGTCATTTCCGTCCCTTTAGCGAATACGTAAACAGACAGAAAAGAGGGGAAATAAAAACTAAACGGGAACTCCGGAAATCTGATTTTATCCCATAAGATTATTTAAAAAATACAATGATGACACATTTTATTGTACAAATAGCTTTCGGCATACACGGAGTAGTGGAAAATTACGATACGATTATCATCCTATCACGCAGATAGTATCTTATATCGAACTTACGAAATTGACGAGCGGATGAGCAGTTTTAAATACAGCGGCTCACTTCAGAAATAATACCTCGTGATCTGCCCAGAGCGGATGTTCAGTCGATCAAACAGGCAAGTAATCCTTGCGAAATCAAGCAGTTAGAATGTTGCAATGAGGTCGGAGTCTTTTATCCTCGCTCGCGTTTATGATGGCCATAAAAGTTTACAAAAAATTATGAAAATGTCAGGAAGGGAATTGAGTTTATTTATCGAATAGCTTTCACCCATCCAACTTATAGTATGGATAACTAACATAATTCACAAACGTATTTCTCTTCGCTTAAATTGAATCTCGCGGCGATAAGCGAAAATCTCTACGGCACACAGAAGGATTTTCTTTTCCGTTAGCTATATAACTCACTCACGAAGACGTGAGTGTAATTTCAGCAAGAAAAAGCAAACAATGAAAAGAAGCAACGACAACTGTATACATTATGGAACATGGCGTATAACAAGCGATTCCTTAACACAAAGAAGGAAAATATCCAGAAATAGGTCACTAATATACCAAGAAGTTATCTCCAACAGCCGAGTATTGCAGTAGAAATGATAAACATAACCTTCCGTAATTCTGGAGCACGGAAGAGCAAACCTCCCGTTTTCAAGTGGGGAAACTAAAACTGGGAAAACAAAGGTTAGCATTTCTTAAACCGAAAATCTCGCCAGTGGGGAGCAATAAAATTGTTTTCAAATGCAGATCATAAAACAGTAATAAACGGTTGCATTACCGATGGGAATGCAGGCTGGAAGCAGGGCCTGAAATTTTTCGGTATTATTTCAGGCCTCGCGAGAAACACAAGGTAACATTCATCTTGAATAACACTGCAGAGGGAAAGATAGCTCTAACGTCTCCGCCTACAGCCGAAGGCAAGCTGATATTTACACCCGCACTCATTTCCCTTCGCGCTTTTTCTATTAGACCGTGGCAAGAATTTCTAATGAGACGATGGCGAGGACCAGAAAAGATACACGAGACAGAATTATTAAAGATCCAAGAAAAAGGCGTATGTTCCTTATATGCTACGACTGCGACAATGCTAGTTCATTATTTATCTGATTAAGAATTCCGAACTTAAATTTCAGTTCAGTCATTTATAAATCTAGGAAAACGGAATGCAGACATGTTTACGGATGAAACTATGCATGAAAAACCATCAAATGATGAAATTCCTAAAAACAAATCATGTCTCCAGAGAAATAAAATAAGGACCCCTAGAGCTCCTACCTTCCGTTAATTATTTCTTTTCACACAACCGGAAACGGCGCTATATTGACCATCACATCATGGTTTTGTGACGATCTAACAACTGAAGTTCACGATTATCAAACCCTTTGACAGGTGCAACCTACCCAGGCGGGACTCGAACCCGGGACCTTTGTTATGGCAAGCGACGCCTTCACCTAGGCAGCCAAAATGTTCTAAGTTCGATGCTAAATGGTCGCAACAGCACCAAAGTGTATTCAGGTGAGGTTTAGAAAAATAAAAGTGTTCGGGTCTTGAGTCCAAATAGTGCAAACTGAGGGCCGGTTTTGAATGCCTGATTACCGTTGACCACCGCGCGAGAGACCCGTTGATCAAAAATATATCCTTACTCGACAGTCGTAACAAAGCCACCATGTTACTAATGACGGACAGCTAAACTAAAGATAACAGAGGGGAACATGACCAATTACGGTTTGCGCACTTTAAATTTTGAACTGATATTAAAAAACCTTGAAAATGGTGTTAGAAGGTAGAATGTTAGGGAAACGAGGGAGGGGAAGAAAAAAATAGGATTTTTAGATAGATTGAAAGTGAGTAGGCCTTACAGTGAATTGAAGAAGGCAGTGCTGGAAGGAAAGGGAGGCTTCCTGATAACTTCTTTAATACACCGTGGAAACCTACCTTAATCGGTAGAATACTATAATAATAATTATTATTATTATTAAAAAAACGCCTATCATGCATTAGTTCTATAAATTGCACTGGTGCAAACTTAAATCAACAGCTAAGCACGAACACTAAGTGACTCCTTGCCATTGTACAGCACTTAAAATAAATAGCCCAGATGCTGCACCCTCTGCAACGCAAGTAGACCACTCTGCAGTCCTTGTGCATTTCAACGAAATATTGCAAACGTAAGGACAGCATCGTCTTATCGCGAGCCAAGATACGCTCCACTTCCGCCTCTCAGGGCCCATAATCATCGAGCATAAAGCCGAAAGTTCCATTATGTATATAACACATGCTGTGGAGAGATACCCACTTCGGCGCACAAGGAATCGAAGGCATGGGCGGGAGACGGAGGGCGAAGAGGACTACAAGGGAAGGAACAGAGAGCGCGCGTGAAATGGGGAGCAAATGTGATCTGGGCGGGACGAGATTAGGGCGAGTGGTAGCCGGAAGGAATCGTAGCGCCGCCTGGGAAAGGGTTCTGGGTCGACTGGAAGAGAGGAGAGAATAGGGATGCGAAAAGGGGGGAATGAAGGAAGGGACGTGCTTAAATGATTGCAGTAGCGCGAAGAGGTGAGGCAAAGGACAAGGTGGACCAAAAGAACGTACAATAATGCTCCATTCGACACGGACATTACGCGCACACACGAGGCCGAGGGAACAAAATCGACCCCATCAGACGCTATATTGAAGAAAATCACTCGCCGATAAGAATCCGAGCTTTTGGCATACTGTACGTGTCCGTGAAATTTTCAAAATGTACTGAGCGACACTTCACAGTACAACAGAAATGCTGACATGAAAAAAAAATTAAATTAAAAATTTTTAGGATCTATTTTTCACTTTATCGGGTTAAACCACTGACGGGAAGTGTGGCATAAAAAATATATGAAAATAAAAATGATACTTTCATCATTGTAAATGAAAAGGTCGAAATACCCCGACGTATTTCAAGAAATGGCCAAGTCAAACATTTCTTCCAAGCTTGTTTTTCTTATCGGGACCACTTTTCGGCAAATACAACAACATATGACATACAAGGTATCATACAAGGTCTTTGCATACCTTTCATTATAGAAATGCACCCTGTAAATAGCAGTATATTTTGTGAATTTTAGAACCAACTAATTCTCAGCGACTCATTCACGGTAACTGACCAGGGTTTTCGGCCGCCCCTTCCCACAATGCACTAATTTCCTCAGCATCCATAAACCATTCACTATCCATACCCGCTTTCATAAGTGAAATGAATATTAAGGAGTGCTGAAAAATGCTAAAACTATCGTAGAGGCACTGGAAATAAAAATAAATAATCCCATTACATAAAACACCCATTACTGCACAGTCAATTGTAGGTGTAGTAGGATCGACGAAGGGTCGAGAACTGCCTGAACATTCATGAGGAGAAAAAACATTTTCACTATAACTCTCGTAGTAAAAAAAATACAGGTAAACTTGAAAAAAAGGTAAATTTCTACACCCATTATAATTATACGATTAAACCAGATGCAGGAGCAAACAAGGGCAAATTGGAAGGGGTTAAAGAAGTTCTGCTGCAGAAATATGCTCACGTGCATTACCTATTTGTCCATACGGCGCCAACATTGGCGCGAGTAGGCTACTGGCTCAGAGGAAGCCTGAAGAAGGTAAGTGGATGAGAAGAATGTATTAAGCGAAAGACCAGGGAGGAGGTGGTAGGTGAAGTGGAGGATGACGGGAGGACGACTTGGGAAGCGCACCCATGGCCCAGAGCGGGACTCCGCCGCACCTCAGCCTCCGCTCAGTGGAAAATGTCTCGAGGGCGGTAAGAAATGGGAGGGAGATGCAGGAAGGGAGAAAGAAGCCCGGAGGCTGTGAAGAGAGGGCTCAATCGAGGTGCGAAGCCGATTAAACCGGGACGGGTCCGCCGCAAGAGGGCGGACGATACGATTACTGAGTAGGATGGAAAAAAATGAAGGAAGAGCGAGAGAGCGGAGAATAAATATCCAATTGGCTGGCAGTGCCTTCGATGGGAGGTATGGTTTCCCACGAGGAAACTCCTGCTTCCAGGCCCCACGGCGTTGGCCCATTTCCCCTTTCACCGGATAATCCAACCGATGCGTTTCATACACGAACGAGGAGAAGAACAGGAAATGTGCGAGAGATGGAAAAATATTAAAGGATAAGTACTCGCCATGGTGGAAGCATCATCTAACAGTCGTGAGTTCCAGCTTCTCCTTCCGCACCATATTGAAAGATATTGCTGCATCATTCAAGAAATAGCTTTCGAAGAAGACAAAAAGTCGTGCTGTGAGGCATGAGAAAAACTTACATGAGGAGTGGACGCAAAAGAAAACCTGTAAGCCTTCGACAAACTTATGATTCTTGAAGACAGATTCGCCCGAGGATTCATAAAAGCTATACCTCATTCGGCTTCTTATGCGGTGATATCAGAGCAATCCATGTCAGCGAGACTCTCATACCTTGAAAGCCGTTTCCGCCAATGTCGCATGGATAAAACCACTGGCATCAGCAAACAATGAACGTAAGACAAGGTGCGTTGATTTTTGCTCACGGAGCAGTTCAACAACGGTTTGTTAAAATTAGTCCATCGCCCTCCCTTCAGTAGATCACCTCTGGTACTAATAGCGCAGAAGGGAATTGCGAAGGCGGCAGTAGAAACGGCCTCAATCGTAGAAAAAAAACGCAGAAGGGATTTCTTTTGCCTCTCCCTATCTCACTCCACCCCAACGCGCCCACCTTCCCTCCCGATCAGAAGGCCCGATAGGAACGTAACAGTCGTAAATCACAAAATGACGACACGAGGACAGGCTGGCGAAAAAAGGCGGAGACGGAAGAGATAGAGGAGTGAGAGAAAATGAAGACAGAAGGGGTGGAGAGGAAACATACGGAAATGAAGACATAAGGAGGGAAAGAAAGCATGGCGATAAGGGCGAGGGAATGGCTTTTTTATACGGTCGTGGCCGGGAAACCCTTCGCCTGGATAGCGGTTCGCGATATCGCAAGCGGTCGGCCACTCCGGGAAAGCGAAATGGGGGTTGAGGGGGCGGGAGGCAGCCGAAGGATGGGAGGAGATGGCGAACAATACGGCGGGGAACTTGAAAGGGAGGGGTCAACGAGTGGACGACGAGTCAATGGACATGGTAACGGAGACGTGGAGGTGGCGAAAGATATATCTAAATGTACATACTACCCCGCAAGACACCTCAACAGGATTGCGGCGGAATTTCCAAGGAAAAGAGACGGATTTTAAAGGGATGGGGAGGGAGCAGTGAGGCCGACCTCTACCCGTAATTTCAGGAAAAATTGAAAAGATGGTTATCTTTCAGGTGGTCCCCAAGGGAAGTTTTCAGTTCAGCCGCTCAACAAACATTAAATACACCAAAGGATGAAGTTCGCAATAAAAAAAATTGACTTCGCCGGGATTCGAACCCGGATCTCCCGATTGCCGGTCAGATGTGTTAGCTAGTTACACCACCAATCCATTTTCTCAGGCGATCGGGGAAATCGGGTTTGAATCCCGGCTAAGTCAAATAGTTTTTCATGGCGAACTTCATCCTTCGGTGTATTTAACTTTGCACCCGTGCGCGTGACTGCGTACAAAGTCACTTGCTTCCGCTATGCTTCAACAAACATGGCTTAAAAAGAATTGATGAATATCTAAAGGCCACTCCTCAAGGCCTTTCACACCTCAGGCACTGATGTGAGGTATTGCAAACCACCAAGGTATTAATAGGAAAGCAATGAACCGCCTCTCTCTCCTTTCCCCACCAAAACGAAGGCCTTATTCCGCCCCTTGTAGGCATTACGAAGGTATTAGGAAGATTATGAGCAACATGAGTGGGAAGACTAATACTGCGATCTGCTCACGACCCAACTCCATTATCGGCAAATGAATCCCCATCGAGCAGAACGACATTCAGTAGAGCGATATTACAGTGGATGTGGACTCGCTTGCCCCGAAGAGGGCGAAGATGAGATCCCATCTCTGGACAAGATGTGAATCCTATTTTCGATCGATCCGAACACTAAAGAGGGGGGCCAAGGGGTCGGAAAAAATGAAACGTTCAAGCGGAAAGTAAAACGGTGGACCAAGACTACAACTTCTACGGAAGGAAGATAATGCTCATTGTATACGCGGATAGGGGGCATCAAGCTCAAATCATGGATTGAGTACATCTACATAATACCCTGCGAGCCACCTCTAGGGTGTTTGGCAGGGGGTGATCAATCACCAGCATGAAGCAAGCAATTGGACTCCAACATGCACACCACACAGTACAAAAATGTCACGCATACTAACAAATTATACTACTATATGCTGTTAGAAAAAATAATAATAATTAATAAACATGAATTCAGTTTTACATAGGTTAGTTGGCTACACCACAAGTCATGCAATCTATTTTTGAGTTCTATCGGTTAGTAACAGAATACAGTTAAGAGAGTACAGAACAGAGTAACAGGAATACAGTTACATACCGGTTATATCATTGCAGAGAAATCCTTACGAAAAGAAAAAATTGCGTATATTACTCCGAACAAAAAATGTACGATGCAGAATCGTATAAATTATTAACAGTGCAAGGACTATCGGGTCTTATTCTAGTTGGTAATAACTAGGGTTCCTAGGCTCAGATGAGGTCAGATATATACGCTACGAGTAAATCCTTCATCTTTTGAGATATTTACTTTGCTAATGAGGAGTGTGTGGAGCTGATTTATGAGCGCAGATTATTCGTAACTTGTAAAAGCCAACACGGCATTATGAGTATAATGAGGGAGCAGATCCTGTCGAACACCTTATGGTGGCATGGTACCATGTTAATTGGAAACGATATGACCAACCAAGCAGTGTAATTGCCTACGAAGAAAAACTGGCGTTCAATTTACATTCTTTTACGTAAGGTTGAATATAGAATGTGAAGGTAAATTATTTCACTATTTTGTGATTGCCACAATCCCACAAAATATTCAATCGATGAACTATCCACAAAATTACCACAATTAGCCGCGAAAAAGTTTGTTCTCGGATAGGGGAGTATTTCTTGCAGGACAAATCAATATGTACTGCACTCCTCACAGTAAAAGTTTAGCCAATTTCCTATGAGAGCATCTAAAGCTAAAAATTGTGTACTTCAATGTTTTGACTCTAGCTGGACTCCATCCCTTCGGGGAATAAAGTTCCGAATATTTCCTCTCTCCACGCACACAATGGCATCCTAGAGTCAACGGACTCCGCGGGAGGTTAACTGCTTGCCTGCCGCTCTCGAGTCGGCCAAGGCCACGATGGAATGCACGAGGATGAGGTGGGGGAAATCAGTCGAAGAATTGGAGCTGACCAATCACAGCTCTGGATGCGAAGTCGTTTGCTCCCCCCTTCCTCGTCAGTGGCGCAGCGAGGGGGGGGGGGTTTGGGGGATTAAACCCCCCCCCCCGGCTCTCAGAGAAATTTTTAAGTTTAATCCTTTTTACTTATTTAGATCAGTTTTACTTACAGAATAGTGTTAGGGTTTATCAAATAGCCCTCAGAAAGCCGTAAAACTCGCCATTTTTAAACATTGTTCTTCAAATTTTTAAGTAGGAGGGCCCCCGCAACTCCTGCTTACCCTAGTGGGTATGCAATACCCCCACAACCGTAAGTATTAGTTGCGACTAAACCCCCCCCCCCCCCCCCCCCCTAGCCTCTAGCCTTAATTCCTAGCTGCGCCCCTGTTCCTCGTCGCCATGGAGACAGATACCTACGGGCGTAGGAGAAGTGCAAGTAAGCGGCCAAGGAGCGACACTGGGCTTTCGCCACTTACCCTGAGAAAATGAGTGTGTTGAGTTGCATAACTCAAATTATTTCGCCGCTAACATAAAAAGGCATGAACTAAAGACATGAACTTCAAGGCACTTTACTGGAGAAAAAGGGAACACTAATAAGCGCTACCGCGATCAAAGAACGCGATTAGTCTCTCAAGTTGCGCCAGTAGTTTATTAAATTAAATAATATTATAATTACTCCATTATTATTTAATCCAACATATTTTTATGTCATATTTGCAAATAAATTGAGAAAAAACTGAACATCACGCTTAATTTTTGATCGGGATCTCTATAATATTTTACATTACCATTTCATTTGATATTTTTTTATGCCTTTGAGTATTTCCTGACCTGTATTTCTGCGCAGTAAACACTCAGCATTATATTTACGGTCTATTGATATACCACATTGATTACAAACAGATACGCTTTTGGCTTCATAAATAAGTGTATTTGTGTCATAGTCATGTGTTGCACTGAATTATGCACGTTTGTTAGGAATCTGCATAATGTTATGAGATTTATTTTCATTACTTCGCATTTTTAAAACCATGAAGCGGGTCTGCGTAAAACCAGTAGAATGCTGGTGATTAGTCACCCACTGCCAAACACACTAGAGGAGACTCGCAGGGTATGATATAGGAACATTACTTCTATTTAAGGATGAATATAGCTTCTATAGCTTCCACCAAAGAGTGAATAGTGCTAAAATAGTCAGAGATACATTCTGGCACGAATCGAGGACGCACCCAATTATGAAACATAAGGCGTCTGAGACTAGGCCACACCGCAACCTCAAGCACAACCTCCCTGGAGTCGGACATGAATCCCCCGAATACGCGTCCACTGCATTAATTACAAGAGCCTCTAAGCCTTTGCACTTAACTGGAGGAAAAAGTACATAATACGGATTTCGGGAACCCAGGTTGCAGACCACGCAAAGGGAATTTTATTTTTCCCTAACTTAAAATCTACGCCGCAAAATTGAATAACAACAGCCAAGAATTGAAGTAAAATAAATAATGGTAAAAGTATCAAGGTCTTTTATAATCACAATAGGAATATTGGCGCGAGCGCCATGAACAATCAATGAAGTCCAAAAGGCAACCCGATATTTTGGCATATCGATTAACTCTTACGCCTATTAGAAATAAATCGTCTCCCAGACAAGCTCCTATGGTAAAATGGAAAATAGAAACTTAGAGGGAGCAAAAGTAGAGATTTCTCAAGGTGGACATACATTATGGACACCATTTCCTGCACCCGTGGAAACTATTAAGAATAGCAACACCAGCTGCAGCAGAGTATTGTCCTTTTCCTTTTGGAGGAAGGCAGCATTATGGCCTACTACTCAATTGTGAAAATTAGCAAGAACACGATCCACCGAGTTCGAGGCCAACATCTGGTCTTTCCCTGAGGAAGAACTTATGGTTATGCATGGCTTGGCAAGCCAAAACGACAATTCAGTAATTCGTTCCAGTTAAATGGGTTTATATATCACGTCATGAACAGGATTGGCAGCAAAATATGTCTTACCTCCTTAAAACACCACTCGGCACACTTAGCCGGTAAAACCCTGGGGAAATCACTTTTGATATCTAGAGGCTAAAAATTTTCCTTTAATATGTACGTATCAAAATTATAAAATATACGCACCCAAGCCGGTCCTCAGTGAGCAAAAATATAGAATTTAAGATAACAAATAAGCAATTGCAACAGGGTTTGCATAATAGCAGACAAAGAAAATATGAGAAAATGCAACGGTATTTTCTCGTAATCCAGGAAGCATTATGATTAGCTATAATGAAAAATAAATTCCAAATGTCATCGATTACACAACCAGGGATATAAATTTATAAAATCATAGGACAACAATCCATAGAAACACCAATCAAATATAAAAATTAAGGAAAGCTAAGAGTCTAACTCAGATTACGCAATGCATCAACCTCCCTTTAAACCCACACACGTGTATCAGTTAATGCCCCAATTGTTCTTTGGGTATACATTAAAAAAACATAATTTTTGTGCATTAAATACACTTTTCGAGCTTTATATGAACTTTATCAGAGGTGGCATTAATTTAGAGACTCCTTCAACATATACCAACCAATTTGCAATTAAGACTTGTCAACCTCCTACTTTGCAAAATGAGAGGAGGGCAACGCGCGTAATTGTACATGAATGAGTTGTGGATGTGAACTCACCATTAGTACATGCGTCTATCTATAAGTCATATATTAAAACAACACTGGACAGCATTAGAAATCGAACAGGCTTGTTCAAAGGGTACATTTCCATTGTTCACTTCTCAGATGAACTTCGAAGAAAAGAAAATCGGTACTTAACACAAGAGACCCGCTAGCATACTTTCCTCAAACAGGAAACCGATAAAAATCAAAATGGGAAAAACTTCGCATTCGGCAACCCTAAGAGAAGGGCACTTGCGAGGCATAAAAACGTCCACACGTACACATACAGAGAGAGTCAAGCCAGGGACTTGGTTAGAGCAAGCGAGGGCTTTTTTAAGGATTTTCACCGGTGTACATACACATCGGTAAAGACGGCACATATTGGCATGGAGCCAAGTCAACGGGTCCCGGGGTGCACAGCGCTGGTACAGAGCGCAAAAGAAAAACCCCAAGTGCTGCGAAACAATTACGTAGTTGCTTTGCCCTGGCAACCATTTTATATCATCCCCTTCAAACTACTCTCGCTGCAGTGGGTTTTAAACTGTCGCCAATCGCATACAAAAAAAAAAACATTTCGAGGGATAGGATGGCTAACTTGCTCGAAAATTTCACGGGTGGGTGGAATTGCTCTTCGATGCACTCGAAGAATAAAAAAAAACAAAATAACACCTCCGCGCCCATTAACACCCCGACAGTCTGGCCAACTGCCACCGAAAATTAAATGATAATGTATTTACCGTCCCGCTTCGAGCGTTCAATAAGGCAAAAGGCCTGTAATTTATCGCCACTGTAAATTGTAAATTATCACCGACGACTCATTCCGAGGAACTCAATAAAATTTCAAGTTGCAAATGAGGCATAGCTGTTGCGAATTACGTAAAAAGTAATGAGGACATCGATAGCGTAGAGAACCCCAATGAAGCGTGGAGACTCTGAAAGTCAAGTGAATCTTAAGAGAGGAAGAAGGGGGCTAACTTAATGTCAGAGAAGCCATTATTCAATGGAATAGGCTTGAAGGATTACGAATTAATTATGTACTTCGATTCGAAATTTCAGCCCCATAAATCTCTGCAGATGTGAGTTTCAAGATTATGAAGCGCAAAGGAAGCTTTCTTCAATTCCAGGAATTTCTTCCCATAAAAAGGCATCAGATTTAAAACTAGTAGAAGAACTACTTTATTGTACCCTTCAATAAGCATCGCTTCAAAACTATTCGGAAACTCTCAATCAAACACACTCCGGAGCAATTATAGACGAAGAATTCATGAGTGGAGGATGTGTAGTCATAACGTTCAGTTAACTGCAACTAACCACAATATCATCGCTTAGTTTACGAGTGACATAAAAAATCTAGTTAAAATGGGATTAGGAAGAATACTAAATATATAAAGATTTAATCACAAAAATTTTCTTTGATGAAACTGACCACAACCTAGCCATCAACAGAGAATTAGATAGCATAAGACCATAAATACTTGTTACATAAAAATGAACGCTGAATAAAAAACAAATTATAAAGTTCACTATGATTCATTTACAAGAAAGTACACATTACTCTTATTTTGTTCCCTAATTTTTTTGCTATCTAATTAACTACTAAAACATTCAATCAAATTTTCCCTCCAACACAGTGCTCAGCATCCCTCTACGATTACACTTAGTTAACTGTCTCCTAACTTGTCATCTCTTAGTGACCTCCCACAGTTTCCTCTCCTCACCCACCATGTCTAGCACTTCCTTGGTCTCCGTCCTCACTGTTCTTTACCATTTCCCTATTCTCCTGGTTACCGTCATCTCAAACACAAATGACTCGAGCTCGTTTCACAGGCTTTCACAGAAAAAAAATAATTTTACATGCACTAACGTATTCCGCAACTGTATATTTCCGTTGGTAAAAAAACAAAGAGGAATCGTACAGCGAGGGGAATGGATGCAATGTCGGATCATGTTTCTCGATTAAGATACAGTCTGTCACTCATACGGCTTTGAAAATAAAATGAAGCCATCACTATGGTCGAGATGAAAAACAACGTTGCGAAATAAAGACCGTGAACCTTCTCCGGGCAGGTCAATTGGCGCACGCTTTGAAATGCAATTAAAGCCACGGCTCGTTTGAGCAGAATCCCAGATGAGAGACAAGGCGGATCTTTCCCGTGCGTCCAGGCCATCCACCTCAATTACGATAAACACTCCCCCTCCATGACACTGAAAAATAAAACGACAATCGAACGGCACGAAAAAAACTTAAACTATGAACTTTTGAACATACGAGAAAATACAACGGTAGGTAAATAATAGAGACCATCAAATTACGCCTGATTGAATTCAAAATTTACAATATTGAACGGAAACATTGGCTGCACATATATTGCTAGATGGAAATGAAACTGTGATGCCTAAGCATGAAATTAGCAGTAGGTATACTAAAGCCGTAAGAGATAAAATGCAAGAAATTACGAGAGGGACGAGAAAAATGACACACAGGCCACAAAGAGCATAATGGGCAACTGAACATACATAAATCTAGGCGTATTGAGAAATGTAAAAAAATTACACACCAACTAGCAACTCGTAGTGACTGAAAATGGGAAAATAAATAAAATGTATCCTTTAGTAAGGGTAAACTTAATTTTCACATTGAGGGAAGGAAATGACGAAGATTCAAAACACTTTTGAGCTTAATCGACGAAATGGGAAGGTCAACGTAACTCTTAAGTTGCAAGTTGCACAAAAAATGATTCATCTTTTAAGAAATGAAGAAAGGGCAGAATTACAAGCCCTTATTCACACATCACATGAACATGTCGCTATGCGTTGAAACTTTGGTTGGCTTGGATCAATATTAATATTTCGACCAAATTATTGCCTGAGATTACAAAGCAGCTATTGCTAAGCCGCAAAATTGAGCATCTCACAGGGAGAAATATATAGCATTACAAAAAGGGGAAGGAAAACCGAAAGAAATCGGAAACCAAGCAAACCTGCACAACATTTATTATTGTCGACCGTTGAATCTAGTATCTAGGGTAACGTAGTTCCTTTATAAACGATTAAAATACCCTAATACAGACTATTATAAACTTTCGCAACCGCTTATACGGAAAACTGATTTAATTATATTGATTCACAGTTCGACCCAGAGGAAATTAGCAAATACATATTACAATACACAGTGCAAACAGAATAATATATTGCAATATGGAGGCACTCAAAAGCCTAGACAAGCTTAACCGTTCATTCTCCAGCTCCTTTAAATCCTTGCCCAAAAAAACTTTCTTTTCTCGGCTTCACATCACCTGCCACACACCTCAGGGTGGTTCGCGGAATGGTTCGTAGATGCAGACCCGTACAAGGCAGTTACCGACACGCGAAGGCACGTACCAATTCTGGCCATTCAAGCACGAGAACAGGAATTTCCACAGTCGCAAAGGCTAAAAAGCACTTCCAATCCACTAACCAACGATAACACAGAGCAGTCACGCTTTCCTACCGTTCCCAACGACGGAGGCAATTTAAATCACTCGGTCCGCAGCTGGGCGGAGCAGACTTCGCGGGCTAGGGAGCTTCAAGGATGGAAAGCTTCGTTCAACTAATCTAAACTATATTCAACGCTTTGTTTTACGAAAAAATGTGAGAACTTCGATACCACCAAATAAGCACCTTTGATAGGAGCACGCATGCAAGCGAATAAAAATAAGTAACATATTAATGTGAAACGATCTACTTTATTCCTATGGCCCACCCTAAAATAAAAAACTGTTTCCTCAAAAAAAAAGGCAATTCTTAGCACCAAACCCACGGTTGAATATTGTCTGCGTTATTCTAATAATACATTAAAATACCCCAATAGTAAACAAACTGATTATCATAGCCCCAACGAACAGGATGTATCAATCAGTATCTTCTCGGGAGACTAGAAAAACCGATGGAGATTTCTATTTGGGGCCGAGTTAAAACACGGATATTTTAGATCAGATTGCGACTATGACAGCGGTACGCAACTTTCGTAGTGTTCTCAAGGGTTAAGAAATTAAAGGCAGCAATTACGCCCTCAACCACCATAGTTGCACTCCATAAAATACCAAATGCGAAGCTAAGACTGAAAAGTAAATTATGCCAGTAGGAAGGCGTTTCGGATTAGACTGTGTTTCAGGAAATGATTCGTCTCTCACTTCGACCGAAATACCTCTCCGCGGGAGATGAGAGGAGGTATTCCGCATAACAGTGCTCTCCATAGGCGCTAATTCGCAAGCCGCTCCAGTTCGCGGAATGATTTTCGCGAGGTGGAGTTGAGAGAGCGATGTGGAGTCACCGGAACGCACCCAAGGCGGGTTAGCAGCAGTATGTCACGCCGCTCCGCTAACCGACGACTCACGCTTGTTTTCCCAATAGACTCCAGATTACTCATCCGGGACAGTCACGACTCATTCACTCACTTCCGCTTGACCCAACGCTTTTTCCATCAATTATTTATTTAACGCACGCCGGCGAGCCACTTCGGCCAACATGCGCGATAACATTAGTCTGCAAACTTCGCATCGCATGGGTGGACCTAAATGATTTCAGTGCGTTCAGCCAAACCCGTAAAGCAACAGCTGCAGTTATCAATCAAATCTATTGATGACAAGAAAATCGGAAGGAATTAAAAGGAGATAAATAAACCTAACTTACTTTGCAGACATGGTTGATTCATTCCATTATTTTACTAGTGTCACTAACTGGGTATCGAAGAATATATTGCAATTATGGCAACTATTCGGGTTAACGACCGGGTTACATATCTCATCTTTGCCAACGCGACGCTTCGAATGCCGTGGTCCATCATCATCAGGGTAAGTCTCGGTGGTTACCTGGATACAGGGGGCCTGATATGCTCTACCATTGGTCAGGTCTTCTTACTAAATTACTTACCTAACAATTCCACGAACTCCAAAATGTCAGCTTTCACCATACTTAATTAATTTCATGTAGGCCTCAAATACTACTACATTATAGAGGCCATTCCATTGCAGTAATCTATCAAGAATTATTTTAAATCAAACTTAATACTACCGCTGCGCTGCATTTCGCGGCAAAAAACTGATTTCTTAGCAAGGTCTACTAGGAGTAAGCTTTACAAGGTTAGCTCTGACTTAGCAGCTTCTTTAAATGAAACTTGGAGCCTTCGTGTCGGTGAGGGGTAGGGAAAGAACAATACAGGAGACTCACGCCCAACAGAACTATCGAATTCTGTGAATAGCAGTCCATATTTCTAGATTACCTACTAATAAAGTTTATAAACCTATTCTTTCAATTCCACAATTAACTTTTGAAATTTCAATCTGTATCCCATTTAAACTAATCCCCATTGTTCACGTAATCCAAGACTGTTTCTTTCAATTGTTTCCCATCGTCATGTATTCCACGGAAACCTACTTGAAATTTTCTTCATCTGTTCCACAAGTTCGCTCCATTTATTCTGAGTGGAATGCCCGCAGAAGAAACTTCTTAAATCGACTTCTAAAAGCTCAATATACGGTCCCACAGCGAAGGTTGCCTCGAACTTCTTTGCGTGAGCATCTCATAATGCCTGAAAGAACTTTTCTTGAGTTACCACTAAACAAATCAGTAAATATCTCCATTCTTAACAGTCGAGTAACCACATATTTCTCTTTACGTCGCACTTTTTAAATATTTCCACCAAAAATTTCTAACAGACTCGAAATTTCATATCTAACATGAAGTGTGCACGCTTTCATGTCTTTGCCTGTGAAATCCCGCAATGAACGTGAAGCACTTAAGAGAGCCACGCCCACACGTTGCCTGTGACCACAAATTCTCTTTAATTGGCATTTCCGAGACACCTAGATCGAAAAATACAATCTAACTCGCAATATAAAACTAGCAGACTGCGTTTTGGAATTCGCTCTCCTTCATTTCGCTATCTTCCAGCAGCCTTTTCCCATCTTTTCCATCAATGTGAAAGCACTCCTGACTAAATGAATAAATGCAAAGGAAGGCAGCATTCCGCACGCAAGGCAATCGCCGAATACGAGAATCCAGCGTTTTGCCCGAACGCGTCGTCCTGATCAACACGAGCAGTGGAACGCCACGAAAGCTGCGAGGGAATAGTAGACATTCCGTGACACGTTTTGAGGTTAACTAAATCGTTTCGTGAATTCGCTTCGTGCATTGGAAGACCCAAGGACAAATCCATCAACTTCGGTGCATAAAACATTATTTTAGTCACTTGGTTACAATTTTAAGAAAAAAAACTAAGTAAGTTTAAGGTAGCAATATCATTTTCTGATAATTATACTTCTCCGTTTACGTAGTAATGAATTGTGTAATGAATGAAGTGTCGCGGTTCCAATTTATTTCAAACAAATTTCTGCAGACGACATGTTACGACCAGTTGATATCCTTATTTATTTATTTTCAACTCGAATTTCAGTAACGAAGTTTTTATCATTTCATATTAGAAGAAAGACATCTTATCAAGTAAAAAATAATTACATCCATCCTGGCGAACTCCACGTACATAGAGAAAAAATATTGCAATGAAGTAATCCGGCGATAATCGACCTCTCAAAACATGATACGAGCGCTTACGACCGGAAAAGTTTCAGAAAACTTATCCGCGAATATCAAGCATATCATCATTAGAGTCAATAACAGAAAGTAACAATCATTGCACAATGAAGATTACATCCTACCCTTACACACTGACAATGCATGCCAATACCAGCACCGCGAAAAAGATGAAGGACTCAATGCGTTATTATTTTAAGCGGGGCTGTTCGTGAAGATTTCTGAGAAGTCGCGGGCGATGAAAGTCCTTTGACAACAAAGAAGGGGAGTTGACGAGACAGAATAAAAGGAACAGAGCGGTCAGATGCAGACAGGGCTGGAGAGTGGCAGGGACTGTATTCGAGATTATGGTAGAGGCCTTCACGTGACGGACATGACGCAACGAGGCCGTGGAGAGGGAGGCGGCACAGAGTCACTGCACAGCCATCGAAGGGAAATCGGCGGACGGGCACGTACCAATATGCCGTGTGCTTCTGACACGAACCTATCCGGTGGACGGACCCGCGACGTCGATGATTTGGTGAGGAAAGGCCTATATTCAACATGCATCGCACTGGCCGGAACTCGTGAAGCTAGCGTTTTGTCGGACCTCATTGTTCGAATCAACACGAGAACTGGACTGATTACACAATACCTACGACGGAATCGTACGTGACTTTTGTCAGGACACGCTACTCGCGGGGTATGTGGATATGGGGAATGAAAAAAATAGGACGGGAAGCAAAGATGATGCACGAGGAAAACTCTGGATATGATGGGAGAGAAAAAATGACGGAGGGTTCGAGAAATGTGAAAAAAATGGAATCAGTGTGGCTTTACTCTGAAAGGACCACGTAAATAACTCGAATTTTCAAAAAATTCGAACTAGTATGAATTTTTGACGGCAAAAAAAATCACTAAAGGCCACGAAAATCAACCACTATACCTTAAACTTTGATAGTGACAAAATTATATACCACCCGGTTCCGTTGAATTCCTTAATTGACAATAATATTAAATTAAAAAGGATTATTATTATTATTATTATTATTCAAATATTCTACCCATTAAGGTAGGTATCCATGGAGTACTTGGGAAGAACCCTGGGATCCTCCCTCCCACAAGTAATTTGAAAGAAAAAATACAATACAGAGCGACGTTTATCGCAATTAGGAGCTATGGACCAACAAAGAGTCCAAAATAAAGACAATTTCTAATCGCAACATTTCGAAAAATACAATATCTATCCCATTTCCTATCTATCCCATCCCATTCCAACGACGAAACTAATGAGAACTTACCCGAGTAGAATATGACCCCATCCACACGCCGATTGAGGCGGCATGAAGGGTGGAATGTAGCAGTAGGAGATTAAAAGAAAATGATGCTCACCTAGTGCGGGTGTGGAAAGAAAGCCTTAGATATATCGCAAAATATTCGAAGCGGTAAGCGTTTTAGGTATTAGCTGATCAGGAAGGAATGCCAAGGAATGTACCAATACAAACATGAAAGGAATAAGAAACAGCTCCAACAGTCTCTATTTATTTTAAGATCAATGAAAATAAATATGAGTAAATATGATCGATGAAATTAAATATGAATTAACATGATCAATGAAAGGATAATATTGTATGTTGTAGGCCGCAAAGAGGGGAATTAGTGGTGGCTCAAATATTACAACAGAAATATGATAACCATAGAATGAAGTAAAAATTAAAAGAATTAAATCAAGTCATTCGTCAAAGAATGGAATATTTAATTTAGAAATCTTACAACTAGAGAAAGGTAGGAGGACTATTGTGAAGTTATGGCATGCAGGAATGTAGCTAGACTTGGAAAATTGACACTGATTCATGATAATGTGAACTGAAAGACGCAAACGATCGATTAAATACGGCCGTTTCTAGACTACAATAGACTGGAGTACGGACTAGAAAATGCCGATACACTATAGAATAGTCCATTAACATATGTCAGGTAGACGTGATAGAGTTTTGCCAAAGCGAAACGACAAAACGAAACCATTAACTTCGACATAAATAACTACTTACAAGACTATAATATGGAGCAGGTGATAAAACATAAGAATTAGGTAAGCGATAAAATTACGAGAACTGGGTGGAGAGCTGCATCAAACAAATCTCAGAATTGATGGCAGCTGATGATGAAGAAGAAAAATCTAGCTACACAAAGCACATATTTCCAGCGTAAAAACTAAATGCATACTATTGAAAATGTGTCCAAAAACTGTTTAAACTAAAATAAATTATGAAGTTGGCTTTGGAATAACCACCACTCTTTCCCGTAAAGAATAACAACCTTGGCTATTCCTGCAGTGAATGACCCCATTCCGGTCTATTCTAGTCGGAAGTTTGCGTGGGATAAAAGGGATGGCCACAATTGAAACGAAAACTCTCACGGCTCAACATCAGATAAATTCACCGATCGAGCTAGGGAACGTCAAGTCGTGGATTCTCTTTCTGCGTGGGAACGGAAATCCTACCTCGTATGCACATACTTCCGGCGAGCGAGACGGTGAACTTGTTTGAGGAACATGACGGCTACATAAGCCATCTCCAGCGTTCTACTAGCCCTGAACTCACATCAGGTCAAAGAAAAATGCATACCCCGACAACGATGAAGAATGAGCAATTCTAATCTCGGAATAACAACTTAGCTGCTGGGGATTCTCATGATTAAATAATATCAGTTAATTGCAACAGCGTGGGTGACTGAAGAGCCCCCAGTAACCGTTTTATTATGGATCCATTAAAATCTAACTACAGGAAAAATTACGTCGATTTATAATTACAGGCCTACATATGGTTTTAAAGAATCAACTTCAGGGGGATCACGAAAGTTAGCTTTGACTAAAACCAGAATTAAAACAAGAATGCATTGAGAGTTAGCAACAAAAATATTCGGAGAAAATATCAGCCTTTGAGTTGTAATCAATTCGATTTCTAGGCTTGATACAAGAAAAATTAGCTCTTGTAATCCATTTCAACTTATACTGACAAGAATCAGTCTAATAAATCTAATATCTATGTAAGTCAAATACTTCCATACTTACCACCTTCACCAAAAAGTGAATCCGTTAAACCCACCTCTAAAAATTCGCCTGGAGTAAAATTAAATATCCAGTGGTGTACCAGTAACCATACCTCACATACAATTTGAATAAGTAGAATGAAATCCCCGCCAAGTCAATTGATTTTCTAACAGCAAATTTCACGCGTGGCGCGCTCAATAAGAATATAATTCACGTTTTGCAAGACCGAAGATGAAATTCTTGATGCCAGACGCCTTCTCCACGGTCACAGACGGGACACAAGACAATGCAGGCACATCAGGTTGATTGGAGCCCAAGCGTGGGTGCATAGACAATCACAGGGCGCCCGACCGTCCACTTACGACGCGCAGGCAGACTCGCCGACGTTCGCACGTGATAGCGGAGGGGTTGGAGGTGGTCGAGACCCCATCGATGGAACCAATTCCGAGACCTATTAGGGGCACCCAATGGACGCACCACTTAATGAAGCCTGCATCGCGTGAGGTCAATACATTTCCACGCCACCACCAGACGCATCCCTCCCAAACAAGCCAACGTGAATTACGGGAAGGCCCGCCCGCCATTCCCAAATACATCCGCGCAAAACGCTGCCTCCCAATTCCTCCGACGAGTAGCACGTAGCCATTGCAAACACACACACGAACCCTCAAGAGAATAGGTCACTGTCTCCAGCGGCTCTACGATCCATAATATTCCAGATATGCATGGAAGATCGAGACTCGGTCTGAGCGATTGGAGAGGTAGACCGGCTCAGACATTTCGAAACGCGCTAAACCCTAATAATACGTTATTGCTCGAACCTTTAATACTTCATCGCCACCAGGTCTACCATTATTCCCATTTCATTCACGGTTATTATTTTTAAATTATTCTAACGATTAAGGTAGGTCCTCATGGAGTATTTACGAAGAATGCTGGCAGTATCCCCTCCCTTCGTGAACTTCCATCTTAGATTCAAAATAAGGCCTACTTCCTTCCATTATAGCTAAAAATCCTGTTCTCTTCCTTCCTCTCCCTCGTTTACTCTAAATTCTACCCTATAGCACTGTTTTCAACAATTCCCCCCCGCTAAGTACTCGCTCCATTCATACCTTCTGTCTCTTCCATCTAGATATCCTTTCCTCACCCACCATGTACAGCACTTCGTCGTTACTCCACTTCTCCGTCAGTTTCACCTTCTCCATTTCTCTCTATCTACGCCTATTTTCTAAAGAATACTCGACGACTATACCCAGTCCACTGCATCGAACACTTTTTTCAAACAGCGAGCACACACATTCTGATTATATTCCTGAATCCATGATATTGTTGTTACGTATTTTTTGAGCTTTCACCCATAAAGGAAGTCACAGTCATTTTCATCATCCCTAAACAATATGTAATTTTAGAAAACTGATGCCTCAGACCCACATCTTATAGATATTTAATCTGTTTACCTTAAAGAATTATTCTTGAGATTATATGCTTAAAAATGCGATGACAGATTACAAATGAGGTCTTCGAGATCGAATTAAAATATCATCATGATATTCTTTCCAAATAGCAGCTCATCACTAAATTGCATGTGACGATATAATATTTAAGCTCTTAAGTGTTCTCAATCGGTAGAATACTGTAATTATAAGTGTTCAAATACCAAAGTGCAGGTAAAAGACATTCCTGCGGAAAGAGAGCACATTCGTTTTATTTCGCGGAATTACTTGCAATTATAGCAAGCGCAAAAAATGATGCATTGAAGGGGAAATTTAAGTCGAATAATGGCAAGCCCTGAATTCAAAGCAGCTGATTCCAGTTACAGCACCTTTTTAATTTCGGAAGAAAAAACTACCGACTTCTATGCGATGGATAATGTATCTCATAATTATGTAAACACTCTCCATCATAAGAATTACGCTATTAGAATATTGAGTATATTGTATTCCTACGACCGGTATCTTAGAGTTAAGCAGTACATACTATCACACCCAGGAACACTGCAAATTCCCACTGCACGGCCATATTTTACGGCCGAGAAGCCACCACGTGATCTTACCTGAAAAGGGAAAAATTAAAAATGCATTTAGATGCAGACACATGGAAGGACAAACGATACCCTAACAAGCATCTGATTTAGAAGAGACACAGATGATTTCTCCTCAAAATATTTTGCAATAACCACAACCAGATAAATAACATTTTAAACATGAGTTTTGATTTATTCTGACACCATAGAGGATTAATATTTTACCAGAAATATTCCGCAGATGGAGGAAATACACATGAATATCGATCGAAGAATTTCGCAGACACAAAATCTCTACATAAATTTTCTCTTAATACATCTACATAATACCCTGCGAGCCACCTCTAGGGTGTTTGGCAGGGGGTGATCAATCACCAGCATGCAGCATGCATTTGGACTCCCACATGCACACCACACCGTCCAAAAAACGTCCCGTATACTAATATTTGGCATCGCTGCTGCAAGTTCCTTTATACCAGTTCAAGACCTGACAGACAGTATTTCTACGTATCTACTGCCATACCCAGCATCGCAACGAAAAGAACATTATACGTAAATCATCTTAAGTCTCAATATCAACTGCTATCATATATTGTATTTTTTCAAAGAAGAAGTCTACTGTATAAGGTGGGTTTACATGAAATCCAAACTTTACCAAATAAACACTAGAATTCCATTAATTACTGCAGACTGTCCCACAACGAGATTTATATATATTTCCATCTTTAGCCACGCTTGGGGTGCAGTATTCCGCAACTACGTGTATGAGGCGTATGACTCATAGTATTTTAAGGCAACAGAAACATTTTCAAATCTGGCAAAAGAACATAATATATTCTGACAAGACTCATTGTCAGAACTAAGGAATCCGTATTGGCTAGCTAAAAGCTTCCTATTCCAATAAATGGGACTAGTGGGGTCCTACTCCAAGGAATAAATTTGTATGAAAATTAAATCATCAGTGGGCGACTAAAAATTAGTAGAGGAATTCCTAATTTCAATGACTCTAAATGACCTATGTATCGCGAGAACTATGTAACACACATCGAAGGAAACAAGATTGTTCTTAAGAATAGGCCAATCAAAAGCGTGTTGTAAGTATCATATCAAGTGTTGAAACGGTCACAATAAACACTGGTGGCAACGTACGGCAACATCGTATTTACCTATCCCACACTCCTACTCCTCTGATGCACCGCTAACGGGAAGGACTATAGCCTAGCGTGCCTAACGGCGCTTGCAAGAGCGACTGTTGAATCCGGAAGAATTGTTTTCCGAGCTCCAGAAAAGGCAGCAGAACACGTGAGAGATGCTAACGGGAGTCATCATTTGTGCAGATGAGCTCCTGTAAACAGCATTGTCTCAAGAGCAGTTACATTCTCTGCTGGAATTGATGTATGCTTATTGCGACAACTAGAGAGAACTTATTGCCCGTTAAAATTACGTTCAGTTCACGTAATAAAGATTCTCCCTTACGGCTTTACGGGCCGACATATGAAATATAGCAACGATGATGATACCAATTCAAATTGGCTGTAAATCTACTGAAGACAGAAAAATAAACCCTACTAACATTATGCTAGGAGATCTATTCACTGCGGCCATGAGTTTTTAATCCATGAAAGAAGATGTAATTTCGAGGCAGTGTCTTGACTTCATGAAAACATTTGATAAGGATGACAGGTGAGACTTTCGTTCTGTTCCTCCATTTATTTTCTACACCAAATAAATTCTGGACCTTTATTTTCTGGTGGAAAAATGAATTGTTCTTCCTTTGGCTAAAATTTATATTCTGAAATAGCCATCTACGTTAGATTTACAGAAAAAATAAGAAGAACGACTAAGCACCAGGACAATAAGAGAATCCTTTCCCCTACGAAATCCAGGCTGCCAACCTGGGGCCCCTCTCACCTCAAGAGTCACAAAGTTTCCCAATAGAAGGAAAGAGGGAAGGGAGAAATCTCCTTTTCCGTCTGACATGACTCGACACAGTCACAATACAGGAACACGGCGCGGCATGGTGCATTCGGACCTTAGGAGATTGCACAGAAGAGAAGTTGTCCACGCGGCAAAGGCGGAAACGAATTGCAATTCCTCGGAACAAAGAAGGAAACAAATAAAAAAAAGGCGAACTTGACGAGGTCGAAGCCAACTTCAACCGTGCGTACCCTCCTGCTTCCCTTCACAAAAAACATCCCCAAAAGGCATTCCATCTTTCCCTTCGCTGGCCCACAGAGGGAGAAGGTGCATCATGCGGGTGATTCGACCTATCGCATTGATCGAAAGGAGACGTGAAGTGGGAGAAAGGCACGGGGACTGAAAAAAGGGATGGGATAACCGACCCGAATGGGCCAAACACTGACCCTTTTCGAGATGGGAAATAGAGCGAAAAAATACATGTATGGAGGGCCGGGGAAAAAGTTCTCGCAGTGTGAGGGAGGGGGGTCGGACCATCTGGCAACTTTTAGATTAGAGAGGGGATGATGGGATATGACGGCCCTGGACGAAATAAAAAAGAAATGGCCGACGGAGAACCCTGATAAGAGAGTTCAGCACAGATGGCACAGGACTGAGAGGATGCCTAGCTTTCCCTACGCTTCCCTCACGCTTGTTAAATCAACCATGGCTAAATTTCCACCACTAAAGAGAATTCCTACCTGCAAATATTCTACAAACAACTACCAGTTCCATATGTTCTTAACCAATATTAAATATCAAATATTTTAATTCAAATATGCGTCTCGATGGCGGCGGGGTAAAGTTCTCGCCTGCCAAACAAGAGGTCGCGGGTTCAAATCCCTCCTTAGTAGGTTGCCGCTACCCAGGGCATGGTTGCTCGTACACGTGTTAAATGCGTTGAACACCCCGATGTAATATGGCTAATAAGTGCGGTATTCGGTGGTAGGGAAATAAATAAAATATAAAAATAAAAACGTTCCTGTGCCAGTACTGTGCTGTAAATGGCAATAAATATTATTATTTTGACATCAAATCGGATTAAGTCTATTTTCACAAATTATGGCCAATTGCCCTTCTTTCTATTTATGAACTGTGTGTGTTGTAACTTGGGTTCCAATGATAATGGAAACGATTATGAACGGTCTGCGGTTGGCCAAATGAACACTTACTCATAATCGTGCATAGACTGTATTTCGAAATTATTGTTGGTTCCAGCCAAATTACACCATAAGATAGAGTCCTCTTACTCCTGACATTTCCCTGCTCACCCAGGGGACCGATTCATTAAATACGAAAGAAAGAAACACTTTCTAAGGCAAAGAGAACACTAAAAATTCACTCGCTGATGAAATTACTTTGTACTATACCAAAGATCCTCGAAATGTTTTATTCACTCCGAGAAGGATTTTGTTCATAATTAACCCAATAATACGACAATTCCACATGCTGTAATTCACGCTGCCTCATGGGCACAAATAAAAATAAAAAGAACTACAACAAAAGCAAAGTGAAGAAATTCAGAGCCGGCGTTCTTTTAACGTATACTACCCAAGACGTTAGCGACGTTGATAACTTTGGAACCATCAAAGATTAACATTCCTATTGGAATAAAAATACGGAGAATGATATCCAGTTTTCAATTCGAATTTCGAACCTAGATTGGCGACACATTATCCCAGAAAGGAAGGCAACATGACATTTGGTGAAGACGAGCAACTAAGCACGAAGAAAATGCTTTCCAGTTATGGTGAAAATAAGAGGAGAGAATAAGTGTAAAACTTGTTAAGAAAGACACCCACTGCAATACAAATCGCACCAAAAGAGAATGCGGAGGGAAGCAATATGGTATCGTACGGACGGGAAATTTCCAGTCCAGAAGCAGGCTCCGACTTCAAAGAAAAAAGCAAGTGATCAGCTGGTGGAATTCCCACTCGTGTGAGCTTACAAAGACGAGGGCGAGCAAAGGAAAGCCAGTCTTGACTGACTGTGAGAGAGGTGAAGTTATGCGATGGGTGCAAACCGGCTTTAAAACTCCATGGCAGCAGCGGGGGATTTCAACGGCGAGCAGCCGGCAACGCCGCCGCTCCACCGGCCGAGAGCCACCTTCACTTTCCGCGCGAGGAAGAGGGTCCATTGTTGGGGGAAGGGCCCGAAGGCCTTTCGCGAAGGTGGGACGGGGTCGGGAAGTCTGCCGGCCAACTCCTCCTCCCCTTCGGACCTTGCATCCTTCTTTTTTAGTGCCGCAGGGTGGTCGCCATAGGCGGCTACACCCGGCCGACCTGGCTCGCTACCACTTTCCGCTAAATCGTGCTGAAAACGACCACCGACTTTCTTCTTCTCGACTTGCTTCCTACCGCCCACTCCTTGTCTTTTTTTACATTATCCTGGCGGGGAGGAGTTTGCCACAAGGCATTCGGTCTGCAGAATGGGGATTCATGCGAATGTAAAGCTATTAGCGTACGCCATCCTTGCAACTACTTCATACTGGAGCTATAACGATGATCACGTCAAGACTTTAACATAAGATTGAGATATAAATTCATCTGTTCACCAACACGGTCGAAAGAGAACAATTTGTACGGTACACAGTATTATTTGAGTATTCTACCGATAAAGGTAGGTTTCCATGGAGTCCAAAGGAAGTAATCTAGCCTCCCTTCCCTTCCAGCACTGCCTTCATCAAGTTACTGTAAGGCCTTTTCCCCATCTATCTAAAAATCTTTTACTCTTCCTTACCGTCCGCCGTTACCCTATATAACATTCTACCCTCTAGCACCGTTTTCAACATTCCCACCCTGCCTAGTACTCGCCCCATCCCAACGTTCTGTCTCCTACCATATCTCATCTCCCATATCAAAAGTTGCTTCTCTTCACCACTATGTCCAGCACAACGTCGTTTCTCTTCCTCTCTGCCCATGTCACCTACTCCTATCTTCTCCATAACCACATCTGGAATGCTTCTATCGTCCTCCTTCCTTAGTGTCCACGTTTCCGCATCGTAGTGCACCGCACCTTGCCGAGCTACATTACTAACCCCTTCACTAACCTTTTCTTTAAAATCTTACACTGCGATCCTCTAAGAAGCTCCTTCCTGGGCAAGAACGCCTCCTTTGCTAATGCAATTGGCTTCCTGACGCCCTTACTACAGTATCCGTTTTCCTCTAATGTGCTGCCTAAACAGTTGAATTTCACAGAATTAGAGGGTAAAAATTTACGAGCATCCCTGTTAACCTGAGAAATAACAGGTTTCATAAATCATTCCTTCCTATCCACATTCCAACATGAAATTTCATCCTTAAGCATGATATTACATTGTAAAATATTCGCAACGACCAAAAATACCAACATGCAAATTGGAATGAAATACTCAACTGGCCGTTAAATATTGTTATGCGGTCATTTGAGTTTTTCATTCCAATTTGCACCTATGAAGCCGTAAAGCTCAATTCCCACTTTTTTGTTTTTATTACCATCATGACACAATTCCTCACCATTCGCGGTGTTAACTCAATAATACTGTTACACTTTTAGCTACGTCACATCTCTTCTTTCGCAAAAAATAATAAAAGAATGCATTCATAACTATTTCCCACGCTGAAATAGTACTTCATCACCACGTTTTTGTGACTAAGTTAAAGTAGCACTAAATTTAGCGAATCAGCCCATGTTAACGCAATATATAGCACATCATTATGATACGCCGGTTATTACATCATTATTTGACGTGCCTCGATTGCTCCTGCGCTCGGGATGAATATTTCTTTTCAGACGTAGACTCATTATATTGCACGTCAATTCGTGGAAAACACGTATACCACTGACAGAACAGAGGGATAATACGAGGAAAATCATATCACACATCCATCACTTCACATTCCCACCGATATAGGACGTCCGTCATTCTGAAAAGTCTGCGGGCACAATGGAGGTGTCGCCATGATCAAGATTCACTATCGATTGAAGGACTGGTCGAAAACTCGCCCCACGGCCGGGCATATGCAAATGCAGAGGAACCAAATGAGAACTCATTATTATTCTTTAGAATGACGAACTATCGAGCACTATCAAGCCTCTGATAAGGGTTCTATCGTGGAAGGAAGCCGAACTTCTCAAGAGGCAGCCAGATCACTGGGATGGCGTGGTGTGGAGGGGCGGGGCCTCATGTAAATCTGTTGGCGGCCTTGAAATGAAAGGTGGGGAGTGGGGGAGAGAGGGGAGGGAGGGTTGGAGGAAGAATGAACTCCTGCTGGCTGAGGAGTGGGCTGGAAGGCTGAGGTCATTCGTCTCGGCGCGCGATGGATTCACGGCGGAGTCGGTTGTGGAAAGACTGTGTCTGATGGAGGAGGAAGGGCAGCCGAAGAAAAGTTGGGGGAAATTGAACTGGCACGGGTGCATTACGTGGAGCGTTGAGAAGACAGAGAAAGGTTAAAATAGCCGCTTGACACGGAGCACGAAATATTAAAACTGCATGTTTTTCTCTATCGTTTACGATTTAGAGGAGGAGAGATATGGCCATCTTGTATCCATGAATTTGCTCATGCGCTAATACAGTTCTAGGATTTACACGATGGATTTTGAAAAACTCGCACGAGCATCAGTTAGTGCCTCGTGTAGGGGACTCGGATCAGAGCAGGAGAACTCACCATAGGAGAGATCTGAGGTAAAATTACAGAGAAGGAGGAAATTTTAGTCGGACCTCTGTTAATAACTTAAATGCGCTTGGTGATGCAAAGAATAAATAGGCGACGGGTAAAATAATAAACAAAGGCACAAAGGCACTCAGCTGCTTTCCACACCTATTTTTCACAGGCCCTGTTTTCTCTCCTACTTCTCTCGATAAATCAATCCTCTCCGTCCAAACGCCAGCTCGCATGCTATACACTCGAAATACTTTAACGAGGAATAAGACAAGAAGTTGTTTTCCATTTTAATTTAGAATTCGGCTTTGGAAACATGAGCAAGTGCCCATTCATGGAGAATAACTTGATGCTCTTGACGTATTAAGCTGATATCTCTAACGGTTGTAATCCGGTTAGGCTGTTTATCTCAATCGGCATTTTTCTGATGATAAATGCTCTCAGATACTGATTCCGCAACGATATTGGTCTTTCCCTCATACTAACATTAACTTCAGCGGTCCCGTTAGTCGGGCCATGGGCCGAAAAATCCTCACCGAGGCTTGCAAGGCGTTAACACGCAGATTCAGAAACGAACGCTTCCGTGAACACAGACGCGTATGAGCACTGAACTCAACACTTTGAGCCCCACGTATGGTTTCAAGATACCAATCGTACGTAGGGGCGGCCGAGGAATGAGGCGTGGTAAATCTTAAAGTCTGGGGTAGAAATCTCGAATCAGGAATCTCTCTCTCTTCTCCTAAAGATCTCTGGATCGAGATATTGCGTCATTATGCCCTCACCGCGGGGCGAAGGAAGACGGAGCGAGGTAGAGGAGGAGGAAGAGAGACTTATTGCCTCCTTATCCGGTCTGCGTCGGGCAGCGTAACATTACATCCCTCCTTTATATCGGTAGCTCACGGATTTGAAGGAGCGAGTGACCAGCGAGGAGACGATGACGAGCAGCCCGTCGTTAAAACTCGCAATCTCGTGTAAAAGCCGATAAAAACGTCCCGAAGGAATCAACGCGCATAAAATGCGATATTTATGGATTCCTTAGAGCGAAGGAGGCAGGATGAGTGCGAGGGTCTTTTTACCCTGGGACTCGGGTGTCTCACAAGTGACCATTCAAGCCATTCGTCTAAGACGGAGGTCACCGAAAAGGCGACCAAAAGGGGATATCAAAGTTTGTATCTCTGCTGGAAGTTTTACGATCGTATTTTTACAAATTTTTATTGCGCCTCTTAACAGAGAGCGAAAACAGTATTTTTTCACGGCGCGAAAGAAAATTCTTACATAAATCTCCGAAGAAAAAAAAGTAAATGACGGGACTCTTCCGTACAGACTTGACTTTCTAAGGAAGCCAATATCTTTTGCGATGCTCGGGTCATAATGGAGGACCAGGTAAAGATTTAACACCAACACGAAATGCCATAGAATGGAAGACCATACCATGGCTTAGCACCTAATCCATGAAGCCATGGAATGTTCACAAACAACATCCCATAACATTGCCCATTTTATATTACATATTTCATTTTAGTCTGAAAGCGTTATTAGCCTCTATTGTAACAATTAATCAGAGAGGCGTTTAGCACTCTGAATTTTCATACGCATTTAAGAAGAGGCAACAGTACCATGAAGTGAGAATACCGGAAGGGTAATAGTGAGCAAATGAAGGCATGGCGGAAACTCTTCAGAATCCACTTAACGAGGAAAAGTAATCCCAGCTGATTAATGCTCCGTCAAAAGGCAACATCAGTTTGGTCGCTCCAATATTATTATCGAAAAGCGCCAACCTTGTAGCCAGTTCATATCATGTGGGGTCCATAAATGTGAATTTATTTATCTAAAATTTCCACAAGAAACTACAAGATCGGCGTTTTCCAGATACCAAGCAGCTTCACCACGTCAGAATCCCAGGAGACTATTAATTTAACCACATTTTTTTCTTAAAAATGCAAAGTAAGAAAGTGCTATTACTCGTTAAGACCCGAAGAAAGGTATCGTACCAGTCCCCACGCCTAGTTGGCACTACACTTCCCATTCCAACCTAATGACCGACTGCGAAAGTGTCATTTTTGGATAAGGACCCGACATGGAGTTGAATCAACAGTTTATGTAAAGATAGCAGAAAAAAGACACGAGTATTCAAAACCCGACTTCGACACCATATAATATTTTAAATATACACGACACTCACTAAAAGTTAACGCTAAAACGTCAATATATACCTTCCGATTATTGAAGAGCGACAACGATGTTGTAAAAATTGATTCGCCATACACAGAACTCGGACCCGCAGTCAGAGACACTGAAGGCGTCACGGAGCCTTCCGTTGCAGCGATTCATGTCGAAGGGATTGCATTCCCGTCATAGCCAAACAATTCTAAATGGAGATTTTTTTCGTTTGGGAGCATTTATGCGGGAGTGATGGGCACATTTTAACAAAAACAGCAGTTTGAATAACAATTCTTCACTCGCCAAACAAAACGTCCAGAATATATAGAATGAAACTTTGAATACGAAACGCTGACATCGTCACAATGGCCCAGTTATCATTTCAATCGCCGCACATGTCCCATTAAAAACATCAGGGGCCAAGGCACGTAGAGCGATTAAGGCAAATAATGCCACCGGGATTTAAAACAAAAAAGTATCACTTCATTGCACGCCATTCACGACGCTCATGTCACAACTGGGATGCCGAATTTGATTGACAACGTCGATTTTCTAATTTCAATCCTGTCATTCCCTCACTAAAAAGCTGATGCGGGCCCACCCGGTGGGGCCTGTCGGAAAAACATATTCCCATTCAGAGGCTGACAAGTACGTATCCATAATTTGTTAAAACCGGTTTTCACTAAATTTCTCACGGGCAGACCACAGTGGTCGAAGGCTTATACATTTTCCGCGCCATTCCATTCTCGCCCTCCTTCGCGTCGACCTCATGAGCCAGGATAACGCGTTTAACTCGCCAACGTAGCTTAATATCCATTGATTCCTGGAGCGATTGCAGCAAAATTAATGCAAACGTGGACAGCCATTCCCACCTCATGATGTCAATTTGGAATGCGAAAATTGTCTGCTTCACCGAAACCACGTAATGCTAACGTCACTTTCGATTAACAGCCAGAGTAAATGTGTCACCACAATCACTGGTGATGTTCAGCGTCGATGAAATGCAATTGAAATCATATCGGTGCAAAAAAATATTTCTCGGGATTCTATGCGTGTATTTACGCCTAAATTAATCAAATGGTGATCATCCCACGACGGTGAGTAGCACTGCGTAAGAGAAAATCCACGAAATTGGCAAAAGCAAAGCGGAATTCGCGTCATCGCGGAAAAACTGATTAATTCTTGGCTTGCAGAAAATTGAAAACGACGCTGATGCACACAAACCAGAGGATGACAATTTAGAACCAATTTTCACAGAGCCGACACTCAATTCAAACATCTTCTGATACACATATTAACGAAAGCCAGACTGAAATTATAACATGACATCCACTACTAAAATTTAGAAGAATTAAAGATTATGAAAACGCTATTATAAAGCCACTGAAACTGAGTAATAAATTGATTTACACAGTCCCCAATAAATAATGTAAACGGAAAAGAAGATATAACAGAGCTCCACTTATAATGATACGACACTGAAGAGGAAAGCTTGAACGTGACGAGTCATTTTGATGTGCCTTGTCCTCTTGGCACAGAATTTCAATGATACAGTTAAAAATTTTAAGCACCAAGAAAAAACAAGTACGACTTATTCACGCAATATTAAAAATATCAAGATGATGCAAGGGAATACATTTGAATGAATAAGAGTCAGTAGGATCTTACAGCAGCGAGAATGGGCACATGACGAATTATATCGAGCGCTAAATTACTAATAAAAATAATGCGACGATGATAAAGAAATATGGAGAAAGTGCCTGAAGTAGGTAGAACGATGGAGGTTAACATAGATATAAAAATTAACATATCTAAAATATGATAGTAGTGACACCGGTGGAGTTGACCCACAGTCAAGAGCTCCTATCACATACGTAAGAGACTTAACTATTAGGACTACAATTCTTGGGTCCAGGATGGCTAAGTAGAGTCAATAGGATCAGGAAACCATATTTGATATCAAATATGGAAGTTAAAGAGGACGTACGTGATTGAGAAGAGGATAGCATACTCCAGATGAAATATAAAGAATTGAAAAGTAGGCACCTGACCAGTGAAAATTAAAATTGGTACGGCGACTTGTAAAGGGGTATGCCTTCTCATTAATCACCACTAGCCACCAGCTACATCTCTAAATCCATGACAATACACACTTTATCAACCACTTTAAGGTATTCTCGTTCAATTTTCTAGAAGAGCATCTCAATCTTTCCATTTTCCTTAGTAGCCCGAACCTTGTCAGCTTTCTAATCCTCAATCCATATTATCCATGTTTCCGCACCACAAAACAACAATCCACAATGATCCCATCGCCAGTGCTTTTTATATACGCTTCTTCATGAAATCATCGGTCATAAATCAATACCCTCCCCAAACAAAACCACTACTTTGCTAGCGCAATCTCTCACCCCGAGTCTACCCTTTTCACCGAACAAACCTACGTACCACCATAGTTAGGTACTCCACATTTGGTGCTCCATCAGCTCCAATTCGTTCCGTCTCATCCACATGAATGCATTTATGAAACACAATTCGCAACGTTCACCCACAATATCCTTCACACGCAGGGACTAGTAGATATGGGCCGACCCAACCTGAGAATATTCGAGGCCAGGCGATCGAAATAAAAAGCTGCCGCTCGCGGAGGGCAATCACGAATGGGGCACTCTTTCCCGGGATGAGCCCACGAACACTTCCCGACTACCCTCCACCAATCATCCTTCAACGTTGCAAATTCGTAATCCATCGGCCGGTGAGCAAACGTATGGGTAACGATTATTTGGGTCGCACGAGGAGAGGGGCCTCCTCCGTGCAGCATGCACAAAAGCCGTTTATTCGAGCGTAAAACTCTCACCGCTGCTGGGAAGGGTTTGATCTCCGTGACCCCCACTTCATAACGTATCCCAAAAAATACCCTCCCAACCCTCAGCCTATAATACACACACATAGAAACACTTCGGAGGAAACATCTGCACGCTTCGGGAGGAAAAAAAGGTAACGCCGAATCTTGCCGACATGGGAAGGGTCCCTCAAATTACAAACTCCGCGAAAAGGAAAGAAAAGGATGAAGACTTCTCAGGTAGAAGCAATTTCAGTTTCCCTATAGTGACTTATTGGCCTTATAGTGACTTATTACCTTTACAAACAGAAATTATTACACCACATAATTCATAAATCAACCATTTCTGGGTCAAATGCCACAGCTTCACAAGAAACAAAAATGCGACTCTCACACAACATACCAAACTTGTTACCGAAAACATTTACCACGGCCAAAGAATTTTTCATATTTTAACCATGTCAAATTGATATTCTAAACATTCAAATCTGCCAGATTTGTTTTGAAAACGCATAATTAGGAATTCGTTACTTCATGCTCCAATTCGAAGTCAACATCCCACTGCAGATAATATCTTTCCTCGGGGAGATGATTTCCTAAAAATTACAGACAATTTCACTGAAAATACAATGACTGAATATTTTTTATAAATTTAAAATTCGAATTTCATACTAAAACAATCATTCAGATAATAACTGTCTCCAATATCCGAATACATTACTTCCCCCAAAAAAATCCCCTGGGAGATTTCCACTCGGTTAGATTAAAAATTAAACTTCACCATTCGCAAAGCAGTCAGTCATTCAAAATAAAATCCTCAGTTTTCCTCACCTGTTCAAGACTTCTATGGTCTGAGGAGACAAAGTCTCCTTTTGCGAGGCGTCTGCTACTCCCTCTCTCGCCTTCCGCCTGGCTTTTACGAACAAAAGGAAGGGAATGGAAACGAAATAAACCAGAAAGCGGAGGTAAAAGGCCCCCACGCGAACCTCCTCCCTCTCTCTCTCTTTTGGGCTCCGTAGATTTGATAATCCAGACCGAAGAGAGCCACTCGAGTCGTGTGCAGCAGCGGCGGGCCAAAAAAAAGAAGCGACGGCCAATGCGGGGATCCGAAAGAGGAGGTGGATGCGATAAGTGGACCCGGGCGGAGTCAAAGAGATGTGCAAGAAGAAAGGAAATCGAGTAAAAGAGGGGCGCGAGGAGGAAGAGGACCTCTTATTCCCTTACATAGAGAGAGAGAGAGAGTCTCACACTCCATCCCCTCCGACGCTCGCCCAAGAAGTCATCTTTCTCGCCAACCCTTCCGAACAGGTGAAGAAGAAAAAAGGAGCAAAAAAAAGAAGGAATAGGGGGAGGAGAGAGGAAAAAAAGACGAAGAGCGTATCCCTGGGGAACCGTTCTCTCGAAAAAGAAGTAGGAGAGAAGGGAGTGGAAAGAGAAAAAGAGCGAAGTTGGGAGGAAGGGTCTCCAAGCGTTGAACGGAGCGATTCTCCGATGCACGCAGAACTCGATGCGGCTCTTCCGTCATGTTTGAAGGAGAGTTGCATCAAGCCCTGTTTCTATTACCGTAACACTCGCTTCCGCTCGCGAAATAAAGAAATAGCACGATTCGGAGAAAATTAAAAGTGCTCCGATCGGTCTGAAAATTGGTTTCTCGACGTATCACGTGGTCTAGATTGGGAATATGAAAAATCTTTTGACAAATTTTTGAAAAACCGATTTTTTTCACCCACATAAAATTAGAAGCATAGATGTAGTTGGCAACACTGTAATACTTAAAAACATTAGTGTTTCGACAATTTTTCCTCTGTTTTCAGGCAATTTTAGACTGCCTCGATTCTATGTTATTAGTCCTATCTCGCCTCGTTTACCCAAACCATTTTTATGAATCAGTTTGCCACTCAGTCGGTGGTCGGAAGTGGTTCTTATTGCATACGATATACAGCGCTGGCTTGTATATCACTTCCAAGTTACACTATGAGGCAACAGGTAACAAGCACGTCCGCAGTAGCAGGCGTCAACACAAATGCCTATAAAATCGCATAATGTACACTACAGCTTATGCGAAAGTACATGAGACCAATTTAAGACAGCTTCTATTGTGACATCGTGCATTCCTTCACGAACCATACAACTCTCACCTATAAACGCTTTAGACATACACAATGGCGTGGCATATGTAATCCATTTGCAGCCATAAAACCAACTTCGCGTACAACAATATTAGTCCGGAGCGAATGTTAGAATATAACTTTAACGAACTGTAATGTAAATTATTCACTGCAATGTGCCGCAATTTGTTTCCAAAGAAAAAGAAATGTTGAATGATTACCTTACTCGCCAAGCAAAAGACTCTATTTTTGAGACAGGTAGCTCTATAGTTTCTAGAAAAAAAACTCATTCCCATTCCATTTTATTCCACTAAAATGATTTACCATTGAAACTACGAAACCATAAATGATAATATCATAGTTAATGACGATGTATTTTATTCCGGAACCTGGACGGATGCAATAAATTTGCCAGGCAAGCTAAATTATTACAGCCGATCCTGCTGCCGAGCAAAATCAATTATAATGGGCGAGAGAGTAAGTTGAAATTAAATTTCCCTCGATTTGTAACGCAAAAGGGCGGCAGAGGATATGGGAAGGTAGAAGAGATGATTCGGGCTCGGAAGGGGGAAATGGCGAGAAGGGTTGGGCCCGAGGGATGAGTAAAAAGGAAGGCTTTGGGGAACACACAAAGCTTTCCCCTTCATTCGCAAAGGCCCATAAAATCAGACACGGAGCCCGAGGCGAGAGGAGACTAAAAGGGGGTTAGGGGCAGGTGGACAGGAATAGGAGGAGAGAAGGTAAGAAAGAGTTGAGGCAGTTCGAAATGGATTTGGACACAACGTATGGCGTTATGAAGGTTGTATAGCATGAATTGCAGCAGAGTGACTATAAAATAGAAACTATCAGCACAGGTGCTCAAGACGATATCGCTTATTCAAACGAAATAAAATAAAAAAAGAGACAGGGTCATGAACCAGTATGCACAAAGAAGAATTGAAATGTGAAATGAAGAGATGGACTGGAAAGACTAAATTCGCAACCAGGCAATGTGAGGATATTTCAAGATCTATATAACCTCGCCGAAGGCGCGTTAGCAATTGCCAAGCCGGTAAGTCCATTGACTGACCCCACCCAGCCAATTTACAAATAAAACGAAATTCTGGCGCATTTGTTTGAGTTGGGTCGAGCAAAAGTTGTTTTTGTGAAAAAGGAAACTTATTTCTATCAATTTGACATTGAAAATAAAACATTCCGAAGCAATTATAAAATTTAAGAATGATGCATTGAGTATTTTATCTTTCCTTTTTCGTGCATTTAAAAAAAATAAGAAAAAAGTAATTTCCTTAGATTTGCTTCTTTGCGAAATTCATGACACTTTTATCATTTTTTATTTCTTCTTTTCTAGTTTAACATTAAAACACTAAAAATGTTTATTACAAACCAAAGATTAAAAAGATGATCAGACATAGGGAAAAATCATAGAAGAGTGATTTGATGAGGCAGTTTTTGTTTTGGGATAATTACGTATAGTCCTAATTATCTGTAAGCAAGAAATAAGAATTTCAGAATAAATCAATCCGTTCACTCCACCGTCTACGTAAGCTAATTAGAATTTCCGATGTCAGAAACGCCTACAAACTCCCACACATTAATAACTTCATTTCCCACCTGATAAATAATTTCAAACCCAGGCTTAAGGGCGAGAATATATTAAGGGATAAATTTTTATGAGTACCTTTATACACCAAATATTTTAATCATTAAGACAACATCCCATTATTTCACAGCAAATCTTACAATGACATACATTTGCAGACCAAAAGTCTTATGTATATACATGACGAAGGATACACAAGATCTAGTCATAGAACATGTCAACAGTTGGTTACGCTTGTTGCATAAGTTAGTTACCTTCCATGGTTTGAACTTGAATTCCTTCAACTTTAAGAGCTCACATTAACAATCAACCGTTGAGTGTCGCGCCCTTCAAAAAGACGTAGTAAGTGCCGAATAGGGTTGTATAATCAAAATGTGGGAGGAACATCAAAAAGTTCTAACTTCTCCTGTCATGCCCGAATTGGCAGAGCCGAAAACAGTCGAATTATAAAAAAATGGCCACCATTATCGTAAAGCATCAAGACTTAGAGTTGACTCGAAGACGAAGAACATTAAATAATGCGAATCGCGTACGACTCAATGCAAAACCGTAAGACCACAGGGGAAGAGAAAGGGAGATAAAGAGAGGGAGAAAGGTTGTGTATTATGGCAGACCACTCCAAGAGGACAGGAGGGGGTCAGCAGCGGAAAGGACTATTTTTATAAGGACGGAAGGGGTCAGAAGGGGCAAAGGGAGAGTTAAAGGGTTGAGGACACTTGGGAATGGGGGAGAGGGAAAACACAAACCCAACTCCAACACCACCACCACCACCAGACCACCCCTTCTAACAGCTGGTGAAATTATACGTCCCCCTGCCACACACCGACGCAAGAGAGAACCACCACATAACAGAGAGAGCTCACTCCCGTGTCTGGATGAATGGGAGCCGTTGTCGAGGAGCACCAATTATTCGCTCCTCATCCAGCTGCAATAGAAGCCCCCTCCTCCACCCCCCCCCCCTCTCAGCCACCCAAACAGGACGGAGCAAGAAAGTGCCCGGAGAAGAGAGGAGACCCTGGAGTTGAGAGGAGGAGACCCCACTCAGTAGAGCAGGAAAATAAGCCGGGGGGCGACGTTCTGGACCATTGACGGCGATGCGAGACCCTACGCGAGAAACGTAGAAGAAAATACGGCATTTCCACATTGAAAAAACATAAGATACGGGCACAAGAGGCGCAGCGTCGCTAAAGGAAATTCTACTTCATAAAAATGTTAACAAGTTGTAGATATGAAATCGTTTCAGGCTTTATGTGGTGGAAATGCGATACATCCATCATGAAATTTGAACTACAAATGGTAATTTCAACACTTTAATATGATTTTACTTTAACATCTACATAATACCCCGCAAGCCGCCTAAAAGACGTGTGGCAGGGGGTGTTAGGACACCAGCCGTTTACAGCAACAAAAAAATGAAGTGCTCTAACGAGGTTGGGACTAGCGTTTATTAAAGTCCTTTGTGGTTCGGGGGAAAAACGAATTCCCATATCTATCCGTTCGGCAAAACATGTCTCTTCATTTATCGCTTCTATCGGACCTGGAAATATAGTGTGGCTCTAATATTATGTTCTCTGTGTCGCTCTTCAAGATATCCATTCTCAATTGTTCAAACAATCTAAGCCTAGCGCGCAGCCTCCGAGTCTCCAATGGCTCCCAGCCTAATTCGCTTATCATCTGGGTAACACTGTCTGTACGCCCGTAGCCATTTTTAACACGCTTGAAAATGAAATAGAATGTCAAAACCATGGTCGGTAGAGGAGTTTTATATTGAATTGCGAAAATTACCATACGCAGTATTTATTTTAACTTGAATAAGTTGTAGATAGCCAAATGTTTAGTTCGTAGTACTGACCCATGTTTATACTAAAACTTGACCTAATTTTTTACTTACTAAAAGTTGTATTACCAAAAAGTATGCTCCATGAAATAAAATCTAGAGCCGATGCATCCCATCCAAAGACCATGTTCGCAACCAAAATTGAAAATGTCACATGAAAAACAAAAGAACAACACAAAAGCTAGCATGTAGATGAGGGAATTCACCAATTACATTTTCGCATCAATTCCGGTCGATAAAATTTATGGAAACATAAAACCTTGACTTACGGCAATAAACTAATACTACTTGATGATCCACCCATGTTTGAATGACATATATTTGGAATGATAATTGATGTAGTCTTATATGTAGTTGAATACTAAGGAATGCGAATAACCTTTAAATGCGACCAACTTGAGGCAAGGAGGAATATAGATATAATTATCCACAACACAATATACGAAATTTATAAACCTTTTCTAAAATCAGTCGATAGGCATCTCTAGCTCGATTTATTTCCAAACGTCATTAGTGTTTGAATTTCGCAGACCTGTTATGATAGCCGTATGAAATTCAATAGCCATCGTGAAAAAATCTACCAGGAGACGCAAATAGCTTGCAGAATGGGAATACAGACAGTGAATGGTGGAGCAGACATGAAAAAAGTTCTTGCCGTGAGGAGAATATGCAGCGATGCCGAGTGCGAATGATGCGTTACTTCATCTCATGTTTCACTCCGAGGGCCAACGCACGCAGAGCGAACAGAATCAACCTTAAGGATCGCCTCGAGAAAACAGTTCCAACCAGCACTACCTCCTCCACAAGTGCTACAAGAGAGACGATGGATACGATGATGCGATCGAGGGCGTAAAACCGCGCGACTCGCTCAAGAGCAAAACTTCGTTCTCCCTACTTCACGACCCATTCCGGTATTTTGCCATTTTCTACCCTTTTCATTCACAAAGAATCCAAAACTGCTGGATTATTCGCAAGAACTGCAGCAAACTTTGGAATTAAATACAGCCGAAGAGGTATACATCAATTCTTAATTGAAGTACACACTGGTATTTAATTATATCACTCATGGATACTTAAAGGTCAAGCTAAAAATATCTCGAGAGTCCAAAAGCATTAAAATCACAAAAATAACATCGCATTAATCATAATATATGCAACACTTCTCATTTCAGTCCACACGAGAATTAAATTATTCGGCATCACACTTCCCTTACATTATTGAAGAACAGTTATATGCACGTCATGATAGTAGTGAAGAAAGCCACACCTCCTGCTTGAACTGTTAGAATTATATATTAAATTACTGTTATGAATACTTTCAATTTTCCACGGATTAGCGATCCACTCGACCAGAGAATTCCTCTCAGGGCGGGAGGGAGGGATAAGGGAAGGGGGGGGTCGGCTGTAGGGTTCACAGTATGGCGTATATTGAGATGCTTTTAACACTTAGAATGGGGTAAGCAGTGGGGGTAGGAGAATTGTCAATTCTTCTAGGGACACACTATTTTTACTTGAGGGATATATGGGGTGAATTAGATATGTACCCGTGGCCATTAAGTAGGGGAACTAGGGAATGTTTTCTACTGCTAACCTCTAATTGTTCCATAGCGCCTAATTCCGTTAACCGAACCTTTTCGCATGGGTATGGAGCACCTTGGTCAAAATAATCGTGGGAAATTGCAAGTATTCATTTCAACATGGAAAAATTCCACTCCATCACGCTCGAATCTTCGGATTTTATTCCACAATAAAGGGCCAAACAATATCACTACGTGGATAAATGTGTAAAGCCATACCTGTGAGAAAATGAATCACAATGCAATATTCGGCACGAATGATTTGATTTTTTTCGAGAGCTGCTAATCCCATGAAATTCTACCAACCCCTACTTCGTAAGATACTTCGGCCGAGGTCCACCTCAGAATTATTATGCCTTGTACATTAGCCGGCAGAAGATAAGCGAAGTTTAAAGAGGAGGAAAGAGAAATTTCCACGGGGTAGCGAGGGGTTAAATAAAAAATGGACCCCAAACGCGTGCACGGACAAAAAAAAGAACTAATATGGAGGTGGGAAGAGAGGTGGAGCTTTGAGCTGCCACAGCTAGGGACTCACAACTTCCAGGAAACTTTCCCACCTGCCTCCTCAACGACCCCTACTCTACATCCACCTACAACATCCCAGCAAAAAAAATACACTCTTTCTTCCTCGCACACCCAAGCTCTCAAAAAACCCCCACCGCCATTCTCTCGATTAGCACAAAAGGTCCACATATTCGCAAAGGGGCAAAAAGAAGTTTTCGGACGGAGATAAACAGCGGCACGAATGGGAGAGACAACTTTCCTGCACAAAAAGTGGTAGGAAAAACCCCGAGCAATTCTACGTAAGGGAAAGTAGGAGTGTTGGTGAGACTATAAGGAGGAAAATAAATTAGATGCGTAATATATTGACAAAAAAGATTAGCCTAGTCAGTTCAGTCAACATCACGAAATCAGTACACGGCAGAACGTTTGTTGCCGAGGCAAAACGTCATTCTTAATAACAGAATAATTTAAACATGAAGCCAAAGATTTCGGACACAAAATATAAAAAATAAAATTCACGATAAACAGTAGACTTCGCAAGTAGGTGACAATAACGACAGCTCCTAATCGTATATGCTATAACCAAGGCCCTTATATAGGGCCATGGCTATAACACATGATTTTTGAGTCACTAAATTGCATTCTCTTAATTAGACAAAAATGTGGTGTATAATTAACAACTTGACTGTGCAACTAAGAATATAAATATGATGTAACTGGATTTCTCAGGCGATATATTTAAGTTCAGATATTATTCCCAATGACTGTCTCGATTAAAATTTATAATATTTATTTACATCAGATATTTTTCAGCGTTGACCCATTGATGAAACGTCGGAAGAGCATAAAGCTCCACATTGGTAACGGCCTGGGGGCATTGCTCCAAAGTGTCTTATCTAGAATTAAAGGGGCACAAAGGCAAAGAAACTATCACAACGTGGACAATTGTGTAAAGCCAAACCTAGAAGAACATGAATCACTATGCAATATTCGGCATGAATGGTTTTGATGACTTTTTTTCACACAAGACTACGCGGAGGAAAGCCAGAAAGGCGTTAATAATGCGGAGAAACGCCGCGGAGACCTCATATCCAATTTCATTAAGCTCCACGTTACGTCAAAAGAGCACCCAAAATACCACAATGCGGAGGATATTTAATTTCAATAACAAACAAGTTATTTACAGTGAAATAGGGAGGAGTTCTTCTGCTTATGGCTATAAAAACGAGGAGGGATGACTAGGGTCAAATCGCCTTTAAAGCCTTCTCTAACCCGCAAAAGCAAGACGTTGAGGTGGCTGACGCTCACTCACGCTCAAGAACTATATTTCTTTTTTTTAAGATCACCATACACTCCACTCCAACACGTAGCTTTGTTTTTGTATTAAGGGTAATGGTGCCTTTCCATCCCGCAGTGCGAAGTAAAAGAGGAGCGATGATGCGCGCGCCAAATCCCACAATTCTTTTTTATTCTCCGTTCTCTCTCAGGCGAGAGGGCGACGAAAGCGCCTCCCTCTCTCCGCGTGCATACCGACTACATACGTACGTGGCTCCGTATGCATGCATGAGGTGCTCCGGCCTCCGTGTGGGAGGGTTGATGAAAAGGGACAAATTTTCATTTCCGCGCATCATGAAAAATAAAATTCCCGCGCGCGAGCATCTCAACACGTGTTTCTGCCTTTGAGGCCGTACGTTTCCCGAGTGTGTTCCATTCGCATTTTTCGCGGTGATAAGCCCGAAGTGATACGACGATGATGGTGATGAGAAAGAATCCCACCCTTTCCCCCGAATTACACACACTATACTTCCCCCCAACTACACAGCCTCCGCACCCCGAAGTGCGCGTGCAATCAATCTTCCCGAAATACGCAGGTAACGCTCTTTTCCGCGGATGGGAACACTGCTCTCATCCCGCAGATGCGGTTTACTCAAGACGAAGTTAAGAAAGGCGAGAGTTTATCACGCTAAGGATATGAGAGGCTCTATAAGATACTAAGTCAGACCGAAATAGGCGTAAGATAAATATGGTGATACTATCTATCCCTTATTTTTTTATAACTACGAAATATGACTTAGGCAAACAATATAAAAATATACACGATTCCAAAATTGTCCCACCGATCACTTGGAAATATTAGAAATATCAGGGCCTAGTTTAACTGTGGACAAAAGGGTCAACAACAACGCGTTGTATTAGAATAGAACTGTAAGTGGAAATATTGCAATGTCCGATTTTAATAATATTACGAACATCCACCACATAGTGCCTAACATCATACAAGACGTTCCAGCATTATTCGCGTATTTTGCTGAATTAGCCAAATAAAAATGAAAAACCTAATACTCAATCAAATTCAACCGTAAATAAAAATTATAGACATAAAATTCAATATAAATAGCATTATCATAAGAATGGTTCCTTAGGATTGCAACACTATGACAAATTATTCATGGTTCCTTAAGGAAATGAGAAAAATGGGGTAGCAAGGAAAGAAAATTTTGCGATAAATTTTCGCTTTTTTACTTAAAATATGGAACGGCACGCTTAACCGCAAATTTAAAATAATCATTATAATTTTGCCAAATAAGAGCAACACTCACCTCTGACGTGCAGTCATCAAAGCCTGTATAAATCCTGGCAAATTCTTTCCTGTATATATAATGGCATCATTCACAGAATGGCCTCTTGATTTGATTGTAACTATCAAAATGCTCTCTTTAATGCTGCGATTAAAAATTTAATCCTAAATTTATTGATATGTAAAATTTATTCCTTATTATTATCTTATCATCGCTACATTTTTACCACAGAGCTATAAAACTAATTTTCACCTTCTTTACTGCAAAATTGAGCCCAAAGCAAAAAGTTTTCAAGGCGAGAGTTAATAAACAGAAACCGGAAAAAATACTCACTTTAAATTAAGAGATTTTAGTGAATTCCGACACCAATTCGAGCAAAGTATTTCACAAATCCAGAATCAAATCGCATTTATAATGTGCTACTCATAATGTTTCCTTTCTCTTGAAGAATTGAAAAACTCGGTAATTTAAACGGTATTAAGGAAAACAAAAAATGCTGGTCGGAGAATCACAACAGCACTAGCCAAGTTCTGGGTAATACTAAGGAAAATGAAAACAGTGGAGAAGTAGGCTGCCATTTACGCCGATCACATCTGACCTTCTTGCCCCTGTAAGGCGAGCAGAGACAAACGACAGAAATGTATGTCATTCCATCGAGAGATAAGCAGGTAATCACTTCCGCTATCGAGGCACCTAGGAGACCACTCCGTTGAGCGTATCCCTCGATGTCGACTAAAAACACAAGCCGGAGAAACAACACACCTACCTCAACGACAATCGCCAGGGTGGCTGGCTGAAAAGTAGGCCGAAGGTGCCGCTGAGAATCAAAGAATACCAAGAGACGAAAGCATTTTCCAGAATACCCCTCTCGAAGTTGTGTGACGCTTGGACTAGCAAAGATAGGGAACTTAATGATTAAAAAAGCTATATGCGTGACTTCACATAAAAGTATACGCTAATACACAAATGCATGATACTAAACATTACACAATACCGAAATAACAAAGTGCATTTCAAGTAAAAACGTCCATTGAAACCTTTAACTAACTACATGAATATTAAAGTGAATATCCCACGGAAAAAACCTACCACATTCTACCACCTAATCGTACTTTAAAATCATTTACAACCGAAATCTGCCAACCTCTTCATAAGTCTTTAACGCCACCATTATACCGTATTTGCAAGGAAAATGATACGCTCCGCTGATACTTAATAATGGAAGGAGCCTGCGAGTGACGTCAATGAAGTTTCACAGCTCTGACCAAGAAAGTGTTGGGAACTACTATGCTTCTCCAACTACGAGTACAAGTAAGCACCGGACGAAAAAATGGATAAACGATAGAAAATTACTTGTTACCGCAAAAATTGAAGAAGAATGCGAAAGTAAAATCTTGGTACACTCATTCCGACGTTATAACGACGGTATTGAACGGTATATCGTGTAATAGTTAGTTGAAAATAGCATCAATACCAAACACGAATATCTAGATGCACTCTTTTGAAATACACAGCAGCTAAAAAAAATACAAGCCAGCTCTAGAGTGATAGGCAAGGGTTTCAGTTCTTACCATCACTAGCGCTTCATGTACATCATGGAATAAAATGAAACTATCACATAGAGAAACGAAAGTTATATATAATTAAAGTATTTATAATGAGACTACAAATACAACCAATCAAAAATAGAAAGTAAAAACAAAGCTCCATTAAAAAAAGCTTTTAATCGCGATTGCGTGGAAATGCATGCATTACACAGCCACTATCAGCTCTGATAGCCCAAAGAAAGAATGAAAACTCGAATATTTCCGCCTGGCAATTCATTTCTTTTGTCTCAGCCTCGCGATTATTTCCATAAAACAACGGAATCGAAACGGCGCAAGATATGGAACAACCAGAAAGATCAATATCGCGTAGGCGCAGCTCAGTTGGTCGTATCGGCCGGAGAGCGGGTCTCCCCGAGTCTTTCCGTCCTCTGCAAAAGGGATTTGACGATGAAGACTTAACCCCATAATGACAAATCACATCGAAGCCCACTCCCCAGCGGGAAGGAAGAAAACACCTGAGGGCAATGGGAGTTGCCCCGTGGGCAGGGGAGGTTGTTACGGGCGTAAATCCAGCTGGAGTAGAAGGGGTCGTTTGGAAAACAGCGAAAGAAATTAAAGCGGGAGGATCCTTAAAGCCAGAGGAGGAGCCGCTTTTCCGAAACGGGGTTGCCTGCAAATTACAACGAAACGGAATGGATATATTTAGATGGGCCCATTACATGCAAATCGCATAGCCACGCTGAACACTCCCAAAAGACTTCCTTCGATGAAATGCAAACGAAAACATACATAATATTCATAAATTACGCCCTCACACCAAATTACCTGGCTATGTATGGAAATATAATTATGAAATTGTGTACGACAGATTATCGACGGACCATTTTAACTAACATATAATTAAGGCGAGATAATTACGTGTTTCCTTCTTTCCAGACACATTTAAAAAACATATCCAAAGTTACACTTTCGAATAGGACGTTCCTTCGGGTTTCAAACAAAGTCAGGATTTCCGCTGTTCCACATACTAATTCTCCTTTTCCCCGGGTAACGTCATCAGGGCTGATTGAAAGAGCCACAACACTACAAATCAAATTCTTCTCCATTCCTCTTCAAATCAAATTCTTCTCAAATATAAATACTCAGAACATAATAAAAGAAAACTTCCCGTTTATGATGTGTTAATACAAAACTCATCGCTATAGGTAGAGTTTTTTCAGGAATTATTTCCTGAAATTCTAACATATTAATACATTAGGTCATTTTTAACTTAATGATAATCCCTAGGAATATTACATTCAAGCCCAATACTTGGTCGAAAAAATTAAACCCATTATAGCGACAAATTTAGTTTCATTTCACAACATCATTGCCAGCTCTTTTATCGAAAGAAACTATTGATTAATTCAAGATTCCCTCTATTCACTCCACATGACTACCCACATGAGCACTGCGATGCATCTTGATAAACATTATGCTTATAGCTAACACAGAAGACTTCCGGTGCCACCAAAAACAAAGGACCCCGTGGGTCGTCGGAAGCCAGATTTATATCCAATCCACGGGACCTCTACGTTGCTCTTCGAGAATATAAAAAACTTGATTTTACATCCGATGAAGGTGCATTAACTTAAGTTTCGAAGCATCATCTTGACTACTAACACACCGCACCCTAGGAAGTACAGTATCATGAAGCAACCAAATCAGTTCAAATAGAAGTAATAAGATTTGAAAAAGAAATAAACAAGCGACTTCGCGGGTAATCCTTTTCTAAACAACCTTCTTGTGCATCCGTATGTCTTACAACAACATGAATGTCGAAGCCAGAGTTGTTAAAAATATTTATGTATATTACCGGATTTTAATATCAATACCCTATGAATAAGTGATTCTATGAAGTCATGCCCTAAACCAACTGTTAAGATCATTAAAGAAAAAAATAAGAACGGAGTAGATTCACACAGGTGGGGTTCTTATTAGATGAAGTTAAGTTCACGGAGAAAGGGAAACGATGGACCGAGAGGACATAAAAGGACAAAAGGTAGGACTTAACCATTATACAGAGGCTTTAACCAGGACATCGTTTCCAGGAATAATAATTTCAGACTTCCAAACTGAAACGAAATTCGGAATATGCGTACAAACAAGCGCTCTTAGACAAAGGAGGTGGGGGTGGGGATGGTGCACCCTAGTCCGGATGGAAGGGGTAGAAGATGAAGGGGCAACCCCTCCGCATTGTTTACGTGACGGAGTTACTTATCAGTCCGTCTTGGATGGGTCCCCACCCCACCCATGTCATCAACTTTCAAGGACACGTCTCCCCAAGACCCTTGTTAGGTGGGAAGGGCCGGGAAGAGACGGAGTAGGGAGAGGGGAGGGCGCGACAAAACTTGGGTCCCTTCCTCTCGAACACTTTTCGGGGCCCCCGAGTACAAGAAATGTGGATAAGGCCGAGGTTACAAAGGCAGGAGGAGGGGGTCGTGTACATCCATACATACAAGGGAAGGGCTCTCTCACGGATCACCCCTTCCCCGCTTCGGGTCCTCACGTATTCAAAATCTTCCCAAGGGCCATGCATAAATTCGACCCCTGTACTCTCTCGCCTCTCCCGCGTCCATAATTTGCAAAGCGTCCCTCTGACTTCCTTCGAATGGTCTTGCGTCTGTGAGGCGGAGTGAGAGGATCGATGAGGAGCCTCTTGCAAACTGATCAAAACAACCGTCCCGAAGGGACGAGGACCCTCCACGTCCGGGGCAAACCCATAGAACAATGGCAGAAAGGTAAAGTCTACCTCTCTCTCTCCCCCTCTCGACTCCCGAATCACGTGATCCTCCGGAGAAATTAGCAAATGCAGCCCGGAGTGGTTTCCGTGCGGAGGTAGGCGAATGAAGAGTCACCTCATAGGGCACACTCCGAAGAACTAAAGGCTATTATCAGAGACGAACAACCATAAGCGATGGCCAGCACACAAGGTTTTAGAATAAACCACGTTCAAGCGATGAACTTTTGTGGAGTCACCCGAAAACGTAGTGGAGAGCGGAAATTCCACTGAAGAACTACCTCTACGTCCTTGTCTGCACGTTCACAAAGAGCCAATTGTTTGATCGGGTGCCAATAAATGATTCCATGCGCTATATGAAATGGCAAATAATAAATGAGCTCACAGTGTACAAGCACACGCATGTGGATGAATAACATGAGTCCATAACCTCCATGTACGTCTAATGAAGTTCTTTCGGGTTTCAATGCGAGCGAATGAGTCCATCGTATACTTACGAGGTTAGACAAAGCTTCGTCCAGACAGACAATTTTTCTTTAAATGAAACGGTTAGTTAGTATAGTAATAGTTAAGGCATATTCTGGAAAAAAGTGTGGTCATAAGTTCGTAGTAGTCACAGGAAGGTATCAGCGGTGCTCAGAAAAAAATACTTAGCGCTAAAATATTTTTAATGCAACATATTCTCCTCAATAAATATCATCACTTTCATTTTGACAGTTATAGCTTCCAGTTACTCGTAATCGAGACTCTCCATTATATTTATCCAAATTAACCATAAATAAAGCGTGGGCAGCACTGGTAAGTACCAGTGCCGGGAACAGCAACTGGTAAGTACCAGTCCATAAATAATATGCTTGATTTCATTGAAAATTTTAACCACAAAAAAAACCACAGAGCCCTCTTCAACATTTTCGCTTGTTAACATTCTTTCGAACGAAGGAAATAACCGGTGTAAAATAGAATTAAAGAGACGATTTGCATTGAATCCAGATTACGGGGGGAAACCTTTCGCGTGAATCCGATATTCAACGTTAACTGATTTCCACTGCACTCGCTAAATAAAATCAGGCTGACAACTGGGAGCCGATCAGTATCATGTTATTGGCAAGCGATGCAAATGAGTTTGATAAAAAGCCTACGATCCCTTTCCACCACGGACATCGCAACTGGAGCACGGTTGCATGAGAGGTAGAGGCCAAAAATGAACACGAAGCCGTATCCCGAAGTGCGCATTAAATACACTGATTTCGGTTAATTGCCAGTCACAAATTAATATTACTTAATTTGAATAATCTCCCTCCCCTTTCATTCGTGAACTCGGATAATTCATTTACGGCGGATTAAAACATTTATTCCTCCTCTCTCCCTTCTCTCCCAACGCAGCGAAACCATTCACATCCTAATTGCCTATTTACAACTTTATCCCTCCGTTGGGGGATGAGGCTTATTTACTTGGATTCGATTGCCGATAATGAGATGAAGCTGATAGCAAGAGGCGTAATTAGATTGAATAAACCACCAAACGTTGATTACACACGATAAGCCAAATTTTTACTCCGAATGATGCACAGGATTTAATTGGTAGATGACTTGATTTTGTTTATCATGATATAATTCGACATGTAATACGCACCTGCGTAAATCCTACATGAACGGCCCACAAACACATAACCCTGGATTTAGTTCCTATATACGAAAAGATTGAGAAGACTGGAATATCAAAGAGAAATTCAAAAGCTACTTGGATGAATATCTGATTAAAATAACCATTCCAAATACTAAAGGTATGACCAAGTTCCAATTACTCGCGCGGGTACGAACGCATTTCAGAGTAAATTTAAGCAATAGCTGATACCTTCTCCCGTACTTATGCGAAATTTGATGGCATACACAGCCTATCTGGGAGATATGCGCAACAGCGATAACATAGGTCAAGTAAAGCAAGCATTCCTATTTTGCCTACGCCAAACTGCCAACGCTGTTGCGGAAAGAAGCCAATTAAAATTGGATAATAGACATCGTGCAAGGTGAATAAAACACTATAATAATAAGGCCAAAAGTATTTTATTAGGGATATTAACAACAACTGAGGAAAATTAGAACCTGTTAAAGTGCTAACGTTGCTATATGTTCTTTGATACCGTTATCTTTAATGGCTTATAATCAAACCAATTTTTTCCATCATTAATACATCGAAAAATCACGAGAATTATACAAACGAAAAGAAGACTTCGTTGACTTCCACTGACTTACTTTCTTGGTGCGACATGTTTCGATCCATAGAGGTCATTTTCAAGTAAATTCCCTCTATGAATCGAAACATATTGTACCAAGAAAATAAATCAGTGGAAGTCAACGAAGTCTACTTTTCATTAGTGAATATCAACTTCCACATAGTTAAGCCTCATACCATATAGGACAGGTTATAAAGGATGTAAAAGAGAATAAATATGTAGCTATGAAGAGATTAGCGGATAGGAGAGAGAAATGGAGAGCTGCGTCAAACCAATCTTAGGATTGTTGTCTAATGATGATGATGATGCGACTGACAGACTAAAATTAAAATAGTTTTTCCCATACATGACAATGGAGCAAAATGTTGTAGACGGAAAAGTACTTTTATCTACAACACCTTCAACTTCCCTCCATTACAATTTAACCAGCAAGGGGGAGGAATGCTAACACGCTAAAATCGGTGAAATAATAGTTGCATGCCTTACATAATCCCATCTTCCCCATAGAGTTTCTACGAGGAATTAGTTATGACCGAAAGCCCGTAGACTCCCGCGAGCCTTTTAGAATTACCGTCCTGGGTCCCATCTACCGGCTCTATAACCCTCATCATCTCAAGGCGCAAATTACCTCCGCTACGGCTGCTCCACCCAAAGGAATCAATTACTTCCGCTCCGACACAAACCCGGCCTCACGAGCACTGCCATCCAATAACTCCGGCGCACGCTACCGTGGTCCGTTTTTTAATAAATAAGGAAAACTAGAGCAACCCAATGTAATGCAGCTTGATTTAATTTGCTTCTGCATGCCTATCCAGTACAAGAAACGAGACCACATAACAGGTTTCCAACAGTTACGAATAGAGACGATGGAATGAAAACTGCCGATGAATATAATATGGTAGTCGAAAAATATGCACGGTGGAAAGCAAGCGAGATAAGAGAAAAACTCCACGTTCCAAACATAGTACTAGGAATGGCATGGGGCAGCGACCAAGTTATTTTCATGGGATACGTTACATAAATAATTTATACAATCATTTCCAAATGAAAATGGAGTATTGGATTGGTGTTTTTAAATAAATTTGATCGAATAACACAAAATATCACAGTTGTATGCGATGCATAAAATTTTTCTCGGGACAACGCATCAAACATAGTCGCGAGGGGACGATAAAGAACTAGGAGGAGAAGATAATAAATAATAGGGTGGATCCTCATACGGGGAATAAAAAGAGAAAATACATACACTGAGATGGCTACGGAGAACTATACTTCCCGTGATTAGACTTAGCTAAGGCTAAATTTAAGCTCCATTAAAATTTGCTACATTGCTACAAAAATAAAACATACTACCGGCGTAAAACTAAGGAATTTCAGTTACAAAGGAAGCGCACCTTAATGATCGGTAAACGACTGAAAGCAGTTTTGATATTAAGACCGGAAGTAATGCAAGCACTAGTTGTAAACAAAGACCGGAGTGACAAATAGGTTTGCTTGCACGTGCACTGCTTTGCTAGCATCCTGTCAAGTGTGGAATCTGGACTTCCACGCGACCATCCGCGCGAGTCGCAGAAAACATAGTAATGCTCCAACGATGCGGGACTTATTCGGTGACTGACATGAGTATTATTTCTCACTAACTGCCGAAGCATTCCGAGGACATCGTAGCTCCAATAATGGTATGAAAATCAAGGAGGTTGTAAACATCTGGAGGCGCTGTTTCAGAGTTTTTGCCGTGGTCAAAGTTTCGCCATCTTAGTTTGACAATTTTGGAACTCAGCCACCGACTGATATTTTGAGGTGAGTAAAATTTGTTTTTACAATGAACTAAATCAAGTGGAAAATGCTACCATAATCATAAATATTTCGCCGGTGATTATCGTAGGATTTTTCTCATCATTCGCGATACTTCTATAAATGTTTAACTCTGTGTCTGCTAGCCACTTTACTGGTTTGGATATCCTTGAAAATATACTTTATTACAGTATTTGTTAAATTCCGTTGCCTATAATAAAATTCAACACCTGCATAAGTGCAGATAAATGACTAGTTTACTCACGTCAAATTTTATTTCCAGCTGAGCTAGTTGCAGAACGTAACCGTGGTGATTGATAATAATTTTTCCCTGAGAAAAAATATTTCAGGCATAATTTCGCGAAGCCTACCAATGAAATAAGAAAAAAGATTTACATTGTGCGTTTCATAGTGTATTTTAATGTATTAACGAGTTATGACCAAAAATTTCACCAAATAGTTAGCATTGACCCTTATGGGATTCTCAAGGTTTTAGTCAAAGTAGGCGTGCCTTTCCTACCCAAGCACCCCCATTCCGGCCACAATACGCTTCACCCTCGAAACCAGAGGGCCCCCTCCAGAAGACTCACAATATTCCTCCATGCCAACTTAAATAAAACATATCCTTCCTATAGTATAAGAATTTCACAAGTATCAATTTAAAAACGACAGATTTCGAATAATTCGTTTCCGGGAACTATGAAATACTAAATCAAATATAGCAGACACTCATTAGGAAAGATAAAACTGACAGCCGTTCGATGAATATTTGTAAAGACAGAAATCACGATTGCTTGCTTCCATCTGCTCAACTTGGGAATTATTTTCACTTCGATAAATAGGTCGCTTAGTAATATGGCGCGTGTTTTGAAGCAAACCAGTTCCAACGCTCGAGCGCCACTCTCAAGGGTAGACAATCTTCGCCCTTGAGAGAATGACACGTACACTCAAGCGTTGGCTGAGTTCAAAACGAAGAACGTGAAAAATTACTAAACGTTCGAAAAAGGTCACCTGTAGATAGAATGAACTGGCCAAATTAAGGTCGTGAATAAAATTCAACACATCGAGAGGTCTGTACCCATTTTCCACAATGGGGTTACTCGATATTTATACCTCTGATACTTCACGCGTCAGGGTGGAGAGAACGTTTTCCCTCTCCCACTCAGCAGAGCCATAAAGGGGACTGCATAGTGGAGGCTCAATTCCATCACATTGAATGGTGGTTTCTGTTACCACCACGGCTGCATTTTCATCGGTTTTCAAAAATGCCTGCGGCGCGGTGATGAGTGCAATGCCTTTTTCCAATATTTTGCAGTGCAATGAATTCAATTGCGAGGAATAGCATTGAGCTTTCATTCATTCGATAAATCACATCATCGTGTCAATAAATTTAAGATAAAACCACTGAATATATCTTATTTCCCCGTGAAACTCGGATCAATTTGTCCGTCAGCGACGCGAGTGGCGACTTCTGTAAAAGCATTTAAATGCGCGATGGCTGACAGTTCATTTCGAGGCCAGATTGAGAATCCTATTTAGCAATATTCGTGAGAGCCATACTCTATAGAAGTACAATCGTCATTCATAACTTCGCACGGTATGGCATTTGGGATATCGACGGACAGCCAAGGTCAGGTACGCTGTGTGGGAAGGGTAGGGAAGAAAGAGAGGAGAGAAACAGGACGTCGGCATTTGCAGACTTTTAACGAAAGGCACCAAAGGAAACACGGCTTAACGTCCTATCCGACGGACGGGGAGTATGACGCTTGATATTATTGTAGTATTCTACCGATTTAAGTAGGTTTCCATGGAGTAATAAAGAAGTGATCTTGGAGCCTCCCTTTCCTTATGACGCGTGTACTTTCCTCCAAAAAACATTCAAGCAGGGCTCGGGAGGCTTCAGAAAATTCTCAGCCACCGTCAGGATGTGAACTCGGAGCCACGGCTTGCGAAGCCAACTCCTACCCCGACCCCATCATAGCTTTGTTGCCCCAAGCCTTGATATCCTGGATACGTTGGTAATTTGCCAAACGGACAAACCACAGAACACGATCTCAGGGCACCTCTCGATTTCTGAGCGTCGCGTGAATGGAAGTACCGATTGTCGTAGGTACGGAATGAGATAGGGAAACTCTCACTCGCGTACGGCGTGGGCGCTTAAATTACCGACGGATATACTCTCACGAAACACGATGGGTGGGGATGGAGGAGAGGCGGGCCACATGGGAGGGGCAGATTCCCTCCCTTCCCGCGTTCTCCACCCTGGCGCCTTTTATTTTTATAGGACTCGCACGGCGGAAATTGAATTACGAAAGCACTTTCCGTCGCATGTTGGAAGGAAAGGTGGGAGGCGGAGCGAGGAGGATGTATTCGTGTGCCAGTGTGCGCACATTCACCGCATACACGCACAGGCACAGCTACAATACAGATTGCGAAGAAAATTGAATCTTTCACTTCTTTTACTGAGTGTTCCATACATATACCTACGAGTCCTCTTCTCCTCAAGAACTTTCTGGCGTTTACGAGGGAAGCTTACTAAAAGAACAACAAGTAGACGTTTGGACGGAGGGACGGCCATGTAAAGGCAGCCTCTCCTACCATTTTTGAAGGGGCCATCACGGGCTGAATGCCGCCGGGTGATGCTTACGAGAAAGTCAATGGACTCGAGGGACTCTCTGAAGGAAAAACTCCCGAGAGAAAAAGTAGGGAAAAGGATGATAAAAAATATTAACAACTGATTGGTGGATTTTTTCGTAGTGCCTCCGCTTCCAGTACCTCCTTTCTACTCCTGGTATGGTATGGTATTTGGAGGAGGCGACCGACAGCTGAGGTCATTTGCGCCATGAGGGAAGGGTATGTAAGGAAGGGTGGAGAGAGACCCGGTGTCGGCATTCTTAACGAAAGGCGCCAAGGGGACCATGGCTTAACATCCCATCCGACGGACGGAGTGTTGCGCTTGAAATGTCCTCCACACAGCACTCAAGCAGGGATCGGGCAGTGTATGAAAATTCTCTGCCACCGCCGGGATTTGAACCCGGGCCCACGCCTTCACCTCCCATTATTCGTTTATTACACCTCAATTTTCTACACCGACATTTCCCATTAGTTTGTTATGATAGGGCAGAGCTCACTCTCAATTTCTCGTATTCCAATAGGTTACTATCGTAATTTTAATGGTAACTATTCTATACCTACCAGTAAGCCTAGATACAACAGCCACACCAATTATACCGATTAAAGAAAAATAAATACCGGGATTGACATCGTATCATTGCCTTTCCTTGGAATGAATTGACATGTTCAATATCGAGTACCGTCTTATATATTACCTGATACACAGAATTTCAACGTCAGTTCGCCGACATTACTTTCACTTCGGCGGCTTTGATGATAGATAACACCTTGGAAGCACAGCCATTGACAAATAGGAGCTACCCAAAAATTATTTCAACACTTAAATACTAAAATTCTATATGTTGACGGAATCCCTGTTGTCGACGGTCGTCTCCGGCAAAAACTTAACCAACCCAACCACTTACATTATGTACCAACAATCTCACATTTCTTTCTAATTTAGCCTTAATGACTGGAGTGCTGACATTTCAGGAAGGTTTCCAAGAAATTAAGACGCGGGCGCTCCCCAGTAAAGGGTTAAGGGTCACAGGGAGATGCAATTTCGGCTTTAGGCCATAAACGCCCGCACCCTCTAACCACACCCGACCAAGGAGGGTGCACGGTCGTTCGCGAATGTCGTTTTCTTCGGTTCGTAATTGAACTGCGGGGACTGACCAACGTACGAGGCGGCAGGTCCGGAAAACGGACATCACCGTTAAAGCAAACGTTCGCGGCACGTTACTTCCCACGGTAACGCAACCATAAAAGGTCTTCAAGGATACCAGTTTTGTCCCCACAAAATTGGTTCATTAAACCCTAGTAAATTAAAAGGTGGGATGAAAGTAATAAAAATAATACCTGATACGAGAAAAAATTGCCGATATTATTTCTCCAATGCATACAGATCTGTATCTATACTTTGTTAAAGTGTATGAATATTTATCAGGCCGCATTTTTACCCTCTGATTTCTGGCTTTTTCCATCTACCACAGCACCGTTGTCCATGTCCTTTTTCTATTCCATGTTCTTATCCCTTTCTTTCCTTACCTGTGAATTTATTTGTATATATAAAATAATATATACGTAATACATTATATATAAAATAAAGACTATACGATGAACAGTAGAGAATTCAGGAGAAGGATATTGATCCAATACATTGAAATATTGGCACCATAGTGTGCGCTAAGATCATATTTTCGGAGCACGACTATCTAGCCATCGCGATCCAAACTCATTGAAAAGAATTTCCTAGGACATTTTTTGAAAAAAAAAATCTCCTTCGCACGAAATATACTCCATAACATTAGCATAACCACTCTTTATAGCATAGCGAAGCGAATTAAATGTAATGATAGATAGATAATCCCCACGCAGTTCATAAACGAGCTACGTCCTCACCACTGACAACGGAGCAGATGACACAACTGTTTGATAGGGGATTATAATAGATTATGAAGGCCCCAGTTTCAGAAATTCAGTCCTCACAAAAAATAAATGCTTACATTTCTACTGAGTAAGGCGTAGGGATAAAATAAATTAACGTCGATGAAATCATTTCCATACACAAATCACATTCCCGACGTTGACAAGTTAAAACATCAACGTCAGCCTCTGCCTTCGTCGAATGCTGAAGCCTCTTTCACTCCGCCCCGAGTTGAAAATGCAAACGAGAACATGAAAAATTCAAAAAGGACACGTTAAGAGAGGAAAAGGATGGTTACGACAAAGGCCGATGATTTCAGGTATCATAACACGTCATCCGCATGTCGTGTAAATATAAAAAAAACGCGAACTACAGTGGGAGGGAACGCAGTGACGTCCATTCACCGCCATAACATTGAGTGGGGAGGAAGAATAGAAGTTACATAAATATATCAACAGAATAACTTCCATAAGCTAAGAAAATTATTATAAAAAGATCCAAATTAAACGACAAGGCTCGTACATTCAATAAAAACACAACGAACGGAAGCAACACGCCGTAAATACGGATGTCATGGAGATGAGATCACCGTAGGCAAGGTATAATCGTATCATACAAACTCCGTAGTGAGAATATCATATGCGGTATCCCACCCACATGAAAAAAAGGCCCTTGAATTAAGGACACCCCTATCGTGGCCGAGGAATGAATAACTAATTGCAACGGATGGGGCAGAGGGCACAAGGTGATAGGAGGACGTAAAAAAAGAGGGCATCTCTAGAAGGCTTCCAAATAAAGGCCTTCGCCCTAAAATCTTGAAAGAGCTGGAGTTTGTCACGGAAGAGAATACGATTCAGGCCATATCCGAATCCGTACCTCTTGGTCCCCGTGTTAAATATTTCAAGCCTAAGGCCTCACTTTAAAAACCGGAATGAACCATCCCCTGCTCTTTTTACTGTACACTTAATGCCTTCAAGAAACATCTTCGGAACTTTTTCCATGATGAATCTCTAAATTATACCTATCATCTGAAAGTTTTACAGATGAAGATAATGGGAACATGGAAAAATTAAGATGCTTTACAAGACATTCAAAGAGTCGAAAAGAACGCAAAATGAATTTATCCAGGAACCACGCGAAGCAAATATTGTATTTATTAAGCCCAGCCCAATTCACGGAGTACTTCAAAGGTTTCTCCTGAGCACAGGCCCCTCACATAAAGGATTTCAAAAGAGAGTTACGACCCGAGACGTTCAAGACTGGAGGATTACCTCCTGCGACAAAATGAATACAGCTCGAAATATAATTCTCCTCACCGACCGTCACATATTCACCGACGGGCAACACAGCGAAGCTCTTGACTTTTACGTCGGCGTTAGAGCAGAAGTAGTCGGACTCCTTTCTATCTACATACGAGAGGAAGTAAGAGAAGGCTAAATAAAAAACCGAAGAATTTAATCCTCGGGAAACACACCAGCATTTGACACAAAACGGACTGAAGTGGTGCTTTCATACCCATTGTAATATTTCCGTTCCGGGGTGACCTTAGCTGCGTGAACCGGAACGAAGGGAGCATATATTCCGCCGTAGAGACTTGAAGGAATTTTTAAGAAACGAGCTCAACGCATGCAAATCTACCCAAGGCAGCCAATTCGGGAACAGCCCATTGCGGAGGTTCGGTAACGACATATTTAAACTTGAAACGCACCAGATAAACTTCATCAAAAGCAAATTTTTGTGCGCATCCAATAAATGTACGACAATATATGAAATTCTGAAAGCTCACACAAGTGCAACGTATTTAAAATCTTGAACGCACGAAAAAAGGAGAATGAAAAGTTTTATTATGAAGCACTAAACTAACACCGTTACAACATTGCGCTTTCTTAAAATTTATTTTTCAATTTAAGTCGTAATGCTACGGATACTTCATTCATAAAATCCCATAAGCAATTATACAAGCAGAAGAAAACATTTAACAAACCAGTTTCAAATCCAAACAATACAATAGAAGGTGAATAAGTATTTTTTTTAATCCTGCGTTAGTGAACTCCAATGAATTAATACACTATTTAAGGGCATTTCAGTAATGCAACTCAAACTTAATTTTTACCCTTTAACACCATTTAAGCAAGCTTCAGTCGACGAAATCATTGAATAGGTCGAACAAAATAAATCTTAATAGCGGATAAAATTATCATTCTTGCCACATGAGTAGATGTATCGGCCAGGGGTGATAATACAAGAAATACTATATATCGGGCACACTAAGGCCCTCGGGAAGAGGTGCAATATGTTTGCATCTGAAGACCTTGAAGACGTCGTGGAATAAAAAAACTTAACACGCAATGAAAATCCCATGTCACAGATGAAGCATTAACACGGTCGCCCCATCTGAATGAAAATCAGCGGCTTGGAAATGTTCTGCGCCTTTGAAGATCACCGTTTCACCTGCTCAGGACGAAGTTACTGAGAAGTACCGTAGGCACGTACCATTGGAATTTCTCACAAAGAGGTCGTGTAATGAATAATGTAATAACAGAAGTGCAAATTTCTTGGAGATTTCCTTTCTTTTCAGGAAGTACATACTTCCTTCCAAGAAAGACGAACATAATTCAAGACCGAGCTAATACTGCTCTTCTTCATCTATCCAGCAGAATTCCCATGGAAATGGATATTTAAAAAGACCTGGAGACTGCAAAACAATGAGATGAATTAACACTTAAGGGAAGAGAACATTAACGGCGACTGACTGCAAGCTAAGGATACATTCTAGAGAAGACAAGAAATATTACGTTATTTCATGAGCGTAATGATACGCTGTCATCTTTGTAAAACCTTAACTTCCTAAGAAATAAGGGGATCGGGTTGGAGTAATGGCTGGAGTGTTGGCTCGTGGGCTCGGGTTCAAATCCCCGGGGGTGGTAGAGAATTTTTAGAGACTGATCCATATAATGCTTGAATGATGTGTGGAAGACATTTCAAGCGCAACAATCCGTCCGTAGGTTGGAACGCTAAGCCGTGGTCCCCTTGGTGCCTTTCGTTAAGAGCAAGCTAATGCGGACGCCGGTTTTCTTTCCACCCTTCCTTCCATACCCATCCCTCATGGCGCATATGGCCTCAGCTGTCGGTCGCCTCCTCCAAATACCATACCACACCTAAGAAATAAGGATTAAAAAACAGAATAACAAATTAAAATACGGTCCTTAGGAGAGTTTTAGAAGATGCTAGATGCACGACCTGCTTTAAACTCTAACCAGGGAGTAGGAATGATAATGCTGCATCCAAAGTTCCCATTTTCCCATCGCGAGGTATTAAGATAAAAATATTGCATGAGTTTACGTTTAATATAATAAGATCCCACCTCCACAGATACCGATAAGATACCACTACCACAGCGCCGCAACAAGAATGCATTCCACACTTTATACCCCGAGGCCACCGAAAAAGCAGCTAAAGCCAAAATTGCACGCTTCGCGAAATGTATTTGCACTTTGCACCGCCAATGGCAAGGGATGAGAAGGCGTCTCACACGTCATTGGAGGAAGTCGCGACACCGCAAACGAGAACTCATCGTGATGGTCAGGAGTGCACGAAGCCACCACCTATGGCGGAGCGGCTCCGCTGTTTACGAGCACCGCCTCAACGTGAAGAAAAACGGCAGCATGGATGGAGGAGCGAGGCATCAACTCGAGTCAAGGGGTTGCGGGAATAGACGAAGCTCCTTCTCAGGCGAGAAAAGAAGAAGAAAAACCGCGACAGTAAATTGTGGAGCACTAGGATCGCCCGCCAAAACAGCCACTGAGTGGTGTTGACCATAAATTAATCAACAGGTATCAGTTCCATCTCGGCCCAGGCGTTCTAGAAGCACCGAACTAGCAAAGCACGAGTTTTTCCATCGTCCTGTAGAATTATAGTTTAAGGAAGAGTGGAGAAGGGAAAACATGGGGGGAAATTGCTCTAATCAAATCGAGAGTTATAGGTCTCGAGTGGTGGAAGAATCGCTGAAAAAACATACTGACAGGAATATGTATTCATTAACAGCCATTATCATGCCACTCATTCAGGGACGGTGGAAAAAAGCTAACCACTATAACCGATCACTGACTACATCATCTAAGAATGCCCGATTCCGAAGAAAATACAAAATCGGTAATAATTCCGATACTCTGCAACTAGTTAAGAAATGCATGAAAATACCAGTACTGCCTTGCTAATTACATCAAGGAAAATACTTACACGATATATATTTAGTCTCAGAGAAAAATTAAGAATTTAATCACCCCAAAAAAGGCATAATCACGGAAAACACACTTAATGCTCCAATTTCTTCGGCTGAATCGAAAATAAGGCCGCTGAATATCTGAAAGGGTAAATGCAGTTTTGAAGATTTTGAGCGATTCACTTCACTACGCTGCTTGCATCGTCAGTATCACACTCGCTCACAACAATCTCACTCCTGCCACTTTTTTGTTTGGGCGCACAAAACTGAAAGCCGGTTGGATAGAGTAATTTCTGCCCCTGAAAGAGAGGACACGAAAAACGAGTCATTTGGTAAATCAGCCATTATTCATTCCAAACGCAGAAGTTCATGGACCCTTCTCCAGATGCCGCACCTTCCCCTAACGATTTTTGACTACTCTCACAACGACATCTGACTCCACAGCCATCCAACTCCCCCGGCCGTCCTCCGCAGATCCATGCCAAGAAGACCCTGGCACCTCTTACGCCTCTCAATCAAAATTCTCGGGGGCACCCGACAGTGGCGTGCTTTGTCCCTGCTGATGACAACTCCGGAGAGATCGATAGAATCTTGGGAGGGTGAATAAAAAGAGGAAAAAGGACACGGAAAGGACTGGAACGGAAAGAAAGGTCCAGGAAAAGCAGCAGAAGGGGAGGAGACAGGAAGATCCCAAACCACTTCCAGCTCTTTAGCAATTCCCATCCGAGCAAAAATAAAAGTCAACTCCCATAATTCGCCAAAGAGTCGGCGTCCCTTCCCCCTCCGGGATTCTTACCCCTTTTGACTTACGACCCGTGAGAGCACCCGTTTGGCCCGGAGCACTCCCTCAAGGCACCACCTTCCGAGAAGAATGAGGGAAGAAGGGGGAAATGACGAAAAAAAAATATTTAATTTAACCCTTTCTCTCTCGCACTCCGTCCTCCCGGCGCTACCTTGGAAACAGGTGTTCCGTTCTACCCCTCAAGGGAGAGAGGAGGAGAAGAAGGAAGAAACAGTGAAATGGTCCGCTGGTCGCGTCACAATGCCATTACCAGAATGAAAACAAGTTAGCACGGAGGCTTACAAGAGGTGGGGTTTGGAGGGGTACGAAAGATTTGGACGTAGACAGGGTTCCAGGGATTCATTCACACTCTCTCTCTCTCTCTCTATCGCAGCCTCGAGGGATGGAGAAATTCATGAGTTCTCAAGAAATCCTTCGAGCGAGACTAACCCTCAGGATGAATTCTACAAAATTCAACCTTGCCACCGGTAAACCCCTTTCACCGAACGAACCGTGACATTAACTCTTTTGATGAGGTTAATAATGCCGTTACACCCACATTCAGAACCATTACGGAAAGCAATCTGAACATCAATTAAAGTATAAATAGTACGCTGAATATTTTAAGCTCGTTAAAGCCGTCATTTCAGAGCAGCACATTTTTATTATTCACCGTATCTTCGCTCGCATTACGTCAATTAACCCCAAAATCTCAAGACCTAAAAGATCAAGAAAACACCAAGAATTTAATGTGATTAACATAACCTTGGCCTCTCACACTTACCTTAAACGCATATACAATCGTTAGGGGAATAAAAAAATGGAATAAATAAAAGTAAGAGAGTCGTGACTCCGAAATATTTTCTGTCTGAATGCCTGCGAAAAAACAGTAAGCCACTACAATCGACTTTCAGTTATTTAAAAAAAAAGAAGTGAAATCAGAGGGTGAATATGGGAAATTGCGATAACAATAGATAAGCTTTTGTATTTATACCCGCATACAACTTTTCTTAGAAGTATCCCACCGATTAAGGTAGGTTCCCATGGAATACTTGCAATTCGAGACTCAAATGACCGATGGCGGCGCTGCTGTCAGTGACGTCAATTTCCAATATGGCCGCCAGAGTGATGGTAAAATCAAAACAATCATAAAGCATTGGCGTACGGAGAGAACATAAACCATAATATCAAGAGCTAATAAGATAGAAATATTCTATTAAAACCTTCGTACGGTGTATTTCTCGGCTTCTTTCGTTCGTAAGAAGATCTAGAACTGAAGAAAACTGCTTGACGATGAAACTAAAACTGCATTTAATGTACCTAATCATTACGATTCAGGCTTGATTCTCGACTTGCATCTATCCGACTCGTATTGCGTTACTTCCTAGCCATTTCTATGGAATACACTACAAAAGAACTTAATAGTATTTCAAACACAACCTGCCGCTTCAATACATGGAACCATAATCCATTTCAGGCAGTTTTCGTGTTGTATTTGGGTGCCACAGCCGTCTGCTTCACTGATGTGGATTGCTGTGTTCACCTATATTATTATCATATTTCCGGATAAGAAATGAACTAAATAGTTATGTGGTGTGATTTACCATTGGGAAATGAAATTTTTTGGTATGATTTAGAAATTTAAGGACGACTTAAGGATCTTTACTGTTGATTCCGTGTTCTTGGTAAAATCATGGAGACGATAGTTCTTCATTCTTTATCCCCATGTTGAAGTATGTACACACGAGTTACTGGACAGCAAGGTTTCAGATAAATAATGTATACTGCTACTAATTTAGCTATATTTAATAATTTTTTTAATAACTCCTCAGATGAAAATATACCTACAAGTTGGTGTAATTAATAGGTATTTTGCAAAAGGCTCGTATGTATGTTAGGTTTTATAAATCGTCTGCTTTGAGTTACAAAAACACATTCATTTGCTCAAAGTATTGAATTCAGAACTGGTATGCCCTATTCTCGAATTTAACAGTGTTATATGGCATCCTTATTATAAAGTGTAAATGATTACAACTGAAAGGGTACAAAGAAAAATTTAAACTACTACGGTGGATTCAATACTAAACATACCCCATACAGAGAAACAATGCATATTTTGGATATCCAACCGCTGATGGTTAGAAGGAAACTGAATGACCTGATATTTTTACATGAATTATGTCATAGTATGATATGTTGTACTTGTCTTAATAATATTAGTTTTAATCGTTCGGTTACCTCAGAAAGAAATTGCAATATTATCTTTGTAATATTCTGTAGAAACAATATTACTTATAGCAATCTTATTAACACCAGTTTATGGTTATTCGACAGAGCATCACATGAAATTGGCTGGGTTTTGAATTTAAATTGGGTGTCACAGTTAAATAATAATCCTTTGAATGAGTTATTGTAACTGTCTACGGGGACAGGAATTTGGGGACTAAGTTTCTTTGCCCACTATTACATTTCAAAGTCGAAATGAAAGAAATGAAACTTGGCATTGCCTTGAATAGGTGAAAGTCGTCCATTTCTTGTCTGAAAGCAGTATGTTCTGTGACTATGTATGACTTCGAATAGACTACTGAATTGACACCTGGAATCAATCAAAATAAGCTAATATTGTTTACCATAATGCATATATTACTAATTTACATCGTGAGACGCTGTTAAAAATCGTTCTTTCAATGGTACAGTAGGTTCATCCTCCTTGCTATTGAAACTTAACGTCAATCTTGAGTTACTATGCTCAGCAACTTTAGGTATATTGTTCAATAGCACATCGCGCACAGAAGAAAAAAACACATTTATCAGACTAACACCGGCAAATACCATCCCGCTCATAATAATGGCGATGTATATATTGAGTATGTTATATTGAAAATCTCTAAAACAGCGATCACGGATATCGGATACTTTTATGCATTGGATATACGCTATTTTTCTACTTTTTTCTACGTAACCTGACACACGAACGATTTTCAATTGAAACAACACTATATTAATAGCTATAACATGTAAAACCAACGTATCTCCTTTAAAATCGTCCTAATGAAGAGCTTTCTGCTCCTTCCTACGTGCAGGAACAACAGCCGTCGCCTCGCTTTGAAACAATTCCACTTGTGCTGCAGTTATTACAGGGTCGTAGAATTAAAGAATATTTAACTTCAAGTAACGGTAATAATTGCTTTGAAACCAAAAAGTAGGTATCACCCCGTAACTAGTCAATAAAACAGTGTAAAGGTCTCATATACACTATTCCTCATAGCACTACCGCGTCATGACCATCGTTCCTCTGTTTCGAGCGTTCTCCGCCAGGTGGTGTCTCCCTTGGCTGGAATCGCGAATAGGTAATATAATAATCAGAAGCAATCTCGAGGCTTCCCTTTCCTTCCAGCATTGCCTTCTTCAATTCACAATAAGACCCACTCCCTTTCATCCTATCTAAAAACCTAATTCCCTTCCTTAACTCCCCCATTTACCCAGCATTCTACCACTAAAGACAGTTTTCAACATCCTATCCCCGCTAAGTACTCTCTCCATCCACACCTGACACCTCTTTTATATGTTGCATTGTTAATATCAAGTCAGATTAACATTAAAATCGTAAATACTCTGCCTCTAAATTATTATGATTATTACTTGGAGACAAAATCTCCAACAGTGGGTCCTATTATATATTTAGTTCTCAAGAAAATGTTACAGAAAAGTGGTATTCCAACGACTAAACACGCTGCTACCAGAAACGTGAATGAATTGAGTTTACAACATTCTACCGTAAATTTTTTTCTAAAATAACGAAAAATTAATGAACACACGTTTGAGGCGATTCCTCACCCTGGCAAGGAAGAAGGCAGTTTCCTTGGAGAGGGTAACCCAAACAGCGATTGCGCGCGACCCCAACCCTGCGACCAGACTGCTCTGGCCCCGAAAGCGACCTCCACCCCAAACCGCAGCAAACCCAACTCGTTAGCATCCCCCTCCAACCCTCTGCCTAAGTAACTCCTTCCTCTCAGCTGCTCATGCGTCTTTAATCTCTTTCTTCCTCCTCATCTCCAAACCTCGCCCTTAAACTTATAAAACCCTCCGAGGAAGACCTCGCCAGACCCCTCACTCAATAACGCCACACTCCAAACTTTCCCCACTATCCCTCCTTCCCTCTCGAAATACGTCACTCAACAATTTCTTCCTCGTTTGCATAATCGCACTGCCAATATTAAGGAGAAACCATCGAGACCGCAGAATGGGAATGACTAATTGAAAAATTCCGCGACCATGCCAGAATCACCACTAAACGCGGGCACTTAAATCGATGACAACAAACATAAATACTATGCGCAACTATCAGTAGCAATTATACTTTGATTGGAGTGGTTAATATTAAATAAAAGTTAACTACGAGGCACACCTTCACCGAAATAATGATAATAGAAACCAAAGGCTTCGTTTTAGGATTTAGCTAAACCAAATCTAATTGCATTCCAAGGAATGGATGCCAAATAAGAACAAATATGCACAACATATTAAGGTGCATTAATTAGTAAGTAAGTCTACTTAAGTAAGTAAGTGTAAGTAAAACCACATTCACTTCATTATTTCGTCAAACCTTGATTATATATGGACATAACACACACACATCATTCGCTTGCAACCACGAGGTAGAGTGGCAGCTTCAGGGACATAAGTCGACGACAAAGAGCAGTATTGACGGATCTCTTGGTCAGATCAACTTTATAAGCTCATATTGATTTCCTCGATAAGAACTCTGATACTTGCCTTCCAAGAACGAAATAGCGGACGAGCTAATTAGGCCATGCCGCCATTAATGTGGAATCGTCCATAAGAATTATCGTAACAAAACCTGCACAAGACTCATGCCATGAATCAAGTTATTAATAATACAACAATATTGCTTTCTACCTCTTTTTTATGCACACATGTAAACTCATTGTTTGTCAAAAGGTTTTGGTCATTTTGAAAAAGCATATTTTCAGAAGTTACGGAAATTTAATTCTCCACTTTCAAGGCTTATCATACGGAATATGTTGAGAGGTCTAACAAATACACCAAGATTAAAAATTAGTTTTATAGTGCATAAGCACCCAATAACATTTTTTAACAAATACTAGATTAGAAATTTTAAAAACAAATTGGGAAAACAAATATGACATAACCTTTAGGCAGTGGTTCAACGATTCCTACGCTACTTAATAAAATTACTCGGGAAGGCTGTACGTTATTAACACGTAACGCCTTTCCGAGCGCTAAGCTTTCCCTGTATGTTCACACCATGGGCTTCCATTCTGCATTCACGGGGGAATATTCCAGAAGAATTATCTAATTACTTTAGGGACGCGCGAGAGCTTGGCCTTCATATGGTAATATCCCTTCAAGACTTCATATTTGAACACGCTGCAGTGAACTTTCGAAGTAGACGTCACAGACAACAGCATGGTGGCCGCTGAAAACGGGTCCATTCCCATAGCGTTTTTAATTAACCGGCTAGGAACGTGGGAATCATAACGGCGCCGTCATAAGCAATGGAAACAAGAGCCACGATAATGCCATCGTTCTCTTTCCCGGGAAAATGCCTTCAGATAACGACAAGGAGAGCAACGGGTATAGAGTTGCCCCTGCAGGGAGGAAAAGGACAAGCTGGTTTGCATCTCAGCTCACCTATCGTGAGACTGTAACCCTGCTCTTGAATTAATGGTTACTTCATAGCTCACTACAAGTTTAACCAGAACTTAAGGTCTACGAATTCAGACAAAAGAACACTGCAAATATTATATAATAACACTTGAAAAATTTACTCCAAAAATATAACCCGTCAGTAAACAGAATCAACTTCAAAATGAATTCGCGAAGTCCCAGTCCTGAGACATGACACAATCGCTCGGTAGTAACTACCCTCTCCACAATCGATCTTTCTAATAATAACTATCTCACCGGGTACTTAAAATCAACATCCTACGCAATAGATTCCACTAATATTGCCGCAAAAATGCATACCTTATTGCAAAACATTGCTTAAAAGAGCGAAATAGGTAAGCATGGACTGATAATAAAGACACCGCTCGAAACTATTGAGAGAAATGGTGAATCAATTTTCTACATTCAAAGCAAAGAAGGACACAAATGGAGAGCGAAAAAGATGCACTGTTCATTAACACGTCATTATCTGATTCTTATCCACCACCACGTGTACTGACTGCGCACAGGTGACTTTTCACTGATGTTATCCCCACAGGAAATCATGAATGATGAAGTACTACCCAAGAATCATTTATTTGAAATGAGTAAAAGCGAATATTAAAAGAAAGCTTCGAACAATAGGACATTAATGACTCAAGGTGGAATTAGGCTGTGAATACAGCACGCGCACATGAAATTGTGGAATGACGGAAGATGTGTCAGAGGCATTAAACATAAATCAGTCATCACTAGACAAATGAGGGACGCAAGCGGAATAAGGAGAGTCTCCTCGTGAATCCCAGAGGCGTCGGGTGGCGGCGTGTGAGAGACTAGAGTACATATCCTTGCTCCCTCCGTATAGCCCTCAGTTCTGGGAGTCTTATCAGGGCGCTCCCGCGTGGGGTTGGGTGGGGTGGGCGGATGGAGGCAGGAGTAGAGATGAGATGGCGACCATAGATGGAGTGGGAGGGGGGGGGAGAGAAGACACATTCAAACAAACACCCACCCACCCCCGCCCTCCATCCGCCGGAAGTTGCGAAGGTGCAAAATGTCTTATCTACCAGGTTCTCAGGTGGGAGCGTTCATTTCGGAGCTGCATTACCGCCTTTCTTTCTAAGTTAGTCTTTCTTTTATGGCGGGCACATATAACACAACACATTCGCGCAAAAAAAGAGACGCTTACTCTACCGCACTTACGAAAATTGAAGAGCGTTGTTGAGGAAACCGAATCCCTCTCAACATTACATATGTAACACTCAAAAGCGCAGCAATGAACTTTATGGTATTTGAAGGAGGCGACCGACAGCTTAGGTCAATTTGCGCCATGGGGGCAGGGTATGGAAATAAGGATGGAGAGAAACCTGGCGTCGGCATTAGCCTACTCTTAAAGAAATGCGCCAAGAAGACCACGGATGAAAGTCCTATCCGACGGACGGAGTTTTGTCCTTGAAATGCCCTCCACACAACATTCAAGCAGGGATCAGGCAGTCTCTGAAAATTCTCTGCCACCGCCGGAATTTGAACCCGAGCCCACGGGGTGGGAAACCAAGCCATTCTAGCCACCACAACAACCCGATCCCCTAATGAACTTCTTCCTTCGGATATTATCATCGTGACAATAAACCCTAAGTATCATGAAAACTATTGCAGTCCGTGACGACAATTCACATCAATGCCAATGGTTGATACAAAAATTACTAAAGGCATTAATATAATCAACGAAAATATTCCATGGAAAGTTTAATGGAAAAAATCTACCACAACGTCAATCATGTTTACCCAGAGTATAATTATAGTGTTTTATTCGAGTAAATATTCACCATTTTTACGAGATATTTTAATACAAGCGGATCGGGGAATATTCTCGAACATATCTTCCCAAAGTTCATGGACGGAAAAGCTTCGAATTCCTTAAAAGTTGCGATACACAAATCACCATAGACCAATTTCCAGCCGTTAATGGTACACTTCAATCTGCCAAAGTGTCACAAGCATTGAACAAGACCTAAAAATCCCCAGTAAACTTCCAGACGCAAAAATACTGAACATGAACACCGAGTCATAGATACGACACCATGGCGTTTCTCCAGAAACCGTTACGACTGAAATCGTATTTTTATTGCTGGAAACGAAAGCGAGCGACACAAACGTTTCACCTCCAAAACCCCCACCTGACTCACACCCCCGAATACGCAGAAGAGCCCGCCATCCAACGTACATCGCCATACCTGAGCGTCGATTGTTTCCGTCAACGCTTATCATTTCCGCCGCCACGTCACTGGAGCGTATTTCCATTCCTCAAGCGCGCACCGTTCGCTGAAAAGCACTCGAAATGGAAGCCGGAAGTATACTAATGGTTACGGGAGGATGTTTCACCTTTATCGAGCAATTCAACGCTAAGACAGTCGCACAATGGGAACAAAGGGGAGGGGGGGATAACAACGAAAGGGGACCCTGCCTCTAACACCCACACCCCCGTTATAACAGCAAACGCGAAGCGATTCATCACACAAACACTCCCTTCAGCCACACAAAAGCCACTCATTCCTCCACGACAACCCTTGAAACATTCCCACTCGTACCTAAGGATCCACGAAACCACTTTCGCCCTACCCGTACACATCAAGAAGAAGGTGAGCGTAATGGAAGGGTCATCCTCGGAAACCGCCGAGAAAATATGAAATATCATTCTCCTTTCCACGGGCATTACAGGGCGTGGTTTTTCCAGAGCGCCGGGCTACGCAGTGTGGTGACCCATCATAGTGTCCTACGCAACCCTTAAGTTACATACTTGTAGTTAGAATTCGATGAAATCTCAGCTGAAATAATGCCGTTTTTTCTAATACCATGGCCTACCGCCAAACCAATCCCAAAGCCCAACCACCTCGACCAAGCGTGATCAGACAAGCAGCCACGTTAAATGGAATCCGAAGCGAAGGAGGCACTCGTCCTTAACAAAGGTCAGGTGCCTTATCCTCGAATACTTTAAATGCTTTACCACTCGTTTAACCTATGTCTAGAAATGCGTATAATTAGAAATAAAGGGATAAATCAAAAATTAACCAGCGATCCGAAAAAAAAACAGGAAATTCGAAAAAAATCCTATTCTAGCCGTGTTTTTCTGAAGTGCTTAGCGACTCAGCGAGGTGGCCATACTAGCCTAATCTCTTTTCTTGACGTCCCTTACTTTTAAGTTAAAATGCTCGGCCTCATCTCCTGGAATATATTTTTATATGGTGGTTACGATAGCATTTTCAAAATAGTCTACTGTAACGTAAGACGATTAATTTTCATAACCTTTTTTATTTACTTCAATTCTCTCCACAATACTCCACAAAACCTCTCCTTTTTCACATCTCTCTCAACAATCCCCTCTCCCAAACAAACCCTTCACAACCAAAATAACAACTTCAAAAAATCAGACGTTACACTACTGATAGGCAATTAAGGACTGAAATATAAGAAAATAGCTAGTTTTTTCAGATTAAATTCATTTCCCCGTAATTAAATCGAAGATGAAGGCACTTTTTTAACGTATTGGCAAGCTATCAATACTCCACCAACGAGGAAAACGCAAAGCATTGGAAAGAGAAACTGAGAGCGCAGCCGGGAAACATGAACTTTTCACTTCGATCCTCATTCGCGGCACAACTGAAGAACACTACGAAATCACATCCAAAAGAGAAATTATGTGAAAGGAAAAACAGGATGGTAGGCATGCGTAAAAAAATACACGATACAATAATACATTATACATAGAGGTAAATGAAATAGTCTTCTGATAGAGTGTTCCCACGAACCCGACTAACATATACATCTAATAAAGCATCCTTCACCAGACTCCGAAATCAATTCCGAAGACCGTGCGCCGTCATCAGATAATAGCCCAAGAGCAGCCACCGCGGGCAACATAGCCGGCAAAAGGAGTAATGCACAGGATTTCGCAGACTCGGGAGAATGCAAGCCGACAAAATATACGATTCCACAAGCTGACACAGGGATACCTACTCTTTGTCACCGGAAACTTGACCCAGCCATTCCCCCAACCCACTTAAGCAGACCATTCCAAAGGCGAGAGGGGAAAATGCTATATGGGCGGCGAGCACGCCATTTCATACGGAGAAACGTGCATACGTAGTGCCTCCTTTGCAATTTTGCCGACGGAGAGAGAGGACCCAACTCCTCTCAAAGCAATTTGCATTCTCCGAAAGAAATGATACCGTCGTCGTGTCGGACGAGGATACCGAGATCCGACAATTTTCGGAAAATCAAGGGGGCTATCATTGCGGCGAAAATAAAGAATACCCTCGGCCTGTACTGAGCCAAGCAAAAATGCACCCCCACCCCCAACGGCCTAATCACAATCTCCACGTACTCGGCACAAAATTGCCCCCTCCAAGCGGCGTGGGAAACTACAAAAAATATTAGCCGGAGTAATTGCTGAAATATTCCCCGTCATAACGAAACACGTCCACAACAACTAAAGACGAAGTTAGCAAATCGATGGATTCATTACAGAGGAAGGACTTTGAGCATGCAATTTGAGTATATCATTCTCCTCTTCACAGGCGTTTCTGGGCGTGGTTTCACTTCGAGTACTAAACCCCGTTAACTAACGTTCACCGAAGATATATTACGAGCATGTGACAGAATACGGCAGAAAATATTAGACAACTACACCATTATAGGCGAACGGGGAAAATATTTAATATCACACGAGAAATTCTCTGACATTAAGCAACAAACCAGTAAATGCCATCACTAATCGTGGAGCACTTTCGTAAAAAATATTAACTTAATTTTTTTCACAGAGAACTTACCGCGCACAAGAAAAATATAATACTTATCAACAGATAAGGCTGATAGCATGAAGGGAAAACCTACGGACGGATCAGCGAAACTTCCTCGCCGCCGCATTCGACGGTTTACGTGAAGAAATTAAACCTTTCTGTCTAAAAACCGAGGATAAATGATACATATACTAGAGAGAACAGTCGTGTAAATTAAAGAAGGGATGAAAACAGCGCGATAATTAAAAATCACCATCGGCACAGAATGTACACCACGTTGACTTTACAGCACATAGTTCTGGAACTCAGGCCTCAAAAGAGCCTAGAACCTAGAGTCGCCTGGCCTTGGACGGACCAATCACGGTGCCTGGCTGCAGAATGTCACCCGAGACGCAGGGCGCAGAGATAAACTGGCGGCTCTTGCTCCCATGGCGACACCGCAGTGACTCGAGGAAAACTCTCTGGCTGACTCACAGAAACGACACGGTTCATATCACGCCCACTCCTTACCTAAGACTTCCATTAATCCTGAAAAGTTTTCGTCGTTCGAAGCCAAACAGCAGTTTTATCTGACTTCAAAAGACCATGTATGAAGCAACACACACACACAGGGACATGCGAGCAACATAGAATAAGGGTGGTAATGGATATTTAGCACGCAGGACAGGGGCATTGACGCATAACTATATGGCAAACAAAACCATTTGCGAACACATTATATCAAAACGTAGGTAGCAAGCGAGATTATTAATTGAAAAAGCGAATATGCTCACGAAGGTGGGCCACCCCGAAGAGGAAAAATCATCCACGAAAAGTTCCTGAGAAAACGACGAGTTAACGGCGAAACTCGGCTTATTTTTTTTCAAGACACTTTTCAGAGATAAAGTCAATTATTCCCTTCTCGTCAAAGTAATGATTCAATTATAAATTGCTGCGACCTCAAATGCGAACTAAAACTATGAATCTCAAAGAGTAACGTAACCTTCGACCAGGTTCGTTCAGGCAATTAAACAACCACATGACATAGGCATCAACAATAGTGTTCCTAGGCTGGAATAGAAACTATGGCGTCATTCTGACACAAATATTACAGGAAGAACTCCAATACACTTAGAAAAGATTTATGGTCACCCGTGGTTTCCACACAGGAAATATTCTGTGGTCATCAGTGACAACTACTATTTACCATAAGATTTTTTCAGAGAGAACTACTAATTACAGTCAATAAAAAATCAAAATGACTTCCAACTTCGACTGGGAATGCATTGGCTATGTCCGGATATAAAAATAGGTTGCCACTAAATTCAAGATAAATGAAAATTATTTCAATATATCAGTTCCAATGAATTTTTTCAGTTACAAACGCTTTCTTATCGTGCAGATATTCCGAATAAAAACTATGCTCAATCAGGGCTAAGTTGTGCATAGCCTTATAAAAATACCGAAGCCACGAGTCAATCAACATGATAGCTATAGTCCTACGCATTAAGCGTTGTATCACACTAAAATGCTACAGTAAAAATTCCAATCATACATGGATTTCAAAATCATCACGCTGGGAAAATGCATTAAAACGATAAGCTTCAAAACACCGTGCACCTGCGTCACTACTTGCTATTTTTTACTTCCTCATTCCTGGCGTGAAAAGTCACTTCAAAGCAAAAAAAAATGAACGACAGACACCAAATGCATTCACATAATGGCACAGACCATGAAGAATACTTATGATGAAAACTACAACTTATAAACATTCAGCTCCACAAAATATGTACATGGTTACGGATAAATAATTAATAATAAATTCAAAGTATTTTAGCATAAGGCATCTAAAAGAGAATTATATTATGCATCTTTGACCTTTTTAACGGCACAATACTGATCAAGATATTAAAGAAGAATGGGGTCCCAAACACAACCAAATAATAGTCCAATCTCGATTTAATTGAATTAACGTATTCACCCCATTAGAAAAAATTAAGATGGTAGGGAGGATCTCAGAAAAAATAAAATATATTAGTGCTCTCGATAAGATCCGCTTAAATACTGGTCTTCCTTTAAGAGGCCTGGATGGGAGCCCAACACAATGCTAATAATCAAAGCATAAGACAATGGAACCCGTATTAAGCATGAAAAATGGGCCAAGAGACGAGAGACTGTTATATAAAAAGGCCAAGCATATGAATATCTACCGAGCACGTCAAGAATGGCACTATTTAAAACAGATAAATGTCCACTACGCCTACTGCCTTCTTAACGGACCAAAGTTCGCCGAGTAATTCCCTTTCGGATGCACTCTTGCACATCACGAAAGGAGTGATCGATATCATTAGGAGACCCATTCCTGGAAATTTCCAGTGTGTCACGACGGAGGGGCGTAAGTCGGCTTCCACACTCCCCAGTAAGAAATGGCGGCGGATGCTGAAGCGGTGACTAAACGCGTTGCGAAAGCGCTAGAAGCGCGACCTCGCTCTCCAGCCACCTCACTCCTCCCGCTGCCCTTAATACTAATAACCTTTTCCCGTGAAATACGCTCGGAGTTAATGCCAAACAAGTCTTACTATTTTTTTCCCTCCTCCACTTTCTTTTCGAAGGAGAAGACTCCTCGGGCTCTAAGACCTTGCCAGCGCCATATCTCACAATGATGCTACTACCACCCATGATGCAAAGCGCGGGTGAAAAATGTAGGACACGTCCCCAGCCCGGCCGCATAATGTCCCGAACAAATCAACTTAATGTCCCCCATTCGTCGAACGCGATCTTTCTCAAAACTGGACCCACCTCAGTCACCACGGAGCAGAGTTATTCTAACGATCAAAGCAGAGACGGTGCGGCACAGAAAACACGGCAGAGCCACCGGAGTTATCAATGTCTTTCAGAGATAACGCCACGCCCCAACTCAACAATCTGACTAGTTTCGTTGTAACCAAGAGAGAAGGATAAACAACACCGAAGATAAGGATAAAACTTGAGAGCGATCATTTACATCATTCAAAAGCTTAAACGCTGCCACAAATAAGGTTCACTTTAGGAATGCAAAAATGATTTTAGATTGAGCGTGGCCATACTTTTCTAAAAACTTAAATTACGCATGAAAAAATTTGTTCACGAGAGGGTAACGATCAAAGAATTAATAAAGACGCAGGTTAATGGTTAGAGAATAGTTCCACTAACCACATTCCTCACACCGAAATTACAGCAAGGAGCATTTCGTAATAAGGTCGCAAAGATGAGAGAAACAAATTATGCATATGTCGAGTAAACAAATGGAGCATAAATGCTAATAATGGAATCTATGTCAACTAATGGTTGCGTGTATACCGTTATAGCAACATAAAACAACATTATCATCTTCAGAGCGACCATACGAGTTTTTACCTACGCATAGTCCCGGGGAGAATTGCCCCTTTGTCTCATGACGTAAGACCTGCCTGCAAACGAAGACAAGGAGACACGTTATAAGTAAACAGGAGAGACTCACCTTCATTAACTGTGCCAAGGGAAATAGAAGAAAACAAGCATCATAGAGGAATGACATTTTGTTGAAGTATACTACACATATACCCCCTTTATAATCCGAAAAATCTATGAAATAGTCAAATCGCTGTTTTCACTGCTGATGAAGAAGACAATCAATAGATTGGTAGTCGTCTTCCGAATCCATCAACCCGTATATAGAGACTATATTATAATAAGGCATTTATGATAATAACAATAAGATAATGGATGCATATGGACTTGGACCAACGCACCTTCTATAATTCTCCATGGCATTAAGAACTTAATCTCAGCCACCGGATCACGACATCGGACGTAATAATCAATATAAAATATTAAGGTGACGTATCCTCACCATAAAAACACGCTGGCGCCAATAAGGAACGCGGCGCGACCATCGATACTAAGCTTCCCAGAGATAACGCCAACGTCTTGAGTCAAACAAGAGATATGGAAACCGAAGGTGAAATGCACACACACTAAAAACGCTACGCCGACAGCGAATCCACAGCTCGAGAGGAAAAATTCTTCACGGGCCGAAGAAGCAAAAGTTTCCAACCGTGAAACATTTCCTCGAGGAGGAGAAGAGGGACTTATCGAAACCCGAGCGACGTGCCAAGGCATTGGCCTGGGGGCTAATACGCTTGCTAGTCGGCCTGAGGAAAGCGATTATAAAAGCCTTCGGTTTAACGGGTCTGCTTCGCCTTCCATCAGTCTTCGGTGGGGAGAGGGGAAAGACGCGGGAACGGGTGGGGAGGGAGGGAGGACGAAGAAGAGGCTCACGGGAAGGAAAACGTGGGCGCCGGTTTCCGCCCGCTCCTCCACCGCCGACCAAGGCATACCTGAGCGGTGACTGGCGACCTGAGTGAATCGACGGAGCCTGCCTCAGCTGCCTCCTGGCCAATAAATCGCCGGAAGAAGTGAACAACGAAAGAATGCGCATATAAGATGGCGGCCAAAGGGAAGACAAGACGGAGATGTCGATAAATGGAGAACAATATCACACTGATAACTATAATAATAATACAGTATTCAACCGATTAAGGTAGGTTTCCACGGACTATTAAAGAAGTGATCAGGGCGCCTCCCTTTCCTTCCAGCACTGCCTTCTTCACTTCACTGTAAGGCCTACTCCCTTTCAATCTATCAAAAAATCCTTTTCTTTTCCTTTACCTCCCTCGTTTCCCTAACATCCTACCATCTAACATCATTTTCAACATCCCCTCCCCGGTAAGCACTAACTCCATCCATACCTTCTGTTTCCTCCGTATCTCATCTAAAAGCTGCCTCTCTTCGCCAACCATATCCAACTATAGATATTAGATATTCGCCTCAATAGGACACTTCCGGTGGGTGGCCGATACGCCAAACTTCTATATTTATGTCCATATAATCTTACAAGCATCACGACATTCGAAAAAAATGCGTAGAAGCAATGAGTCGGCCTAAAGAGTGACGCCATTAATGCTATTTATGGAGACACTGTAACCATTCTTACTAGAATAAGGAAAGAATGGCATTTTTTATTTCTCTGTTTTGCTGTCAACTTCCTTAATATTTTTCTCGTGATTACGTCTACCATCGTACGATGGTGATTGAAGCTTCGTGGAGTTCACGAAGCTTGTCTACGATTAATGCCCGTCATTTCCGCGTTGTACCTCTTTAGCCATTTTAATACGCAATTTAATACGCACCTTGGGTTGACAAAACGAACCAGTGGGAAAGGGGAGGTAAAAAATTTGGAAGTTAATTCTACCCCTCATAAGACGAACAGCCACCAAACCCGTGCACTTTTTTCACCGCCGAATTGGAAGCGCAGTAACAGTCGTCGTATAGTATTGCCATTCGCAGAGCGAAATCATTTGTCACCAGCCGGATTCGGCGACGAAATTCCAGTGTCTCTATGGTGCTTATCCGTCTCATCCTTTGCCCCGCATTCAGACTCGCGCTCAAAAGGCAACAATCAAAAATGGCTCAGCAAATCTCGCCGCAGAAGTTGTAAAGATGCAAATGGACAGAGATATAAATCAAAGAGCGGGGTATTCTTTTCTCGATGCAAACGGCGACCGCGCCTCGCTATCTCCGACTGGTAAGGCTTGAGACGTCCAAGGTTTTTCCAGCACGGGGAGCAGTGTTGGTGAAGCCATAACTCCACTCCGCGAAGTATAAGACCCCCGAATGTACCATACCAGCCCATTCCGGGCGATGAAAGACCTCAATGCGGGCCATAATTTATGCTCCCCGTGCGTGTTATCCTAATGCACCAACTATTTATGGCCGGCACGAGAAATACATGTATCAGAAATATTCGGTCCAGCCAATCAAAGACACGGCCGCATTCTCCTCGTGATGCATTTGCAGTGCACGCACGGAGGCAGAGGTCATAAATCGCGAGACCTAAGGCGCAAACAATGTGACTAAACCATGGTGACACGCTCACGATTGGATTAAGATGGAGGAGGAAGATAAAAAAATGCCACGCCCATAAGAGCATTACCGTAAAAAGACACACCGGCCAATCTCGGAAGCAAAGCACAATTCCTTCAGCAAATTTGCAATATTCACCCAAGACATTACCGCGAGAATTAATGGGAAACACATGCAGAATCAAAAGTTGAAGTTATTGTGCTTGATTTCAACTTGCTTTACGACCGCTTCACGAGTCAGGATATCGAATTGGAAAAGTTTAGCCCATATGTCTGTGCCAAATAGACTGTCAAAAGTGCATTATTATGTGGTACATATTTTTTTAAAGTATCAGATAAAATCGGTAACACGAACGGCCAATATCGCTGCCGAAGCAGATTCCTGTCTGATAGCGATCCGACAATGGATAAAGAAGTTTATGAACATTACACCATCCGTTAGATGGAATAAGCTTTCAAGACAATAGAGACAGTGATAACAGGTTCCTCTTCACCTTCCTCAACCAGCAATGAGTTAAGAAAGATAATTTATATAAAAAATAACATTACGCAGAATTCCAAAACTATTAGCGAACTGAATCGCTCAAAACGTGACCAAATACATCTGTGAGTAGGACCCTTTAGAATCAAAACTGGCGGAGCGCTTGGAAATCTTGACGAATAACATTTCCACATACCCTTCAGTAAAAATTATCGAGACTGTTACCAAATTAAAGCCACACCGAAGCCTCTCCCTCACACTCCAGCATTAAAAATTTTGTCACTCATGGTTGGTGAGGAGAGGCAGCCTGTGCATGAGATATGGAGAACACGGAAGGCATTGTAGGGCACTTAGCGGGGAGGGGTTGTCTGAAACAGTGTTAAAGGGTAAAATTTTTGGTAAACGAGGAAGAGGAAGGAAAGGATTAGGATTCCTAGATAGAATGAAAGGGAATAGGTAAATTAATTGAAGAGGGAACTGCTTGAAGGCAATGGAGGCCCCCGGAATCCTTCTTAAGTACGCAATGGAAAACTACCTTAACCGGCAGAATACTTTAATTGTAATGATACCACCGGATATGACTGAAGTAAGTAGTAAAAGTACAAAAAAATCAGAAAAAATATGGTTGCTTGATGTTGTAGAGGTAAAGAGAGAGGTATTTTGCTCTATTCTTCAGATCTGGAGCTCCCGGCAACACAAGGGGAGTGATGCAGGGGTGTTGGAAAGTGTCGTAATATTTTTTACTTTTCTACTTGAATTCAGTTTTGGGCACTCTGTTGTGTGTGTCTCTATTTCCTATATTTTGTTTTTGTACTCCAGCAGTTGGGAGAAAGTGTAAAAAAGAGAAAATTGCATGCAGTTCAGATCAAAATAACATTTGAAAACTGAGATTATTTGAAAATGAGTGAACCGGCAACCCTGACGCGAGGCGAATGTCTTAAAGGGTGTCAAACTCTCCGAGTACTCCATGGAAACATACCTCAATCGGTAGAGTAGTTTAATAATACAACTTAAGGAGGGCGCAAACAAATGACATGTTAATCGAATTGCATTGAGGAAACCCCTTCTATCAATGGCGATAATAAAAAGCAATGCTGCAACTCAGAAAGGAAAACACCGGCCACTTAGAGGAATAAGACCATCTCACCATGATCTCTACGAAAAATTCGCACTGAAAAAGGCACGCAAGAGGAGTGGGCGTGGAGAAGGTAGCAGGTATATCGGAGGAAGGATATGGGCGAGATGGAGGGGAAAAAAGCAAAGCGACAAAGGAAATGCCAAAAAGCGAAAAATATCAGAGGGAACGCCGCCCCCGGGAGAGAGAGGCGACCGTAAAAACATCTTTCTAAATCATGCAACGAAGGGTCCCAGAGGATGAACCAGGAAAAATTTCCGATTCCATTCTTGATCGTCGCCGCACGGAAAACGACTGCGCTCAAAAGAATGCAGGAGCGCACCCAACTATATACCCACTCTCCATCCGCCTATGAGGCTCATAGCATGAGCAAATAAAAGCAATTCTGGTCCAATACGTAGCCGAGCATCCTTCAAAAATGTCGACGTTCCCCCAACGAAATGGTACCCACAAAAAATTGAAACATACATGTATGACCTTCTAGAACAACGGACCGTTCCCATTCAGGAATGCAAGCAAATAAAAGAAGGCAGGGTCACGCGAAATGGGGACCAACACTAATGATCGCTGAGATATCGGAAAAGATATTACTGGATACAGCAAATGTATTTAACAGCAACAATTGCGGTTAGTAACGCAAAACATGTATGCTCCATAGAACCTACGTACGACGAGGGTTACTTAAGGTAATTTTATTTAAATACTGCGAAAAAGCAATTACAAATAAGAGGGCATATAATCATGTATTAGAACTTCATTAGGAACCAACGATTAATAGATTCATAGGTAAAATAGAAACATTACTACGAAACGAATTCGTAGTACTATAGGAAGGAGTGAAGGCAACATTTGTAAATCTGAATATACTCTACAAGCTTAAATTACTTATCTATGACCAGGAAAGAACTGTTAATATTGAATTGGATTTTTTTGCCGCCTAGGTAAATAGAATTGAGAGTTGGCTCGGCAGCATCCCCTGGAGCCCGGAAAACGAACAGGAGGCGACATCTTTGAGCTAAAATACGCACTGCCCCACACACAACAGGGCAACCGCACTTGCACATCGTGATGCTTGCGGTGCGTGTCAGCCAGAAAAATAAGTGGTCACATACATGTGTTCATAACAATGTGCCGGTGAATTTCTCCCTAGAGAAAATGTCACGATGAAGACAAATAAGAAAAGTGAAATGCCTTCGATTGACACTAGCTACCCTTGCAAAATTAATTTATGCAGCGGAACGCCCTCTAACATTTCACCGGGAAAACTGATAAAGAGTTACACCCTTTTTCTGAGTTAAGAGGAAAAGACTTTCCGCAATAAAAAAATTGAAATTGACCAATATAGTCAATACCGAAACTAGCAAGGAAGTCGGCTTCAATAACAAAACTACAGAAACTATACAAATGCATTTAAACCAGTTTTTAACAAATTATTGACTTATTTCCAAGACCGGTGAATTTCTTAAATGAGATTGATGATTGACGAATTTCTTAAACATAATTCCAAACCCCTGACTACCATCGAAAGAATAGCGGAAATGTTCTAACGAAAGTAATTTCGTACGAATAGCATTGGCAAAATTAAAACAAATGGGACGGCATACTAAGAATTACAAGTCTTCAAATCAGATCCTAAAAATACTACACTTGTGCTTACGAGTAAGAATTGACGTACAATAATATAGTAGAAGTTATTTCGGGTTTCCCACCGGATAAGGTTCTCCATCTCTGCCGACGTTTCGATGGTCGTGTCGTCCATCGAAACGCCGGCAGAGATGGAGAACCTTATCCGGTGGGAAACCCGAAATAACTTAAACAACATCATACGCCGGGAAAACCTCAGATCTTTCTTTACAATAATATAATAATGCAAAGCACTTTACGACACCTCTCAAAAGAAACGAACGAAAAAATCGAGTGACTTGCCTTCACGAAAGTATAAATGATGATCATACAATTAGCACACGCCAAAATTATTGGCTGAGACTGAAAGATGAACGTGAATAGAAAAGAACTTAGTCAACTTTCCCAGGAGATATGTCGTGGAGCATAACTAATGATAGACGGAGAATACGATATCCCCGTCTATCATTAGGAAAGAACTTGCCCATCAAAACCGTGAATTCCTTAGAGAGGAGGGATATGGATGAGTAGGCTGACGTCACAGCGATCACAAAATTAAGAAGGGACGAGGAAAGTCAAAAACTAATTCACGCAACCCTTCCAAAGCGAGACAAGCGACGGAAATAAAATCCGTCAAACTGAGAGGAATCGAAGACTACGTGCAATGCAAAGGAAGAAGCGATGGTTGGCTAGGTGCCGAGCCACAAGCCCAGCGGAGGAAAAAAAGGATATTCGAACTGCACGCGAGCTTCCAAAACGGGTTCTATTCTGTTGCCTATAAATGATTACATTTTTTTCACCTACAAGACTAATAAAAACTCAAACGCCATCCATTCCGTTCAATAGAAGAAAGGAATAAATTCGAAAATAGGCAGCGATTGTATCTAGAGGCGAGCGCAAAATTGGACGAATATCGGAGATTTCCACGATGTGATAAACCATTGAATTTCACCAGAATACTCTGTATCTCCGCCCCACGCCAGTATCACTCCGTGTCAATCCGCAACTTATTCCGGGAATAAATCCGCATTTCCCCGAAGCCGACCCATTCAAGGAACGGACTTCGGTTTTGACCGGTACGAAGGTGCGAGAACGCCTTACGACAAGGCGCTGGACAACTGGGGTACTACCGGGACGCATCCCGCCAGCGACGGCGCCCCCTGCGATGCCGGCGAATAAGGCTCCGAAAGCTGGTGATTCGCATCGAGAGCGGAGGGAGGAACGCTACGCTGACATCCAAAGACGACTTATGAACAGAGGACAAGGTATTAGCCGACGTGACGGCGATAGATTTCCTTGAGAAGAACGGGAAAGCGCCCGCTTAATTAGCTTTCGCATGGAGAAGAGCCTGAGATGAAAGGACTGCAGAGAACTACGAAAACCCATTTTGCAAAATTAAGGACGTCAAGCGCCTCCTTCATAATAGGACCTACTAAGCGGATAGGGAAGTTGCAAGGTAAAACTATGACTCTTATAAAAGCACTAAAATTCAGCGAAGAGGAGCTGAGGAAGTCTATGAATTTTATAATGAAATTAGGCTCGCGACTTTCAGGCACAAGCTCTAACAGAAAGCACCATCAGCGGAAAAGTAAACCTCAAAAGTATAATATAAACTTGTACTTTTCCCCTGCCTCACGGATAAATGAGTTTCCCTTGTCATTAATAGAATTCCAATCAGGCTTTTACTTTTCAAAGCATCGAATTCAATACCTATCAGCCGAAATGTTATTCACTACTTATATTTATTAACACAAAATTCAGACATGTTGAGGAACAAAAAACGCTTACAATAGAAATTCGCTTACATATTTCCAAAAAGAAACTGACACTAAATATAATTGCGTCAGCCAGCGTAATTTATAACAGCATAGTTAACAGATTTAGCAGCCAACTTAAGCACTTGTGCCTCGAAAGACCAGGAGGGAACTGCTGAATACAAAATATCTGGCTGGGAATATTTGAAGAAATGTACTAAGTAAATAACATACTATTCTCCTAATGAAACTGTTAGTGGACAAAATTCTTCACGGACTGAAACGTACAGCTGAGTTATAAATATTCTTCAAGGATAAATCTTAGATAATATCATGCTACACATGTTGGTCTAGTTAAATTGTACAATGATGACCCTGGCATGCATCATTGGACCAATATGAGGAGTAGGCAATGAAGCTATATCCATCGTTTCGTTATTCCATCTATACGGCTTGGAGCCAATCTCTCGCCAAATATTATAATTATATAAGTTTTCTACCGATTGAGGAAGGTATCCAAAAGGTATACACAAATGTATTTAAGTAATATCCGTACAACATACATAAATATGCACATATACCAATGAGAGCACCATACTGTCCAGAATGCCTCGGTGGCGGTGGGGTAAAGTCCCCGCCTATAGAACCTACGGTCGTGGGATCGAATCCCGTCTGGGTAGGTGGTCCCTACCCGGGATATGGATTTTAATATTGTACTTTGTTAATTCTCTTTAGTAAAGACCTTGATGAGCTGTTTACGAGAAAGTAGGGAATAAATAAAATACTTCCGCAAGGCATACAGCTGGAAAAATGTAAGAAAATATAACTGCATAGACAATGCATTCCTCAGAAAATATATAACAAACGTTCCTCTGGGTTTATGACACAAAGACACAACAATAACCATGTTTGAATGATGATCAATCGAGAGAGAAAATTAGCATAGGAATGACCGCGAGAAAACATCAAGTAATCACACTCCAAAGTAAAAAAAATAAAATGCAAAGCAAACAAATAATAGCAATTATCTATTCGGCAATATCTTTTCCGACGTAAAAACACAAGCTATCAGGAATGGTATTAAGGATATGCTATCTTAAATGGATTACCTTAGGTAAACATTGTAGGTGTTATTCAATGAAACTGAAGATTACTTTTCAGGATGGATTCCCTAACCCCTCTGGCACATATATATCCACTTTTAATGAGTATCATGGAATAAACCGACAATGGATTCCACGGCACAGCTAAAGGAAATGTGATTTTGAAATCCGTTTACGTCCCGTGGAGCAGAACGCGCTCATTTTCAAATGCAAATACATTCCCATACCGAGTCGTTCGCACAGTGCCATGAGATGACGGCTGCAGAGATATCGTAAGATCAGGAACTAACCTATAGAAGTGACGTAGACATCACTATCCTCTTCCTCAGCAACGGCCAGGACCGAAGACGCCAGGAGGATGATGCCGTAGACCAGCAGACGAAGGCGGGCTGAGGTCAAAGTCATCTTCGAAGGTTACTCGCTTTATCTGCTTCACGCTCACCAGAGTAAACGGTCGTATCGGAATTCCAACGAGATACGAAGATTTTTCAGTCCTTCACTGAGGACGAAAACTCCTCCACTACGGTGCAAAAGTTATAAAAAATTGTTTCCCCTTTGGAATAAACGATTAAACACAACACTCAATACACAAACACATTCACCATACGAATCTTGACGGAAATCGACTTCGTATTGAAATCCTCTTTCAAAACGGCCGAGTCAAATGCATCAATCCACAACAATTATCCGACGAAAATCCACAACATTGGCTATTTAAAGCTTTCGTCACGGAACACTTATCGAGGAACAAATAAGCACATTCCCACATGCCCGTCAAGAGTTTACAGCTTGACGGAACATTTTTCCTGAACTTTTATCACACGGCGAGCGCGCGAAAAGTAACAAAAAAAACTCACGTCAGCCTTACAGAAAGTGACGGAAAACACAAGCGAAGATTTTAGGCACGGAAGGACGCAGGGTTAATCCACGTGAGAGGAGCACCGTAAGGAATGGAAATATCTCCACTAGGAAAGAGGCGAGTGGACTAGATGCACAGCGAGGGAAGCGCGTCCTCGGGCAGGACGAACGCGCGGAGGGAGCACGAAGCGAACCACACGACGGCGGAGGGGGGACTGCAACTTGCCGAACACCTATGCGACCGCCACCCACTCTACCGGTGAAGGGGCGAACCAACCTCGACGCGAGAGCTGCTCTCGCCTCCTCTTCTTCTTTCGTATCCCTCGCTCACACAAGGACACATACACGAACGAGGGGTTTCACACAAAGGCGCGCAGCCGCTCGCTCACATGCACTCAAAAAGCTTTACGGGGGGGTTTCCTCGTCGCTTTAAAAATTCACTGCCCAGGGCTTGAGGTGGACACTTGAATATTCTGTCTCAACTAATAAAAGGAGGAAGCTTCCTGCTCTCTCTCATTAGGTTTTCATACGCGCGCAATAACCGCACGAAACACATGCACAAGTTTTCTTCGGGCACGCGGAGAGAAAAAAGACGAGGAAAATCTCGGTGGAAAAAACTCTCTCGACGCTATATCACGACTCACAGAGAGACCTTACACTACCTACTAGCGCGATAGCGGCAAGGATTGAGTCAGCGTGATTGGAGCTGTTTATTCAAGAAGATGAATCAGATCCGTTTGTGACGCACGGCGAGCCAAGCCCAGTCACGGTAATCTTCAGTACGGAGAAATATGAGACTGGGACGCACGAGCTTTCCTTTCCGTCACCACAGACAGGTGGGTGGGCAGGTAAAGTTTCACTTCTTCAATACGCGATCGCCTTCTAAGGTACAAGTATGGCGATTCTTCTGCCAGGTAGAGGATTGGCGGGAGAGGCTAAACTGCACCTGAAGACAGTGTCCGGTAGTCTCGTTTTCTTTTACCTCCTTCTGTCCAAACTGCGGGACCTGCATAGAAATGCGAAGGAGGAAAGTCCAGGGGGGATGGGAGAGGGGGGTTTAAGATCGTGGATTGCAAACTCAAGTTCCCGGCTACCTGAAGCCTCGCCTTCTCCAACACAACTTCCCCGCCGCGAGACACTCCTTCCCCTCCTACCTCACTTCCCCTCTCTCACTCAAACTTTTCCCCCTTCCCTTTCACGGCGAAGTTCACTCGAGTGTATCGGGGCCCGCACCAGCAGCTACCTGTTAGCCCCGTCTTAGCATGGTAGTAAGGTGACCGGTCTCTATTCTTCCCTGAAACTTTTATATCACTCCAAATCCTTTGCACAGCTGGATGAAAGGCGTGTATGCGGATGAAACGGCGATATGCGGGCTTACACAAACTCACGAAAAAAAGACTAAACCACAAACAAGAGGCGGAGACCTGTTGTCAGCGTCCTCTGCAGTGATGGAGGGAAACTAATGTCCACCTTTGTTTATCCCAGAGAGATCCTGAGGGGTAATCAAAAGAACGACACAATGGAATCGTAAAAGGCGTGCTTGTTGAAGCCACAAAGCATGTGCAAAATGTTGGAATTCTTCCGTCAGCTTGGAACTATAACCATTCACATCTATTGAATCCACGACTTCAATATTCCAGATGAAATCACCGTTTGTTTCTCAAGCACACAATTACTCCTTCCGATTCGCCAAACGGGAGAGAAAAGTCAGGACAGTAACGATCCAAAGACAAACACACAAACGTTGAATAAAGCACCAGCGTCGATGTTCACGAAGAATCACTTGTTCTGAAGAGGATGTCGAACCGCGCTGGGCGAACACTGTTCTTCCAGGATTCCCTACCGGAGAATTATGTAAACAATGGGACGGCAATGGATCCGACACGAGTCCTCCAAATTTTTTCCGCACTCCCCCTCTTCACAAAGCCATTCCAACCGATGAAAAAACTTGCGAGGATTATATGAACGCGGTCTGGCCGATCGAGGAACGGTCGGTCTGACTGCGACGACCACTTGTTGCCAACTGACGGGGGAGAGAACCGGCCGGTATACCTCCCCCACCCCTCGTTCCCCCTCCAATGCCTTCACTCCCCCTCCTCCCTCCCTCCCCCATCGCCTTCTCCTCCTCCCACTCTTCCGCCACTCCGTCCCACCTTCCCCTCCCGTAGCCATTCACATACCCTCTCTGCCCTTTCCACCCTCCATCTGTGGGTTGGGAGCTCCCCCTCCTCCGCCTTTCCCCTCACCCGCCGACGTTCGCCCCACACCTAGTCACACCGGAGTTCAGAGAACCCCCATGTCCCCATCCCTCCTTCCCCTTCTTTCCCGCCAAACACACCTTCTCTTCTCCAACTCTCCCATCCCTCATCCTCCAACTTAACCTTCCTCCTTGCCCGCCAGTGAGTCCAACAGAGCCCGTTCAACCACCTCTCTCTCTCACTCACTGCCCGTGCTTGCTTTTCAAAAATGTCCTTTGGAGCAGCATCGCGCCGTTGGCAGTGGCGCGTATAGTTAACTTGCCAGTCATCTGCATAAGGATCGAATTCGCTTTTTTTTAAGACCCTTGTTCCTTAACTTCAACCTGCTTCAGTCTTTAAAGTTAATTCGTGGATCTCTCATCTTCTGAGTTTTTCCGCGTTGTCTGTCAGAGGTTGAGAACAGTTTCGCCGGATTTCCATCAGGCATCTTCAGGTCGAAGTGGTCAAGGTCATCTTCATCTACATGAAACCCTGCTAGAGTGCTTGGCAGGGGGTGATCAATCACCAGCATGCAATTGGATACCCACATGCACACCACACGGTCCAATAAACGTCACGCATGCTAAGAAATTACACTACCCAGTACTATTATAAATAATAATAAAATTAAGAAACATGCATTAAGTTTTACATAAGTTAGTAGGCTACACTACAAGTCATCAAATCTATTTGTGAGTTCTATCGCTGCCATGATAATCTCTTATTGTGCGTGGAAAAAAGACATTCTGAATCTGTCTGTTCTACAGTCTATATCTCTTATTTCATTAATATGATCTGATCTACCGTAGTATGTTGGCGCTCGTAAGATATGGCAAACTAGTCTATTTTTAAGTCTTAGGTCTGACAGAGATTCCCATCTTCCCGAGTTTATCTAAGAGGTAAGGTCACTAACAAGACCATCGTGACGACAGTACCTGGGCAGCTTCACTTTGCATGCGTCCTAACTCTGTTTTTAAGCCTAATTCATGAGGGTCTCAAACACTGGCAGCGTATTCTAAATAGGGTCTAACGAGGGAGAGGTAGCTAATTTCACTCACTTAGTCGTCGCACTTTCCCAATATTCTTTTAACAAAACTCATTTTACGATTACCTTAAGACGTTTTTCACCGAATATGTTTATTCCAGGACAGATCATAATTTATAATACTAAGCTTGCAAAATAATGGGAAAACCTACGTTAAAATAATAAGCTTGATCGTTAAGCTTCCATCTTTGAACGCCTGTCAATAGTTTTATTATCCCCTTCAATTAGCAATAAAACTTACAGTGCAGTATGTCTATTCCTGATCGCTTCGTTATTACGTGAAATCTTTCTCGAACCATCAAGTAAATTTATGGTTCCAAAATTAAACTGCCGGACGATATTACTCTTTCCCTTTTCCAATTGGAGATTGTTCTCTTCATTAAGTTTCGTCTTTTCGCGTTTAGTTTTACCTCAAGACGCCAGATAACCTGGTGGTTGTTTATGAAAAAGGAAATTATCCGACTAAAATAGGTAACGTAGGGAGGTATTGATATCCATATTTTGGTTGGCATTGGAATCGACGTTTACTTACGCATTTCTTCCACTTCTCCGGTCATTAAGTTCGATACCTTTCACAGCTTCCAAATAGCCTTTTACTGCAAGCTAATTTGGAAGGATAGGAAACTTATGCTTCACCAAATGATGCCTGTCGCTCAACCATCATTATAGTTGGACGGCTCGAAGGATCGCGGGCCTATTGGGTTTGGAAAGACGCGCCAAAAACATGACGTGACCTCTTTCTTCTTAGAAACTAAAGCTGGTTAAAACTTTTGACATGGGGCGGGAAAATGGAAGTTGCGCTGAAGTGATTTGAAGTTAGTCTCTACTGAAATGATATTGGCATAAAATGCGGGAAAAGCAATGGAGAAAATTGGAGTGAAGAATGAGCAGAATCGAAGAGGAAAATGGTATCTTTTCGCACAGGGATAGGAAGGTAAGTAATGGAAAAGTGTAGTTATCGAGGTAGCTACACTAGATGAAGGAGTTGCGTGCGTTCGTAAATAGGTATTAATAGCTAAATAGGTAAATAGCGTATTAATTAACTGGCGTTAATTAATTAAGTTTTTTGCCGGCCTCGGTGGCGGCGGAGTAACGTTCTCGCCTGCCAAGCAAGAGGTCGCGGGTTCGAATCCCGCCTGGGTAGGTTTCCCCGGTCCAGGGCATGGTCGTTTGTGTACGTTTAGAATTGTTACATTTGTTGAATACCCCGGTTTAAAATGGCTAATAAGAGCTGTATCCGGTGGTTTGAGAATAAAATAAAAAATAATGATATTTGAGGAACATTACTGAAGACCTATTAGAAAGAAAGAAGAAACATTACTAGGGAGTCATGGAACAACTAATTGTAAGACGTAAAAATGTTAATGTGAATAAAAAGATTTATGTATCATGATGATCGAATTTCGCGGATTCATATGATAAGAATTCAGATCACAAACTACCAAAGGAAAGTAAAATTTCGTAATACTACTAAAGAAAGTAAAGAAAAGTTTGTTTTAAGGTCTTCATTTCAAAGCTAGTTTTTTAATTATAAAATTGCTAGTAGACAAACATGAATATCCGTATTCCTTAAAAGCCAAAAGATAGAAATGATACCAACGTTAAAAACGTCTTTATAAAAATGCAATTATTCAATTAGTGTTCGTAAGTAAGGAGTTATTTTGGGATGAAGTACTTTGCATTAAATTTATAACGAGTATTATTTTAAGTGCAATGAAATTAGTTTGCTTGCCAGGAAAGTTTATGATTGGATTCAAAAATCAAAGTATAATTTCTCCCAATAGAAAAGAATTACAAAAATTGACCTACATGATTCTTTGCAAGTAAAAAGCTTGTATTATTTACTGCAAGAGAGAAGATATGTTTTTGTTTTTTTTACAGGGATGGCTCTTTTTAAAATGAAAGGCTGGAATACTCATAGACCAATTAATCTATGTGCTGAGTGACTACGTTGTCCACATGAAGAAGAAAACCATGCCTTTCAGAGCAATGGCAATGCCCTTCGCCTCGCGGAAACTTGGATCGACGCGCTGACGCGGCTGACAATGAGAGGTCTCATTGTCAGGTGGGTGAGAGGAAATAGGAGGAGTAACACGAGTAATCAGTTTTCGTGGGAGTTCTTGATGACCACCGTGATGGCTGCGTGCGGCCAGCCTACACACGAGATAAGATAAGGTCATAGTTGCTGCTCTCGGAGCGTTGGTTATGAAGCTAGCTGGTTCCAGCGAGGCGCCGATGAAATTCGCTGGAGGGACTTCACGAAGATTGCCTTCGCCCTGCCTTTCTCGTGCATCAGCCTCTTGAAGGATGCATATTTGCATCTCTGGCTCTGTGCTGAGATGGTTACCCGGACGCTTTGAAGCTGGATGCGAATTTTCGCTAAAACATTTACTGCTCATCCGAAGTTTTGGGAACCACGAGTTATAATGGATGCGAGTGCATGTTGGTAGAGAGATGTAAGAGTCGTGTGAGTAAAGGAACCAGCCAAGACTTGATGTATGTATGGTGAGCATATTCATGAAGAAAAATCCATAAAATTTGAATGCCCTCCACGGTACACGTCCGACAACTTAATTAGCAAGTTCGGTCAGATTTTTTAATGAGGAGAACTGGTATTTCGCGAAAATTTAGCTCAAAAAATTTACTGAATGATGAATTTATTCTCAGGGGTAACCTTCTTGACTGTAACATGTCTTTTTTCATGTAAACCCACATTTATGAACCGAAATATTACCTTTAATAACAACCAATAATGACTTCATCACGAAAGGAATTTTAAGAACATTCATTAAGGGGATTGGCTGCGGTTTTATTCAAAGCGTAAATCGTAAATAAAAGTGGGCGGCATTGAAATAGCTTTATTGAAATCCGCTCAAGGTGCTTAGCAGATACAATCCACTCGCATTATTCGGGGCAACCGAAACAGAAACGATCATCATCAAATTTTAAGTCCGTTCATCGATTTCGCATTTTCTTCTGCCTCGAGCGAAACCAAGTTTTATTTCAACCCTCCAATAATGGTCCATTCCAGTTGCGAGAGGCAGTTTCTAGCGCTTCAGGTTCTCCTCGAAACTAATAGGTTTCGGAGAAACTCGATACCCGCACGCAAGAACGAAGAAGTTTCAGTAGCACGGAGAATCCAACCTATGGAGGGACTGAGGCGCCCTCTGTCTTCCCTCCTCGGAACTACGACACGAGAAAACATCGAATGAGGGGAGGAAGAGGGTGATCGTTCGGGAGAGATCGGGTGATTCCGCGAGGCGGGTTGTTGTGTGTTGAGGGGCTGACTAACCCACAGAGGGAATGAAAGGAGGGGAAGAGGTTGTTGGGAGGGGGAGGGGTCAAAAAGGGAGAGCGAGCGGTTGGCGAGACGCCGTAAGCAGGTTAGCGCGGACGTGGATGTTGTTGCCACAACAGAAACTGATCGCGAAAGAGAAGTCGCGGAGTTTTGTCTTTTTGTTAGGGTGGTACTAGCGAGCGGGATTGAGGTGACGAAGAGAGAAAAAAAATTACCTTTTCCTTTGCTGCCTCATGCACTTCGGCGACTTACTCAGCGTTACTACGACTTCGTCCGGCGAATTGCACATTCCTCTTCCACTCCGTCGATGCTGATCGAGTTTTCTTGCATTAAGCGCATTTTTTTCATCTCCTGGGACAGAATATTCAAGTTTTTCTATCCCCAGTAAACTTTCTCAGCGATTTCTCAGCTGATTCAGTCAGGTTAAACCTTTCAAGCGCTATACTCAAGTGAGAAAATATAGAAAAAATTAAATAAACTGCTCCACTTGGGTTTATTATTCTCTTCTACACTCTAAGCAAAATTTATTTCGGACACGATGGCAATAGTAATTACGTTAAGGACAATGGCCACACATAAGCTGTAAATCAAGACGAATCTACATCTGCATACAACCCCGCGAGCAGCCTAAAAGGCGTGTGGCAGGGGGTGTTGGGACTTCAGCCATTGGCACATAAAAAGGAAAAGCTCTAACGGAATTATGACTGGCATTTATTAAAGTCCTTTATGGTTCGTGGGAAAAAGAAATTCGCAGATCTATCCGTTCGGCAAAATATCTCTCTTAATTTATCGCTTCTGTCGGACCTGGAAATATAGTGGGGATCTAATATTGTGTTCTCCGTGTCGCTTTTGAAGATATCCATTCACAATTCTTAAGCAATCTAGGCCTAGCAAGTAGCCTCCGAGTCTCCAGCGGCTCCCAGCCTAGTTCGCTTAACACTGGGTATCGCTGTCTGTACGCCCATACCAGTTTTTGGCGAACCGCGTAGTCTTCCGTTGTATTTTATTCAGTTCGTCGATTTAAGTCTTTCTGCACCGGCTCCCATACGCTCGCTGCATATTCAGGGTGCGGTCAGACGAGTACGAAATTGAACCTTTCTTTTACTTGTACATTTACGAATAAAACTAATATATTAGTATAAGAGACAAGATGTGTCCAAGACAAACGATAAACTAATAAAAAAAATATAAGGGGTGAGATAACATATTTTAATCGGGAAATCGAGTGGCAAGCGATGGATGAATCTGTATGTATCAGCAAAACTGACCACATAGGGTGGTCATTTCTCCGGCATAAGAATCTACTAATAGCTTGGGAAAAGAGCATAGAAGTTAGGAAATAATGAACAACAAATTATGCCTAGATCATATTCTATTATGGAATTGATGCATGGACGATGGCCATAGCAGAGATGATGCATTCTAAATATGGTCCAATAACGGAATCATGATAAATAGATGGAAAAAATGGAATATTAGGAAATCTCAAAGAAGAGTTGAAGCAAAGAGGCCTTATGAAAACATTAAAAGGAAAACTGTTCTATTTAATTGGCCACATATGATGCACAGGGTTGAAAACCGTAACTGAAGATGGCCCGATAAAGACAATTGACGATGGAAATGCGCTGGCGAAAACAGCAAAAGATGACCTCGGACGAATTTTATGGAGCAAATAATGAATAACATGAAAGAGAAAAAGGAAGCAATTATGAAAAATGCCAGCTAATGAGTGAAGTGCCGAGTTGAATTAATCAATTGATGATAGTCATCACAGCGTTCTTTACTAAAAATTCACACTATTACTACAACTATTATTACTTTTATTATTTATTGTTATTATTATTATTTATTTATTGTTATTATGAGGTTAATTTGAGAAAAAGACTTTTCAAAGTAATGGATCACATATCTAAATTAATTGTGTTTTTTTATTACAAGTGTTAATTAACACTTGTAATAAAAAAACAGACATTGAAAGCCTTGGCAAAATTTCTTTATATTTAATTAATCACAAATAATGGTAACTAGGTTTGGTAATAGCATAGTAACCTAAAATCAATAAATATGTGCAAAGCTAAGGTATGTCAACATTTTTGTGTATTCTCCTATTATTTTTTAAATTTACATTATTGTGAAACACTCTTTCGTAACATTTATTTATGTAACAATATTGTATATCATTGTATTTTATATTGTTCTCATGTTTTCATCCATAGCCCTGATGATAGTTTTAAAGAAACTGAAACGCTGGCTAACAACTTTTTTGCATCATATACATTTGACCTATGCTCCAAGAATTACTTTATCACCATTACTACAGTGTGAAGTGACGTTATAAATACATATATATCATATTGTATCTACAGGATTTTGATAACCAAGAATTTTTATTTAGAGGCATCATAAAAAGTTATTAATACTACTGAACTAGTAACAGCATAATTTGGGATTCGCAACATAAGTGATTACGGAAGGGAAACGGAGATGAGAATAATTTCTTTTAAGAAAAAGATCTTTCTCTAATCCTGAGTTCCAGCTTCGAATGCATACTCTCGAAGGCAAACTTTTGACCTCGGTATATTCTAGGCGCCAGTAATTAGTTCGTACGGCTTTAACGCAATGTGGTTCGTTGCCCTTCATTACCCTGCAACATGGCGAAGGACACTTTTTGGTTTTGGAAAATGCCCGAATGGGAAGAACCCCAGGACTATTAGATACTACAGGGCTCTCTATGAGAATGCATACCGCGGTAATTTTCAAACAACTCCAGAAAATTACATTTATCAGACCCATTCCACGATTCCGTAGGATTTTCACGTCTAGACATCCTGTGAGCATCCGCCGGGAAGCGGATGTGAGCACTCTCATGCCCGTATTTTCGTCTAAAAGAATGCATACCCCTCAAAACGGCGACCTTAAGCTCATACGAAAGTAATGTCTAAGAGGATGCACGTAAAAGGATACCTTGGGTTTGATATTTTATCAGACGGCTGAGAGGGGAATGTGATGCCCCGATGCACTTGGATTGAATAAAGTGCAAAGAAGCCGGCATCTTATGATGCGAGCGGGATGGTATTGAGATGGGGCAATGTACCGCCGCTGTATACGCGATCAAATATTGCTCAAAAAGTGCAAGAAACTCCTTACAGCGGCGGGGTCATGCAGGGGCCAAAGACCCTTTCGGCTCACGTGGTGTTTCCAAATGGCTAGAGGTCTCACAGTGTACCTAAAGTAAATAATGGCTACGTATGGCGCATCTGCAAACGCTGTTGTTTGGGGTAAATTTATGGCGGTGTATACATATAATTATAGCTATAATTATTACATGCGTCATATCGTGCGTCGGGACGTTTTAGTTCAGTGCAGAGAGACGCACGAGAGAATGCGGATATGTCTCATATTTGATCACTACTTAAGTTCTATAAAAATCGAGAATATGAATTCACAATTGAAATTTGAAGTTTAAACAAATATCAAAATTAATTTCGTACCGTATTAAGTACCATGAATAAATATATTCTTTGACTTACCCCAATTTTGCACGTAAATCGCAACTGTTGGGCAGGTATGCTAGTAGTTACGCCCAGATATCATTATTTATCGAGACGAGTTGTAGAAGTTGTGGCGTACCTGACTGGCAATTAGGAGATCCAGTGGTAATCCTGATTACCGCAAAAATTAATTTTTTCGGGGAGAATTTTCTTTGAAGGTGAAAACTTTGCACCCATATGCACTAGTGAATAAGTTTAGATTACCTGGATGGGGATGAAGATGTCACTCTCTAAAGCAAAAAAAAAACAGTCACCAAGTGTTACCATTGCTAATATCGGAAGTGCTGAATTATGTTCGTAGTACTAAACCGGGAGTATATGGAATATTAAGACAAACTGTTTGAGGGAACAATATTTTAATCTATTTCTGCGTCTTGGTTACCCGGGTATACAGATAAGGGTTAGATGCTGGATATGCCAACGGGAAAAGAAGAGACAATTTTGAAAAACCTTTGGTACATAAAAAAGGCATAATTTTAATGACTATGTAAAGAGAAATAATTATATGGCTGGAATATTTTAATCCTAAATTTAAGAGACTTCAGGATAAAAAAATGAATATTCACAGCACCGCACCCCAAATGAAAGGGATATTGTCAGCATTAATAACAACCTGTATTAATGTTATCACATAGACGTTCAAAAACTGCCTTATTATATGGTGAGTGTTCTACAAAAGGTTTGTCTCATAAATTCGGTAGCTCCTGGTCAATTGAGTGGCATCTTGAGCGTAGGCAATTAGAAATGGAAATTTATATTAAAACATAGTGTATTAAAGAGTGATTTTCCGAATGATATGAGCTTAAATAATGAATATCATCCAATGAATGTAAGCTAATAATAAATGTCATCTAAATTTCATTTTGAGATTATCAGTAATTATTAAGGAAAAATAGATTATATAAGTTATAATGGCGAACTTTACTCGAAGCGATGGTTTGTTTGGGTGATTAGAATTTTTAGGATTGGGAGAGAGAGGTGAAAGTCCGTTAATTAGTAGGCTTATTTGGAAATTTGTGCGTGGACTAATGGGGCCACTCAATGAAAAATAAGGTTTTCAGTATCTCATCTCCAGGCTTCCACCGAGCTGTGCAAATTTCTTAGAAATTGGGAGGAAGTTGGCCTTGATTAACGGCGAAAACAATTCAATGCGATGGGAAATTCTCAGCCATCCATCAGCGCCGCCGATCTAACCGACGCGATAACTCAACCGCACACCCCCGCGTGAAACTCCGCCCAACTATTGAGAACTCGGAATGCGTCAATCTTGCCCGAGAGTTTCAGGATTTTGGGCTGAACAACCTGGTTTCATAGGCATATCCAGTTATTGGATCGAAACGAATAACATAAGTGCAAGCAATTGCCGTTTTTCCTCGCGCTGCTAGAGTTAATGATAGTTATAAACTAAAATGCAAACCAATTAATGCGAAAATTTAGTTTGTAATGAATTATTACTTTTTAATTATTTTTAATAATTTTAAAATATTTATGTGGTGTTCTTATGGGCAATGTTTACAACTAAAATTGTATTACTCTGAGAAGGAAAAACTGAATTATTCTCAAACCTATTTTCATACATATGCATCTGTTAATGATCCACTCATAAGTATTATTCCTTTATTATATAACAAGTATTTACTCGAGTTTATCATATTGCATTTTGTAACTTATATCTATTCTTTTTTTGACAGGCACTCGATAAAGTGAACATTCCCGCAGCCATGGTGATTTCCTGAAGTCTATGCCAAATATCTGCCGTTTGTTATGAGTTTCTTTGTATGAGTTTTGCTCAAGAATGAAAAGAGCAAGGCCTTACCTGTCCAACAACGGAGAATCCTAATGTAAATAATCATTAGAAGCATTATGTATGGGCTCAATGAAACGATACAGTCGAAGGACTTTATTATTTCAAGTGAGGAAGTGTGAAATACTTATTCATGTATTTGAATAATGGTTAAAATATTTAGTTATGTATCTCTATGTAGCATCTATTCTCGTGGTATAAATATTAGATTTTTCCAAGGATGCGAAAGTATTATGTGAAACTTGACTTCGTTTGAAATCTACTTCTATCAGCCTCGATTACTTTTGCCAGATTCAGTATATAGTTCACCTTCACAGTTCTATTTTCCTCACTGGCAATAGGAAAATGTAGTGAGGGTCAACTGCACGAGTGAATCAACATTTCAATTTCAAAGGCTTTGTGAAAAATTAAAATCCAGGGTTAAGAAAAATCAGGACATTTTCTCAAGAGTGGGGATTCCATATTAGAATGAAAGAAGATGACAAAGGCGGAGGAAATATTTACAACGCTAGCCGACGATAAAATTCTAATACGATAATTCAAGAATTATTTTTATTTCATCACCATCGGATTAGAAGTTAAGTAAAGATTAGGATAAGCAAGGGGACAGAATGGAAATTTCCTCATTTAAAGGCATAAAATTAAATTTAACAATTTTTCAGACAAACCTTGCGTTATTGGCTTCATAAAGTTGAACTCCACGGTAACAATAATTTGGGTTCAAAGAGGGAGAAATTCGTAATGAAACACTGAGAGGAGAGAATGCTGATGCTGAGATGAAATTTGATGGACACGGTTGGACAAAAATAAAAATGTATAAAATCAATGGGGATTGAATATGTCTGGTGAAGTTGGTATTCAAAGTAGAGACATTTGATGTTTTTCATAAGTGCATTCCAAAGATTCAGGTAGGTTTCCATGGAATGTTTAACTTGATGCATTCTGGCGGTTTCCCCTCACTTCATGGACTTCCCTCTCCAATTCATAACAAGGCCTTATCCCTTTCATTGTATCTAAAATCGCATTCTCTTCCTTCCTCTCCCTCATTTATCCAACACTCTACTCACTAACACTAGTTTCAACATCCCCTCCCCGCTCGACATTCGTTCCATCCATAATACCTTCTGCCTCCTCCTTATTTCACCCCGAAGCTACCTCTACCATATTCATCCTTTTTACATAAATATAAGTTCAGCCAAGTTAAGTTTTTGTGAATAAGACTGAAAATTTATGAACTAATTTTGCGTGCCACAGAAAGTCACTTCCTTACTGCCGCGCCGCTGACTGACCGTCGACGAGGAAATTGACTTCAGACTCCTCCTCCTCCTTCGCCTTCCTCCTGGCGTCATTAAGTGTCTCGAGGCCCGCACCGAAGCCCTTCATTTTGATGTAGCATCAAAGCACAAGTGCCCGTCAGATACATCTTGATTCATTTGTTTTTTTTCCCACTTTGACGTCTCTTTCTCTGCTCCCTCATAACCACCACCTCCTCCGCCGTCCAACCCTCTTTAAAAATAGAAACCCGATGACCTCAGCCAGTCCTTCTGGACACAAGCTGCCCCTCGGACGAGGCAAAAATCACGACCATTTTTGGCCGTTCCTCGACACGGGGACTGGATTCGCAAAGTGGATTGATGGCCAGCAGGAGGAGGAGAGAGTGTGGGGGACATCGGGGAGCGATAGGGTGGTGCAGGTGCAACCCCTTCTTGGAGAAGGGCGGAACCAGCGGGCCGCGTAGCCAGATTATCTGGGGTATGTTTAGGAGTGCAAAGGTTCAGAGGTTCGGGTTTTCGTAAACCCGGTAGACCGGTTCATAAGTTCAATAGTTCTATAATAAAACCGGTACCCTGAAGAGGCGATTCTGTGCACTGTAGAAGCGGTTCTAATTCGGTTTTGAATTGGGATATCGGGAAAGCAGTTCATACACGCTAACGTCAAAGGCAGTGGCGTAATTATGGGGGGGGGGGGGGGGGTTGAGGGGATAGATCCCCCCCAAAGCATCAGAGAAATTAAAAAAAATTATGTAAAAATATTGCCTAGTTTTGAAATATAAGAACTGCATCTGCTTAATTTTAAATTTTTAGTGCCAAAATTATGTAAAATGTAAATTCAGGCATGTCATTTTTCAAAAATTTTCCCGCCCCCGGCCTCCTCATCCACCCCCCAAGCCAACCCATCCCCCCAAAGCATATTCCTAGTTACGCCACTGGTCAAAGGAATGCAAATTCGCAAAATGCAAAAGGAAAGCTCCACGTTTAGCGGAATTTGTTTAAAACGTCGAATTTATTCAATATGAATAAGCTCATTGCTACGATTCCCAGGTGAATTATTTTACATTTTCAGATAAAGTACACTGTCAACAATTCCCGTTTAACGCGAATTTCTTCATATGAATATACTAATTCTTATTGCGTACAATACTAATATAAATAATGACCATGATTTCCCGATTCACGACTCAAATAGCCATGGAAACCTTTGGTCTCTCGATTCATACTTTTTTATGAAACTTAAATTGTCAAGCGACATCAAAATAATTACTAATCGAGTATAGCTACTGCTTAAGGTCGGTTCACATGGAAGCCGGCACTCTAATATTAGTCTACATACCCTCACGCTTCCATTTCCCTATCGCATATCCCTCTAAAGCTTGAACACGCCCTATCCTTCTTCATTATGTTCACTGACCCCGTTTCCTCTTTATTCTTCCTCTTCTACATTGATCCAAGATCATTCCATCTTTCAGAGCGAATCGTATCCCGTCTCTCACACAAACACGACCTGCTTACATTCCTTAACACACAATCACATAGGATTTAGAGTAATGAGTGATAATGATGCAACGATAATGTTTTCCTCGGAAATCCAATTATCTAATAGCAATAATCAAATCCATATATTTTGATGAATCGCCTTTACAATACATTTACCCATGCCTCTAAGCGTTCTTCGAACGCAGTGTGTTAAATAAAATACTTTTTCAAGGAAAAATAAAGTAATATTGGAATTAGGTTCTCCGAAAATAGAGGATTGTGTTCAATAGACTGAACCCGATTCAGCAATTTATCCTAATTATTCTAAATACTCTCGCCCGCTTTGTCACTGACATTTCTTTTTGTTCTCCCTCCACGCTTCATATCTCTTCATTCCACCGACCATAATACTCTCCAGGACGCTGGGATGGCCCATAACGCGGCCAGCGTAACCGCCATCTGTCTTCCCAGCATGCCCTTCCACAATCCTTTTTCTCAATCTCGCTCATCGTGGGAGTTCTATACTGATGATTGTCTTCATCCATTTAAACTTCATCATTCTTCTGCAAGACCACACTTCCATTGCCGGGAGACCAACCTCCTTCACCTAATGGCCGATTTGTTATCATCACGTGGCTGGACACACATGCGAGCTACAAATGTATGAAGGAGATTAGAGGTCGACCAAGGTCACTGCGTGATTGATAATAGTTGGATGTCTGAGTTAGATACCTTCATGGTATCAGTCCTCGATGCTAGGAATCCATACATATAGTCACCCATTGAATGATATGAATTACTGGCCAGCGATTCATTTAACAAACTGCGAGATTATAACTATGAGGTTATAACACCAGAAATGCAAATATTATTTTTCTTCCCGCTTAAAGTGTAACATGTACTTTTCACCTGTAAGATGTATAATTTTATAGCCGATACAAAGGAAGGTATTTATACAAGTTTTACATAAGTAACATTTGGTCACAGGCAAAAACGCCCGTAAGATTTACAAACGGTAATTTTCATGATAAAATATATCAAAACAATCTGGAACCTAAATCGCACTCATATCTTTAGGTCATAAATAATTCAACTTTGATTCACAATAAGCTAGTAAAAATTATCCTTCCACGGGATTTTTTCACTTCAAAAGAATTTCGTTCATTAGCGGAATGCAATTTTGTAGAAAAATCCTCCAGATTATTCGCATGGAAAATAAATTCGCCATCAAAGATGAAAGGGCGGTTGTTTATTAATTCTATGACATATTTTTTGACCAAGTATTCCAGACATTTTTTGGCTATATCTTTTTATTTTCAGCTGAAAGTGAAGTTTCCATTGTCATCAAGTCGGCATCCACGTTGATGCATTATTTAATATTTATTCCATCTAGTGTAATTCGATTTGCAACAGAAGGTTTCTCTACCCTAATATGTGATTACTGTTTTGAGTAGAGATTTATATACGTTCTTAGCATTGATAACCTTTCTTCACACTGCATTTGGGTACCCAGGAAATATTTTCACCACAATAAAAATCATTAAATAATATTACTCCATTAACTCTATGTGAACACAGAATTGACTTTAGAGAGGAAATCCTTCAGGGGAAAAACTTCCGAACGACTGACGCTAAAATCAAAAGAAACTTATTTTTAATTTTGTGTTCTCACTACGACGAGAATAATAGATGTACAAACTTGTATGCTCTCTAGTGTTTCGGGTATGGCATTTGTTAGCCTTGAGCCATTACTAGCGAAAACTTTCGGTGGAATCTAGCAAAGACGATTCGAAGATCGACATCTTGAGCACTCCAGCGTGAAATTAAAGTGCCGTTTGAGATTCATCATGAGGGTGGAGGTGGCGCAGTAAAGACTCTCGCTCAAGGAGCCTAAATGAAATTTCCGCCTAATTGAACTCTTATCCGAGAGCATGTCCTCATCTCAAGTTTCTCGCAATCACGAAGAGACAGCGGGCTTTTGGCGATACAGAGCAATGTTTTACGACTATCTCCTTTAATGGAACTCACTGTCAACATTTATTGCCAATTGCACCAATATAAATAATGGTTTTGATACGCAAACATACAAAATACATGTTTTTTTTAGAATTCCTCATTGTATGTCAGACCATATAACCACTATTTTTGCGTCCACTCTAACTAACTAAGGCACAATTGTTTTCAAATCCTATAAATGCCCGCGGATAAGAATTATACAACTAATTCATAATTTTTCACCTCAAATAAAATACCATATATTAATACATGCAATTATTTCCTTAATTTGAAATTTGAAGTGTATTAACCGTTATAATAAATTCTGCTTGTAAGTACTTCTATTTAAATTAATGTTTGTTCCATACCATTGCAAATTATTTACACCAATGACTCAAACAGCAATTCTGCGCTTTAATGAAAAAAGCCTATTCCAGAAAATTTTTTAGAATAAATATTTGTTACGAGATAGCATAGAATGATTTGGTATCCTATTACGTGTGGACAACCACATGTAATACTCTAAAAGCTGCGTTCAACATGAAGAATAAATCGCTAGTAACAAAAAAAAATTACTTCTCAAAACTTCTAATTTCCTAGGTACATGCAAAAATATTAGTACCTATAAAACTACCGCATTGCTAATTAGTGTCATCACTTCCGTCCAGAGCTGTCATTGACTTGGAAGCATTTCCTTACAGGTAATCATGAGGGATCACCCATTTCAGAAAACAAACTAGTCTGGAAAAATTTAAGAATCGAGCGGAAATGCCGATTAGAAAGAAGGTGGGTTTCAATGGCTCTGGCATGATACATCCTCAAAACTCGTCCTTCAAAGATTTCTCTCCCGATACCACGGGTGAATTTTGTGGCCGGGAATTTACGTGGGCTGGGAACTTTCGGCCATCATCGCAATACCAGAAATTAGTACCATAAATAAAGTTAAAATAAGTTTTTTAAATCGAAGATATGCATGTTGTTGGATTTAAATTTGGATCACCCACAAACTTTTCAGCTTCTTCCACAAAAGTTTTTCTATTCACAGAAAAACTTTTGAAGTGTCCTAATTGTATTACTCCAAGGGGATCGGGTTGGTGTGGTGGCTAGTGTATTGGCTTTCCACTCTGTGGGCTCGGGTTCAAATCCCGTCGGTGGCAGAAAATTTTCGGAGACCGCCCGAATCCAGCTTGAATGCTGTGTGGAGGACATTGCAAGCGCAACACTCCGTCCGCCGGATGGGACGTTAAGCCATGGTCCCCTTGACGCCCTCCGCTAAGAGCAGGCTAATGTCGACGCCGGGTTTCTCTCCACCCTTCCTTACCTACCATTCCCTCATGGCAAAAAAACCTAAGCTGTTGTTCGCATCCTTCAAGTACTATACCATACGTATTTCTCCTAGTCTTCATATGCTTTGACTATGGAAGACATGTTAAATGCATATTTTCAAACAAGAAATTGGTATTAACTGCTCAAATTATACTTCTCATCACTTCTGATATGCTTTGACTAGGGAAAAACGTCTGATTCATCGACTATTACCACTAGGCCCTTGAAGAAATAATTGAAATTGGAGCAGCCTTAATTATAAAATATTTTTATTAAAGCATTCTAAAAATTTATGTAATTTCCATGAATTACTCAACAAGCATTCTGGCACTGGCAGCCTCCCCAACCTTCATCTTCTTCCCTCTTCAATGCACAGTAAGACAGTCCCTTTATTTCTATCTAAAAATCTTATTTTCTTCCTTCCCCTCCCTCATTAACCACCCAACATTCCATATTTTATCACCGTTTTCAACATCCCCTCCTCACTATATATCACCTCCATCTATAATTTCTGTCTGCTCCGTATCTCATCTAGAAAAATAAGTTAAAATTCTCACAAAATTATTATAGCATTGACGCGAAAAATCGGAAGGGATCCCCACTTTAAAAATACCTATTGGCAGAAGAATTTTATTTCACGCAGGAATTTAATGGAAATTCTGATTAAAAGGAAGGAGTGCTGAAATGTTTCTGGTCTGATTCACCCTGTAATCACTTCTTTTGAGGATTTCTCGCCCGATACCACGGATGAGACAATAGCGGCGGGATCTACAGGTTGGTAAAGAGCTTCCGACAAACACTGCAATTCCAGAAAATAGTCGCATTAATATATTTTAACTGGGTTACTTATAATACCAATGAAGGCTATACGTTTTTCTAAAATGGGTCAGTGCTCCTCAATAACTTTTAGGTTTCATCATCAAAATTTGTTTTATTTTCTAAATGTAATCAACTGGTTAGCATTTTGCGAGCAAACCCAGTTGGTCTCCACTTCAACCTTGGAATTTTCTCTTCAATTCACAGGACGACATTCATTCCATTTCATTTGAACTATAAATCCCATTCTCTCATTTCCCCTCCTCGCTTTCGCTCTCACCAAATCTGTATCAATCAAAATCAGATCAAAAGCTGCAATTAGCTCAAATACAATTCACAATGGAAGCAAATCCAAGGATCGGATCCCAGAATTTAAAAACATAAATATCCCTTGGCTGAAGATTTCGCAGCATTGGACTTGATATTTATAAGACTAGGTGCTTTCCTGGCGAACGATGCCACCTCTAACACTCTACCAACTCTACCACTCAACGCCCTGTACACGATAGCCATTGAAACGTCGGCTCAACAGAACGGCTAACCTGATGGGAATCCCGCGAAATATTCAATGAATATTTATTTATTTGACCTGGCCCAGGTGAGACCACAATCTGGCCCCCTCTTCCCCTGGGCCTGGGATCTTTTACATGGTTAAGTAAATATCATTTCAGTCATTCAGCTCAAATTAAAATAGAAAAATGGTAGTGATTGGCAGCATCTTCATGGGTTTTCCACTGTATTGATTGATTTTAGTGACTACAGTTTCACCTGTGTTTCAACGGGCGTCTGAAACTGTTGTCATTAAAATCAACAGTGGAAAACCCAAGATGATGATATCAATCACTGCGAAACATCGTGGAAGGCTTCGCACCGACTAGGAAAATGGTACACAGATGAGCTTCTCAATTGTCCATCGAAGATATGTCAATTCTTCATCTGATGGTCTACTTCCGTCATCTGATTGTGCTGGTCAAGTCTCATGTTGGGGGTCTCCTGTCGATTACATCGCTCAGGAAGCCAGGATGTATTGCACAATTGCATATGATAACAAATAATGAGCGTGAACAATCAAAACCAGGATAAAATTTATGATAATTTTAGATGAGATACGTAGGAGACGGAAGGTATATATGGAGTCAGTGCTTAGCGGGGAGGGGATGTTGAAAATGGTGTTAGAGGGTAGAATGTTAGGGGAACGAGGGAGGGGAAGGAAAAGAATAGGGTTTTATGATAGATTGAAAGGGAGTAGGCCTTACCATAAGTTAAAGAAGTCAGTGCTGGAAGGAAAGAGAGGCTCCCAGATCACTTCTTAAATACTCCATGGAAACCTACCTTAATCGGTAGAATACTCCTTGAAACAATAAATAACGTGCTTAATACATAGAGGGTTAGATGATTACACCATATTGGCTATAGTTGAATGTTTGAGTTAAGACCATAGGAAGCGAATGTTTAAGCGCTTCTGGCCTGATCCACCCTGGAATCACGTCCTTTGAGGATTTCTCGCCCGATACTGCGGATGAGGCTTGCGGCCGGCACTGCTCTACAGCGGCTTCCGACCGCAGCCAGATCATATCCCGCGCGGCGCAGGAAGCGGCAGACCTTCGGTTGGAGTGGACGGGACGAGAGAGTGCATGACTCACTGTCCCGGCCTTTCCGGACGCCCACTCCCCCGGCCGGGAGGACACAAAGCCAGCGGCGGGTGGAGGGAGAGTTGAGGATCCAGGCCGGGATTGCCCATTGTCGCGGGCGGCGGGGGGTTAAATGGACAGGGGGAGGGATATGAAAGGCAGGCCGCCGCCAAAGGGGTGGGCGGTGGGGGGTACAGATGACGCAGCCCACACGCTCCAGATTCGGATTCGCCCGGTGATGCGCGTAAATTTCAATTAATTATTTTTTTCCCTTCCGTCCGGGGTCGACTTGCGGCCTGATCTGCGGGATCGGGCAAGGGTTTCGGTTGGGGTAGGACTATTTTTTTTCTCCCTTCAATGAAAGGATTGTACCTCGAAAAGGGAGCATCGCGTCCCTTTGTGGTGCGGTAATGTACTCGGTTGAGCCAGGGGGAGTCAATGAAAAGAAAAGCACACAGTAGATAACATGAAAAGTCTCTCGTAAAGGGACACGCGGCCAGTCAGGGAGGAGTGTGGTGGGATATATGTGTAGAGCGAGCGCTGAGCGCGAGGAGAGCGAAGGAGACCAGGGAGGGGGAGGGAGAAACGTTGAGGGAGAAGGAAACGTTAGGGAATGGAAATGGACAGATATGTCGCTTATTATGAAAGGATAAAACATTGAGAAGGTCCAATGCCCGTGGGTTCCCCGAGGAAATTAATGTCTGAGGGAGCACCCCACGCTGTCTCGTCCTTCTCAATCCTTTATCCCTCTTACATGGGGTGGAAAATATCGTCCTCCAACGCTCCCGACGGTATCCGCCCATATAAATAAGAGAATCTGCTGCCGGGATTCAAGTTCACTCGAGACACGCGACCAGACGCAGCCTTATTTCTGTATCGCTCCCCAACCGTCGTCGTATTGATCTTTATTTATTTATTTTTTCGCATTTGCGACACGATTAATGCCGCTCATCCCGTTCGTTCCATTAATAACAACCCCGCACCCGCCGCAAAAATTGATCCCGTACCCACCATCAAAATACATAAGGGGGGCTTTGAGCTATACGGCCTCAAAGATGAAATATCGAATGGAAAACTGAAATGGCCGAATAATATCTGCCAACGCTCGTCCACTTTGCGAAAATGAATCTCTGCTTTGGTGAGCGGGAAATGTTTAACCTATATTTTTATGCTAGGGTATGGACTGAGAATAATATCTTATGAAAGCTTCTAGATGAAAATTTACTATATCGTTTAAAATTTTATGTTATATTTTAACCTGATTAAGTGCATAATTTATAATTTGTCTTAAATGAATATGATGCATAATTAATTTCAATATCCAATTTTTCCACATCTCGAACGTCTCCAGTCTTTTCCCGTCCTCCTTCCGAAGTGTCCATGTTATCGTATCGTAAAGCGCTGCACTCCAGATCAGATTCTTCACTAGTTTAAAGAATACCGGGACTAGCCATGGTGATAACTTTTGCGGGAGTCACCTGCAATGCACAATCGTGCGAAAGATCCACAGAGAAAAAATCATTCCGGCCAAAGCGAATAATGTTTTTTTCTGTGGATCTTCCGCAAGATTCTTCACTAGTCTACATTTACACTTCTTCATAACGATCCCCTCGAAAGGAGATTATGAGAGGAAAATTATGCAGGAATTTAAAGAAAAGGCTAGTGAAAAGTCTGATCTGGAGTGTAGAGCTTTACGGTACTGAAACGTGGACCCTGATGAAGGTGGACGAGAGACGACTGGAGGCGTTCGAGATATGTGGAAAAGAATGGTGGTGAAGTGGACGTACAGGAGGAGGAACGACGAAGTGCTGGACATGGTGGGTGAGGAGATTCAGCTTCTAGATGAGATACGGAGGATGCAGAAAGTACGGATGCGAATTCGTTCAAAGGTATTAGGCTCAGCTTTGTAGAAGTTAATATTCGAAAATCAGTGGAAGTGGATATCAGTGGAAGTCAACGAAAGTCATTTCATTTTCGAAGGATGCGAATACTTAGCGGGGAGAGGATGTTGAAAACGATGTTAGAGAGTAGAATATTTTGGCAAACAAAGTCGAGGGAATAAAAGAATTGGACTTTTAGATTGGACTTTATTATGAATTGAGGAGGGAAGTCCATGAAGGGAGGAGAGACTTCCTGAATACTTCTTAAAAACTCCAGACAAACCTACATTAATCGGTAGAATGAATTAATAATAATCTCGCTCAGTGGATGCTTGTTGTGATTATTTCTTGAAGACAGTGTCACCCTTTTGTTACAATATTCTGTTGTAATATCCTTTCATTCTTCTCTTATATTTTCTTTCACCATCCCCCTCGAAAGCCAAAAGTCACTATCCGCGTTCGCACATAATGCCGTTCATTTCGACTCCGATTCGCAATTGGCGTCATGGCACTCCCCGGGCACACTACCGCATGACCTTTACGCCTTTCAGCCGAGCGTGTAATCGCGACGGTAGAAATTCGCGAGAGAGTTGGTCAAATCAATCTCGATCCACGTTCACGAAACGCGAAGGTGTTGGGGGGGGGGGGAGGAAAATCACTTCGATGCTTGTACAGCTAATCGAAGTCACGATATGTGCCATCAGAGCAACCTCTAGAATCATTCCGAAATCGCTGTTGAGGTCACCATACCTCACTTCAGGTGTTGCTTTATGATTCATTAATCGCCACTGATTTTCCTTACTTTTTTGGAAAGTCAGTTCAATCAGATGGTCCTCAAATTTGAGATAAAAAATGAAAAGAACTACAGCACAGATTCATAGTTTTTAACTTTGACAGAACGGATAGATTTTTTCACAACGGTTATCTTCAGCAAATATTTCCTCGTTAGATCAATAGATATCTGAAATGAGGATACCATGTGTCACGCTAGTGAAAATATATCTCCAGGAAACGAATCAGCACGGAAAAAACCAATAAAAGTCGTCTTATTGAATCGATGAGGTTCTCTGGGTTCTTATTTTATGGACTGCGGTGCTGCAGTCACATTTTAAATCCTGATCTGCATGTACAGTTAGAGGCTTATAAGAAATATTTTCTTTGACTAGATGGCTTTATATGATTGAATCCTGTCCAAAAAACAGTACAAAGTGTGGTTCTTGATTCTTCAAACTGGATAAGAATAAAGATAGAAAATTAATTAAGCTGTGTAAAGAGAGGGAGAAAATAGCGTGTGCTGAAGGATTAAATTGAATTACGCCTTGGTAAAAGGTATTATTTGGTACTAAGAGGAAAATAGAATTTAGAAAGGGGGATTGACTGTGGTGTCTGGTAATGCGTTCCGTGTAAACCTACCTAATTCGGTTTAATACTTCATTAGCATTGTCTGATAAATCTTATTTTCTTCGAGATTGGTTCTTTTTATTAACTAATTACGTAAACACCACTTTTTCAACCAAAATTTCGGTTTCGCCATCAAACAACCCATCATCTGGGCTTTAGATTTTACCCATCTCATCTCATTAATGAAATCGTCGGATTAACTTCTCTTCCATCACCAATAATGCCAATTTTTAATGTAGGTAATTTTTCAACTATTCCACTAATGGGATAGGAAAAATATGAAGCCATGATGAAGGTTTTAATAAAAGCAGCAACTTTGGCCAAAGTAATGATTAAGAAAGTAAGTAAAGATATAATTTATATATAATATGAACACGTTATTCATAAAATATTGAAAACAAACCTCCACGATAAAGTAGATATTGATTACGATGTTACCAGAGATCGATTTAGGTAGATGTTACCAGTAATTCAGATAACCTCATCACCTTTTAATAATAATTATCCAAAACTTTACATTCTCGGCCTAAAAATAAAATGAAGCGCGCGTCAGGCACGCCATCTCTCCCGTCATTGTTTCCTCCGCGGTCAAAGACTCGTTAAGAACGCGCGTTTGCGTGCCGAATGAATATGCGTGTTCCCTGCGCACTCATCGCCTTCTCGATCGGCCGTTTCAATTTGGAGAGCGGCTCGGGATTAGCCCGTCTGCAATTAGTAGCAAGCGAGCCGACGGCCGACGCTAATAGGTTTCCTGCCGGGAAGAGAGTGTTCCCCGATGAGAGTGGGCCAAGTGGCCATATACGCGTGTTAACACGCATTGCGCGCGACGGACGGATTTGCGACGCGAGGCCGAAATGTCACACACGTCCCTCGAAACGTTGTCACACCGACAGCGGCTTGATTGACACTCGACGAGCTGAAATTTCATTTTCATCCTCCTCCTCTTCTCGCGCTGTTGAGTTCAGCATTTTTTTCCCCTAAAACAAGTGCTGAAAAACGCATTTTTCCCAGAAAACAATGCTGAAAGGATCGGAATATATTTTCTGGACATACGAACGTGCTAAATTGTCGTTTGAAAAAAAATCCGATGTATTCTGCATCCACATGATATCCTGCGAACCACCTCTAAGGTGTGTGGCTGGGGCTAGAGCTATATGTACGTGCTACCACACCAGCGCTTGCAATTACATGCCAAAGGTCTCCCTAGGCATGAACCGTTCATTCCAGTACCTACGACATTACGTTGGTCCAGATGGACATGTACGATATTACAAACTTGAGGAATGCAGGAAAGCTACGCACCCAAAGACAATTTAGTATGCCTGAGTATATTTTTCAGTAATAATAAGTGTACAAGAGCAATTATATTACTCAAATGTCCGAGAAAAGACAATTTTGATTTCATTGAGATCGCAGGTCATCTGCACGTGGACCAATGGCAGAAGTACCGAATGTTAAAAAAAATATTACTAGTTACAAGTGATTTAACGGATAAATTAGTTCTACATAGGAGACAGTGCAGACGAACGCGATGATAGTTAGAAATTTGGTAAAACCGTAAATTCTGTGACCATAGCAGAAACTTTATACTTGAATGTACACCGAAGAAATAAAAAATGGTCATTGTGCAGGTGGTAATTTGGGTGAAGTCGCATTATTCCCAAGGAAATTTATGAACTTATGGAGAACTCTTCGCCTGCTTTTCTTACATTCATACTAATTGTTATACGGTACTTTTGAGCAAACCTTTCTTATCATTCGTATCAAAGTATATTTCAATACAATAAATTGAAACGAAAACTTACTTTAGCCTTACATTTTCTATATCTTTTTTTGATAAAAGCACTGTGATTATCCTTAATTAATTCCTACATTAATAGCATAAGATACCATACGACCTCGTGGAAATCGAAGAAAAACATATTTTAAATCTTTTTTCCTGCTCTTTGATGTGGAATTAATTCACTTAATAGGTTTACCTCCCTTTTTTTAATAGGATAGGTACTAGCTCTGAATTAATATAGCTTCAGAGTGAAAGGAACTTCTGAGAAAATTGGATGAGGAGATGGATGCTGATCTAGAGTCAAAGACCAAGGAAAAAAGCCTCCAATTATAAATTTTACGTTTGGTACCCATGAAGGCACCAAACCATACCTCTTTCCGCATTGCATCAAAGTTGATTTTCCCGGACGAAAAGAATGGGCGATGTAACATGAGCCATTCAGAAAAAAAATCGTTCTCAAAACGGAGTCCTGGGCAGAGTGTACTCAGCAGTCTAGAATTTCCCCTTCATTTTAACTTTGCCGTAAGAATTTTTAGACAGAATTAATCAACCTTTACCTTAGACTTAGTTAAATGTTTGAAGCAATCGGTCTTCATCATTTCAACGAATTCACGCAAAGAAATTTCAGCAGATGATTCATGAATTATCAGCCGGAATCATGGGTGATAAAAAACGGAATAATCGGTGGATGTCTAACTAAGATATACAAGGCAGATGAATTTTTACGACACGGAAAAATCAACATTTTTATTTTGGTGCATACATGCTTTTGCATTGAATCGAATATGAATACGGGAGGCAATGACGGGTGCAAATACACAATTCGTCATAAGATTGTTGCTGGGTTCGAATTAAATTGTAGAAAGAATGTAGCTGGGTCAAAATAAGCGCTTCACCTTTCCACTGAACTGCCACAATTACCCATTGATAAGAATCGCCGTTTCGCTAGTTTCTACTCCGGACTTATCTGAAGAGGCACATTGCGGTTGCTGCGAGCAATTAGAAAATATTTTGAATGAATGATCGACTTATGGAAAAAATTAACATCGGTTACTGATTTTCCTCTAATCATATCTTTTGGATGGAATTAAGGAAACGAAAATTCTGAGCGTGAAATTTTTCAAAAGAAATAATATTTATTAATGGGATTGGATACTACTGAAAATCGGCTCCAAAAGGAATCCAAATGATGGCCGCTTTGATCTCGCTGTGAATTTTCAAGAAACCCATGCGAATTATTGTTTGATGCAGGCTATCGGATGGGTCGCTATTGTGGAGATTAAATCTGCGGCTATCTGCGGTATTTCCTATACCCCGAGTCCGATTGTAGTATTGAAATTGCTATTCGATAATAGCATAAGCTCATCAAAGAGGTTATTTGTACCCATCCAATGCTTCGATCCCCTTAATTCATTAATGGAATGGATTCAGTTCTTAGAATATCTTCCAATGTTTACGCTAATATTTTTATTCCAGAAAAACGATTTGAACGGAAAACTGACATATAAAAGAGAGCATCATTTATTCCCTCTATGTTCCGACTTTGAAGGCTTAAATTCATTATTAATTTAAGTTATTCATTAATTATTTATCGCTGGAATACAAGCCAGAGGAAAAATACATTCCCTTAATTCAGACGAATAAGAGCGAGGAACGACGCCAATTATCTGATGGCGATTTTTTGCTATAATCTTTCCTCGTTCATTTTGAACTTGATGATTGCTCTATAGTTTAGATCCCAACGTTTCAACTAGTCCATCAGACGAATAGATTGGAATTAAAAATTATTCTTATTTTAGTATTCTACCGATTAAGGTAAGTTTCCATGAAGTATTCAAGAAGTGATCTGGGAGCCTCCCTTTCCTTCCAGCACTGCCTCCTTTAATTCACTGTAAGGCCTATTCCCTTTCAATCTATCAAAAAATCCTATTCTTTTCCTTCCCCTCCCTCGTTTCCCCAACATTATACCCTCTAACACCATTTTCAACATCCCCTCCCCGCCAAGTACTCCCTCCATCCATAACTTCTGTCTCCTCCGTACCTCATCTAAAAGCTGCCTCTCCTCGCCAACCATATCCAGCACTTCGTCATTACTTTTTCTCTCCGTCCATTTCACCCTCTCCATTCTTCTCCATACCCACATCTCGAATGCCTCCAATCTTCTCTCGTCTTCTTTCCTCAGTGTCCACGTTTCCCCACCGTAGAGAGCTACACTCCAGATCAAACTCTTCACTAACTTTCTCTTTAAACTCTAACACAACGATTCTCTCAGGAGCTCCTTCCTGTTCATGAATGCCTCCTTTGCTAGTGCAATTCGCTTCCTGATGTCCCTGCTACCGTGTCCGTTTTCCTCTAATGCATTTCCCAAATAGTTAAATTGCTCTACCTGCTCAAGTTTTTCCCCACCTACTTTTATCTTGAGTCTCACATTCCTCGCTCGCAATACTTTACAAAACCGCATTACCTTAGTCCTCTTGTGATTAATCCTCATCCCATACTCCTCGCACCGCTCGTCTACAGCATCCACTAAAGCCTGCAGTACCCTACTCGGGGAAAAATTAAGCAAAACGTCTGCTGAATCGAAGTTTCAGAAAGCCGAAATGGGAATGAGAGATTTTCCAACATGTCAGTGTCCGTCTTCGCATCATGCAATTGTGTGGCAGGGAATTGAAGGTGATGACGCGAATCCCATCCGTAAAAAGAACCGGTCAACTGGCCTTGAACGTCTGTGCGAGAGTTCGCTACCAAGTTGTTCGTCAGCGAGGACAAATCCGGGCACCAATACCCAGCGGATAACTGTAGGAGACGAATCGTGTTTCTCTCATTTATGTTCATTCGATAATTCCACCGGTTAATGTAGGTTTAAATTGAGTGCTTTTCAGACAACACCGATCTGTCTCCGCTCCCTCAATATTTTGAACTAATTGTAAGTATTGTGCTACACTGTTTAAAATCAATTTTACTGTGTATATTTTAACATTTGGCTTTTTTTTTAAATATTTTACTTAATAATATGTCGGATTCTGTGATACTGATGCAAGATGTAAATCTTCATATTGTTTGTACTACCTCTTGACTCTTATAAATGAGGGGCTGAGAAGCCAAGGGGTACAAGTGATTTTTTTTCTCAACAGAGTTCGGTAAGGTTAATTGTTGGAGGTAATGCACAAAAACTTGGTTGACAAGGAATACAAGTGAGTCTTTGATCTTTGCTGACATCGAGTGGAAAATCAAATGCACTACTAAACATGTAATTGATCTCGTTTGTTTTCCATACCTAATTTCTGTACTGAAATCATTGTAGAAAAAAAATCACTTGTACCCCTTGCCTTCTCAACCACTAATATGTACATAAAATCATCTACGTTCGTATGGGACACACTTGTCCCGGAATGATTAATTTCATTTTCTATTCTATACTCCCAACTTGGACTTCCCACTCCAAGTCCCAATAAGACTTAGTCGTTTTGATTTTATGAAGAAATCCTAATTCTTTCATCTCACTCGCCTACCTAACATTCTCGTTTTTAACAAATTTATTAACCAACCCTCCCCGTTGTATACTCGCTCTATCAAAACCTTCTTTCTTCTCCGTATCTCATCTAGAATCTCACTCTCTTCATGTCCAGGAATTTGTTGCTGTCTCTTCCTTTCCATGCACTCCGTCCTTCTTAAGCGTCCATGTTTCTGCACCATAAACGGAAGGATTTCATTCGGAGAAACTTATGTGTTGAGCTCGATTAAGGGCGTATTGAACTGGAAATTTAATATGATGGAAAAAAGAAGTTATTTTTCCTTCTTGTATTTTTCATGGAAAATAATTCCTTCATGCCGAAAAAAGCCGTTTTTCAAAAGAAAAGTATAGGAATTTTGAAGAGAGGGCGGGTTTTGTTAAGTTTGTGAAGGGGTGAGATGAAGTGAAACCTTTGAACTCCCCCAATCCTTCAGGTGCGAAATGGGCCTAGAGAAGGAACTTAAACTACCTCAGATGTGTGAAACTTACACGTCTTTGGCTTAGCTTTCGCTAAGAAGAGCTCTGCTATCAATTTTAGTGTCCATCATTTGGGTGCAATAGGTTCACATTGAACGAAGAGAATGTATTATAGCGGGAGTGAATTGAAAAAATACATATTGAAGACAGTAAAGACAATAGGAATAGAATTTCCTTAGAAAAGGAGGCTTTCATGAACATGGAGGAGTTGATGAAAGGATCGTTATGTGACAGTTTAAAGAAAAGATTAGTGTGACACAGGTGGCCTTATCGGAAATAATTTAGAATTACTCCCGCCAGTTCAGCTCTACGGACAAGATTGTAACCCAAGGGAAAGGAACTAATGGATAATGGGAAAGGAAATATGGCACATGAAAGTGTATCTTATGAACTGGTATTTTTAAGGATTAACTCTTAATTTATAAGTAGGAAAAAATTATTCTAAGGAAAAATTTTATTCCTTGACCTGAATATTGAACAGGGTGAATAAGAGCCGTGTTATTTGAGCAATTTACCGACTCCAGTAACCATGATGATTATTACTTGTAACAAGCCATTATATTCTTACAAGCATGACAATGACACGTTAGGGGTATAAGAAGAATCTACCTGATTCTTCAGCTTGATATAGTAGTTGTAATGTTTAGGCATTGAAGAATCGCAGATATTTAGACACTTGATTATGATGGCTAGTGTGTGGCAATGGGGTTGTAGGGTATGGTTAAGCTAGTCAAATTCGCCTCTTCCTGGTCATAGTTTGACATGTTTTTTGGAATACAATTTGCATCAAATTATATTGAAGATACTTTCATAGAGGTCAAGTTTCTTAAAACGCTTTTATTTTTCGCCGAACGACTTCATGCGGCATTGGAAAAAGGCCCTGAGTTTCAACTTAAATAAACTCGAAAAAATATTATTTGGATCATTCCACATCAACACGGATTGTAGAGCTTGCCCTTGACCTCTTAAGAATTTCGTGGTATACCTGATTGCCACCTGAAATGGGCAGTATCATTAAAAGCGTTAAGCAAAAATCGAAAAACATATGATAAACGGGCATTTTCAAAATGACAGCTTTACCTTAACACAAAATTTTCGATGTCACGTTTTCGGGTAGAAATCAACGTAAATTGATTTTGAACGACCTTTTACGAAGAAATTTGTTTGTGAAATACAAAAATGTTACAAAAAATTGGTTAAAAATTGAAATCTTGCGCTGAATTGAGAAATTGATAATCTCTCAGAGCAATGGCCGTTAGGAGTCTATTTGAAGACGAATTACTATTCGGAGCAGAAGACACTCATCTTCCTTTTTCTTTGCCTCTTAAATATTGATTTCCTGTACATTCATGATATTAGACGGTCTAGAATACGAAATACATTTAAGGAATACAGTAATCTAGAAAATATACGTGTAAGAGTGTATGTATACACTGTTAAATGAGCCTATTCTAAAAGGTAAGCCGAAGCACTGCGTTTATACGACATTAGGATAAGATATTCAGCAACAATTTAAACAAAAAATAAATTAAAAAATATTTGTATTATTCTGCTACCCTACGAGAACAGTTTTCCAAGGTTCGAGGTCTGATTCTAGCTTCTTTTACCTCTCAGGGGAAAATCTCGTCTCAAATGAGCGCTCCTTGAAAAATGAACTCCGTGCATGAACGCAATTCAGTGCGCGTTTTACATTCATTGCTGCGCTCCTTGCGCGATATTTCTTTTGCGGGCGGAGACAAGAGGGGGGGAGAGAGAGAGAGAGAACTCTGAGAAATGCATTCGGTATTTTCCAATGCGTGCTGAACGCGCTTAAGTCTCCCTCTTTTTCTCTTTTAATGTAGTCCAGAGTTGCAGTTGGAAGTTATTCCCTTTTATCGCTCAAACGCTTATCCTTTTATACGGCGCGTGAATGCGATCCTATCTTAATGAAGTGCGCTACTGGAAGCGGAATTTTCCGAGAGTCAATGCCTTTTTGCATGGCGACCAACTGGTGGCTGAGATTCGACCTTTTTTATCCTCAATGTCTTCCAAATCGTTAAAACATTTCCTCGCGAATTTATCACGCATGCTCATAATTTTGAATAATAATTAGAAGAAATAACTTAGATTAACTGGATTCCATTAATAAATATATTCTGCATCATGCATTGCAAACATTCTTCTTAATGAAAAAATGAAAGCAGTGCCTAACTTGCAATTTTTAAGGGGATGAAATATTTAGGGCCATTGATTACGTAGTTGAGAATGCTAAGCATTTTACGTGACCTTTCAAAAAATATTCATTCTTTCTCATGGCAAGAGACCGTGCAAGTATATTTTTTCCATTAATTGTATGAAGAAATACTATGAAACTTTTCATCGGGTATGGTTTTTGTAGCATGCAATCGATACGAAAGGAAGTATTTCTGATAACATCAAGACTTTTGATGCATTTATGCGTCTTTCCTAAGCTGCTCCATTTAATAGGTCTCGGATATGAAGACATGTTGGAACGAATTTTGTACTCGACTGTTTAAGCTCAAAACCGCTCATTTTATTTTAAATAGGGGAAATAAATATCTATGGATATCAATCGTATGAAAATATTAGATAACCCGCAGCGAGAGCTTTTTTTTCAAATAAGACAATTAATATACAAAGTTTATTTCAAATAAATCGTTCCACTTACCGGGAACAAGTATCGTAAAAGACTTAATACAGTGCTATTTACTGCCTATTGTAAAAGGAATCAAAAGAAAATTTCCAAAAATGAATATCAACTCAGAATGTTTGTCTAAATCCGCGTCGTTGTCATATCTGGAATTGAATATGCAAGGATACAAATAGATGAAGTGGTATGGTAGAAAATGTCCAAGAATTGAGAAGAAGCCGCAACTAATGGTGGATTTTCATTTGCTTGGCTTCTTCTCCAATATCTTGACCTTCTACATCTGGAGGCTATGACATGTGAGAGAAAACTTTTTCGTAAATTCTTAACGTCATAATTCCATTGTAAATGAGCCAATGATATTCAATGCCAACTGCTGTGTTGTAATTTTTGGTTGAAAAATTCAATGCTGAATTGTAAAAGGTAATTAATGGGTAGTTTAGAGAAATATTGCTGCAGATAATACTTCCAAATAAAACTTTTATCGTCCTGAAAATCTTTTTTCTCTGCTTTTTATGGTCAATTACAAATGGAGAAAAAATAATACTTCAAGTACAATAGTTCAGAATGCTTGTTTCCGGCCGTAACATCGCCAAAAAAATGAATCTGCAATTATAAAAATCAATAAATTTGGCACCGATTGTCTTTTATTTGCATGCAACTTTTATCAAAATTATTAAGTAATATAAACAGCGGAGTTAATTCGATGAGGAAAATTCAAACGGCACGATGGTAATTTCACGCAGATATTCATTCTTAGAAAGCTTTCTGGTGCATTATTATTATCATACTTGACCTAATGGTTAACTTGCATTACGGAGTAAAGGGCTCCGTGGTTATGGTTTTGCTCTCATATTCCATGCCGACCACCTCCAAGAACGCTACATAATATGATATTTGATGCTTAGCACGTATTTTTTTGCTTTTCAGTATGCCGTGCAAAGCTAATTAAACACTATAGTTGCTTCCTGCCGAGGATCAGGACAACATTTGTTAGGTTGGTATTGGGAGTGAGATGCATCGACTGCATGAATATTTAGGGGGAAGCTTCCCTCACTTCATTTCGCCGCTTTTTGACGCCAATGAATAATATTTGCGCATAATATTCCACAACTCATGAAGAATTAGGAAAAAGTTTTCAAATTATAGACTATTTTTACCATTGAAATTAAACGATGAATAAATTTTGTCCATAAAACTTGTTTGGTGGTATTATTTTCTTATTTAAAGTAATATTACGTGTTTTAGAAGCCGCTATTCCAAAATGATGTTTTACGAATCACCTATAATGATATTTTCTCAGGGACAATGAAAGTCTTCATTCAAATGCTAAGGGATAATATACTTATTTGGCCTTTCTTGGTAATTCCTGATATATAAGGTCATTGTCTCTCCAATAGGGACTGAGGTCTGAGGGGCATAAATTCGTGGCGACTCGTAAATCGGCAGGTAGCCCTTTAGGTACATCGATATTTCGGCGAACAGGGAAATCCGAATCTGCGACCACCGCTGGTGTATCTCAGCTTGGTCGAGAGCGCTTTCTAGGACGTTTCGTGGTGATTGTGCATTTTGTGGATTATGCAAGTGAGGGTTATTAGTGGAATAGAGACATAAAGTTGAGCAGAAATGGCAAAAAAATGAGTTATTGCTGGGAAGACACTGATAAATTGGATACTTCTGGAGGAAGTTTCTGAGCAACACCCATTATCGCGAGACTTAGTGATTGCACGTGATATCAATTTTGTTTGTCGCCACGTACCCTTTACATTCGCGTGTGATTTGACTGGAAGGCTGTGCGAGACCTTCTAGATGCCACCTGGTAAACAAAAGGTCTTCGTAAGGGCGGTGGGAAAAGAGTGTATTTTACAGATATCCTCAAAGAACTTGCTTCGTTAAAAGTTCGACGATCTAAATAAGATAATAGGCTTAGTTTTCAGGCCTGACTTTTATTTCCTTATCCTACTGACCCAAAACTCCTCCCGCAACATCCAACCCTTAGCGAGCCATATATTTGTTTAGCTATTTGTAGCAGCTCATTATAACTAGGAATTCTCATAACTCCCACTAGAAGTCTCCAATTAATCAGCCGCTTCCCGGCAGTATCTTATTTTTTTGCCATTTCGGCTCAGCTTTATTTCTCTACTCCACTAATAAGCCTCTCGTAAATGAATTATTAACACGCAACGCTTTTCTGGAAAACTTAGGAGCTGATAAAAAGTCATATATTTCGTTATTTTTATTTCCAATCATTTTAAAGGTTTCTTTCCTAAGTAGTTAGACATTATTTTCACATCAAAGATCAACACTCAAAAGTTTCATGTAAACCTTCAGTAAAAGTAAAGTTCATAGAAGTGTTATTTTAATTTTATAAATAGCCAAGAAAACATTGAGGTAGTTGAATTTATTTTATCAAAAACAAAGTCACCATCATCAAGACCCATCAATCCTAAGATTGGGTTGACGCAGATCTCCACTCATCCCTTATATCGGTCAATCTTTAAACATCTATAAACTATGTAGTCACTTAGAGCTACGAATTGATTGCTAGAACCATGCAGCCATTGAATCTTTCTGTAATTTATTATTGCGATTCAGCTTGAAAATCACTTACAATAAAATCCAAACATGAATAGCTGCATAATTATCACCCACATGAAAAAATAATTTTGCTGTTGAACGAGCAAAAGGTATGTTCTCTGATAGAGGTAAATTATTCAGTTCGCATTATTCCTCGTGGAACTACTGTCATCTGATTAGCTTTTCGTGTTTCATCAAAAAGCATTGATCCGACTCATCAGAATCGCCGTCATGTGATAGAATATGTACATGCGTGCTAATTGAAAACGTCGATGGCTAGGACGAGTCTTTGTTACTGTAATTAACTTTTTTTTCCATCGAAGTATAGTCTTTGTTGGGTTGACGTCGATGTCATCGGTATCTCTTCGCAATGAGATACAGATGAGATGGGAGATCATGGGTTAGTCACCCGTACTCATTCGTCCCAGGCGTGTTTCATGACAGAGATATCTCTTTACCGCTTCCGCACGAATATCAATAATCAATAATGGATCACTCTGACAGATATAATGCAACTCTCGGCTCATAGATAGCAAAGCTTTTTCTCTTTATTTCCACGTTCTCCGATTTTTCATTTGAAGCTTTCTATTCACTTTAATATTTTCAATGCTCGTTGAGGGTTTACGAATCAACCCTTTTCCGAATACTAATGTTTTTTCACCCATAGCAAAGACCATAGCTGAAATATATATTTATTTCAGTGGTTAAAGAAAGCAAGTGGGTACTTATTCGGTCGATATTTTCATGAGGATTTCTGATTTCGTGCGGAATTCATCGACCACTTGAGCTTTTTCACGGGAATCTACGAACATAGGTTGCTCGAATGCCCAAGTATTCAGAAAGCAGCTGGAGCAGAATCCAAATAAATTGTGTGGGGAAAGTACGAAATTAATTTTATCTCTGGTTAATAAATTGGTTAAAAAGGTTTACATGGAATCCGACACAGTTTTAATCACTCCCACCTGTAACCATTCCTAAGTTATACTTTCTTCTTCACTACAACGAAAGGATTCTCAATATTTACCATCGTATTTACCATCGTATTTACCATCATGGTTTTTAGTATCCCCTCTCTCGTCTAATTTTACTCTGTGGGTACTTCTCCATACACTGTGCCTCTTCTCGTTTTCATCCGGCAAGGTCTTACCACAACTACCACGTTTAGAACAATTTTATTCGTTTATTTTACACATTATCAATGCCATCTTCATCATTCTTCTGCAAATCAGCATTTCAAACTGTTCTCGATACTTTTATCATCACTAATATCTACTCATTGAGGGGTCAGCAATACAATGTCACCAAAACAACGAAATTTTGAATAATACGTAGGTATGGGTAAAGACTAAGAATATATTAAGGAATATCCAGCGGGGAAATACTCAATAGAATACGAGCATAAATTTAGAATCAGATAATTACAGACAAAAGTAATAAAATATATCTTTATCAATAGTGTAAACACAGTCAACCCACGCATTCATTAGTGCTTCATCTACACCTGCCACCTACCCTCCACACTACGCAATGCATGCTTTCGTCGAAATTGTTACTTAAACCCGACTGCCAAAAATTTCATCCTGCGTACAGGGATGAAGTGAGAGTGGTAGACGGATTCAGTCGCGTCGCCCCGTGAAAGCCCTCGCGGCCCGCCGCCGGCGCGCCACCGCGCCGGTTGCAAGTGGCGCCCGAGTGAGGAGCGTGCATATCGTTATGGCGCGGGAGAAAAGATGGGAAGTTTTCGAGGATGGGACCCTTTCATGTTCCAGTGCACGCCTTCCATCGATCTCCCGGCGATTCATTTGGCCCGACGGTGAAATGGAGGCCAACGTCATTTGATTAGAGCCGCGTTAATCAGCGCGAACTCACGCGCGAGGGTTCGATTAATCCCCCACGTATCTCGCAAAGGCATTTGACGACTTCAAATGATTTTGTTTCGACCGTGCCTAGTCCAAACACATTGCCTAATTCACTTCCTGTAGCTGAATTCGACGAGGTGGGTTTATTTGCTGGATAATGAATAGCATCAATGGAAGCACGTTTTATGACATGCATCTACATTTGGGATGTAATATTGACTTCAAATCGACGGCCCTGCAATAGGAATACCGCGCATTAAGCAGGAATGGGATGAGGGTTATTAATGAGGAATAAGATACTGGGCACTGTAAGGGACTCTAAAGTTAAATTTCAGCTTGAGAGAGCAACCTACGGCAACCAGATATAAAAAATTATGAAATGAGTGTTTCTTGAGAGATTATACTCCTACAATAGAAATAAACAGACGACCATTATATTTCAATCGCCTCTTTTTCATGCAAGGATAAGAAATAATATTGTTATCCTGATAAACGTGGAAACTGATGATACTTCTTTACTAATTAATTGATTATTGTTTTTTATCCCCATTTCGTTCATGTCTTTCAGCATCTGTTCCTAATATATGAGTATTAAATACTCTGCATCTGTGTTTCTCAAAATATGGAGAAGAAAGAAAACTGTGGAGCACAATGCGCCAAAGAAGGACCCGGTAGGAGGAAGACCCCGAATGCCGTGTCATTTGGTGTAATGATAATGTTAGGCTAAAAATGGGGGGGAAATTTTAAGTAATGGCTCCCCGAGAATGACTTAAAGATGTAAAACCTTGGGTGGAAAAAAACAACACAGATAAAAAGAACATTGCGAAAGTTAGGGGAATACCCTGTGAAATAGAGAAAGAGAAGGCTGCGGTAAACCAATCACCGTTCGGTTATGAAAATGATGCATGTAGATCGGATTTCTCTCCGTGTCCTTCCAAATAGCCTTTCCTTCCTTTAATGAGGCAGTAATTGACTTTAGTTTTATTTATTTTGAAGATATCTGGACTCCAATATCAATCCTGGCATAAACATATCCCAGACTAGTTTTTGGTGAAGGAATAAGGTGATAATCAATCTCGAGTAATAATTACGGCACAGACCACTATGTGCATTGGTCATGAAATAAACTGACGCCATAGACGTAACCATGAAACACCGAAATATCAATCATCAACCTTAGCCTCGGACACTTTTTGAGCTGAAATTCTCACTCCCCTCCCAAATATAGCCCACACTCATATCACTCAGGTAATGGTACTTGCAAAACTCTCTAGGGAAATGGGGTGGGAGTTACGTCCACAAAGAAACCGAAGAGTTTTCTCCTTTTTTACAGTCTTTATATCAACTCACCAACCTGTCTGTTTGTCTGGTACAAATCTTGTAACTGAAATTTGACTCACTTCCTGTGAAGCAAAAACGCTGAAATTTTGCACACTTCTTCATTTCCGATGACAATACATGAAAATATAACTTTTTCTCTCCAACCCCCCTTTAACCACCCCCCAGTCAACCTATAGCCCCCCAAAACATGTTTTTGATCTAAGAAGTTCCAAATGGTCGATTTTCGTGTTTCGTGGCATTTTTAACATAGGGGTAGGCATTTAAAAGCATAGGGGTGGCATTTTGAAACATAGGGGGCTTACCATTCACTGAAAATTTAATAAATATAGTGACTTTTTTAATACGTCACTTTTGGTTTTTCGGGGTCACTGAGTTTTTTTGCTTTGTGTCATATATAAACGTTGCTCATCCCCTGTAATCTAAATATAAAGGCTGGTTTTTAAAAAAAAAAATTTTTATAAGAGCTTATTATATACAACCTCACGGACGTTCACCTTTTGCACGCCACGTTTCTTTTGAGCTTCCCCGGTGCCCAGGCCGTTGGGCACGTAATACACACCGGTAAAATAATGATCTAATGGGGTAAGGGAAGTTTAAATTAATGTGATTGCTCAAGTATAATTCTTTCCATGAATTAGTTCAAGGGTCGTCTCCCGTTTGAGGTGAAAATTTTCGGGCTAGCCGTTGATTGTTTTGAGTGGATCAATTCGCTTTTCAGACGTACAGGGTGGAGAAAAATTAGTTCACGAAAATTCAATCCAATATAGATGATGATAGTCGGAACCAAAACTACTAACTATGCTCAGGTCGAGAACGCACCATTTTTAAACTACAGAAACTTGTTTGGCGAGTTTGGCCTGTTGTCGGATGCTCTGGACAACTCATAGTCTCGAAGGCTTTACCTACCTGGGATCGTGATGTATGATCTCGCTATCTCAGTGGAAGTACGGTAACAAGACAAACTCGCGGCCAATCGGATATCGGCTAAGTACAAAATTTCTTTTGTTTAAAAATGACTCATTTTCGACCTAAATATATATATTTTTTAATTTACACACCACAGAAAACAGCTCTATATGGCCTTTTACATCGGGGTTATTATCATGTTAAAAGTTTAACGTACACAAACAACCATGCCCTGGATAAGGTTAACTTACCCAGGCGGGGCACGAACCAGCGACTTCGTTTGGCATGAGAGTACTTTACTCTGCTGCCACCGAGGCATTATCATTAGTAATTTTGGTTCCTACTGCCATCAGCTATCCACGACTTAAATGTTTTGGCACATTATTTCTCCACCCTGTAAATGAACATAAATATCGAAGTGGATGACCGATTCATGGATAAGCTTATCTACAGTCCGTTTAAAACTCCCTGCGCGGACGTAGATTTAGGGCATGGGCACGGGGGTATGGACTTAAATTGCCATTTTTGCTCGCGGCATTATTGCACTCGAGGTCTGTGCTTGACTCAGTCTGAAGCGCTTCACCTCTCCTCCAAGGTTCCCCAACACAGTCAGTTTCCTCTCCACTCGCTGGAGTTGTGCGCATTCAGGAGTTTCAAGTTTTGACCAGAACGTACCAATTCTAGTCTATAAAATTTATTTCTTGCTGCATTACAATCTATTAGAACCTATTATTAACAGCAAAATACTTATTAGGTAAACAAATAAATGATGAATTTTAAATCACTTCCAATTTACTCTTATACTTGTGCGCATGACTGACGAATGAGTCTTCAGTACGCCTATTTCCGCCTATAATCACGGCCTTGAAAGGTATTTCTGACGGTGAATTCACATTCAAATCACTCCTTAATGAAGACAGTACTCATATCAGAGAAACTACATTGTACCTTATCCGTCGGCTACCTTCAGCAAAGTGACGGTTTCTATCAATTACCGGCATAAAACCTTCCAGCAAAGCCTATCCTTGTGAGAATTCATATGCTTCACAACTTCTATCCGCGATTCTCTGCGAGGAAAATGCTCTCATTTAATATAATTTCCTCGGTGATTTGGGGGAGGGGGTGGCTCTATCATTGCAATATAGGTCAAATATATTCTCCTCTTCCAGACCCCTACGAATTTTACGACGCATTTTTTTTCGCCAAGTTTCAGAGAACTTTTCCATCGATGATTTCCACCGTTCATTTGATCTTCCGCATCAATGTTAGACAGCTCCATAACTCCTTCCCCATCTCCTTTGACACGCTGCCGTTATGCATCAAAAAGCCAGACGGTGCCTTTTAATTCTTTTATTTCTACGAAAGCTCACGGGCATTTGCGCGTGATTCCATGTTCTTTTGAACTCGCCCGCTGTCCCATGGTGTGCGAGAAACGCTAGCCTCTGACTACGCAGTCGTAGAAAGACGCGGGCGTTGACGTGAAGTGAGTTAAGAGGCTGGATCAGTACAATGCATCATGCTCGCTTTAACCGAATTCCCGACACAAAAGGATTCCGAGTTCGCAACATCACATCCGAATGACCTGCTCTTTTTTTTTGTTTTGGGAAAACAGGTCAAGGGACGCGCACACAGACATGCATGCGGCCCGCATTTTCAAATACGGGTCCGGGGTGCGGTAGAGGAAATGCAAAAGTACCGCTATGAGTGTCTCTACACGTGAATCCCTTCCACGACGAACTTTTATGGGTGTGGAGATTACTCTACTCCGCGTGAAGTCCTTCAGGCGGCAAAAAAATAACCCTTGCTCAAAACCACCATTTCTGCGAGTACAGCTGATGATAATGAGATAATCTTATGGGTCAAATTTTTACGCCTGTTCTAGAGATCATAATTCATCTCCTACTTATGATGTAGGTCATAATTAGCGTTTTCCTTCTACATAGGAATTCGTGAATTTGAACTGGACAAAATAAAGAATTTATGGCTGATTGTTGTAGTGTAATTAAGTGTGATCATAATTTTAGGACACAAAGAAATCATTTCGAAATAGGTGAGTAATTCAGGAAATATTTGGCTGTATCAGTAAATATTTTGCCGTAAATTATCCTTTCCATGGAAAATCTGCCACATTTTTAGAGAGGTAACTGAGCCAACTGCCAATATTTCCATAGTTTCTGCTCAAGTAGTATATCGGTTCAATATCGGTATAAGTTCAGATAACACATTTACGAAAATGTTTTGTGCAAAACTATAAAGGAAAGTAAGTGTGATAATGATTTGATCGCGTTTTTCACCTATCAGTAATAAATAATGAATTAAATAAAAATTGTATAAAATCAGCCAGCAAATTCGCTTAGGATATTATTTAAATCTCTCTTCAAAAGAAAGATTTCCATCCCTGTTTGGGTCTTCTAGAACCAAGTTATTTGATCGAAGAATAGCCGTGTGAATAGCAATTTTTATTACTTTTTAGAACAATAATTTGTAAAATATTTAATAAAAAATACCGTTATCCGATGAACATTTTTATTTTTTGCCAGTGTTTGAGAATAATTTATTCTTGGCGAAATACATTCGGTGGAGTTCATCTTTCACCAAACGCAACCCAGGGATCCAAAGGTTAGGCACTAACCCAGCGGGAATTTACCATAATTCCTAATTCTGAGGCAAGAGCGGTGCCGCAGAGACCCTCATGGAGCATCGAAGTTGGCGTGACAATGGGAAATCCTGGCGACCACTGACATCAAAGGCGACGCCCCGCGAGGAATACGATAGCACAATGAGCCGACCGCGGAAGCCAAAGCCATTCATAGATTTAGCGCGGAAGCATAATCAGACAGAAGGATAAATGCCTTTATTCATAGATGATGGCCTGGAAATACGCATTATAACTTGGAATACCATTCCTTCCTCCATTTACTTGCTCTGAGGGACTATCATAACTTATGAAGCATTCCTCAATGAAATTTATGCAAAGTACTAAAATATTTTTATGACAAAAAGGCAAAATTAAATCCAAGTTAATGCTCATGTCACGTTGAAAATATGAAAAGCTAAGCTACGGTTTTCTGAGGCAAACTATGTAAAAGGTAAATAAGAAAAAGGGAAATTTTTTCGTTATTTTTCTGCGAGGTGTTCATTTTTGCTGAAGGGAATTACCTAGAATCGGAAAATTTTTGCATTCAGATATAGAAAATTAAGGAAGAATTGACGTAATAACTGTTACTCATTAATTATAGCGGTAAAAATAAGTTTTATAAGAATGTATTAAATTAGCCTTATTCCTTGGACTTACGATTATTTATTGCGCTCTAATAAAGTAGATTAAGATGGAATTTAAGTTCAGAAAGTACAAAAATAGCAGTGAGTCATGGATTTGATGCAAAAATGTAATTACCACTGGGACGCAAGGTATGTCAGATACAACGCTTTTGATGGGCGAGGGTCAGACCAATAATTACATAAACCCATCCGGTATTTTTCTCCAAAATTGGTGAAGATTTAGGGCAGGATAAGATTTACTCAATAAATACGCTGCCTACCATCCTTTAAATAAAATAGGGAACATGACGTAAAAATACTTGCTGTAAATTGAAGCTATGGAATCGTCTCATGAAAGTAATTCCAACAGGCGGAAGCAAAAATATAATATGGATTTTTTTAATATCAATGCACGTATACCATTAATATCACGTTCAGTGTTGTCGAATGCTGTTGCGTACATTCCTCTATGAAATTTTGAGGCGATTATAGATTCTGAATAGAGTTACCAAACATTATAGAGAGAGATTTCTATTCAGCACTGCTTTCTCTCATGTACCGAATTTTAGATCTAAATTAAGGCGTTTAAAATACTGATATGACTTTGTGCTCTTGAATTGGAACGAAATAACTGGAAGAATACGAGGTTAGATTTTTCGAGTGAAATGGTAAACTGGTGGTAGAGATCAGAGTAGCAGAAATTGTGGATTAGTCCTGGGAAAATAAAAAATACCTCTCGACTGGTCTATTTTATGGTCTGGTCAGAATTACGCAGTATTTTTTATACAAAACTTCTTTATTTGAAAGAAAAGAAAAGTTTTAAAAAGTTCAGTTTTATATTCTCTGAAAATTTCAAAATGATGGCGTAGTTTGTAAAGGAGTCCTAAGTCGCTAAAGGAAAAGGCAAAATACGACAGGTCGCTCTGGAGGTCCTCTTCAAGTAACTCCATCCAATGAATGAACCGCGACTCAACGCATGGGACATCTCTTCAAGAATTATGCCGCGCGAGTGTTTCCCGCAATTCATGATTGCAGTGCCATTTTAACGCGCGGCGAGCCACTCTCAATACCATTTATCACTCTCGGAAGTTAACGCAATTGCGGCGAAAGGAGCTTCGGGATCGTGCGGTGTCGAGGTGCAATCTAAAGATTAGCGGCGGTTCATTTTCGCAGAATCGATTTGTGTGTGTAGGTGTGTTAGGTGCATTCGTGTTGGAGGGCATTTTGTCACCGGGAGTGTATTAGTGCTTCGGATTATAGGGAACCGCAGATGCATTCATCTCGTGTAAACATGCATTTTGGAGATAGGCGAGCGTGTGGTGGTGGTCTGGGTGGGACTCTCTGGGTCAAGCTAGAATAATACGTAATCGGACGCCCTTCCTCTCACGGATGAGATAATGGACCACCTTTTGATTGCCTTTTCCGAGAATTGGCTCCGCTGATTAAATAGGTTGGCAACATGTCATGTCATGCACCTTAATATTCATTTCAGAAGCCATTTGGCACGCTGAATGCTAATCTGGCCAAAGAATAGCTCCGTCACGTCAGGAGTTATTACTTCACCAAATTGCAAAAATAAAAGTTTTATGGTATTTTTGGAAGTCAAAGATACCGGCAGTGAACTTTTCCATCAAAAAGCGATCCGTTGATTATCAATAACAACTCCTCCACTTCAATTTTCGTAGTTAATTTCTGGATAGAGGTTTTTAAAAAGAATAAAAAACTAACGGCGATAAAATGCGAGAAAATGGGGTCAATGAATGCACGTGAATATTAGTGTGCGATAATCTCCTTGTCTCCGAGAAAGAGAACTAATCCAGGGTATAAATTGGAGTTGAAAGAAGAAAATGTATCCTTCAAGATTGAAGCTAAGGAAAAATACTATTCTTTAGGTGGTGAAGAGTTCCACTAATATGATCATATCTTGCAATATCCGAACAGTTTTGAATAATGACTTCAGGTACCTCGCCTAAGAAAATGAATTGTCGCCTTATCTTGTTGCGCGGCAACAAATACATTTTGCCTATTTTTTAACCGTCGTGAAAAAAACTAATCTCGAGTCAATCATGGAGGTTTAAGAATAAAATATATCATCCACAACTGAAGCTATATAATTTCATCATTCTGCAAAAGGTGAGGGATTCTTTTAATTTGATTATTCCCACAAATATTTGCATTAATCTAAATTATCCCTTCCTCTTACTCTCAAAAATGAAAGTAGGCCTTTCCTTGTTGCACGAAAAAAATCCATTTAGCCCATTTTGCTCCATATTTTCCCTGTCCACTGCATTGAAATAAATCTAATCTAGAGCCCAATATGAGCTTTAAGAGGGAAATTTATTCTTAAAAACGAGAGTTATACATTCATATCTTACTGGATGAGGTGAAGAATACTACTAATTTGATCATTTCCACCAAGATTTTTATTGCTTCTAGTCATCGACTTCCCGATATGAAATGCCGTCCTATTTTGTTGCTTGGAAATAAACCCATTGAGCCTATATTTACTCATGCTTTCTCTGCACACTGTCATGAAATATACCAAATTCAGAGCCTAATATGAGCTTTTAGAGGAAAATTTATTCTTTAAAAGGAAAGTAATTCATTTATACCATACCGAATGAGGCGAAGAATAGTTATGATTTGATCATTCCCGACAAGATTTCTATTGGTCTAATGCATCCACTTCCCTCACTCTCGAAAATGAAATGCCGCCCTATCTTGTTGCTCGGCAATAAATCCATTTAGCCTATTTTTTTGCCGCGTGCACACAGTTTTCTCACCGCCTCTCCTCTCCCTTCCTTATAACGTCGTCCTAACTGGGACACAAAAAAAAGGCCCTCCTCCGCCCGTGCTGATGCAAATGAAGGGATCGAGACCGGTTGGCTTAGCGACGTTTACTTTCGCATTTCTTTGTGCCGTCCCTCCCCGATCCACCCCCGAGCCGCCGATGTAAACAAGTTGATAAATACCCTGGGGTGGCGTGAGGAAGCAAACACGTCGAGGCGCTCACAAAATCGATTTCTGTCCCTCACAAGAACGACGAATCTTTCTCTCCAATCCCAACAACCGTACCCTTCCCGTTGGACACGGCTTCCTATCTACTTACGGAGGCGGAATATTGTTTATTTCTCAATATTTTTTTATCAATACCCTTATATTGTTATTTGATTCCTTTTTGAGATGAGAAAACTCGGGGAAGTTCACATAAATCTTTTCGGTCAACCGTACATCTCCTAAAGTCCTCTATCTCTCTCGAGTTTGTCTCCCTTTTCTCGAGGTATCCGGAAGGTGGAAGGGTTTTTTTTCTTAGGGAAATCCCTGGCGCCGTCCTCCCAGTGCTTGTCCCTTCGGACCCCTTTTTTATTTATTTTTTTTCTTGGCAAGCCTCATCCTAGAGTTGTGGGATTCACCACTTGGGAAGTCAATATTGAGGGGATTGGAGGAGGAGAAAGTTGGATCGAGTGGAGAGATGGCGAGAAGATTTCGGGAGGAGAGAATTTGTCGGTCGTCGGCCATATTTCAGTGCGCTCCGATTCACACTCGGTCCTCTCTCTCTCTCTCTCTCACGGAAATCCGCTCAGAGGTCACCGCTGGCCGAGCCATCCACTCCTTACCCTGCGTAGGAAGCTGTGCAAATTCTCTCCAAAATCGAATCCACTCGATATATCGTCAGGTTTCACCTGCATCTACTCACACTCAGCCGGCGTACTGAATGTGTGGCAGGGGGTTAGGGAACCAGAGGTGAACAAGGGCGAGCATTATTAAAGTAGACGTATATTCGGCAAAGAAAGATTTAGTGCTTCCCCTGCAAATAGACTTCGTGAAATGTTCTCGGGATCGCCACCGGGTCAGGAACTGCATTATTGCCGACGTTTCGATGACCGACTCGGCCATCATCCTCAGGGATGTGAGCCCAATGGCAACCCCGAAACTCTTCACGCAAAATATTCGGTATTTATCCATTAAAACTTCATTTTTATTGTCTGAGAAAAAAATAGGAATCCCTCCAACTACCGTTCCAACTGCCTGTCTATCTAATATTATTGCCGCTACTGGACTCGAAGATACAGTACGTGCACTCATAATGACTCCAATGCCAAGATATCATAGCTACCATGTTGCAATTCGAAAGTTTCCCGCATCAATCCCTATACAAGCTACGCAGCACAAATAGATAGCTTATTGTTTCAGACATAACTAACAAAAGCGGAACTAGTATATTTATAAATAATATAATGACGGCTAAATTTAAATAATATAAGGAGTAAATACAGCTATTTTGATTAAAATCAACCGGTTTCGACACTAGCTGCGTCAGTGGTAAAGCTTATGCGTTCATCTCCATTGGGAAAAGTTATGGTCCCACAATCATACGCTTCGCCGCAATTCCATGATTTGATTCACTAAAACGCTATCTGCGGATGAAAAGTGTATTAAATGTATTATGTGTTAGGTAGGTAGGTAACAAGGTGAATCAAACAGAGTAAAAGAATAGCAGTGAGCGGTAAGAAAAAACTGATTTTTATTTACCTGAAGCATAGTAGTTAAGCTATGGGTAAAGTTGGAGGAATTATTTTATCTTAAAATTTATAGTAGAAATGAAGGGATGTTGAAAGATTAGTCAGTGCTCCACTTCGAAATCATCTTTAAATACACCTAGTGAGAATATCATCAGATCTTCCTTAGACACAAACTATCAAGAAAGGGAGTAAGGCCGTATGGTGCGTATTCTAAGACGTTCTTAGATGAACCACTCTACCTGTTACTACGCGTTACCAAGGGGAAGTCAACCTATAAGCTCAATGAAATGTAAAAAAACATAGTAATGCCACATAAATTTATTACTGTACGACCTAGACCTCGACGTGGCACGCCGTCATCTGATAAATTTGCATCGAAGACAAGGAATTTGATTATAGAGAATTTATGTCTTCCATGCAATTGTTCCAGATGATTACGTTCTACTGCAAAATATAGGTCGTACAGTAATAAATTTATGTGGAATTGCATTGTTTTTCACATTATATAATATTAATTTGATTTCATGAAGTCACGCCTGAGTCAATGAATTATATCAAGCAAGCTGATAAATTGTTTTAGAATAAAGGACACTTCCTGCATTTTTGGTCTTGAGCGGTGAATTGACCACATTGGGAAATGGAGGTAACACACCAATATTTTAGACAAACTAAATGAAATGGAATTAATAAACAGCAGACAACGCCAACTGAAAATATTTCTACGACTTCGAAGTAACGTTTGTTCCTTGATAATTCTAGAACATTCAAAATTTAATTTATGAGGAAAGCACATTTTATCAGAAATTTAAGTGCAGGCTAAAAATTCTGTACACTCAATCATTTGCTGAATCTTTCGGATTGTAAAAACATACACAAATTCTCAAAATATCAATTTTGAAAAAGTTTTAGTGCCTAGATACTCTGCATTCACTCAGCTCTGCGGAGTCTCGAGGAATTTGCCCTTTCAACGATGGAGGAAGCATGGGTCGTGATGTTTCACTCATACAGGTAATAGATGGGGGTCTGAAGCGGTGCTGGACGACGCAGAAAAGTAAGTCAAATTTCACTCCACGGTCAACCGCCCGATATGGTTATGCAAGGTTTAGCCATACTTATGCTGTGGATGGTATTAAAATGAAGGAAATAGACGAAGTGAAGAACGTGGGTTGCCCAGGAAGTAATGCACCACAATTTTTTTCTCTGCCGACAACAATGGTACGAATGCGAAACTTTACGTAAGCATTATCTGAAGTATCATGGGTGCGCACACCAAATATTTGGCTTTTCCGAATGATAAATTAGCTGCAGGACTGTTTTAAAGGGGCATCTGTTAGTGATGTGCGTTACAAGCAGCATGCCGTCATTGAATTTCTCACTGAGGAGAAAAAAACTTTAAGGGATATTCACAAACTTTTGAGCAAAGTCAATGGAGCATATGATGTCAACAGGGGTACAGTTCGTCACTGGGTTCAGAGAACGAGGATATCGGAAGGCAGTTTGGCGGTGCTCCAAGATATGCAGCAGTCAGGGTGACCATTTACGGCTGTCGCACCTGACATGTTGCAGTGAGCTGTGCTGCCATCGCCATGCCATTGATGCTAAGAGGCGGTACCATGAATTCAGAAGCATATGCAAACACATTGAAAAAACCTCAAGAATCGCTTCCAGCGACTTCGGCGCCATACCAACCGAAGAGATGTTTTGATTCAACATGGTAACCCTCGGCCCCACACACGTTCGAGGACTGCTGAACACATGGCAAAACAGGGTTTGGAACACACCCTTGCTTCACATTGGATGACGGCCTTATAAAGGGACGGATATAACGTGGAGAAATAGGGTGTGTAGTATTCTTTCGTATGGGCAATTCTCATAATGTTCAACTAATAAATATCTAAGAAAAAAATATGGTCCATTACTTTCTGGGCAACCCTCTTATATAACCTCCTCAAACCTTGTACCTCTTGTGGGGAACACGTATAAGGAATATTTGCGGCATAGCCCTGAAGAAATTAGGATCCGTCAAGCGTATTGTGAGAAGATTTTTGGATGAGAAAGTAAAAGAAAGGCGCTATTTCGCACTCATCCGACCGCACCTTGAATATGCAGCGAGTGTATGGGATCCGGTGCAGCAAGACTTAATCCGCGAACTGAATAAAATACAATGGAAGGCTGCGCGGTTCGTCAAAAACTACCACGGGCGTACAGAAAGCGTTACCCAGATGTTAAACGAATTAGGCTGGGAACCGATGGAGACTCGGGGGCTGCGCGCTAGGCTTAGATTGCTTGAACGATTGAGAATGGATATCTTTAAGAGCGACACAGAGAACATAATATTAAAGCCCCACTATATTTCCAAATCCGATAGAAGCGATAAATGAAGAGATATGTTTTGGTCAAAAACTGGTATGTGCGTACAGACAGCGTTACGCAGTGTTAAGCGAATTAGGCTGGGAGCCACTGAAGACTCGGAGGCTGCACGCTAGGCTTAGCTTGCTAGAACAATTGAGAATGACAATAAGAGCGACAGAACATCTATAAGAGCGACACGGAGAACATAATGTTAGAGCCCCACTATACTTCCAGGTCCTACAGAAGCGATAAATAAGAGAGATATTTAACCGAAAGGATAGATATGGGAATTCGTTTATCTCCGGAACCATAAAGGACATTGATAAATGCTAATCGTATTTTCGCATTTCCTTTTTATGGTTAAACGGCTGGTGTCCTAACACCCCCTGCTACACGCTTTTTATGCGGCTTGCGGGGTAGTATGTACCTTGTAGATAATGTATTTTCGCCCACCGCGCATTTTCATAGGTTTACAGAAGTCGCCTCTCGCGTCGCTGAAGGACAAATTGATCCGATTTTCGCGGGTACATAAGTATAATTATGGTTGCCATATGTTATTACCTAAATTTACTTTTATGATGATGATATTCATCAGATTCACAACTCTTCGATCCTATTCCTCACAGGTACAAACATTATACTTCAAAATATTGGAAAAAAGTGGATCGCATTGCACTCAGGATCTCATTGCACGCCGCGGAAATTCTTGAAAGCCGATTAAAATGCGACCGAAGTGACCAGAAATCAACCCTCTGCGGGAAAGAATTGGGCCTCCTCTATGAAGTCTCCTTGCGACATCCAATGAACCACGCACTATGCTTTACGAAGTTTTAAAGATCAGATCCTTTTCCACAGGGTGCGTGCAACCTCTAATAATCCTACATTGAGATATGTCACATAGAACCTTCGAATCGCAGCAGGATTCTGTACCAACTACACCGCGGAAACGATTGCACCATGGAGCAGTTTCAATTTTTATAATGTCGGCTGTGTTCACATATGTCCGGACGAGAGTAAACTCCACTCTACGTGCGACGTGGGCGAAGCAAACTTCTGAGAATGTGAGGAAGAATCCGTAGTTGGGTATTTTGCGCGTTGTCACACTACGACGGATCTGTTAAATCCCCGGTGTAAGGAGTATCTGCATGCTATAAAACCCACTCCCTAATGGCTAATTTGCAAATATTTTCTGGGAAATCGCTCTCAGGATATTACCATTATATCATTGAAAAATAAATATGAAAACACATGCTCGCTCACGGGGATGGTAGAAGCTTTATCTCTAATTGGTAAATACATTACGTATACCTACTGACTAGGCAAACCGCAAACGGATGGAAGGTAATTAGCAACACAGAAGCAGTAATACGATTGAATCTTAATGTACTACTCAACCACCAACTCAGTGGCGTAGAAAATAAACTCATTTCTATAATATTCATTTTAAAGCTTTCATCTATATCTACGAGTTACCGTGATTACGGTACTGTCTGACATAGATTACCATCCTAAGAGGTCAGTTATACTAACAAGACTATCGTAGCGACTTTTAAGGTACTTAGCAAATACATCAGCATCGCCTGGTGTAGAATCACCCCATGCCACACACTACTAGGGTTCTACGCCATTCACGCAGCACTCATCCTAGCTTTAATAAGATACGCGCTCGCTTGCCGGACACACGCCAGGCAAGGCAGGACAATGACACACGGTCAAACAAGAAACTAGGAGAGTGCTGAGGACACGAGCATGCTATCACGACGTAAATCATGCCCAAAAATTCATTCAGGCAGTATTTAAAAGTATAATAAGTTATTAACTATTACATGCAGAGCCTATTTCAACTAACCCTAGGCATGATATCCTAAAGCCAAACTATCCTAGGTATTATGGCTCCTAGTTGTACGCGAAAAAAAAACATCTTAAATCTAACAGTTCTGCAGTCTATTTCCCTAATATCATATTTGGGATCGTTTCTACCGTAATAATTATGCTCTCTCGAAATGTGTCGAGAATCGGGTAAAAAGAATTCCAGGAACTTGAAATTCTCCTAAAGAGATAATTAAAATTTTTCCCTTCGATCTGCTAGACTTTCCCATTCTATATTCCTAATTAATTCAGTCACACTACTTTGCCTATGGTAGCAATTTTTAACAAAAAACAGCTTTTAACCGAGCTCAGGAGAGTATCTAGCTAATGATTTTTGCATGTGTTAACTCCACTGATAGTCTTTTAACCAAATATCCTCTCACATTTTTACAAATGTCTTTTACCTTTTCTTCGGTCATACATACCCCTATGATAGAACGCGAAAAATATCACGAACCTTACCAGAAAATAGCCTAAATGTCCTTTTCGTAGCAATTACAAGTTTTCAATTGTTATTCCACTTATATTAAATTTTCGTACTCACGAACATGGCCATCCTAATAGATATTATGTCTCCTTTGTTGCCTCCTTCCCAGCACCGAACGTCTTCACACACCAACTCCGCAACAGCTAACGCAGAAGGTGGTCCTGTTGCAGGAGTTGGGTTTGTTTTTCAGCTGTCGAAGCAAATGATTTTAAAATGACTCTAATGCTCGTGACGGTTAGAACAGAGGGGTAGGGCAGTGAGGGAGACCGTTGAATCAAGGCTGGCGATACGTCAAATAGCTATGCATACTGCCCAATTTTACGACGAGGAACAGATTGCTACTTTAAGCACTGGGATAATGCAATAGATGTGAGTAATCCTGGTGATCACGCGGTTGAGGTTTTGAATGACCTCTAAAGCCACCCCCCCCTCTCTCACTATGAGAAGATTATACTGGAAAAAATTTCCTCGTGACCTGCGTAAGAATACTATTTTTCGTTGACGAAACTCCGCGCACCCTTAAAATTTAAACTTCTCCCACAATATAAATCAAATTTCTTAACGCACTTAATCGGATTAGGAAATAAATATTATTATAATCAATAGATTTAAATATTTTATTAGCTGTTAATTTAATTCTGTTGCTTACCATGTGCTTATTTAAAAAAATGTACCGTAACTATTTACCGTGGCGGTCAGTAGTCACGTGACACTCGCGGAGTCCTATCATGTGTCCCCTGGAAGTCTTCCTTCAGTCTGGCAGCAGCTTGCATGGAGTAATAAGGTGAGTACCTGAGAGTGCCCATAAGTGAACAACTTGCACATTATACGTTGTCCTTTATTGCTGGTGGTGTGCGAATTCGACTTTATATGGAATGTGAGAATAATTTCTATTGCGAGTGAGTATGGAACCTGTGGTGAATATTTACTATGTGGAAATATGTGTTCAACGAAGTGCTTTGGACCTGTGACCCCAATTTGCTTTAAATCTTGTCGCGTCATTTTCATCTTATTCAATATTTGAGGTTACGTAGTGTTATCGTATAGGCGTGGTGATCGTGAGTATCGTTTTCAGGAGAAAATATCTACCAATAGTTACCTAGAAAAATTCTCGCTTAGCCACTTTCTGGAATTTGTGAATTACTCTCCATGTACACAATACCCATTATTATGTACGGTGAATTTCTATGGGTTTTGCCTTCCAAATGATAAAGTCGTGTGTTTCTCTGCTTGTGTGAGTTCTGTAGCCGAGCGGCAGAAATGTTTTCAGTGGGGCTTATTTGTCAGCTGTTGAATCGGCAATTCTCGTGACAGTCCATCGCTCTTAAATGCTCGTCATTTCTAGTTTTCACCGATGTTATACAAAGATTTGAGGCAAAATTGTTGCTATTCAGAAAAGTATTAATGTCTTCCATGACTATGCAATAATGAGATTGAAAATATGTAGCATTAAATCTTTTGTCAATATTTGCTGGTTATTCCACCTAGGTATTATTGATTTCTCACATTTGTTGGAAGGTGGGGTAGGGCAGTGATTGAGACAGTTGAATTAAGGCCAGCGTGAGGTCAAATAGCTTTGCCCAATTTTACCACGTGGGGCAGATGGTCATTTGAGCCAATGGAACAATGCAATAGTTTTTTTAAACGCACATTACCTTGCGGTTGAGGTTTTGAATGATCTTTAAAGGGGTTATTTCTCTTTCACGATTAAATGATTTTTCTGGAAGGTCCTTGCACGAAAATGAAGTTGACTCGTCACGTCCGCGTAAGGGTATTGTTTGCCGAAAGAAACTGTATCTAAATGGTTTGCTATCAATGAATTTAACGCGTTTCAGCCTCGCAGTGGTAACCTTTCGCCATGTTAAGCCATCGCGAGGATTTAGTTTTTTCCAGCTCCAGATAAATACGTGTTACCATAATCATGTATAATAATCGTTTAAGTTTACTTACTTGTGATAAGTAATATAAATAGTCTAGCTTGAAGTTTCAGAAGGTCGGCAACCATTTTAATCGTGCCCAAAGTGATGAACTCTAATTTGTGTTTTTCCTTTCTTTACAGAAATGCAAATTCGATGTCGCTGTCGGTTACGTGAAATGAAATTAGATTTATCGGGAAGTCCTTGGTCACACGAGAGAGATGTGATGGTGAAGATGTGGTAAGTCAGTCAAATTTTCGTTTATTTTTAATTTATAGATATCCTTCAATGCTAATTTGTTTCATTTTGTCTTGATTAACTGTCGAAGTAGAATTATTTTATGAAATTGTGAATATTCATTTAGTGATTCGAGGGTTTGCAAACATTTCCCCGCCTTAGTTTTCTCTACCTGCTTTGTTCATCCGAGGGGCGATTCTCCCATGGAAAAATATCCAAAACATACTCCAAATTCTTACGCTATTAGATTGCATTATGGTCATGTATTATGAGACAATTCAGGAAAAATTTTAAAGTACGTTTCCACCATCAACGAATTAAATAAGTTTCTACCCCTGAGTGACAACATTTAATTGTCATAATGCCAATCCATCGCCAGGATTTAGTTTATTTTACCTTCAGATAAGTAGTTACAGCCATAAGCATATATAATGATCATTTAAGTTTAATTTTAATGACTTGTCTGCTTAGATTTACGAGCCTGCTTTCCCCCTTTGCCTTCTGTGCACCATTCTCACTTCAATATATTTGTCAGCTCGAGCGATGGGTCAGAAAAGTTGTTGACGTCACAAGTTAATGCGTATCGAGTTATTACACAATATTAATTGAGTCCAATGGAGTTTTTTTTATCTTCTAGGAAGGGTGCGGTATTTTTCTAAGAACTGGTAGTGAATATGCTTTGATAGAAGGAATTAAGTTTTCACTTTCTCTTTTCATCGCATTTTCCAACAATTCTTTCAATAAATCCTAATTTACGATTTGCTCGCCCTTAAATTTCTTGAATGTGCTTTCCCCAAGATAGACCCTTTTTAAGAGCTGCTCCCAATACTTAACGGACTGCATTTAATAACTTGGCTTGTTTAATTGATCACATTCGTTGGGAAAGTCTTTATTTTTTCAAAAATTCGTTACTACACATTTTTTAAGATTTAGCTGTAATATCCAAACACCACACCAACTGTTAATGCATTAAAATCTCTCTTAAGGACAATTTTGTCGAACTTGTTAATTATCCCAGAACAGCCCTGCGTCGTCCACGAGAAGTCGATCTTCAATAGATATATTGGTAGTGATGATTGGTACACCCGATGTGACCTTCGCCGTTTCTTGACTAACGCCATCTAGGACTAACCTTTGTTTGTGTTTAAGAGAGCCTTAACCCAGGATATGACATCGGAATGCATTCCCTAATTTTTTAGCTAAACTAATAATTTCACGTGAAGAATTTTATAGAAGGCTTTTTGAATTTCTAATAATGTCGCGTCCACATGAACGTGCCTCTTTTTAGAAGGAATGTCATGTAGAAAGAGGGCTATCTGAGTCTCGCAAGATCTATCATTTCGATTCGAATCCATGCTGATTTTGACTTAACAATTTTTTAGCATTTTGCAAAAGATAGACGGAGGGGAGATTGGTATACATTCACTCGGATCATCTGCATCACCACTCTTCCACATAGGAGTAACGTTGGACATTTTCCAATCTTGAGGGGCAAAATGTTCCGCGAGAGAATTTTTAAATATTAATTTGAAACAACGGTGCAACTATTTCAGTTGCCAGCGCTTCCTAAATTCAGGCGGGAATTTGATCGGGACGGGATTGATTTTTTGGGGATGATGGATTTTATATAACTTTCTATACCATGGTTATAACTATTGATTGACTGCATTGGGGATTTTTACAGTCTATTGAGATTAGCGGAATTCTTCTGAGGATACCTAGTGAATATGCTTTGACAGGAGTTAAGGATATTCGCTTTCACTAAGTTGTCACTAGCTTTTTTCATTGCTGTTTTTGAGCGACTTTGCCATTTATTTATTACCTTACTGACGTAAGATCTAAATGCCTTCGGATATTCATCTAAACTTTCACTTCATATTTTAGCCTCAAATACCATTTATGATCTTCTTAATTATTTTGCCCACCTATATTTCGCAGACAATTTGTTATGTTCTCCTTGTGGGATATTCTGACAGGCGTTTTTCTTTTTCAATGGATGATACTTTGCAACTTGAGGCCTTTACGGACATCACCATTATACTACCTAGGTTCCGCATTAATTTTCTTCTGTATAATAGGTATTGTGTTACCCAAGGCTTATTAAGTGAAACTACGAAAAGTATTGTAAATATCATCAACAGTATGGTTTTCGGCAAGTTATTAAAATATTTAATAATACTTTCCAAATTATGCCTTTAGCTGTCGAAATCAGCCTTGGGGTATAGATTGACTTTTCTCCGACTGGTTATCTTTTTATAAGATTTTGTTTCAGAGCTCGTCTAACTCCTATAGCTTTATGATCAAGAATAATTTGACGCAGCTCTCCAGTCTGCTAGCTTTTTCATAGCGATTCACCTCTTCTCATTAACATCTTTAATGACCTGTTCTTTGTAAGTCATTCGGAGCCGTCCCTTGCCTGTCTTACCTTCCGCCTATCCTTCTACGATTGTTTTCATCAGGCCATCATGTCTCATACTGTGGCCAACCTTGTTGTACCGTCTTCTGCTGGTTTTTAGAGTACTTCTCTTTTATCTCACTCTTCCTAGCACTTTCTCATTACTCACACGGTCGCTCCACGGCATCATCAGTTTCCCGTAGCAGCATAATTCGAATGCTTCCACTTATGAAATCTCTGCTGTTGTCAACAGCTAAACCTAGCTTCTATAGATAAACATGCTCCAAACGTAGCATCTGATGAATTTTTTACTTTCTTCTAAGATTTTATTTTCAGCTGTAAGAATCTTTTTTTTTAGAATGCCCACTTCGCCTCCGCTATTCTACTATTTCTATCTTGCTTCATCCACCGTTGGTAATTCGGCTTCGTCGGTAACAAAACTTTCAACTGTTCAAGCTTTTGTTTTACTAAGCTAGAGTCTGTCCTAGCCTCCCCTCTTTTTCTGCTTACTAATTTCTATGTCTTCTTTCTGTTGACTTTCAGCTGATATGTGGCCGTTGTTCAATTACTTGGATTTCAGATGGCATTTCACTGTCACTAAATTATGATCACTGTCGATATCTCCCCCGAGTAGCTTTTGCAGTACTTTGTCTAGTTCCTAACCATTTGCTTTACCAAAATGTAGCCTACCAATTGAAATGTTATATTGTCCCTTTACATTTTCATGCATATCTTCTACACATGTAATTGTTAATGTGTGTGTCGGATACGACTAACTATTGTTATTTGCACAATTCCATAAGTCTTTCCCCAAATTCATTTCGATTTCTTCATCCATATTTTCCGATTATTCTTCCATCCTGACGACCAATACAATTGTTACAATCACCTAAAATAATAAGGTTTTTTTCATCCCTTACTTGTTTAATTAATTTCGTGATATCTTCGTAGGCGTCTTTAACTTCTTCATCCTCTTAGTCTGACGTAGAGCATGTAAATGTGTAATAAAACCGGTATCAACTGGTTTACTCAATAGCTTAACCCTAACTATCCTTCATTGTACTATAGGAAGCTTTGCGGCGATCTTTCTGAGCATTATCCCAACCCCAGCACTACCGTTAAGAGATATATTCCCACTTACATGCACCAAATTATAATGAATTGTGGTTTTGTGTCTGTGGCATTTTGCCTCCTAAACACGGCAGCGAAATGTACAGCGGCGTGGTTGACTGGTTCTTGGTTTACCGTTTCGCTGCCTCATTTGACGGAGTCTCTCTCCTCAGTCTCTCTCCTCATTTGACGGAGTTTTGAAACGCTCGGTCTTTAGGCATTGACGTCAAATGACTTTATTTGCAGCCGTTATTTTTACGTACTCAATTCGTTATTTTAGCTTACTGTGAATGACCTCCACACTGCGATTTACCCGGCCTACTCTCTTTTATCTCATCATGACATTTTCGCTTTCTTCCTTGGTATGAAATAAGTCGGGTACATTTCTACCATATCAGGCGTGAAAATCTCTGAGACCTCTCATTGACTCATGCCCAAGGCAGTGGGAGGCAATAATCTATAACAATGTCTGTACGAGGCAGGTGCGGATTCAGGATAAAATTGGGTGGAGGGGGGTCATGACCTGTGTTCGGTGATTTTGGAATACGTGTGTGAGAGGGGCATTCTCCCGAGTAATGATTTCTAAATACACATTTCTTACGCATTTTGGAGAATAAAATTTCATTTAATTCTTAATAACAGATGAAATTGAAATTTTTTAAGCATTTAAGGATCCAAAAAACTATTAAACTAATAGAAAATTTTTAAAAATTAGATAAAATTAGTGGGGATCATGACCCCTGTGCCACCATATAAATTCGCCTCTGGTGCGAAGAAAGTCTTATTTTTCTACAAAAATAATATTACCAGACAAATTTTATTGATTAATTGATCTTAGACACGTCACAAAATACAAAGTACAATTCTTTCATGATTATGTTCGGATTCTCAACAGTTTCCACATATTTCTAGTATATCACAAATAATTGCATGTGATCATGAACTGATGATGATAATAATTTTAATTTTTTGATCACTTTTCGTTTACACCTCTGTATTTGCAAATATTTATTATCGCACTCCACCATTCAGGACTTAATTTTCTTTGTTTAATAAAATGCTTGCGTAACTTTATTTCAAAATATATATCAAATTAACTTTGTTTAAAATGTTGAAGAGGCAATTCAATTTCTTACATAACTTTATTAATAGTGAGTGCTGAAGGGTGGTGGTTTGCGATGAACAGGGAGATTTTTAAGGTCTGGATTTGAATTAGTGAAATCGAGCGGGTTCTGTGGTTTCCTTCGAATGAATTGGTGATATTAGATCGGTTCCTTAGCGATCGATATCCATTGAACACCTACTTAGGGTCCGCACTATACACAAATTTTTTTAGCTGAGATGGCAATGGAAACGAAAGGAAAATGCTCCGGAGGGAAACGAAAATGCGAGGCCTAGGTTTAGTTTCGTTCTCGCACGAAATTAAAATCACGAATGAGTTGAGTTTCGACCCGGTTGGAAACCTTCCTCTCGGAAACTAAATTAATCGAAACTTCGATGCTAAACCCTAAGCTCAACTTCTGGGATGGAAACTTCACAATAAGTTTCGGTCATAAGAGAATAAATTCGACCCATTTCATGACAGAATGTAGAGAGGTTAAAAGATTGAGCTTACAAATCGACTCAATAAAAACCGATAAAGAAACTCCGTTTCTAGCGTTCACCGTTCTCATTTTCATGGTCGAAATATCCAGGCATCTAGTGGCAGTAAGCCGAACCTCTACTTCATTCAACCATGCCTCGTAATCAGTGTATGGGTCGAAACTTAACTGTTCGAAGGTGAAGCACTTGGTCTCTCCGGTGCGAAACGCTATCTGAGTTTCGTTTCATTCCAGAGGTTTAGTTTAATTTACACCCGAAGTAGTTCTGACTCCGATTTCATTTCGAGTTCAGCTCCGCGGGTTTAAATGCATTTCGCTTCGTTCCTACATTTCGCTCCCGGGAATGAAACTATTGAAATTTTACTGGCTTTGACTTTCGTTCAGTTTCGGTTGCCATCCCTGATTTGTAGACGCAGCCTCCCCCTTAATACTTCTCTCCAGCACATGCTTTTTAGTCGTGTCTGTTTACACAGCAAAAAATGCCACGCAAATTATAACAGTTGAGCTATGGCTCGTCGGAAATACACATTTACTTCTTAAGTTCTCAGTACAATTGTGAAACGATAATTCAGCTATCACTTTCTCCAGCGGTTTGACTCCTGCCTATCGCTAGATATATGCAACCATATAAAACAGAAATTAAATAAAACTTGTTTAGTCTTATGGAAAAAGGTTTCTCGGCTTTTCGACCGGGTTATCGTCTCCATGTCTCCGAAAGTTCCGAAGAACGGATAGCTCGTCATCCTCAGGGGACCTTAAGAAGAGGAAACCCTGAGGAAGAAGAGCAAGTCGTTCTTTGGAATGTCGGGAGACATGAGGACAATTACCTACCCGGTGGACGCGAGGATCCTTTTCACACTAGATACGTTGGGAGAATCTTAGATCTTAATAGTTTAGTCTTAAATTTCTCGTTAATGCCTACGATGATTTCGACTTACGACGGTGTAATGACTGGATTTTATTTTTATCATCACCAATCTTCTATAATGATTTTATTGGTCGAATGATGAGACACGCAGCGAAAGGTTCAGAAGAAGAGTTCTCGTGCTTTCATCCGGGTGATGAGGTGAATGACTGCCCACGTTCGACTGAAGAGTTTATCCGGTATGAGAAGTCCTGATGACGATGAATAACTCTTTCGTCGAAACGTCGCGACCATGGACCTTGTCACCCGAAAGAAATTCCAAGAACTCTTATGTATAAGTTTATTGGGCATTTAATGTGCAATGGCGGAAAAAATTACCACAAAGCTCATTGGCGTCTGGATGCGGTCAGCTCAGGAATTACTTGAAAACGTCCGTTTTCCAAAATTTTATCCACTTAGTGTTCTCAGACAACCGTGAATTTTCAAAATTACATACAGTAAGTTTCAAAAGTTTTAGGGCAAAGTTGATGGCGCCACTTTTGTTTCTCGTCTTCTGCTTCTCGAGAAATTTTACTTTCCCTTTTCACTTTTGTTGTCATTGGCTGCACACCGCAAATATTTCGTTTGCGCGTATATGCGTTTCCTTACACTCGGAGGGAGAAATCGCTTGCAAATTCATGTTCTATTTTGCAAATTCTGCTTCGATTTATTTTGGATACAATGAATATTTCATGTGTATTTACTGCGTGTATGTCCCGGTTTTCAGTGTCGTTTTGTATTTTACGCCTCATCAGTCAGGCCTCGTAAGTAGTTGCGGTGGCTGATTGGAGTAAACGTGCAGCTGAGACAGTAATGGTTCATTAATCAAAATCCAAATCATAATCAATGAAAACATAAATACAAGCCAACTTGAAGCCTCGGAGGAATTAATTTTCTGTGTTCAATTCAGTATCGTAATTATTTAATGCAATATTCTATTTATAGTAATATTTCCTGTGTATTACATATTAATTCTCGTGACTTAAAATACTTCCATTTCAAGGAACGCAAAGCTGAAAAGATTTTGTCAAAACAAATCGTAAATGACCAAATTGAGCTTCAACAATTTCTTTCGTAATTCTTCGTTAAAACTTTCGAGGGTACCTACTTGTCATGTTAAATAAAAACTTTCGGGCTATGTCGCCGCGTCAATTATTGGGTGGCCCCAACGTTTCCCGACTTAGAATACAATGATAATCCCTTGAGAAAGCGACCAGCATCGGTCGGGAAACATTGGGGCCACCCAAAAATTGACGCGGCAACACAGCCCAAAAGTTTTTATTCAACAGTTTCTTTCGTGTTATGCACGAAACTATTTATCAATTTTTTCAGTAACCGTATATTCGTTCTCGTATCATTTACGCTCAAATGAATGTAGTAACTAGACCTTTATGAACCTCATAACGTGTGAAGTTAACCTCGCAGTTGGATGCACTCATACAATTGACGGAACACATCACTGAGGCACCTGCCCATCGCTAGTGAAGCACCAGTTTGTGTCACGCCAGTTTTCAGGAATTAAGGTGCTTTCATTCTATTTGTGGGAATTATCATCTATTTTAAGGTCGTTAGTACGAGAAACGGGATGTTGAAAATGGTGTTAGGGGGTAGAATGTTAAGGAAACGAGGGAGGGGAAGAAAAAGAATTGGATTTTTAGATAGATTGAAAGGGAGTAGGCCTCACAGTGAATTGAAGAAGGTAGCGCTGGAAAGAAAGGGAGGCTCCCAGATCACATCTTTAAGTACTCCATGGAAACCTTCCTTAATCGGTAGAATACTGTAACAATAACAGTATGACTACCGCATTGCGAATTAGTGTCATCACTTCCGTCCAGAGCTGTCATTGACTTGGAAGCATTTCCATACAGGTAATCATGAGGGATCACCCATTTCAGAAAACAAACTAGTCTGGAAAAATTTAAGAATCGAGCGGAAATGCCGATTAGAAAGAAGGTGGGTTTCAATGGCTCTGGCATGATCCATCCTCAAAACTCGCCCTTCAAAGATTTCTCTCCCGATACCACGGGTGAATTTTGTGGCCGGGAGTTTACGTGGGCTGGGAACTTTCGGCCATCATCGCAATACCAGAAATTAGTACCATAAATAAAGTTAAAATCAGCTCCCAGATCACTTCTTTAGTACTCCATGAAAACCTACCTTAATCGGTTGAATACTGTAATAATAGTACGAGAAAATTTCTCTTGCTCTACCAAACCTCTTTTCTAACTCACTCACTGGAGATTTTAAGTTAATAATTTCTTGCCTAAGGAAGTTTATTATTATTATAGTATTCTACCGATTAAGGTAGGTTTCCATGGAGTACTAAAGAGGTGATCTGGGAGCCTCCCTTTCCTTCCAGCACTGCCTTCTTTAATTCACTGTAAGGCCTACTCTCTTTCAATCTATCTAAAAATCCTATTCTTTTCCTTCCCCTCCCTCGTTTCCCCAACATTCTACCCTCCAACACCATTTTCAACATCCCCTCACCGCTAAGCACTAACTCCATCCAAACCTTCTGTCTCCTGCGTATCTCATCTAAAAGCTTTCTCTCCTCGCCAACCATATCCAGCACTTCGTCGTTCCTCTTCCTCTCCGTCCATTCCACCCTCTCCATTCTTCTCCATACCCACATCTCGAACGCCTCCAATCTTCTCTCGTCTTCTTTCCTCAGAGTCCACGTTTCCGCACCGTAGAGAGCTACACTCCAGATCAAACTCTTCACTAACCTTTTCTTTAAACTCTTACACAACGATCCTCTAAGAAGCTCCTTCCTGTTCATGAATGCCTCCTTCGCTAATGCGATTCTCTTCCTTATGTCCTTACTACTGTATCCGTTTTCCTCTAACGTACTGCCTAAATAGTTGAATTGCTCAACCTGCTCAAGTTTTTCACCACCCACCTTTATCTTGAGTCTCACATTCCTCGCTCGTGATGCTTTACAAAACCGCATTACCTTAGTTTTCTTGTGATTAATCCTCATCCCAAACTCCTCGCAACGTTCGTATAACGCATCCACTAGGGCCTGAAGCCCCCTTGCTGACTGACTGATCAACGCCTGGTCATCCGCGAATCTCACTGATTTGAACATCATTCCTCCCACTTTTATCCCAGCTTCTAACTCATCCCACGCTTCCCTTACCATCTCTTCAGCATACACGTTAAAGAGCAGTGGCGATAGAGGACAGCCTTGCCTCACACCTCGGCCAATGCTTGCCCACCCAGATTCTCCGTCCGCTATCCTCACTTGCGCAGTCTGGACCATATACAGATTACAAATCAGTCGTCTATCCCTCCAGTCAACACCTATTCTCTTGAGAATATCCATTAACTTTACCCAGTTCACCCTATCAAACGCTTTTTCAAAATCCACGAAACACACATATACGTCCTGCTCATATTCTAGGTTCCTCTCCACGAGGGACCTCATTATTGCTATTGCATCACGAGTTGACTTCCCTTTTCTGAAACCAAACTGATCTTCGCCCAAATACTCGTTTGCCCTCGCCTCCATTCGTCTGTTCAATATCCTCAGCACTACTTTAGCCGCATGGGATATTAGGCTGATAGTCCTATAATCTCCGCATTCCACAGCTTTCTTCTTTTTCGGAAGCGGAATTAAAACCGTCTTCACGAAATCCTCCGGCCAACATCCCTCCTCATAGATCTTGCGCACTAGTTCGAAAAACCTTTTCTTACCTTCCTTCCCTAGATTCTTCAGAAGCTCACACGGGATGTTGTCCACGCCTACTGCTTTCCTAGCCTTCATATCACGGAGTGCTCTCTCTATTTCTGAATCTAATATCTCCGGCCCAAGATTATCCTCCTCCACTGCACTTTCCTCCTCTAGAGTCAATCTCTCTGGTCTGTTCGTTCCGTCATACAGGTCCTCCACGTATTCCTTCCACCTACCCTGTACCTCTTCCCGCTCGGTTAGCATCCTCCCATCTTTAGCCTTAATTTTAGACATGGCTTGTCCTCTTTTGCCGCCCGATAGCGACTTAACTTTGGCGTACAACGCGCCTACTTCTCCATCCTTCTGGAACTTTTCCATTTCCTCACTTTGTGTTTTCCACCAAGCCTCCCTTGCCCTCTTAGTTTCACGTCGTAATCGATTATTCAATTCCCTATACATTCTTTTGCCCTGTTCTGTGTCCACGTTATTCCACTTCCTCCTCTCCTCCATTTCATTAACCATTGCCTCCGTTATCCACGGCTTCTTTATCCTTCTACTGTCAACGTAACCAATTGACTTCTCCGCCGCTTTGACTATTCCCGTTTTTATATTATCCCATCTTTCCTCTACCGTCTTGGTACTTTCAATCTCCCGTATACTAATGTCCACTAGCTCCTGATATTCTCTCCTCCTACTCCCCTTCAGGGCTTCTACGTTCCATTTCTTCGCCTTCCTAACTTTCATAAGTCTTTTGAATCTTACGTTGCATTTCATGAGCACTAGATTGTGGTCCGAATCCGCATCCGCTGCAGGGAAGCTGCGCGAGTTTTTCACACTGTTCCTAAACCTCTGTCTTACCATAATGTAGTCTATTTGATATCTCCCCGCATCCCCTGGACTTTTCCACGTGTACCTTCTCCCTTTATGATGATTGAACCACGTGTTTGTGATGAATAATTTGTTTCTCCTACAAAATTCTGCTGCTTTCTCTCCCCTGTCGTTCCGTATTCCTAGACCAAAATCTCCTATTTCGTTTCCATTCCTCCCTTCCCCGACTGAGGCGTTCCAGTCCCCCATCACTACCAGATTTTTCTTACCCGGTGTGTCTCTAATTATTTCCTCGAACTGTTCATACACCTCGTCTACTTCTTCCTCCCTATGATTGCTAGTGGGCATGTAAACCTGGACCACCACAAGGTTGGTGGGCCGCGCCTCAATTTCTACCACCAGAATCCTATCGCTTACCTGGTCTATACCTACCACACGCTTACCCATCTTCCCGTTTAATACTAAAGCTACCCCTCGCTGGCTTTCTTCCCCTCCACTATATATAACCCTATACCCATCACTCCAATAATCCCCCCCATCCCTCCACCTCACCTCGCATAATCCTAAGATATCTATCCTCCCTTTATCCATTTCCCTTTTGATATTTTCTAACTTTCCCGCCCTCATCATAGTCCTCACATTCCACGTCCCCACATTTATAGCAGACTTCTTCTTCTCCATCTTCTTGGTCTTCTTTTCTTCTTTCTTCATTGCTGCTGCCACTGATGTTGATGATGATAAGTCTCTGCAAGGATTTCGCATGTTGGCGACCCCGAGGACCTTGCCGACCTCGTTGCCGTGCCCGACACCCGCCCTTTGCGGACGGGTCCCGGGCGATGAGATTCCGAGGCTCATTTGGTTGTACTCCATGTGTTCAGGGAAGAGATAGTTGGTAGGGTTTCCCACTTCCATTCCAACAGTGTTTTTTACGTGACACCATCACGCGGACTACCTTTCGTCTGGCTCCTACCCTTCGACCTATCTGGCATGGGTGGCCCTACCGGGAATAATTTAGAATTAATCCCGCCAGTGCAGCTCTAGGGGTCATAGGAGCGCGCAAGCCTTTCCACCGCGACAAGGTTGTAGCCCAAGGGAAAGGCTAAGGAAGTTTATTGCAGCAAAATATTCAGTGATCTTAGTTGAATTTTCTATCGGCACTCACGTATTTTCATCCTTCCACTTCAGCTGTCCTAAAGCTAAACTATCGCATGTATCAAGGTCTCTAGTTGTACGCGAAAAAACGTGTTAAATCTATTGGTTCTGCAGTCTATTTCCCTTATATCATACTTGTGATGGTTTCTACCGTTATAATTAGGCTCTCTCAAAATGTGTCGAGAATCAGGTAAAAAGAATTCTACTTGAAATTCCCCCAAAGATTTAATCTAAATTTTTCCTTCGATCGGTTAGACTTTCCCATTCTATATTCCTAATTAATTCAATTTTTAACAAACCACAGCTTTCAACCAAGCTAAGGAGAGTATCCAGCCAATGTTTTTTTTCATCTGTTGACACCACTGATATTTTTGTGGCCAAATGTCCTCTCACATTTTTACAAATTTGTTTTACTTTTTCTTCAGTCATTTCCCTATGATAGAACCCGAAAAACATCAGCGGCGACAGCGTATTTTCATCCTTCCACTTCAGTATGACCATGACTACTTGTGCCATTTCTCCACTGCAAAAACGCTCAAAAATCGCCCACCGAATCAAATCCGCTCATCTAGTAGCCCAACAATACGAATCAGCTCAGCTGGTAGTAGTCGGAGCACTTCCGAAGCTTGTAGAATTGGAGGAGAGCGGTTATTTTTGTGTTTGGGGTACTAGGTGAGCGGAATGGATTCGGTGGGCGATTGTTGCGCGTTTTTGCAGTGCAGGAATCGAGTAGTTCGAAGTAAATCATTCTAAACCTCCAACTCTTTCTCGAATCCGAAACTTCACTTTTGCTTCCCCACGTGTCCACTCAGGCGAATAGCCAGAAATTTTCTTCCATTGGAGATTCGGTGGTATGCGGATTGCATGTAGTGGTCGTCATCATCTTCATCACCAGTCAGCAATCCTAAGATTGGTTTGACGTAGCTCTCCACTCAATTCTCCATCAGTTAATATTTTATTAATAACGGAAGACACTTTGTTTCTTCCAAATTTTATAAAAATTTTTATTTTATGACCGGTTTCTATTACACCATTATCAAATACTGTGTAGTAGCCGAAACCAGTCAGTGTCTTTAATTATTAATATGGAGCCTTTCCACCACGTACGTGCTTCAAGTTTCGATTTAAGCTAATATTTTCACACCTACGTATGTATTCTCTTTCACATCCTTCTTTTTCTATATATTTCATATATTCTATTCGAGGTCTTCCTTTTCCGTTCTTGCCATCCGCTTGTTTCTCGACAATTGTCATTATCAGGACATCATGTCTCAAGATGAGGCCTATAAGGTTGTTCCACCTTCTTATTAAGGTTTTCATAAGGCTTTTCTACTCTTCTTAGGACTTCCTCATCACTAAGTAGGTCAATCCATTTAATCCACATTATTCTTCTGTAGCACCACATTTCGAACCACATTAGTGTTTTGTTGCTAACGCGCATGCGTCAGAAACCCAAAGTTTCATTGACTCAGATTTTTTTTGTTTGAATAACACTGAAAGCTCACTTCATAGTTGGTTATTGGCGGACATAATGACATATAGGGGGTTTTAGGAGGAATCTGAAATACTTAAGGAGGTGGTGGGAGACAATTTTAATTGACAATATTTTGTCCATGAACATAGGATCGCAACTCCTTAATTACAGACCATGGCAGCGCATACATTTTATTGGATTTTGAAGGCACTTATTATTGATGACAATACACTACCGTATTAATTTACCCAAAATTTATGTTCTAAATTGAAGGGTAAATCGTGATCTCGGAAGAACAAAGCAAATTTGAATTCGAATATTTACTTACATTTACTATTTGTGAGCAATGACAAACAAAGAAGCTCGCTTTATTTGTAACGTACTTACAACGGATTAGTGGATTTCTCCATTTTCCGAGTTATCACCGCGTTTCGTGGTCAGAGGTGACGACAGTTTCGCCAGAATTCCACCAGGCGTATTCAGGTCGAAGTGGTGCTTTCCGTGTTTTTGCCGAGTATATATAGCTCTCCCTCCTGGCGGCCGCGGTGTTGTTGGCCGGTTACCCTTGCTGCTGCGCCGTGATTGGTTGAATTTCAAAACACTCTCTTCCTTACAACTTCCTCTCTTCCTACCTTTACTTCACTTCGACCTTAAGGCGCCTGGTGGAATCCTGACGAAACTGTCGTCACCTCTGACTACGAAACGCGGCGATAACCCGAAAATGGAGAAATCCACTAATTCTGTGCGCCACGGAAGACTCCGAGACAACATTACAACGCATTAGTCAATTTTGACTAACAACTTGATCGCTTTGAGTTATTTTAATTTTACTGATTCTAAGTGCCTGAAATACAAAATAGTTATAGAAATTTAATATATCCCAAAATGTTGGTTTGATAGGTACTGATTATTCTGCAAACTCTTTGGATTTTTTACAATCATTAAAATTATTTCTTCTATTTCATTTTATATATAATACATATTCTTCATTGCTGAAATTAAGTGAAGTTCCAATGACTTCAAAATTAAATTATAAAAATTTAATTTGTTTACGAAAGACTAATATTCCTGCCTGATTCCATAGCACTTTTACTGGCTCCCTCATAAATAAACAGTTGTCAGAAAGGCTTTGAACAAATGCGTGAATTGCTTGAAAATATCTATGATGGCCACGTCTTAAATAAATAGCATTTATTCTAACATTCATTTATACGTTGTAAAGAGATGATATAAAAGTTATTCCACTTCAATTCAACAAGCTTCTCTTTGGCTTTCAGATTTTGATGAAAATTTCTGTATGGGTCTCTATCCACATCAAACTTAATACCACAAAAACGTGCCTTGAATGTAATAAAACCCATTATTTCACCACCAAATCGTTAAATTATTAAATAATTAATTGGCATAAAACTGCATTTATTTCTTTAAACGGCCTCGCGGTTGACGTTTGACGTGGATGTAGACGCATACAGAAATTTTCATCAAAATCTGAGACCTTAAGGGACAAGCGTCTGCTGAATTGAGGTGGAATGGCCCATTTTTAATAAAAATGCAAGGTTCACATTACATTTCGTTTTCTTCTTCTCCTTAGGTGCAAGCCATCCCTCGATGTGAAGAGAAGAATGGAGAATCCAAAGGAAAGAAGATTGAAGATGATGACCTCGAGGGACCACCTACGCTAATTTTGTTTTACTTCAATCACGGATATTTCACTTGTGACTGAATCAAAATTTCTATTTTTTAATTTCAGAATCGAAGAAAAATTAATGGCCAGGATTTGGACACCATTCATCAATTTGAGTAGAGTGCAGTTCTTCTCAGACGCTGTGCATTTGTGAATTTTTCGTGAAGGTATATCAGGTTATATTGAATGGTAAATGAGGTGCTATATAAATCCCAATACTGAAAATTATGAGAGACTCATAGTAGAAAGGTATTACACCATGGTAAAACAAAGTATGAGCTTTAGGTAACAATGGGCAATGGCCAGAGGAGCAAGTTTAAAAAGGATCCTAAAAAGCGCTGTAATAATGGTACCATATAGTGCACTAAGAGGTATTAGCAAGGAATGTGTTCTTATTTATGGGTATTTTTGTTTTTTTGGGAGGTAATTGGGTGGGTTTTGTACTAACACAATTTATTGCAGGGATGAAGAATGAAGAAAAACATGGAGGCATAGCTGAGGCCCCGAAGAAAGAAGACTTCGCTGGGGCCTCGAAGACGAAAAGAAGAATGAAGAGTGAAGAAAACGAGTGATTCAGGAGTGGCTGGACATTGATATCCCTCTCCTGAACTGGGTGTGTTTGTTGTACTTAATTGTAACGTGTCTGTATAAATTCCCTTCCAGCCATCAAGACATCAAGTGGAGGTCGAAGAACGACAACAATGCGATTGCGTGTGAATATTTTTCTCTATCGTGTAATATTTTCTTGCGTGTGATTATTTATGTTTGCGTGTGATTGCGAGATATTATTCCGTTGCATAGCTACATCGATTGATCGGCGTTAGGGCTTGCAGGATAGTGTTATTTATTTGTTTGTGCATGCCACTAATCTTACCTCTTCACGGATTCAAGCCATCGCTGGAAGTCAAGAAAGGAAGAGTGAAGACACAAAGAAGAGAAGAAGGAAGACGCTAAAGAAGGAGCACTGGGAGCACCATAAGAAGACAGGGGCGACATTTGCAGCTTAGCTTTGGGCCCTTCTGGCCAATGAATATAAATTTGCGTAAGGCTAGGCGTTTCGTCCGCGCGTTAGTTATAGTTTTTTGTGCCGTGGGTTTGCGTTACATATTCCAGTGCTTCATGCAGGCATGTGGCTAGGTAGGAAATTTAATTTCCTATTGATGCCATTGTCACGTTCTCGTGTGTTGCTTTGGAATGTATGCAACTCTTCGGTAGGGTTATTTATTTGTGTATGCACTAACCCGTTCTCTACCCAGGCGAGAGTCATCGCTGGACATGATGATAACGATAAAGAAGATATTGGAAAAAAGACGGAATTATGACACCTTACCGAGCCGTCTCTATATGATATGCTGCAGATAAGGAGCGGTGTGATCTCATTACTATTCATTAATGTCTAACTTATTCTTTTTAATTCTAATTAGTCAAGTGTGACCTTAAAATTCAAAAATGAAAATAACATACTCTCCACTTAAGTTATCAAATTCTTGATTTTAAAATGGTTCATGGTTCTTGGAAATGTTATGAAACTTTATTCAGGTGGGCTGAAAATATTTTTATTCAACGTATTTTTGTTTTATCAAATAATTAAGTATTTTAAATTATGTGGAACTTCTAATTACTCCTATTTCTTAAAAAATGTGTAAGATAAATGTATTTCCCAGCATTATTTTTCATTTTCAATCATAATGATTAACCATTTCTTATTCTGTTAAAGCTTATTCACTTTATAATCAATCAATAGATTTTCCTATTTTATACAAATATATTGTCGAACCTAACTGCAGTGATTCTTATGTATAAAAAATTTGCAAAAACTTACCGCTTCAATAAGGGTAATTTCAATTTTCACACTTTTTGGACCATTTCAATTTTTTTAATCCAAATTTTTAAATTGGAATTTAAAGACGATTCTATTCTCTCTAATGTCCTTGGACCATAATTTGCAAGAAAGAGAATTGATTGCTTTGGCAATATAGACGAATTCATAGACCCCTGATTTTTCTGACTGAGTGTTCGTTTTTTGCAATTGCAGAGATCATTGGATCATGTTGAGTGTGCTGACTACTCAGAAAACCTCATGAAAAGGATCGAAGGAATAGGGCGCACTCATGTACGCAGGAGGACGATAATATTTCATGTATTCCTCTTTCTATAAGCGTAATTTTCATTATTATGTTGTTTATATGTCATAGATTGACGAATTTCTGAACCTTTTTAGTGAATCACAAATTTTAATTTTACATTAATTTTGTGATCAGAAACCTCCATGATAATAATCAATGAATTTGTGGGAAAATACATGAATATATTCCCTTTCCCAGAAACTTATCGAAAATTTGGCTTCCTTTCCATTAAATTTGATACTTAGGCAAAGGGAAAATTAAGAGAATTTTGGTATTTGTATTTAGTTTGCTGCTTCCATTTCCCATTTAACTGTGGAGATTGAGGTTTCATGTTAGCCTCGCTTTTCGTAACTCGGCAAACGATTACGCGCGCTCAAGCCATTACATTCTCGAAGACCCTACCAGTGGGAAAATACTTATTTCCGTTCGTATTATATGCTCCTAAATTTTTCCTTTAGATTGTCGCGCATAAGTAACATTAAAAATTCGAGGACAGTATTACAATCATCGATGAACGATCATTATTTTACTCGGGTTGTTTTTGTTTTTATTTTGGGTACTTAATTTTCGTTTATATTTTATACATTGTAATTAATTATTTATAATGCCAATGTCGTAGGTACATGAGTATTTTTTGTTTTCTATTTTTTGGTTTCTGAAGTGTTACTTTGACCTTTGGCTCTTGCTTTATAATTTACTTTTGTTTAACTATACCGGAAGGCAGAATAATAATAGGTACTACAGAGTAGATGTGATGTCTTCAACCTGAATGCATGTCTGTAATTTCTGTTTCCATTTTTTTTTTAATTTGACCATCATATTGGTTTTTCAAGATTCGTTTTGTAGTTCATATTTTACGCAGAAGAATAGATATTTGCTAGAAATTTTCAGTAATACCAATGCAGTCCTAATGAATGTCATAAAAAGACGTTAAATGAAAATGTCACCCAGCTCACAGTTCTCTCGGAAAATTTTCATTAAAGCCCAATCTCATAAAAATAAAAATACATTGAAATATTGCCGATTAAAAAATAGATGAATAATGTTCAAAAATCCACTTTTAAATTTTTAAAACTTAAAAACGTATTGAAAAAAAAACGTTTTAATATCTTCCTCGGAATGTTATGTCCTGAGCCGTCAGGTAACTCTTTCGGTAGTCCCTTCGTTGGATTGCGAGAATATGTTTTTTATTTTATTATAGGTGAAGGTTGCGGAAAACAACCCAGTGCTTGATATTGCAAGTCCATGGAGACAAGTAGCGTCCATGATGGGAAACCCCGAAGAGGAAAGACTAAAGATAACAAGATGATGCAACGGCTTATATTTCTTGAATAATGGAAGTCAGAAGATTAGAAGATAGAAGACATCAAGCCTGAAGATAGTTGTTACTTTTGTGCATTTTTTGTTGATATTATTGTACAGGGTCTGTTTGTTAATTTTTAATTATTGCCATGAATTTTTTCAGCTTTAGTTTAGATATGGGGCAGGAGAGTAGGGATTTTATATTGCGTCGTACCGTCGATTAGAAATAACTCAGATTAGGCAGGACTTCGTATATCGTGGCCACGAATCCGTTACAAGGCGTTACAGTTACAGGCGTTAGTTTAATACAGGCGGATAAACTGAAGTATTTAGGTAGGTAGGGCTGTATGAATGGATGAATGTGATCTTATGAATGGATGAATGTGATTTTATGATTGAGTGAATGAAATTAGTAGTTGTAGTATTGTTTTTTTTGGTATAATAATATTTTTGTAGTTTTTTATTCTCATTAATTTTGCATGTAGTGTAAACGGTAGTGCAGTGCATGCCCCCCTCAAATCCAAACTGTTCCCTCATCGTGGGGAGGGGGTGTAACAGGGATAACTCATTTATTTGCACCAGTATGAACTGCTAATTGTGAAGGATTTTTGATGACATGCGAATATGACTTATCTCTGGCTAAAACAGTTGGTACATTTTATTTTTAATTAAATAGGTGAAAATATTAAGTAATTTATATAATATGCTGCTGTGATCTCTATTACACTCTATATCATTGTAAAATTGATACATTAAAAACTCATAATAATGTGTAATAGTAGCATTTCAAGATAAAAATATTTTTTTGCAAATTTTTGTTGATATTATTGTACTGCTGTCGATATATTTTTCGAAATTATCAGCTTTTTTATTTTTAATAATACAATTTATTTTTTCCAGGCGTAGCTCAGATTTAAGGCAGGAGAGGTAGGGATTTTATATTGGATCTTACTGTCGATTAGTAACTTCGGTGAGGCAGGTTTTTGTAGTTTTTTATTCTCATTAATTTTGCATGTAGTGCATGTAGATTGGAATTTAGGTTAGGCAGGTCGTCCTATATCGTAGTAAGGAGTTCGTATGATATTTAATATGCTGCTGTAATCTGTATTACATTCCATGTCATTGTATAATTGCTAGTTTTATATTCATAATAGTGTAATTGTGCCTTGTACACAATATAGTTGTTTTTTATTTCATTTTTATGTATATTATTTATCGTCATCGGAAGGAATGTAACCTTTACTCGGTCTATTTCTATTATTGTGTTTGCAATTTTGCGCCTTGAGGATGAGATTTTAAATGCTATTATAATATAGTAATATCTCTGTGTATACCATAAAATTAAATATTCTAAATTGAATGATTGCGAAAATTAAAGGTCTGGTACAAATAGAGCAGAATGAAATTGCATTGAATTATAGACAACACTTCATCACTTCATAATTGTAATTTTGTATGCATTGTAGGAAGTGGTATAGCACATGCTTACTTCCAAACAGTTCCCTCGTCGTGGGGAGGGTTAGGAATAGGGATAAATCATCAATTTGCAACAGAATGAATAACTAATTGTGAAGGTTATTATTATTATGATGACATGTGAACTGGCTAAAACAAGTTATGTATTTGTTGTTCGTAATGAATATGTGAAACTAATAAGTATTTGATATGCTGCTGTGATCTCTATTATAACATATATCATTGTAAAACTGCTATTTTAATGCTTATAATAATGTATAATTGTGGCACGTTTAGTAGTCTTGTAGTTGCCTTTTGTGCATCAAATTTTTGAAAATATTCAGAAAGCCTCCAGTGAAGCATCCATTGATATTGGCTTCATCTAATGTAAAAAAATATTTACTCAATACTTTATTTTATTAATGACGTATATTACCTAAATGTATCACCTTGCCTAGTCCAGCTGTAATATTGATATATGTTGCTTATTACCATGAAGATACCTTTCTCCCCCGGCTATTTTCTCCCCCACTCTAATCTCCCCAGCCCCTCCCCCCGAAAAGTGGCGACTTTCTGCGATACAGAGACCACAAGCCAAAGGTATATCTCTTTTGACATTACATCTTTCTGAATGTATAGTGCCATTTCATAATGACCTTCAGCCCTATGCTAATTAAATAAACAGCAGTATGGTTAGTATGAAGGGTATGGTTCTACCAAATTGCCAATTTACTTCGCCTCCTTTTGGTAGCTATTTTGCATTGCGTTAGTATTCTGACGTAGTCGTATGTAATTCAATATTACGTTAAGTAGAAAAATATTCCCACGGAGTCATCAAAAATTACACAAATCACCTTCCCCCCCCCCCCCCCCCCCCCGGGGGAGAAGGGTAAACTTTTTCAAAATAGCCATTATTTACGCGTTTTTGTTGCCTTAAATTTCATTTTTATTCTCTAAAATTGATGAAATTGAACAAATATAATTTAACTTATATTTACTAAAAATATTTTGATAAAATTTGGGGGGGGGGGGGGAGTCAATACCCCTAAGATCCCCTCTCTCAAATCTGCCACTGGTTTATGTCAGAAATTTGTGTATTACTCTCATTTCCATGGCAATCGGGCGGAATTCCCAATTTAAGTTCTGTAGCTTCCAGTATCTTTCCATTCCCTCCTCCGAATTCTACCTGCGTGCACTGCGATACTGGGGCTGAGTATACGAACACATTGCTAAAGGCTTCCTCAAAGTGGGCGACGAAACGGATGTTGTTTAACGAGAAGTCTTCAAGTATACGCTCCCAAGCCCACCTCAAATGAAGCCCCGGTTTAAAAGCCAGCTATTCCATCGCTAATTTGAATAACGCGGTTCTCCATCAACCTATTCATGGGGTGCCATGATCGAATAATACGGCCCTGAATACACTGCGCGATGAATGAAATCCGGCGCAAGGAATTAACTGAACCTTCGCTGTTTAGCGGCAAGAACCAATGAATCACACCACTTTCCAAAAATTCAACAAGAATTAAGTAGTTTAGTATCACACCGGAGTAGGTGGAGTGAGAGTTGTCTCCACCTACAATTCGCAGTCAAGAATGTTCCTTCGGCAGCACCAAACTCTTCCTCTACAAAGTAGTGAGTTTTAAATAGATCGCTAAAATACTCATACCTACGTCATGCTCCAATGGTGTTTCGTGTGAGGTTTGTTGTCTGCAGTTCATTGCGATAGGAAACCGAAATATAGCAACAAAAGAAGGATCATAATATCTATAAATGCAAATGGAGGGCAATAGGATGGGCTTACAAGGGAAGTTGGCATCATAATTATGCGTCGGGAGAGGTTTAATTCGAATCAATTTGTTCGGAAGGGAGGAAATTTGGAAGTATGATATTTGGAAGCCCGATTGTTGAAAAGCTTTTTATTTTAATGAAAATTTTTTCTAGATTGTTCGCTAAATATTTGATCCGTCCGTATTTAATAACTATGGAAAAATTCGGACAGTTTCACGAGTTTTGCGACTATCTATGCACGGCAGTTCGCGAGGCAGCTTGATCAATTTCAGCGGCAGTCTAACATAAAGAACGTACATAAAAGTTCTTCGTATAAATGGAGAAACACGAGTTTGCATCCTCATTAAATGCAATTTGCTCGTAGATAGCCAATAACCTCCGTGATTATATCACGGAAAAAACCAATTACAACTATTCCCAAATGGTGGCGGAGATATTGTAATTGCTTTTTTTCGTGGCAAAGTAAGTAAAGTTGAAAATGTATGCAGCATTATCAATTGTTGCCGAAAGTGATGGATATTTATTTTTATTTTGGTTAGAAGTCCAATAATTTATTTTGTGTCTTAAACTGCACATGAAGATGCATATTCATGCAAATACAGACGATTACATGCAACGTCGAAACCTCGGTGGTACGTTTAATATGTACGAGGAGGAAATGGTTAATTGGTGTAAACTGTAAATAATATGAAAAGTGATAGGTTTTATTGCAACCTGAAGAGAGAATCATAATGTGGTGATGGGAAAGGGCGAGGGTAAAGAATGTTTGTGATGCATTCCAATTCCACCTAAACCGATTAATTACCGTTAACAAAACAAATAAATAGTGGATTCATGAGATAGAATTGACATCATTATTTCCCGAGAAGGTCTATGAAGGATAAATGAAATGAAATTCCCATAAGTAGTTTAATCCTGTGATCGGTTTGAATACATTTCATACTATTCCGCGATGAACTTGAATTATTTATAGACCTGAAGATAACCCGAAATACATTGAAGTCGTAGATCGTGGGATCAAACTATTTGTGGAAAATCACCAATAAATTTTGTTTTATCAATTCCTTAGCATTACTTTCTTGAAGGGTCCATGATGTTAGGAGTAATCACGTATTTTGTGAGTTTACATACAACGTTGCATGAAATAGTACATAATACATATTAAATTTGAATCTTGGAATGTAAATCTTTAAATAAGGTGTCATTTTTCAGGGCTTTTTGTATTTTTTATTGTTGGTAACTAACTTGTTGCCATCAATAAACAGCAAAATAAATACATTACAAAGACGGCAAAAATAGGGTAGTTTCCTTCATCTAAGAAAACGAAAGGCATTGATTGAGATTCTTTACCCACCATTAGTGTATTCAAAATATAAAAACTATTTGGTTTTAGAAATCCCATTTTAGACGAATATTAACGGTCAATTGTAACCTCATTTGAAAAAGGCAAGATTGGCGCCCATGCGATTCTACTCCACGTGACGTCACAGGGACCTAGTTTCTATGCGAGTAGTCAGGAGTTTTACATCGTCTGAGATTACCAATGCACGCATGAGGCACAGAGCTCAGGGATACATCTCTTAATAATCACCTATTAAAATTGCCTAAGGTCGTACATTTTCCTTCGTTTGATAGGGTATTAATAATCCTTATGTAAGCCAAGTGCCACCCTATTGCGATTCAATTTGAAGACCTACACACCAAGATTCAAACTTAATGTTAAATTCAGTCAGGAAAAGGTCCTTGTTCATCAAGCTGATTCATGAGTTGAACAGCTATTTTGAATCAGGCTCCAGTGCTTCGATTCTCCTCAGGGGCAGTGTCTTAAGAGGTCGGCAGCAAGCGCTCTCGGGAGGCGTGTAATCCGCCGCGGTCGGAGCAATTGAAAGCCAATCCCGCGCGACTACCTCACCGCTAACCGCGGTGTCAGCCACCCTTACCCCACATGAGGTCGACTACTAAGCCTAGGGGGACGCGCGTTTCGCTTTCGTGGTAAGAGGAGACTGGAGGGGGGTGTTTGTGACCCCCCACAACGGAGACACCCCCCCCCTTTCAAGTTCGCATCTGCACACGCTTGCATTTCCCATCTGGGACTTCAACTGGATTTCCCCCACGCGGAGGGTTGGGTGGTAGTTCCATGCATATACACAATTACCCTGCGTGTGCCCCTCCCCCAGCCATACGTGGCACAGTGGCACAATGGCCTCGGCGGGATGTGTTTACCCTTGAACGGGGATCTGGGACGACCGGGCGTCGCTCGGAGGGTGGCCCAGAAAAGAGAGCCACAAAAATGGGAAAGAGATGGAGTGCAACGAGAGGGACCTTCAGTGCTTGATGGCCTTTTCAAATATTTGAATAGATTGCGCGAGGAGGATGGGGAGGAACAATGAGCCTTCGCGAATGGAATTTCGTCTGCACCGAGGACAACCCTTCAACGGGATAATCACTCATAAACCGGCAGGTCTTCAAACGCGACCAAACTGGTTTTATGACAATGTGGGCTAATTTCCAACTTATACCGGATGAAATTTATATCTGCTGAAAATTTTATTCCAGCTAAACTTGCCTTTCGTATTCTGTCAAGAGCTAATAAAGCTTTCTCTGAGTATATCAAATAGTATTCCTAATGTCAGGGAAGTACTAATAGGACTAATTTTTTATGGTCAACTTATTCAACACCGCATTAAAATAACCTTTTGAATATGGAATATAATGGAATAAATTTTACGCAAAATCTTACTGTTGTTTGTTCTCGCCTGACTTGCTCCTTCAAAAGATCAAGACTATTTCATTAACTTGCGACCGTCATTTAGCTAAAACTTCCTCTAATCAACTGTGTAAATCGATGAAAATCACTAGAAACACATTTAAAGTATTATAGATAACAAGTCAATCAATTCGTTCGAGCATTCAAAATTGTACTGAGTATAAAATAAGAGGGTTATAAATTGGAAAGGAGAGAGATATTTTTACTCATTTAATGGTCATGGAAATTCGGTTGCAGAGGTATTTATTGTGCCGGAGGACACATTTGTGTCGAAAACATTATCCTTTCATTTTTAAGACATGCCATCGCTTGTCATTATGCCTTTATCTGTTCGATCTGCACGCGAAGTTAATAAATACTTATTTTTTTGGACGAGTTGAAATCCTTTTCCTTTTAAAAAATAATTTTTCATGTAGTTTCAAAGCATGATTAAATATGTTTTAGTTCTTGAGATAGAGTTTGGGTAGTAATAATAAGCGTTTTCAGTATTTATAATATGTTAGGTTGACAAATCAAAAGTGAATAGTGGTTTATCTCTCGGTTTCTCAAAGTGTGCTTGCCGTACTGATAATTTTTAACTCGTTGAATACTGGCAGTATTCTATTAAAAATTTCAAATCACTATGTGAGAACCAGAAAAATGGCGAGGTAAATCGATATCTGCCGCGCAGAAATATCAGAACTAGAATTAAGTATCGTTATTTCTACTCGTAAGTGAGTGGACCTTTTCTCGGTAAAGATTTGGCATACCTAATTGACACAAAGATGGCATAAATATAGACGAAATCCCCGTGAAGGTGAATGAAGTGCCTATGTATTAATCTGCTAAAATTGCATTAAAATAAAATAAACACATAAACACGTTGGTTTAAATAAATATCCATATTTGCCCGATTACCATGAGAGTGTAAACAACTTCTCACACCATCATTTTACTCTAAGGTGTTTATTGTACATGAACATTATTAAATGGCATACGTATCTAATTTTATTGATGAAAAAATGAATTTGAGCCTTCAGAAAAACTGCCGAGAATTGTAAAAGGGAGACAATATATAAATCGCTTTTTAGGCTTCGTGTCCGAGGGTCAAATTCGGTCCACCCGTGGTCATCTTTTCGCAAACCCATGAATCGTATTTCTTCCATTGGCTGTCATGTGTTAGCCGCAATACAAACGAAGAAGGTTCACCCACCTGAGGCTATTACTCTTTAGAAAAGAGAGCCAGCCATTGTAATCCCACATCGTAATCCTCTCTAAAAGCCTCACTGCCATCCCCAACTGGTCCTCGCGGGCGACTTAACACCGCTTGGTACAAAACGCTTCCGGCCCAGTGCATTTAGGACCCTAAGTTTCATTCACTGCGCTATTTCGGGAGTATATGTAATAATCAGTGGGAGGATAATAGTAGGCTCCAGGTGCACTAAATGCTGTCTCGGAGGATTTTAGATGGTGTGGTACGAGCGAACGAGGGGAACAGACGTGGAGGAATAGCACTTCAATAGATGTTGAGGAGCAGGAAAAGCTTGATGAAATAAAGAGGAGGTGGGTGAAATGTATTTGTCCTTGGAGATGAGGGGAGATGCCAATCCGGGAAAGATGAGACACCATGGAGGTCTGGAAAGGAATAGGCCCAGTTTTGCGGATAGGATTAAACTAGGCAGGCTGTGTGCTGAAGAAAGAAATAAAATATTAGAATAAAGGTTCGCACCCATGAGTAGAACTAGTAGTATAATTGCTTTTATCCGAATGATGCTTTCAGGAATTCACAAAACATTCAGTGGTTTTGATAAAATTTATAACTGTTTTGCAATGAGCGGTGTTATAACTCGAATTATATACAGAATAAAACACGCTGCTTTCCTAATATTTCTCTCTTTTTTCTTTCTTTTCTTTCTCTCTATGTTTCAGGTCGTTGCAAATTATTTTCCTTGCCATATTTTGCGAATGATAAGATGATATTTTGGAAGCTTGTATCTTAAGCTTAGGATTACTGCAATTTCCCAGAAAAGGATTCTTGTGTCAAAGCGCGATAGTTGATGGCTGTACCAACGTTGGCTGTACCCATACCGCTGCATGACTGTTCATTTCATTCTATACGCCACGCTTTCAGTTTTAAGGCCAGAATATTAGTATTTTCTCCTCATCGCATTATTGTTCTTATTACAACTTACTTCCTACTCAATTATCTTAGCTTATTTAAATGTCCATAATTAATAAATAACAAGAGATTGATTATTTTTCATTAGGATTTAATGGCTGGGTATATAATTAAAAAGCCAAAAGATTATAAAAATTTTCAAGCTATTCTCAATGTTATGGGCTTGCACTCTGAAGGAAATCTTTTTTAACGCACTGAATGTCCTATTTTGACATAGCTTATGATCCTCCCTAGACGTCTTTAGTCTTTCTAAGGTCATTCCTAAATGATAAATGTATTCCCGAAAACAGAAGGTGGGCAAGGATGATGAAAAATACAATGTCAAAAAAATATGAAGGCTAAGAGCGGAGGAATCAATTGTTGGTCATTGACAGGGGAGAATCGTTTATTTGAAAAGTCGGAATCAGATTCGGAAAATGCTAAACCAGGAAAAGGAGGACTACAGGCCCACAGGCCATGTGCCGACATTCACAAATATTTTCCATAATACGGTATCGAGAGTAATCATCGAGAATAAAATGGAGTTTGACGAAATCATACCTTTAATCTCACTTCCAGAACATGATTTTTCGTTCGGAAATATCAAGTTTACGGATAATTTCTATCTTCCAAGAATCGTGGGTGGCACATGGAGTCTGGAGATGTCGTCTTCATCGATTGAGCACGTTGTAACCTTTTTCATTTTTAGATTCTCTGGAAAGTGAAATATAATGAAGAGGAACAAGTGAAAGTGTCTGGTTCTCAACAAGTTTTTTTGGCTAAATTTGATCATACCTGGTAAAATATATATTTTTCGTGATGTGCTGAGGGATTTATCGAAGAATTCGTATACTTATTATGAATGGCAGGAAAAGTTTTCCTACATTTCTCTCAGAGCTAACGAGGAAAACTTGTATTCCAAAGTTTCCTTCTAAAATGAGAATTTCAGGTGATCAAAAAAAATCAAATTATGGAGGAAGTCGCGTATCTATTGATTTTGTAATATTCTGGGTGTAAGGGAGCCTGGTTACCTGGTGAGGGAACATTATATTTGAGGGAACATTTTGAGTGCATGGCGAATGTAAGATTTGAGAGAATGATTCCTAATATGGCCTTCCAAGAATTCATGCCGGGCGTAATTATGCACATTTCTATCTATGGTCCATTTATATTATCTCTGAAACCACCGATAGAAAATATTAACAGAATGACAGGAAAAATCCTGAATTGTACCAGAGTTTGAATAAAATTGTGTATGATGAAATTATTTTTTTGTAGTTTTGTTTTTTATTAGTCTGTAAACAGAGTAAGTGAGCAAATTTCGATGTTATTGTGACTAAAAGTACAATAAATGACCAATTAATAGTAATTACTCGCTCAAGTTGTCATATGATTCAGATTAACTGGATTATGTCAATTGAATTTTCTTCTAATTCTATGATGAATGTATAGAAAGAAGTGATGACGTTTCTTATTATTCTTTCAGCAACCTTTAACTTCAGGAAGTTGAATTTGGGACACGATACGACATACATTTAATAAGTTCAACTTTTTAGGAAGGATTATGTTACGGGGGAAATGGTACCTAACATTTTTCAATATTCTTTTCTCACCAAATGTAAATAATCATCGGCGAGACGTCGACATTTGATTTTCAAAAAGAATTTCTACTCTTTGTCTAATTCTACTTTTAATACCTTCTCGATTATTCCTGATGATCTGTGGTGAAACGTAAGTAAATTTTACGTTAATATCTTGGAATGTCAAAAATTAATCATTACACAGAAACACCACAATTGAAATTTAGATATTCGAAAAAAAAATTCAAATCGGGTTGATTGAAAATGTTCACTACTGGAAATTTTTAGGGCCATAAATTTTACTCACGTACCCCATTGTGCGGAACGCGATACCGCTAAGTAATTTCGCCGACCTTCAGTGCGCCAAATACTCCTTGGGTGTACGAAGCGATAGAGATAGCCATTTCGCTCGCCGTATTTCGTAAAAAAAATTTCTCCCATGGCGCAGCATCCCCCGCAGGGAGCGTTGCCGTGGGAAAACAATGAAGCAGGCCCGAGGAGGAATTATTCCACACCCGTGGCGCCATCTCTGAATGTGTCGCCGCAGCCACCGTGGGCGAGTCATTTTCTTTTTTTTTTATTATTATTATTATCATTCCTCCTTGGGTTCCTTCGGATGCAAAACTTGTGGCTTTGGAAATATATGTACCCAACTACCTCACTCTTTCCCCTTGCGAAGTTATGCGCGGGATCGGGGAGGGAGGTGCCCTGTTTTGGGGGCAAAATTTTATTCGCTGCGGGCATAAATCAGAGAAGGTACTTACAAAGGAGGCGCCGGGATCTTGTCGCGGAGCGGAGGAAACTTAAGCGGGGGAAGGAAGAGAAGGTGAGGGGGGGGAGAGTTAGAGGAAGGGAGGGACACGTTCCACGCCTCACCTCTTCCTTCCACTTGCCATTTCTCATTGCTTATGACCTTGATATGTAAGAAAGGCGACCTCATTCTAATATCCTTACGTATTTACTAGATTAAAAAATTATGTAGTTTGTGATAAAGGCAACCGCGACGGATGGATAGAATAAATGCAGTGCCGAGCTGAAGAGCATGTCACTTTTGACGAGTCAGTCGTGTTTCAAAATTGCGTGTATGTAATTTAAATATCCTGTGACTAGTCAAGGTGATAACTTTGCGGAGTCACCCGCAATGCACGAATTGTGCGAAAATCCTCCGAGAAAAAAAGAATTCACCTTGACTGGGATTAGAACGTTCGAAATACCCACAGAGAGGGAATGACGCCTCGATAGCTTAACTGACTTAAGAATTCGACCGAAAATCGGGGGATCCGGGCTCGAATACCGGTCAAGGCGAATAATTTATTCTCTGTGGAATTTTCGCAAAATGTATACATGTAAGCACTGCAGAAACAAGTGACTTTGTAAGAAGTCACGCGCACGGGTGCAAAGATAAAAACACCAAAGCATGAAGTTCGCCATGAAAAAATATTTGACTTTGCCGGGATTCGAACCCGGATCTCCCGATTGCTGGTCAGTTTCAGAAATTCGCTCTGAGAAAATGGCTTAGTGGTGTAACTGACAACTTGGTGGTGTGGCTGGCAACACACCTTACCGGCAACCGGAAGAACAGGGTTTGAATCACGGCTAAGTCAAATATTTTTCATGGCGGACTTCATGCTTTGGTGTATTTGCGTATATGTAATTTGAATGGCTCTTATTGATCGTACGTCCGATAGGAAAAAACATTTGCCTATACCAGGAATTGATTCGCAAGCTCTCAAAGACACGCCTCAGTAGTTAGTATAATAAGCTTCAAACGCTATCGGTTCAAACACCAGGGGTCTCTGCTTGAGTTTAAGTGTTAACTTTATGGAGATCTTGCACTTACGGCATGTGCCCCGTCGTAAGGCATCATTTGGTTCATCGCTTAAAAATCGGTAGTAATTTTCTAATGAAAGCTAAAATTTTAGCCGGTTGACTTCCTCGAAGAATGAAAAAGTGTTCCTGAACACTATATCTACTAGATAACTTTTTCCCAGTCACTCACTCTTTAACTTGCTTCACCAACATATCTGACACAATTGGTGAGTCATCCGTATCTGAGCCAGCTTAAACTATTCGAACTGAAATCCCAAAGAAAAATTTCGTTTCGATTTATTTCATCATTAGGATTTGTTTCTGTGGAGTCGGCATTTGAAAATAATGTTCAGAGCATCTTTAGATTATGGATACAAAGTTTTCTCCATTGTCCTCCAACTTTATAACACTTCCAATAACGCGTCGGTGGTGAACGGGAAATGGTTAAAAAAAATGTAACCCATTCATGCAGCGCCGGATATTCCCTCAAGATTTACGTTATTCCAATTCCGTATAAACGATTTTCCCAATCGTGAATTTGCCATTAATAAGAGGGCGATGCCGCTTTCCTGTTTTGCGTGGGAAGCACTTAAAAATAAAACGTCAGCCTCGATCGAAATATTATAAACAAAGAGGGCTTAAAATAAGAGGTAATCGAGGCGGAATTCAGTGCGAGGCTCAAAGCCACGAAACATTAAAAAAAATATTTTTCCTCTTGGTGGAGGAGAGGGAAAATGAAATATGGGGATACGAATCGAACTAGCCAAATTAACGTTCTTGCTTTCCGTGGGTGTGAGGCCTTCGCTTCCGAAATTCATTAATAAACTCTCTTCATCAAAGTTTTTAAACTTGCGTCGCACGTGTTCATCCGTAGCGCCATAATGACCCACGACGCGGGAATCATCCTAATTATCAAACGTGGGAAGGTACTAACAAAGTTCCTCGTTATCACCATTTAATTATTGCCCATAGCAATGATAAACACAGCATAGGATATGCATTAGTAACTAGCACAACGGTTTGTCAAAAGAAACGTGTTGTTCAAAGTTTTAATTGACAATTTTATGTTCTCAAGGTTTCAATTAGTCAGCTCTCCGGCAAAACTATCCGAATCGATTTAGAGGAGTGTGTATTGACGCGGTCGACTGGAAGAAAATGCAAGATTCATAAAAAGATGTATCTAACCCCAATTAAAAAAATAACAATGGATTCATTTCGATCATTAAACGATCCCCTTTTTTATATAAAATTGACACAAGTTTGCATTATTTTTAGTATCAGTTGCATGAAACTTGCATTAATAGTGAGTAACGTTCCAGCGTGGATTTATTGGTGGCAAAATTTATAATAATTCAAGAAATAAACTTAACAACTGCTCAAAAATATCTTCCCGGTGCAGGATGCCCCAAAGGAAGGAACAGGTCCATTACATTTCTAGAAGTGATATTACGATGACTGCTAATTTCCGGGTTCTTCAGCCGCGTCTGTCGTTTTTGGTTGACAACAGTTTCGGAAGCCATCCTGCTTCCGTCTTCAGGTCGAAGGTGAGAAGTTTTCATTTTTTGCCGTCTTATATAGCACTGGCCGATCTCCTCCTGTGCGCTGATTGGTCAGAACTCTCTTCCAAACGTTGCTGATTGGGTAGCCGTTGTCACTGTTAATATTTTGTCTTTTGTAAATTTCAATTGCTTCCCTGATTTGCCTTGGGAAGTAGCGACTCTCTTTTGCCACTATCTTCGCTTTTTCGAATTCAATGTTATGGCCGGCCTCACTCCAAACATGCTCTGCAATGGCTGACAAGTGCAGTTGTTTTTTAATGGTAGCTCTCACATGCTCCTTCATCCTTGTCGCCATTCCTCGGCATGTTTCGCCAACATATGACTTTCCGCAGGAGCATGACACTGTCATATGTTGGCGAAACATGCCGAGGAATGGCGACAAGGATGAAGGAGCATGTGAGAGCTACCATTAAAAAACAACTGCACTTGTCAGCCATTGCAGAGCATGTTTGGAGTGAGGCCGGCCATAACATTGAATTCGAAAAAGCGAAGATAGTGGCAAAAGAGAGTCGCTACTACCCAAGGCAAATCAGGGAAGCAATTGAAATTTACAAAAGACAAAATATTAACAGGGACAACGGCTACCCAATCAGCAACGTTTGGAAGAGAGTTCTGACCAATCAGCGCACAGGAGGAGATCGGCCAGTGCTATATAAGACGGCAAAAAATGAAAACTTCTCACCTTCGACCTGAAGACGGAAGCAGGATGGCTTCCGAAACTGTTGTCAACCAAAAACGACAGACGCGGCTGAAGAACCCGGAAATTAGCAGTCATCGTGAACAACGCCGCGGAAACCTACGCACGAATAGAAGTGATATTCTCACACCAGTGACTTATTTCGGGATGATTGCTACCCTCATTTAACCCACTGAGGTTAGGACATAATTTCGGCTTATTCTTATTATGACTCATGATATAATAAACAAGTATATATTAGCCGTATAAAGTATTTTCTCAAGTTTTCCACGGATAGTCTTTGATGCCCCATACATTAGCCATCGCTGCGAAGGATGAATTACAAAAGACTGAGAGCGCAAATAAAATTAATAATATGTGTAATTTATTCTGAGTGAGTGAGTGTCTCGAGTGAGTTCATCAAGCGTATAGCCGTGTTCCGCGTGCGGGGGAGCTCCTTTTAAACCGTCTGACCTCAGCGAACCTTTCTTTGAGGGCAGGAAAATGGCTTCGTCGAGTTACTCCACCTCCTACAAAGTCTACGGAGGAGAGGAAGGAAGAAATTTCCTTGGCTAAAGAAATAAGGAGTATGATCATTAATATTTAAAAAAAGTGGTTCGCAACGAAATACCATCGCTGCCACAATGTTGAGTCGTTAAATTCAGAGTTCGGAATTAATTGGAAAGGTAATAATAATAGTAATAATATGCCTTTATTCGGACGAGGTTAAGACCAAAAAGTCCCCTCTTCCACCTAACCACTCGATTGCGTCAATGGAAACATATGAAAAAATGGTATATAAACATTTACAATAAAAAAGATATACAATATAGGTACTCTATTTGTGAAATGTCATAAAAGATAAACAAGTATGTGTGAAATTTTTGTGTAAAAAAGATTTCTGTTTGTGTGAAAAAACATGAGGATAAGGGTGTAATATCCTTCAGCGAAAAAACCCACTGGTGGAAAACGCCCACAAGCTAAATGGGAGACCGTCGCTGGGGAAACAAGTTTAGGACAAATTTCGATATCAAAAGGGCGCTGCGAAATTCGCGTGAGAGAGTATGTATACGAATGAGAAGTAAAAGGAACGCCGCGCCGGTGATTAGAATGGATAGGAAAGCTGATCGGGCGATATATGTATTCATCATCATTATCACTGCGTCAAAAATCCTAAGATTGGTTTGACGCAGCTCTCCACTCAATTCTCCCATCAACCAATCTTTTCACACCTAAGTATTTCTTCCCTTTCACATCATTCTTTACCTGTTCCATATATTTATTGTGTGATTAAAAAGTATTTTTAAATATCGACTGCTCGGATAAAAGTCAGGAAAATCTGGTGAAGGAACAGCGGGGGGAGGAGTAACGGCGGAAGCGAGAGGCAAGCCAGAGGTGATAATGAAACAAAGACGAATTCCAATATTGAGGGAGCCGTCGTGTGCCAATTCGCGGGAGACATGAAATATGGAAAACCAAGGTTACAAAATTTGGGGTTGAAGAAAAAGGAGAATCTCAAAGAAAGCCCCTAGGAATTTGGTAAATCTTAAGTCCGACATCATTAAAATATCAAACTATACCTAATTGAATCCCGGGAGCATTCTTCTCTGCCATTTGGAGAATGATAACCTTATGGAGTATGCTTCTCTACGGAGGTGAAATATGGACAATGAGCAGAAGACAGGAAAACTTAGTTGACCGCATCATGAGACATAATGGCCTGATGAAAACGATCGTAGAAGGACGGGGGGAAGGGGAGAAGGGCAAGGGACGGCCCCGAATGAGTTACATAAGACAGGTTATGAAGGATGTAAAAGAGAGAAATATGTCGCTATGAAAAGGCAAATGGATAGGAGAGAGGAATAGAGAGCTGCGTCAAACCAATCTTAGGATTGCTGGCTAATGATGATGATGAATAAGTTAAATTTTCCTTCGAATTAAAATTATCGAATATTAAAACTGAATGTTAATGGTGAAACTTCTTGAAAGAATAGTTTCACTGATATTATTTATTGTGTGGATTTGTTGATGGAAATATTTATTTTGAAATATTGTTAATAGCAAGAAAAGCAAATTAACATGTGTTTTATTTGCTGAATTCGCTCAAAACATTCCGAAATTATAAGGAGCAATCCTGGGATTACTTAAAGGAACCAGAAGTACATTTAAATCATTTGAAAAATTTATTTAGAGGGAGTGAAATAATAAAAAAAAAAAATGGTTCAACCGAATAATTGTCTTTTGTCGTTTTTACTCAGAACATTCATTTATCTTGATGAAATAGGATACAATATTTATGCCTGCAAACTAGCAATTTGGATTATTTCCAACGTAAAGTGGAAACCTAGCCATAATTGCATAACACCATCTGCATATCTTTGAACATCATGGAAAATAAAATTGATTTTCATCCATGAGCTCAAAAAATCAATATTAGCATCCCATGCCTCCGGCTATCTGCATATTAATTCTGCATAACAGAATGCACCGGCTTATCGACAAAATACCCAAAGATAGGGGTTGATGAACCTTAACCGCTAAGCTTCTAAATGAGATGTAAAGAGATATCTTAAGTAGATGAGAGTAATTGGCTCAGAGTACTCTTTATTAAATAAGCCTACATATCCAATGAAGCGAGTCTGTCTGCGTTTCTGAGGCGCATACCCTGGGAAGCAGACAAATTAGAATGTAAAGAGATGGTAATTGCGTCCCCATAGAAAATAGACACACGCTTAAGGCTTGATTTCGCGGCGTAGATCTAAGATGTAGATAAAGAAGCCACTGCTATGCTTTTAGTGCTGATCTATGTGAAATGCGCTGCGCTAGATAAATTCCAGGCCACTTATTTCGGGCCTGTATAAGCAATTTATTAATAAAAATAAATTTTGCCTTCATTTCTGGGCGTAACAGCAAAAGAAAACGAAACGTAGTGAGCGTGGAATCTCTTGGTTAGCTCTTCTTATATGAAATAAAATAAAAGTAAAAACTCTCGGAAATTTTTATTAAATTGTCAATCGCATGGATTATGCAAGATTCAGTAAATATTCAAATTTCCATCTTTGAGGATGGAATTGATAGTGGCCTATCTGATGGAACCTAGTCCTGGAATATGATCAATGGATACTAGGGTTAAATGGAGATGAAATCTTCGTAAATCTTAAAACAAATATTTGTAATCAACCCTCAACACATAGCACACACCACTTCCAACTTCCTCTGGCAAAACGAATTTTCCTTTCTGAGAGAGAAAATCTGTTCACTTTTGCATCTCTTTCCGTGACGAGTGGAAGTAAACCTGATTTCATAAAGTACACATAAGTTCACTTGTATTGTTCCGTTTTTCCGCTCTGATCCAATTTTAATGCTGAAAAAACAATATCATCTTGCAATTATTTTTATTTCCGCTGAAAATATTTTTTTAGGCTGAAAATGTTTTGGTTGATATTTTTTTACTTGGAGATGATGTGAATAATTGGAAAAAATATAAATTCATGGTACCCCATCGGTAAGGTAAAATTAGGTGTCTTCAAATAAAATACAAACATAAAAAAATATTTTTATTGTTTCCTCTTCTAAAATAAATGTTTAAATTGAAAAACAGCCCCATTTGAAAGATTTTTAATCTTCGTCAACGTCTGAATCGAATTCATATGACCACAGTTGGCATTGAGGACTGAATGCACCTCTATCTTGCCAGTGATTTTGAGTAAAGTTTACAGCGGAAAAATCAGACACCGTGATCTTTATCAAATAACTGTGTAGTGTTTCTATTGTGGGCGTTTCCTTGAAAAAATCTCCTGCAGGAGCAATACTACAAAAGAATTCAAGTGGTTAAGGTAGGTTTGCATGAAGGGTTTTGCAAGTTTCACTCGGACTGTCGAGTCCAAATCTAACTCTTCACCAGATTCTCAATTATCTTACAAAATGTTCTTCTCATCAGATCTAATCTATTCGTGAACTCTTCCTTAGCTAAAGCAATTATCTTCCTAATATGCATACTATTATAATCGTTCTCTTCCTGCACGCTGCCTATACATTTCAACTGCTCAACCTGCTCAAGTTTGAGACTATCTACTTCTGTCTTGCACCTTGCATTCCTACTGCCTCAGGTCTATGTATCCTAAAATTACTCACTTCTTCATCACAGCTCCTGAAAAATCATCCTTGTTGCGGGTACTCTTCTTGGGTATCTCACCGGATCAGTTTTTCCCGTACTTCTATCAATCAGCTGAGAGATTCATCTTTGCGAGTGTTTGAGCCACAACAAGAAAAATTTTAGACCACTTATTTCGGGCCTGTATAGGCAAATTTAAATAATGTATTTCTTTCATGGATTTATTAAAATGGTTGTGTATAAAAATGATAATATACGTAGGTACTAATGATTGATGTTTGTGGAGAACCCAAGAAGAATTCTTGAAACTAGTTCGGCGCGGATGCTTCTTCCTCCATATTTTCCTTGGTGACTATTTGTTATCTTTCAGCTCCTTCGCCGCTCACCCCACACTCTCCCCGCATTTAGCATCCCATCGCTCCCGTTAATGCCCTCATACGACCGTGGATTCCAGCTCCTCGCCTTGCGGTTTGCTCACTCACTTCCCTGGGAACTCGTCTGCCTCTCCCGCTCGTCACAAATGACGTCTGACAATATGCTCAAGCGGAGTGCAATGGCACGAATCATTTTCCATACGAACGGATCGATTGAAGACGATCTTGGAACCAATTTGGAGGCTGATGATCGTGGCGCCCTCGCGCTTATAATTGCTCGTTCATCCTCACACATTCCAACTGCTGGCAAGAACCGAATGGAACCATGGAACTAGAGACTTGAGCTGAAGGTAAAAGTGGGCAATTAGGACTGAGGCGTCTGGAAGTTCTTCCGTGTAAGTATTAGCTTTTGTCGCTAAACTTTGAACATGTGGGACGAAGGCATGAATTTGAATAGATAGCGTAGTAAATTCAAAAAGAAACACAAATGAGTGTTTGGTGGATATGAGGTCGAGGACCGGAAGCTATTCCCGGGTAATAGGAGCTAGTTGAAACTATTGAACCAGCGGCTGTCATAGAGCGTTGAGGTGTTAATGAGCTTTCTTAAGGAAAAACATTACTTAAAATGTATGAGTGCTATTCTATAAAGGAAATAATGTTCCTCGCTGGTTATGGTGGAAATGAAAGATAGTTAGTGCAGAAAAGAAGGCAGTGAAAAGAAAATGTCTCATATGCATCAGAGAAAAAAATCGGCAACTCTCTCGGCATAATTAGGCCACTAGAAGCACCAATATTTCCAAAAGTGGGTGATACCGGTTGTTATATTTCACGTGATGATACATAATTCGCTTGCCAGTTCAAAAAAAACTGCCACTAATCCAAGGACAAAAGACAATATATGTCGTGCAGGATAGTTTTACACAACATTTTATAACGATGAGTTTGATGTAAAAACTTGAATTATAAGGCCTTCAGTAGAGTTATCTGCTACCAAATAAGGGGTAAGAGATTGTAATTTATAGAAATAGGTGACATGGAACATTGATGATCGCGACATTGTACGTAAATTCCACTTTTTTTCATTCGTCCGACTCAGGTTCGAACATAATTTGCATTATTGTCGAGGTAAGCATGTTGTATTAAATCATGGAGCGTCAGGAAAAAGGCCAAGACGAAGGTGATGCCTTATTCTAATCACACTCGATGTCCTTGGGACATTGCGGTCGAAATTCCTAGCAGAGTTACAAAGGAGCAATACGATGGCGCCCTTGATCGGTAGAATGATCTAATCGCAATGCGGTTGAAAGGAATTGAACACCATTCTTCGATGGACGATTAATATCGCGTAGAGTAGCTTTACCTATTAATTCATAGCGAAGAGTTCAGACGACTCTGTTATTTAAGTTTCTCTTTCGAAGTTGTTCGATTAAATTTAAGGGACGTAGAATATTAAGATAGTACTGAACCAAAATGGTGAAAACTGTTACAGAGGGTATTTATGCTGGGCAACTGTGAAGGGGCAGGTAAAGAACTAGGCTAATGAATGCGGTTAAGGAGGAAAGGAAATATAGCGAGCTATCAAAAAGTCAGTGGTAGGTTCAAGGCCTTGGGATATGAAGGATGAGATCAATTTCCTCGTTCAGATATACTTTACCCGTACGGTAGACCAATGGAAAAATAAGAGAGATTTTTTTAGAAGTTCACAAAAAAACAGGATGCAGAGGAGGCCAAGAACTTAACCGAGTTGAAATATTCAACTTTTAAGCGCAGACATCGATAGATTGAGAGAGAATTGAAATATAAAAGGAGGCAGCAAAAACGATAAAATGAAGTTGATCGCTGTTACTATGGCTCAGAGCGTCAAGAAAAGTACGCTGAAGAGTTCAATGAATATGTTGCCTCTAACAATTGGGGAGTATGAACCGCGAATGAGAAGGTTGACAAATTTTCGCCTTGAAGGCGCGTAGGAGATGTACGTATACAGGATATCGAGCATATCTTTGATTGGTGAATGAGAAGGTGTAGAGAGAATTGTGCTGGGTGAGTAAATGGGGAGTCAGATGTATCGTGCACTGAAGGGCGAAGAAATATTGATTATTGCGACAAATTGATGGATTTTCTTTAATTAGACAACGGGATGTTGATGGAATGAGGAAAATCAGGCCACAAAGCCGAAGAAAGATGTAGAGGAGAGTGTTTTACCACGGACCTTTTTTTCAACTTTTTTATATAAATCACAATATATTTACTGAAGATTCAGTTAAATAGTAGCAATTCAATCAATCAGGATTACTTCACATAAGTTTTCATTTTTTACTTGTAACTCTACTGTTAATGGATTTAATTAGAACTTCTAAAAGTGCTTGCAATTGTTTCTAGGTACATCATGTTCATGTACCTCGGAACACTACCTTTTGTACCAAGGAACACAAGTTAGATTGGTAGGAACAGTAATTAAAAACGTGAAAAATGGGAATCAATATGTAGTTTATTATTAATATTGAAAGTCAATTAAAGTGTTACATAAAGAAAATAAATGTAGCTTAGGTAAAAACTCAGTTTAAAAATATAACTCCTTTCAAAGAACAAGAACAGGTATCTTCCGTTGAAGGGGCCGATTAATAACATATGGTGGCATGAAGACGTCGTCTGTGAATACACCACGACCCAGAGGGAAAATTCCAGGTGTCTTAAATACATTGATAATGTATTTGATTGTATATTTAACAGATTTCTCATATGAAAGCATGTACCTAGGTACATCATGTGCTTGTGTCCCTTGGTACAAGAGGTAGCCATTTTGAATCCCGGCTGATTTTTCAGGTTAATATTACATCTAATTAGTAGGTGATCCAAATGAGTAGCTAATACTACTCACCATTATATTTCAATTTCACCTGTGCTACGATAACCACTGCCGGTGTGATATATTTTTGATAAAACTCTTCGATATACCACTTAAATATTTACTTTTCAGCGCCAAAAACTTCAAAATGGCGCCATCTTTCTAAATATAACCCAGATGAACTCAAATTGACCTATGCTACTCTTTAGCGCATCTTTCACGTATAATAGCTTACTTTAAAGCCCCTTGGTCGAAGCACTTGCCGATAGTTCCTATTGTTCCTAGGTACACTACCCTATATACACCACCCTCCCCTACAGCGGGATAATAGGGGCCTGCGGGTATGAATTCTCCGTAGGCGAGTCAGATTCCCTATTACCAGTATTTCGTTTTTTTTTTCTTGTAGTGGAAATGGAATTGGAAGACTCATTCCCTCTTTATATTGCCACATATTAAAATCCTCGAAAAGGATATTAGTTCTTGCAAGGATGTGAAAAATCTTATGAAGCCTCAGTTGCCTTGTGCTCAAACTAAAAACTCATTTGTTTAAAATAGTATGGCTAGATACCGTAGTGAATGAAAAAGAGTTAACCGCAACGTAATTATCGAGACATATCATTAAAAAGGTAAAACAAAATCACTCACCCCACCTATTTAAATTCCAAAGAGAAACTTTGCAAGCAATTCTGTAAGTCAACTGACTTTAGAAACATGCAACATTTCACGCTGGATACAACTTTGAAAGGTTTTTTTCTTTGAAAAACTTGTATTTATATAAAAGTGAATGTGTGTGTCAATATGGTTTTTGGGCTTCACACCGTAATAAAAAGTAGAATTTAATATTTTACGCATTAGTTTTTTAGGCTAGGAAGTCAACGACAAATGATGTCCAGTAACGATGGAATTGGAACTAATTTTTCCAAGATCTAATTCCGTAGTTAAAACATAGCTAAATGGTATGATGTGGTTTTAAATAGGTGAAATTTGATTCAGTAGATCATCATTGAAGTATTATACCGATTAAGGTAGGTTGCTATGGAGTACTTAGGAAGTATTTTGGGAGCCTCCCCTGGCTTCACGGGCTTCCCTCTTCAAATCACGTTAAGGCATACTCCCTTTCATCCTATCTACAAATCCTTTTCCCTTCCTTCCTCTCCTTCATTTACTCCATATTCTACCGTCTTACATTGTAATTATATCCGGATAATTTATCCTTTCATAACGTAACTATGAATCAGCGATTGAATCAATAGATGACATATAAAAACGGTTACCAGAACTTCTATTACCAATGTGTTTGAGAAAAATGCTGGAGTGCCATCTGAGTTTGCCAATAATGTGTTGATAACAGCAGTAATTTCGACTATAGACACGTAAAGGTGTTTACTAAAATATTAGAAGGGATGACGTTTGTGCTTCTTAGGAAATATCAAGGAGATTAATTATAAGATTGTCTCAAAAACCAAGGCTGGCAGAAAGTTACAAGTGATAAGGCTTAAAGCTGACTGAGCAATAAATCCACGAAGAAAGATCAGCAAGAGATTGCGTTGTCTTCGTCAGACAAAAAATTAATTATCTACACAAATTAGGTCACTGAACGATATAATGTGGCGGGGAACTACATCATAACAAGAGTACATAATAGTTACCACGCCCTACAAGAATATAAAACTCTTTAATTAAGACCACATGGTCGATTAATTGGGAGAAAAAGTAACCATAAGGATACACTCATGTTAACCCGGGTCGGTTAAGTAAAAGTTTTAATTTTTTGAATCCTTATATATTCCCTCAGGTTATGTCATATGTTATGTATTATGTCATATTTCCGCAGGCTAAATTCCTAATTACAAGTACCTGAGAATTAATTCTTCGGTCGTCACAAATTGGAGCTATACGGTTAATATTTTCTAAATAAAAAAAAAATACTTGTTATAAACCCTGCCATAAATCCTTATCGATAAATAAAGAAATTAATTTTCTACACCTTTTTATTTTATCGTCTCCCTTTAGAGGATGATACGAAACTAAGAATTAACATTTTATTTATCATATATTGGAGCATTATTCTTAACACTGCAACAGAAAATACATTCCATTGCCAATAAAAACATGCTTGCCGTAAGCCAATTGATCGATGACAGATTTTAATCTCTGAGACAGCGTGGAGCGAACGAATCATCCGATTAGATGGGTGACGACGCTAATATCTTTTTCATTAGCTTAGTTCTGGACCCGCCCTTCCGTCAAGCACGAACACATGACTGCATTGAACGACTCCACCGTCCCAAGGTAGACGAGAGCTGTATTTCGCAATCCTAAAGGGAGTGGGAGACACGAGAAAAAGATACGTCCGACCAGAATCACTCCAGAGTTCATTGGAAAAAAAATTAATAAAAAACCGAGTAGATTGAACCAGAAGAAGGGCCAAAGCGATTGTAATTTTCCCACACCTCTCTTTAAGGGAGGTCTGAAGCGGACGTATATAACCAGTACAGCGCCCCCTAATCTTTGATGTTTTTTGGAAAAATCTTGATATATTTTTGTATCGTTGGTACCATAGACCACGTCTTAGATCGTATGCTACCGGTTGAAAATAATGGAAATGTGAAACAAATATATGATAAGCGAAGTAGAATTTTATACATTATGTTTCTGAAGTAGATGCAAAATTTTCAAGATTTTTGTAGTACCTGCATCTGGAAGAACTTACTAGGCATCCGGCTATTTTGAATTTGGCTTGAGCAACTCACTTGTGGGCAATACAAATTCCGTCCAGAAAAGAGTACAAATATGATACCGGTAAAAATCATTTGAAAGGTATACGTGAAAACCTTTGAAAAATCTTTCAGACGTTTTCACCAATTTTCCACTTACACGATAGATTCTTTGATCAGAAACAAGAAAATAATGTATGATGACGACAGTTACACGCAAAATAAGTAGCAAAAACTAATTATCACTTCAAAAAATTCATTCTAAATTTTAAAGTTAGCTAAATGATATATTCGCGTGTTATCATGCACGACACTTGATCGAATAACGTAAGAGTGTAGCTTTTAAGAAACCCGTGAAACAATATCCCGATTCTTTACCACTAAATTTGGAATATATTCCCAAACTTTTTTGATAGCATCCTGCTTTATTCGAAACAGCAGCGTAAAATTTTCTGCCTGGGATAAGGGGTAATGGTTAGACATATCCACGGAATATCCTTTTCGACCCTTAAGTCTTTTCGTTTGAAGACGCGTACGGTAAAAAAAATAATAAGCCTTAAATTCAGAGAGCGATAAAGTTTTAGAATATCTCATCTGTTTTGACTAAATTGGTCTCAAAGGAGCTCCTTAAAAAAATCTTTTTCCGATCGAGGTTTTGTTTTGCGGTGCGTCATGGATAGCGGACACGAGGCATCCAAGTCCCTGGCCCTCCGGCGCTTAAACTCAGGGGATATTGAACGGACGCATGGTATATTATTCCGGCTATAAATTTATCGAGGCCCGCGCTGGCACCCTCTTTTGCCAATTTCCATTTTTTTCACTCTGACCCGAGTCGTAGCATTTGTTAGGGTTCCCTTCTGTGGGAGGTAATCCACACTCCCAAACCGATTGCTTTGTCTTATGACGCAAAAAGAATTTCCGCTAGGTTATTTTACGAGGAGAAGTCGTCAATTGCGAACGGAATCCGCGGAAGAAGACTAAGAAAGGGATAGAGGATAGAGACGGAAGGGAGCTCAACCTCAAATAACAAAAAAATATGTCATACCGCCCACTTAATTTCATTTCACAGGTCCACTACACGTGTTCCGATTTGTTTGCAATCATCTAGTACCAAAATTCAAAATCGACACAAGCGTAGCAGAGCTGTAAAATAAAAACATTGAGTGAGCAGTGCGATCTCTTCGTTAATCATCTATACTTGTAATCAAAACTATGCTATTAGGTGCATGGTTTTAATATTAGGGAAAGAGGATGTCTGCTTGCCTGTTCGCTATGCATTTCCATACGGCAGCACGGATTTCAACCAAGGTTATTACATAGGTGCATCTCATACTTCCAAAGCCCGTAGTGCTACTTTTGGTTGTGTCCCACTCGTCCTTTCCGTCGTTTTCTCATTACCGTTTGTTACGTCACGTCATAAAACTTATGTGGTTCTATATCCTGCCGGTTAGACACATCCCTTGACATGCTCAAAGGGAAAATATGATTCAAAGGATTCTTAACAATTAATCCTCTTGATGCGAACCTTTTTGCTGGGGCATGCGTTCACACAACCTTACCGTGCAACGCCTGGTGGCTTGCTAGTACTAAATAAAACGTTCGCAACCATTCGAGCGTACGTTTCCATCCGCCGTTATAAAGTTGCGCCGTCGGTGACAACGATGGAAGAGGGTGGCAAGATGGAAGAGGGCAGCGAGAAGAGGCGATTGGCTGAGAGCCGGACGAAGGAATGCGGTAGGTGGAAGGAATGAAAGGTGTAAAATACTGCTGCTTACAACAAACTAATTGAATAACACAATAAAAATTTATTCAATCATTCGCCCCAAGAGGAAAGGGTACATATGGATGGATGGAGGGAAATTCAGGTGTAGGAGTCTGCCTGATGTTAGCGAATGAGGCCAAAGAGATCATAGCACATCGATACATTTACCCCCATGGTGCTGTGCCCAAATTGCCCTCCGAAAGCTTCCAAGCAGTGATTTATCTTCTTCTGAAATTTCCACCAACTGATTTGAAACCGGGCCTACAGGTCGCGAGGTTCAGTGGCGCAGTTTTTTATGGGGGGGGGGGGGGGGTTGGGGATAAAAACCCCCTTCAAAGTACAAAGAAACTTTTTAGTTTAATCCATTTTACTTAAATGGATTAATAATACAAATAGAATACTATAAGGATTAATAAAATGTGCCTCGGAAAGCCTTTAAACTCATAATTTTGAACCATTTAGCTTAATTTTTTCCTGGGGAGGGCCCCCGCACCTGGCGGGTATTCCATACCCCTCAGACTCTGCAGTATTAGTTGCACCTAAACCCCCCCCCCCCCCTAGCTATAATTCCTAGGTGTGCCCTTGCGAGGTTAACACTATCAATGCGGCACCTAGATCTCTAGTGAAAATATCTGATGGGGAATGATCCAGAACGTGATTTTGCGTAAAATAACTCACGTAAAATGACTGTTTAAATATCTTTATAGTGAATAATATTTATTAGATGTATCCATAAAATACTCCCACTGCCATAAATGCCTAAACTGTTGACTATAATCTGGGATAATGCCTAGAATTTCACTCGCAGAGAAACGATTTTTTAAAAGGCACAAAATATGATTACATTGATCAAAAATACAATCTGTATAAATTTCTTGCGAGATATTCTTCTCTGAAAAATAATAATGAATCTGGAATTCCATTTTTTCAGTTTTTAAGCCTACGGGGTTGAATTAAATTTACATATAAAATTTAGAGAATAGCCCAAAACACTGTTAATATGAATATCAGAAGAATTATTGATGTCTCACGATCAATGTTAAACCTTTTTCGATGGTAAAACCTATATATCTGAGGATATATATGCCATTTCGATGTTCAAAATGATAATTCAACATAACTGCGAACTTAAAAAATATTAGTTTGATATTCCCTCGTATCGGTTTCATTTCGTCCATGCTCAAAGAATATGAATGTCTCCTTGACTATGATTATTCTATACATAAACATACACTTATTTAATTAACTATTGAATTTTGATTTTGATATTACTTTGAAAGCTATTACTATGGTTATAGTACCAACATAGTCATAAAACTTTGTGCTCTATTTTTGCAGGCTAAACATCAAAATGCTCTCTGAATTATTGAACGAGCAAGTTGAAAATTCTCTATGCAGATGATTCAAATGGGATACCAATTAAATGAAACAATACAATTTTATGAATTGAATTAGCAAAGCCTTTTAAGGGCTGATGATATCAAATTCATAGGAAATACACCTCAGGGATTCCCATTATCTTTATCAATAATTCGTTTTATGTAAAACATAATTGGGCTAGATATAAAAATTCATTCAACAATACTATATGGCGTTTTAAGCTGAAGTTTATTTTCAATATTCACTCTCTGGAGATCGCATTAAAAATCCTTTGTATGAATAGCGAATAGACAATGAATTCTCCACGAGTAACAGCTAATGGATACTTGATAGGAAATATTGATTGGAAAATATTCCACAATGATGACCTGGAATTTAAGGTTTTTCAGTATCTACCGCTTTTCGGATGCTTATTTCACAAAATGAATTACTTTTCCAATTTCAAGGGTGAGAAATTTAAATGAAAACTTAAGGTTAATATTTTTAATACTAATTTTTTTGCATTATTATAATATTATATTCTTTAGCTTCATTACATGTATTGCTGCATTTGCATTAGCGACTTATTCTTTTCAGCGCTGATTAGACTAAATGCCCGGGAAAATTTTACGGAAAAGATAAATTAGGCAAAAATTTGATTTAGACTTAATGAAGCATTATGCGCGTTTGATAAATATGTAAACAAAAACAACTTATGAAGAGGAATGGTAACCGTTAAACCGCAAATACGCAATACCATATCAATTGCGCTTATTTTCAAAGAGATAAATGCCCTAATTGTATTGGAACAAAAGCGATGAAACCCTTTCCACTTTCAAGTAAAAAAATACATTGGGTTGAGTATTGAATTCTACACATTTTGTTGTAAACAGAAACAAATTGCCTCGGGAGCCTTTAACAGGTGGAAACGTATTTTTTTTAAAAGTCGCCTGCTAGAAAGAAGGCCTCAATAGGAATTAGTAACCGTAGTTACGGAGAGTGCGAGGACATAACTTTGAAGCTTTTAAACAAGGATACAATCGAGTGGATTTGTATGGCTATAACGCTACTTTTACTGTAGTAGAAATAAAATCATTGCATCATGCTTACCGGCGAACCGAGTTCCACAGAAATGATGGACAAAATATTCTATTTAAATGCTGCTTTTATTCTTAATATTAAGGCAATAACCATCCTTTTCAATTAAAAACAAATAACTGTATGCGCGGAACCTCTCCAATGCATAAAGAATAGTTATAAGGCCCGTGCAATTGTAAGCGATGGGATTACGCTCGGAAATGCATATCGCACAGATTATTTCCAACATAAAATTAGAATTGCTTGACTATACCTTGTTAATAACGCAAAATGTGAATTTAAATGGAGAGAAAATTTTTATGAGAAAGTGAATAAGGATACGTTTTCATCAATTTAGGTCGTAAATGGCATAAAAAGCATTCACTTGACTTGCCTTGCGACCCTAACGATAGGAAGGAATTCTGTGCGTATAAGCATAAACATTAAGACTATACTAAAACAAATATTCATATCGCATAGTACGACGGCTGCTTTTTTCAACCTCCGATGGATCATGAACAGAAGATGAATATATTGATTGAATATTATTTTGTTTCTAAATATTGAGCACTCTTGTCTTGTCTATTCGTCATAACCGCCTCGGCGATTGAGGAATTGGTCGTGCCTGTGGATGGCTTCACTATATCTTCTTCATAGAATGTTGTCGCCAAGGACTTCCAATGAATTTTAACTTAGTCCTCAAGCTCATCACCCGTTTGAAAACGCCTCCCTTTTAGACACATCTTCATTTCAGCGTGAAGATGGAAGTCACTAGGCACTAGGTATGCACTCACGGTGGATAATCGGATGATCGAAAATATCCCATTATCAGCGCTGAGATGATGGGCGTTGTCATGGATCAGAACACTTCCAGAAGTCAGCATGCTTTTGTTTTGAATGGGAATGGGCGTAATGTTTCACATTTTTTCCCACTCTAGCCACAGTGCAGTAACATAAATATCTTTTATCGGCATAAAGGTCAAGAGATGTCAATGCTGAAGCCATTCGGCGAGTTTTTTGGCTATCGCTCCGCAGCAATTACCAAGTATTTTCAATTAGATTACATGACATCAATTTTTGAATTATAATATATAAATATAACACGGTATCATATTTTTTTGCGGAAATCACGGAACTGTTAGGATATCTCACGATATGCATGAGCCTGTCTCAGGATTTCATCTACGCCTATACACTACCCCGCAAGCCGCCTCAATATGAGTGTTGCGTTAGGTGTTAGAACACCAACCGTTACGTGAGTAAATAAGAAAACAAAGATTAGCAAAAAAATAAAAAAATATACGTATGCTGAGTCCCGTCTAGTATTTATTGAAGTCTTTCATTATTCGGAGGAAAAACGAATTCCGATATCTATCCGTTTCGCAAAATATTTTTTTTTAGTTTTAGGTATCGTTTCCGTCCGACCTAGAAATATAATTAGGTTCTAATATGATGGTCTCAGTGTCGATGTAAAAGATATCTACTAATCTAATCTTAGCCTAGCACGTAGCGTCAGAGTCTGCACTGGCTCCCATCCTAATTCGTTTAACATCTGTGTAATACTTTCTCGGTACGCCCGTGGCAGTTTTATTACGAATGATTGTGCAATCTATGAGGGCTGTTTTTTTAAAGCAAGGGCCGTTTTCTTTTATAAAATAAACCAAAATTATTTTTTTGATTAATTTCATTTTAGAATTTTCATACTTTTCTTTATTTTTATTGATAGTTGTCTTGTTTGTTTAGAGAGCACTTATCATACCTTTAAACTAAGTTTTGAAACCCCTCTTCAAAGCAGTTTGCCGCTTGCCCTGAGAACCAGGCGTTCACGGCCGTCGTCGTCGTCATTGCAGCGCTTCCCGCCAAGAAGATTTTTAAAGTACCGAAAAAGGTGGAGATCACTTGGAGCAAGATCGGGCCTGTACAGTAGGTTATCCAAATCTTCCCAGCCAAAACAGTGAATCATTTCCCGGGACGGAGCAGTGGCGTGGGGCCTTGGGTTGTCGTGGAGGAGCAAAATTCCCTTTGTCAGCATGCCGCGTCTTTTGTTCATAACGGCGCGTCGGAGCTTGACCAAGGCTGCACAGTTGGCTTCTGAGATAATCGTCATTCCCCGTGTCATTAAGTCCACTGGCTAACCACCGCGCCTGTCCCAGAACACCGTTGCTATGATTTACATCTACATAATACCCCGCAAGCCGCCTAAAAGGCGTGTGGCAGGGGGTGTTAAGACACCAGGCGTCTACGCATAAAAAATGAAGTGCTCTACGAAGTTGGGACTAGCATTTATTACAGTCCTTTATGGTTCGGGGGAAAAACGAATTCCCATATCTATCCCTTCGGCAAAACATCTCTCTTAAGTTATCGCTTCTATCGGACCTGGAAATATAGTGTGGCTCTAATATTATGTTCTTCGTGTCGCTTTTTATAGATATCCATTCTCAATTGTTCAAGTAATCTAAGAGAAACGATTATGCGTCGCGACACGTTCGTGATCACAGATAGCCAACCTGAGCGATCTTCATCGTGAACATTTTCGAGGCCATTATTGAATTCTCGGACCCATTTCCGCACTTTTAATTCGAGAATTATCAGAGACTGCCCGATCCCAACTTGAATGTTGTGTGGAGGAAATTTCAAGCGCAGCACTCCGTCCGTAGGATGGGAATTCAAGCCGTGTTCCCCTCGGCGCCTTTCGCTAAGAGAAGACTAATGCAGACGCCGGGTTTCTCTCCGCCCTTCCTTCCATACCCTTCTCTCATGGCGCTGATGACCTAAGCAGTCGGTCGCCTCCTCCAAACACCATACCATACTCTCTTCTATCAGCAGCGTTCTACCCACTAAGCTACCATGCTCCCCATGGTAATTAATTGAAGTAGTGGTGTAATGGATATCATTATTTACCAATCTAAAGGTTATATGCCTGCCATAGTCTCTTTTTTGTCGGCCTCGGTGGCGGTGGGGAAAAGTCCTCGCCTACCAAACCGAAGGTCGCGGGTTCGAATCCCGTCTGGATAGGTTGTCCCTTCCAGGACATGGGTGTGTGTGATCATCTGTTGTTGATTGTTTAAACTCCCGATGTAAAGGCTGTTTTCGCGGGTAATTGAGATAAATAAATAAATAATAATTTATTCCTCTCGTAATACACGTCTGACTTCTCCCCTCTTTTCCTTGTTCCCAAATCTATATTGGAGAAGCCCACCTGTAATTTCTCAGAAAGGGTTACAATCACCCGTCCACCATTGAATTCGTCTCCCGTAGTAATTCATGCGATTCTTCCTCCACCCGCGACGCTGCCAATTTGAAACTCGATCGTGGAGAACGAACAATTTTCCCTCGCTTCTGAAGGTTTTGGGGGGCGGGAGGGGGTGAAGGAGTCGGGAAGGGGTGGGGGTAGAATTAGGACTGTGTGCCAAGGGATAGGGGTGGATAAAAGAGAGTGGGAGGGTAGGGCACGGCTTTTAATGCCTAATAGCAGAGGTCACGACCTGATCCACTGGCCCCCGACCGCCGCGCCGCCCGCCGGCAGGGATGGTTACTACGGGTCGAAAGTAGAGGGATGGAGTGGGTGGCGTGACGTAGGAGTGAGAGCGGAGAAATTTTCTACAATCGGAAGCGATGGGGCCAACACGACGCAGGACAACAGTGGAGCTTGACATGGTCGTGGCCCGTGGTCGGGGGAAAGATGAATCATGGCCCTCAACCCTTTCCTGACCCCCCAGAAACGTAGAGAAAAGGAGCATAAAAGAAAATTATGCATTGAATTGAGAAGTTACATATTTATTTATATGAAAATACTATTATAATTGAAATAAATTAACAATTTGCATGATAAAGGCGTAATATTAAGTCAGGTGAAATCCTTAGATTTGTTCTCCTTGTAATTTCCTTACTTCCAATATGGAGAGGTTTCACAAAGTAAAGCCTGAAGTTATTAGTTATACCTTAGATTTGTGCTACAGGCGTAATTTTACATCATCAGCCTTTTGAAAAATCGTAGTTTGCCATTTTTAACATAGTGGTAATAAATAATAAAATATGAATGTTATAAAAATAAAAAAATAAAATAATAAATTATTTATTGAATTGAGAAGTTAAATATTTATTTAGATGAAAATACTATTACATTGAAATTAATTAACAATTTTCATGATATAGGCGTAATATTAAGCCACGTGAAATCCTTAGATTTGTGCTACAGGTGTAATGTTACACCATCAGCCTTTTGTTAAAAAATGGCATACTACGATTTTTCAAAGTGGTAATAACCTGGTAACAAAGTGGATAATGGTTGGTTGCTAAGAAATAGCATGAAAGTATTGAAAATGGCCAGCGATAGGGTACAGATCTGCAGTACTAAGGTCAACACGGTAAGTGTTAGACTGCAAATCAAGAAATTCAAAAGAGAATGATTGCAACTAATTTCAATGCTACACTGTGTGAAATAAGTAAAATTTATTCCCATATTAAAATTAGAAGGGGAATATTTAATAACTTGTGATGAAGAGCATAAATGGCGCCAAAATTGTTACTATTATGGACAATCAAGTCATGATGGGAATAGTAATTCATATGTTTCGATTTGCGATACACATCATATGAGATTTTTTAAAAATATGTCATGCGACATTTATCGCTAATCGACACAATCTGCTACGGGCGTACAGACAGCGCTACCTGGATGTTAATCGAAGCTGTGAGCTGCTGGAGACTCGGAGGCTTCGCGCTAGGCTTAGATGGCTTGAACAATTGAGAATGGATATCTTTAAGAGCGATACGGAGAACATAATATTAGAGCCGCACTATGTTTCCAAGTCCGATAGAAGCGATAAATTAAGAGAGATGTTTTGCCGAACGGATAGATATGGGAATTCGTTTTTCCCCCGAATCATAAAGGACTTCAATAAATTCTATTCGAAATTTCCTTAGAGCTTTTCCTTTTTTTGTAAGGACGGTTGGTGTCCTAACACCCTCTGCCTCACGCCTTTTAGGCAGCTTGCGGAGTATTATGTAGATGTAGATACGAATATTAAAAGTAATTTATTCAGTTGACAGAATCATGGAAAATGTAATACGGGCTCTCCTACGGCTGGATGGAACGGAGGAGGCAAGGAGTGAGAGCGGGGGGATGGGGAGAGGGGTCGCGGGTGGAGGGAAGGTGGGCGAAGTTGACGGAGACCTCCGACTCGTGCGGTTGTAATTTCATTACAAACAAAACTTTGTCGAGGTCACTCTTTCGGTGCGGCGGCCAGAGCCCTCCACCCTTCCCTCGGCACACACTCGCACACACTCGCACACAGCGTGGAGGTCGGCGGAAACGCGTCTGACAAATGGGAGCTGCTGTCCGAAGCGAAGAAAAAGTTTCTCGACTCGGGACATCGAGAAGGGTCAATCCCCTCCCAGCCCCTAATAACTGCCATGGATAGTTGAAAAGGGCGACCACAATGCTTTCAGATCAGGGGACCTGGGGAATCATTAAGAGGGGAGACACGGAAGATTTGATGCGGGATAGCTCGGAAAATGTAAGGGGAGCGACTGGGTTCTGCCGAGGAATTGAATTTAATTGGTCTTGACTCCCGAAAGTTACATTCGCCGATCCTATTACGAATGGGAAACGAGGAGGGACGGGGTTCTGCATGAGTAATCATTTAAGGCGGGCCATTCTCTTGGGAATCTTCATTCCAAGGGCCGAGGCTATAAAAATCGTTCAAATCACAATGCTATCCAAATTGCAGCTTTTTCTGCGTAAAAAAAAACAATTAAAGGACTTAGGTAACCACTTCTGGTTTCCGTAATTGAAGTTGAGATGAATAACTGAAACAATATAGGTGCAGGAAGAAAAAATTACCCTGGTTCGGGAGAGGAACCACAGACCTTTGGCTTTCCGCTACGCTATCCAGGTTCCTTAATTCCAATGGCAATTTTATATTGTAGCCCGGAGAGCCGAAAAGCCCGTGGTTCGATTCTCGGTCCAGCGGAATTTTTTCTCGTGGCAATTCATGTGTATTTCACCGCCGTTCAGGTGGTGGGCTTCCAAATATTACACATACTGAAACTATGTTCTTCTACGTTTTAAATCGCGTTCAAGCTCTGAAACTGCTGATGCAATGGGCTGCATAGGCCAAACTGGAGTTGCTGGATACATATCGTTCAGAGAAAACAATGAAAAATTGAATATGGAAACCGTATTCATTTTTCCAATGAGATCAATCACGTAAACCAAATCACAATTACTAGACTTCATATCTGAACGTATTTTAAAATATTAATTAATAATGCGCTGGATCCTAAAATCCTGGAAAGGGTCGTCAGAATGATCTAAACCTGGCTTTTCATGAACACCACTCACCATAGGAAATGCTAATCGTTGATACAACAGACATTGATCATATTAGTGAAGATTGCCCTGGGAATCAGTTGATGAATTGGAAAAGTATTTATAATTTACTCATGTAGAGATCAATAAATCTTACTCATTATAACAACTCTTGTAAATATCCAACATTTTTTCAAATAAAACACGTTCAGCAAAGTAAATAGTAGTTAATTGTGGGCATGATGACAAACAGTAAGAACGAAATGATACGATTGCACCCACTCTTCCTCAGAGACTTCAACCTCTTCCCGATAAGGCACAAACAAGAAACTTTTGGGTCTTCCACATTCCTAGATTATTGCGAGGAAAACTTTTACAGTTTCCAAGTTCTGCAGGATTTCGTCTTGAATAACTATGCTGCTCTCGAATAACGTTTTCTTTTATACTGATACTTGTATAAACTACGATATGGCTCTATCTACTTCGTTTTTGGTGTAAATATGGAATATTTATCGATTTTTCACTCTCTCTCTCTCTCTCTCTCAATCAGTAAAAACTTATTTTCAAATTTCCTAGAGTGAGACCTTAATGAAAGCTGTTAGCCTTCCTATCACTACGTCAATCGAGTACAATTAGTTAACTTGCTATTTTATTTTCAAAGTACCATTTAATACCTCATGGCGCAAATGTAATAATTGGGGAATTCTCTAGTAAGTTATTCATATATATTCATATATGATTATAATCAACGGAAAATTGCTGTTTTAGCAGCAAGCATAGCTTAAAAATTAGATCAATTCAATTTGCTACAGCTTGTATTCCGACACAGATTATTGGCCGAACATACCTGAATATATACTTATTAATTAATAAGTGAAGGTAAAGAAGGCTATAAATCTTCTTTTGCCTTAATTTTTAAGCGCCAATGACGAGCGAGTTTTACATATTAGCATACAATTCCTTTTTACAAAAATATAATTTCCTGAGTTTAGTGGCAATGAAGCCAGCTCCAAAATTTTGAATTGACATCAGTGGTACTACAACGTTTTTGCTTCAATTTGAGACCTATAAGCTTGAAAAAACTACTTTTAGCCACTAGGACCATGCGTGATACTCTTGAAACAAGATGGAACAGGGAATGATTTCATTAAATTAAATGATGGAGCTTCATTAAAAAATGACGATTGTAATTTAAATGAGAAAAATTTGAGTTACTCTCGTGATATAGGCTTGCTAATGAGGTATTTTTATATCAATGCTTGAGAATCTCTAATGAGTCCTAGAGACATAAATCGCATAATACACGTTTAGTAAAAATGGAAAAATAAGGTAGACGAAATAGGAATTCGAATACTAGCGTTCTTTACTAAGAGAGAGAAAGAGAATTCAGGTATACAGAAAATTCGTATTAATTGAGCTAATTAGGATTCGCCATTGAATTTGGCTGTGAATGGAATAAGAACGACCTGAGAGACATCTAGTGGTAGAAACATCGTTAGCGAGGAAAGCAAAGAAGAAAAAATAATTACCATTAGAAATAAATATTTTTGAATATATTTTTCGCTAAGTAAAATGACATTTTTTTCGACACGCTTATCCATTAATTAAGTCAACTGGTAAGTCCTTTATATAAAAAAAATAATTCCCTCCTCGACGAAATCTGGTTGCTTGTTTACCGTCCAAGCACGTCATGGAGGGGGGATTGCGTTGACGTGGACGCAGGCAGAAAGAACAAGGAGGCAGCGATGAAACATTCAGCAGTCGTTGTTAATATTACATACGGAAAACAGGACAAGGGAGGAAAGCGATGGGGGATATAGGAAGAATTGGGACATGCGTGCGAGAAAGTGGGGGACAGAGGCACTCTGACATTTGCGTGATTCCCTTGTCATTTTCAGCTAAACATGGACGCTTCTATATACAAGGGCTTGTTTCGTAAAGATCGATATCGGCGAGAACACAATGCATTGATCGATCAGACAACTATTTTCTAATAGTCACGCTGTTGACAAGTACGAATCGTGATGACAATTTAAAAAATTACATTAAGTATCTTTATTCCGGCAGGAATCTGATAGGATAATGTAGCTAGGATTATCTAGGTAAGGATATGATTAGGATTACATACAGTCTGCGCTGACGGTTATAGTCTCCTTTTCTTTGCTATAGGAGATATGTACTCGTAGCCATAGCAATCCAGTCCCATGTTCGATGACTCGTCACTTATACAATAAATATCAGGCATATAATTCCAATGATGATGATAAACCTGTTAAATGTGACAATCAAGTTATTTGGGTAAATAGACGACTTGGTGTGGCAACATATGGAATTTATATGAAATAACTGCAATCTTTTCAGTGTGTGTATTCAAGAAGAATGTTTGGAAAAAACATTTGCTACCGTGATGTGAAATCATTATTAAGTACAGCATGTATATGTTAATGATGATGAATATAACTGGTGGTCGTAGATTTCACGATAGATATGTCTCTTATCAATTTTCACTGAAAAAATACACGTAAAAAGTTTACTTGAGTTTATGGTACTGAAAACATTTATGAACTTTCCATGCATGAAATAAGCTTGTAAACTGACTTCGTAGGAGAAAGGCTTTGTCAGAAAAGACTTTGCAATCAATTTTCAATATAAATAATCGTTGATTTTTTATTTTTTCTCCTTATATTAAAAAAAAACATTAAATTCATATAAATTTATATATTTAAATTTATCAACCTACGCTTCGAACTGGCAGTGATTGGCAGCGAACCAATGATTCTCGAAGACACGAGCTAGAACTTTCCTGGAGATGTCCCTTTACGACACTGATAGCCCCAGCAATCCATACAATGAACAAATTTCAACCAAGTGCAGTAAGAATCATTTTATAAATCATTGTTACTTCTAAGCGATATCAAATTTGATAAGCCGTCATTTATAAAAAGTGTGATTTTTCAGTTTTATTAAATATAGATATGAACTATCTGTCATTTTTTAAAATGAAATGGTGTATATGGTGCAGACGTAATTATTGAGTGAGAGGAAAATCCACTCATTTTTTGAAATAAAAATTTATCAGGATGTATAAAAGGTTTATCATCAATTATAATAATAAATCATACGAATAAGTGATGAAATAATTATTTCATCACTTATAGTTTCTTTAGGAGAGCGAAAACGCCCTGCGATGAAAAATATAAAGATATGGAATTGTAAAATTGGAGGGTAGAAAGATCGAAAATATGGAAGGACGGCCAGGGGTGAGACTGATGCCAATATTCGAGGGCAAGGGAAGGGAGAAGAACGCACGAAATATCGAACGCTATTTGTAGTCGTGGAAATGATGATTTTGACGTGTACCAGCATTGAACGGCGATGTTACGCTTTCGGAGAAGGAAAAACGATGTGGAAGAGAGAACTAATTGCCAAATACAAGAGTTATTGAGAGGAAAAAATCACGACATTGTACTCATATATTTTTCAAATTTATTTTGGTGGGTTTCAAGGTATTAAATTTTCTGGTTTTTGTCGTCATGCTAGCAGTAAGTTGGGTTAGTATTGGCTTAAAATTTATAAACACAAAAGATGGTGTAATATTTCATGTTTTTGGAAATTTCCTTCCCCTTCATCAATTTCGTAACCGTCAAAACACCTTGAAACAAGACGAAAGGCGTTTAATCCAAGTTAATTCATGGATCGCGGTATAAATTATATCTTGCGACGTAAGTTGTTTTCCAAGTTATTAGGGAGAACAGCATTAAAGCGTCAAACGTTGTATCTAACTTTTTACTTCCAGTAGGTTTTTCTTTTCAACCTATATCAATCCAAAAGGAAACCTGAAATGATTTTCAATTCGACTGGGGTCATTTGGCGTTTGAGCTATTGTCATTTTGATAAACTACTAAAGATGTTTTTGACTGATGAATATTTAAATACGAACTATTCATCAAATTGTCATTTCTATAATGCCACTGTTTTATATGATATGCCACATCGTCTATGCACTTATTTGTCTCACCTCTTACACACTGATGTTCATCATTTTCTAATTAATCACACTTAAATGCTAAGTACTAAATTTTCAAAATAATTTACGACATACTTAATAGTAAAAGAGCAGTTTTCTCTGAGTAGCATGGAACGCACATGATTTTGGATGCAAGAATTTCTCGCAGTAGAGTGACTAGCCTCGGGAAAAATGCGTTTTGAAGCACTCGATGGGATAATTCAAATTCTGTCCCGTTTTCCATCGCAAGCAAGCATTTCAATTGTTGTTGTATCGGTACGAGAGTGAGACGAGGGGGGGTGGGGGGGAGGGTGTCATTTGAAACGGCGCCTAGCGCCACCGAAGCGGGGACGAAGTGGATAAATCTCCGAAGGGCCTTCCAAGTGCCCAGAGCAAAAGAGAGATAAGAGGGGACGGGGGGGAGGGGCGGTGTAGCGACGGCGAAATATCGTCGAGGCTGTCCGAATTGGCAGGCAATGTGCCTCGCCAGTTGAGATATCCCGCCGCTGCTGCCGAACGAGGGAGAGCGGCAAAAATCCCGAGGCCAGACTCGGGTCAAAAAAAACTACGGAGCGAGCCACTACACTCCCTTCCCTCTCCGCACTCCTCTCTTCCCGGGAGTGGGATGTAGGGAATTAACATTGAGTTAAATTAAACAGGACAGTGTTATCAAAAAAGGACGGTGCGGTTCCAGTTATTCATGGGAAGATATTAAGAGCCTTTCAAGATGCTTTATTTTTGTGGGGGTACATCAAAAGTTTTGTTTATAGGAAAATTTTATTTTTTTAGTGTTATAAAGGACGTAAAAGAGAAGAGTACGTTATTCTCTCCCTACCTCTCTCAGCAGTCCACTTCCCAAATGGTAGGATACAGAGAATTTACATCGCGTGTGCCGGGGATCATCCACCAAATTCAAGTTCAAGAGAGAACTGGCACATAATGTGTTTTCAGTACAATTTTTACAGTTCCTGATTATGTAGTAGACCAGCGAAACTAGCTGTACTATGGAATAAGTAACTATGGAAATACAAAGTTATTGTTTCTAATACATACAGCAGTTACATGGGAAACATTGATGGGAGGAAAAATTGATGGAAAACTCCCCAGAGGAAGAGCAAGGGACAGTTATCTGGGACAGAACAAGAATGATACGGGGGAAAAGAACCTCACAGACGTGATAGAACTATAGAGCGTTTCACATTTAGTTGACAGTAAGGGTTCTTATGTAGATTCGTTTTCCATGCTTATCTCCATAAGGCCGGGAGCGCGGTGTTGTCAATAGTAGCTTAAAAATTAATGTTGCGCTATGCACTGTTTAACAGTGTACTCTATTGTAGAAAGAGACGCTGCCTTCATTGGCGTCAACGGTTTTTACATAAAAATTATAGCAACGGCTATAAAAAATATTTTCTTAAATTTGCGTTTCAGACGTGTATTTTTTTACTTTATCTTCTTCCCGCAATTGTCGTTTAACCGTTAAAATTTTTTTCATACTATTTTCTCTTTGAAGGGATATTATTAATATAGCTTGCGGTAAGATTAAATGGAGTGATGCAGTATACCAGTCTCAGGATTGATATACAATGCATATATCTATTTAATTAATGCATATACGACTTGAATGCATCATTTAAGATTCCTTTGGAATAAAATTAAAACTATTATTGACCACTGTCATCAGCGAACATTGTTCCTTCCGTCAGTGAAAACATTTGTATATCATCGAACTGAAAACATGCATGCATTAATTTTTTGGTCGATGTATTATTATGCACGTAAGTTGAGATGTAACTGTGATACCTAGGCGGGATTTCTCCATCACAAATATTAGAACAAGGAAATACGGTTAACCTAATGATGCTGCAACACAGCCTTAGTAGGCTCAAGGATAAAAGAATAGGGTGGTTTCCTATTCTTTTTTTATTGTCTAAATCGAAAGATTACTACTCCTGGAGTACGTATTTCACCCTTTTAGATTTTTAAATAACGATATCTATTTTTCGCGATTAAATGAAAAGTGAAAAATTTCAAGCGCGCGAAAACGCGACGCGTAAGTAGGAATGATGGGAAAAAGTCCGTGCGACGCATTTCTGGTTCCCCCTCCCGCCTTGTGAGGTGACCTTGATCGAGGCTCTGAGAGCTGATAGGACGCAGGATGCTAGCGGGTAGCTGAGTACCTTGCTGGCTGGTAGCGCTTGGCTAAAAAAGGTTTATTAATACCTTATCAAACGAAGAAAACTTTCCGACCTTAGCCAGTTTTAATAGGTGATTATTAAGACATGTTTCCCTGAGCTCTGTGCCTCATGCATGCATTGGTAACCTCAGACGATGTATAAATCCTATCCTCTCGTGTAGAAACTACGTCCCTGTGACGTCACGTGGAGTGGAATCGCATGGGCGCCAATCTGGCCTTTTTCAAATGAGGATAAAATTTGACCCTTGCCATTCGTCTAAACCGGTATTTCAAAAACCAAATAATTTGTGTATTATGAATACACTAATGGTGGGTAACGAATCGCAATCAATGCCTTACGTTTTCTTTGATGAAGGAAACTACCCTATTATAATTGTCACGATGCGTTGTTTTCCGTATGCACAGGCATTTCATGACGTATATAAAACAGATTTTATGCTGAACGCTTCTGGTTATAATTCACATTAAGTAGATCATTTTTTTCCTTGTTAATGATACATTCAATTTATTAATTAATATTGCAGGGTGAAATTGATATTTTTGTATCATATTTTGACGTCTACCATTCGCCTAAGCTGTTCTAAATATGCACTCCTGGGGCATCGAAGGTACAAAACTTCGTGGAGAGAGTTCAGCGCAACCACCAATCCTCAGGCCCTGGCCCTCAGCGCAACGTTATTCAGGCGCCCATGGGGGAGAGTGACAGGATCTGCTATATAGGAGGAAAGAAGGGTAGGGTGGGGGAAGATGGACGGGGGACGAAAATGCTGCCGGGGTGAGGGAACGGGAATTGAGGAGGAAAAATAATATTTTGGGAGTAACGCCCGGAGGTAAAAGCAAATGGAGCTGTTTCGAGCCGAATGACAGGGGTACACAAGGAAATATATTGGAGGGCATGCACTCGTTTGCTTAAGGCATGTACGCGGAATTTCAAGCTTCGGAATGTAAATTTTTCTTTAGCATCATTTTGTATAAAAAATAATGATGCATGTCCGCACGAATAGCTGAGATTTCCAATGAAATCGAAATATGGATATCTAAGACAAATGAGTATTAGTTTGATTTGGTAGGTGTAGTCAGTTGGTGGTTACAATCCAATCATTCTAGCCTCACAACATGTGTTTTTTTCACAAATGTCTACCGCTAAGTGTATAGTAAGATGTTTCGTTGCTGCAATCAAACCTTTTGTAGGATGAAATGATATTTTCCTTTTCTAAGACATACTACATTTTAACGGATATAAATTGCGTTTTTTTACACCGCTATTACAAGACACGTGGCTGTTGCCATATGGCATTGCATATGTATGAGACAATGATGGTGATTAGAAAAACAAAGTATTTTATTCGCTCATTTTCTGAAATAACACCATCTTCTTCACACACTCCACGGCATATTATTTTCTCATAATTATAAATGCCACTCTCTCAGTGATTCAACCCGATGGTTGGTTTGAACAAGTGGGGTTAGAGCTCACCTTGAACTAAGCCACAGAGATTTGAATTTCACACATCCCAGATGTAAGGGCCGTTCCTTTCCCTGGCCCATCCTCGCTTATCGAGAATTTGGTTAGGGGATGTTCAAAGGCTTAACCCGGGGTTTGAATCCTGGAACCCTCGATCAGCAGCCATTTTGTCTACCCAATAGGCTACAACCCCCCAAATATTCTAATGATGCATGAAAAAATCCCTGAAAGAGATACAAAAGTAACCAGGCACTTCTCATTTATACAGGTCGCTCGGAGGGGTGGAAACGAAACTGAGGCAGGGTATTTGAGGAATAAATGGAGTCCGCGGTACAAAATTGAGGTAAAAAATATATAAAGGGAGAACAGCCTAAAGCGAAGAGAAATGAAGTAGTCCGAAACGAATGTTATGAATCTGTCAGGATCGTTGAGACATCTCTGAACTTGTTTTCCCGAAAACATACAATCCAAATGTATATTTCGTCCTAAAATATATACATCCTAAAAAAATCTTTCGCCTAATGCATCTGTTACTTCCATGTTTGAATGAAATTTTCACCGTTCTAAATTGAAATATCCTTGCGGAAATTTAGTAAGGTCCTGCTAGTGCTGAATTTGAAGATAAACACGCATTGCCATTGGTGGATTATGAGTGAATATCGATAGAACTGCACGATGGACTGGGCTCAACTAATGATAATCGTAGTCATGAAAATCACCATCTAAAAATTCCTAAAACAAAAAACACCCGTTGTATCTTTTCTGTTATTCGTTAATCTTGTGTGGTTTTGATGATATTCATCTTCCATGTGCTACTAAAAATGCCGCAAGGATTAATTTAATTTCTTCGTTAGTTATTAACTTCAATTTCACTAACTTTTGTAATTTCAAAGACTTTCTTGGTTAATTTATTCCATTTTGAAATTCTAAAATTCCTCGCCTAAATATCCCAGTTAGTTATCACCTTCTATAACATTAACTTTTGTGATTTGAAAAATTTCTTTCTGTTGATTTTACCCATTTTTAAATCCTGAAATGCCTAATTTCCTCTTTGTTGATTGAAAATTTCGTTTAAGGAGCAGTTTGGAAGGCATCTGAAAAACGTGATAGAGAGCGTAGGATTGCAATGAAACACTGACAAGCACGAAATGGAAACAAGGCAGGCTCAGTATGAAATAAGGGTGGAAAACATAGATGGAGTTAATGAACTAGATGGAGTTGATGACGCGAAAAACTTATTAGAGGATTGGTACGGTAGAAAGTAACTGAATTTTATGCAATATACCTGATTCGATAGTAACAGCTGAAGTAATTTTCCACAAAGTGAACTCGTCAACAAACGATCTGACGAATTAAATGCATTCCCAATATATACTCATTTGGCATAAAAATATAAAATAAGCAAGAACGGGGAGGTTTTTTTAAACGGAACCTCGAGCAGAAGGAAAAGAGAGATCCTATAACAGCAAAAAAAAACGCAAGACCGTTTCAGGATAAGAATGCATTGCTTCGGTTTGCTCTGTACATGTCTGTAAATGCGTCGGAAACACCTGTACAGATGTGAGGGCCGATTCGGAAAAATGGATGTTGGAGAATTGATGAAACAAATATGGCGGAGAGGAGAGAGGTATTGTGTGTTCTTGTCTGGGGAGAATAAGAGGGTGGAAGAAAGGATCGCTGACAGACGGGGAGGGAAGCATTTGGGAGGAAGGCCCGAGCAGAAATGAGAGGCATGTCGAATGTTATTCTTTGACGTGCCAAGAGCAGAGAATGGAGAAGGCACGGGAAAGGGGGTGGCGCATTTCGAGACATAGAGTTGCGAGGGGCGAATGGGAGGCATAGAAAGAGACGCTGCATTCATTGGCGCCAATAGTTTTTACATAAAAATGATTGCAACGGCTATAAAAAAATATTTCTTAAATTTACGTTACAGACGTGTATTTTTTACTTTACCTTCTTATCCCAATTGTCGTATAACCGCTAACAAATTCTTCATACTATTTTCTCTTTGAAGGGGTATTATTATTATAACTTGGGGTAAGGTAAAATGGAGTTTGTCAGTATACCAGTCTCAGGATTGATATACAATGCATGCGTCTATTTTATGAATGCATTTACTACTTGAATGAATCATTTAAGATTCCTTAGGAATAAAATTGAAAATATCCATGAGCTCATGGAGGGGTGGAGAAGGGCGATATATCGAAAGAGGGCCCTAGCGAGGCTCATTTTATTATTACGAATAAACAGCCGCTTGAAGTTGGTGCACATGGAAGATGGTACCTATTGCACTCATCAATATTGGCCCTTTGCCCTATCACTTAATAATCTTAGGTTTCTTCCTTGGCGGTTATGGTGGTCTACTCATGTATTCAAATCGATGATGTGTCTCATAGACCGAACTGTTAAAACTCTCTATGACTTATCACAGACTCCAATCCGTGATCATCTGAAAAGATAGAAGCAGCCCCTCTTTTTTTGCATCTGAGGTGAAAAATTGCAGGTATTCACAGTGTGTAATACATTAAAAAAAAACCAAAGGAAGGTGATTATATTAAAATATACTAATTTCAGTATCTTCACAAAATAATATTAATGAGAAAAGTACTGCAATGCTTAAATGTAACTGCCCACCGTGTTTTTGCCATTTAAGTAAGGATATTTAAAGCAAACGGCGATTAATTAAATTATAAAAAAAGATCATTAATGATCTCATTTGTCATCTTATTGCTACGAGCAATTAACCGGTTAAGGTGGGTACCCATGGAAGACTCTTTGCACTCATCAACCTCGTCTCTGCCATTTCTCGGATTGCATTTATTCTTCATTATTTTCTTTAAATTCATCTAAGGCTTAAATTACTCTTCAACCATTGAAACAGGAAATGTGAGGCCATATTTTTAATATTAATAGTCGTGTAATTCTTCGCGGAAAATAATTTCCAATGGGCAGAGGAAGGAATTTATCAAAGTTATGAACGGATTCTGATCGATTTCCGAGAAAGAGTTATTCAAGCAACACTTCTGTTCTACACTACATTTCCACTGAAGCAGTAACAACTGTTGGAATCTCTCCATTATTCTATTATTCTGTTTTTCATACGTACTACATTACTTCGCCTCATTTTTCCTTCCTCATTTAAGTACCTCTTCCTCTTTCCAACGCCTAATATATCCATCACTGATTTCGCAACTTTCTCGCACCTGAATATGTCCACCAGAAAAACTTTCGAAAAGTCAATTTTCTGCGATACATAACGCAATGCTTCAAATTAAGCTCTTAGCTGGTATGTAAGTTTTTTATTCTTTTATGTGTATTTATAACTTCTGCTAAAGGTAATATTTATCAATTTCATACTCACTTTCATAAACCTACCTCAAAGGAAAAGCAAACAAGCGGTTGAACTTCATAGCTATTGCTAACCCCAACTCACGTGTTGGTATTGTATAACATTATAAAAACAAAGAATTACATACTCTTAGACCATCCTTTGAATAATTTTATTAATCGTCTTTTGCTTCAGGTGTCCTAACTTGAATGGCAAAATCATGGCGACCGGTTACATTTTTGCATTACAGGAATTTGCTCAACAAAATTATTTTATGAAGATAGCAACAATTGTAGATTTTCATACAATCACCTTCCTATGGTTTTTAAACTGCATTACAGTCTATTAATACCAGTCATTTTTTCACCCCAGACGTAGACCAAGAGGAGCTGCTTCAGTCTTTTAAGACGGTTAGGGATTGGAGCTAGGTCTGCCATAGGTCATAGAGAGTTTTAACTGTTCGGTCTATGAGACATATTATCGATTTGAATATATACGTAGACCACCTAACCGCCAAGAAAGAAACATAAGATCATTACGTGAAAGGTCACTGGCCTCCTGCTTTTTTTCAAATCGGGTAGTCTATGCGTTTTGCATTCCCTGATGTATTGTTATTACCACGGTAATGCCATAGATAGTCCCGGAAACCATGCTTCACTAATGAAGCGGGAATTGCTAGGGGATTTTTCTCGGTAATGATCTCATTCGTCAAGAAAGAAACATAATGAAAAGTGAGAATCAGAAATTCCGTGACAATGAATGCTGCATGAATATTCTGGGTAGAATTAAACTTAATAGGCCTTATTGTGAGCTCATGGAGGAAACTCAATGCAGAAATGGGGCCAGACGAGGATGATTAGAAAAACAGTGTGCTGTGTTTCATGCTCACCTGATATATTTCATTTGTCAATGGTAGAAACAAGAATAAATTTGCTGAAGGAATGCACATCTCAAACATTTGCCTCTTCCATTCTCTTCAGAGTGTTGTGTCCACGTTCCAGTTCAAAAAACCCTCCGTGAGCCCTGCGTAATCCCTGATTCCCATTTCGCTCCTTTCATCCAAGAATTCTGCTTTTTCTCTCTCCCCCATCTCACACTGTCCTTCCAAAGACACCCTTCCCCCTCTGAGCTATCCCTTTCTCCCTGAGACCCCCCCCCCTTGTGTGTACCTCCAGTCCGCGTCTTCTTATACACTCGGACGACGAGGGGCGTGGCGGCCGAGCGGCAGGGGGGGACGGCATCAGGGATGGATGTCGGGACGCTAAAGGGCGGCCACGGGCCATGTTTCTCGTTTTGGATTATTGATGAGATGCGAAGACCCCTATCCTTTTCTCGGACCGCCGCTCTTCCCGGCGTGCCATTTCCTTCTTTACCCCTTTCAGCCGTCCTCCGAGAGACACCCCCCCCTTTCCTCCCTTAACCCACATATCTTCCTCTCAAATCCCTCAACCCCCCCCCCGCCCCTTTTACATCCGTGCCCTTCGCTTCGCCGCAGCCCTGCACACAAGACCGGAAGCCCTTTTGCTTCGTCATTTTTCTCCCCCTCTCATCCCTTCCGCCATGAACCCTTCCCTCATTACGATAGCCACTCCTAAATCCTCGGTTTACACGCGCAAAATCCCTCCCATGCAGCCGTTCGTGCTATCTAACATCCTTGAGTGAATATTTTGCATATACACAGATTACGGAATCGATGGATTGCGTGTAATACTCAATACTGAAGGTTATCTACCGGCTAAGATAGGTTTACATGGAGGAAAATATGCCAATTCCTCAGAATATCTTCCCTCTTGTATTTTCATCAGAGACTTGGTGCTAGGGGCGGGGGTTGGTTAGTGTGGACACCAAATGGGCGGAAAGTTAAAGGAATGAGGTGCTGTTCCGAACAACGTGAGAAAAAAGGGAATTCTGGAGCCCATTATGTCAGGACCCGGTGGATAGGTCATTTTTATATCTCTTTCGCAATTCTCCTTTTGGTACCATACTCTATAGGTTTTGCTGTATATGTGGTGTAAATATCTCGAGGTAACTCGTTGATCCTTTTTTTCTAATCCTACACGAACACAAAATTTCGATGAAAAATAGGGTCCGCCATTTTGTACCGTATCGGCCACAAATAATATAAATGAGTCGTGAGCATTGCCAAGAATCAACAATAATAAACCGCATAATAATATTGTAAATTTTTGTTTCTACTGAATTACAGCAGAAGGCGTGGCATTAGTTTTAACATGCTGAATTTTAAAAAAAATTCAATGAGGGCAATTTTTTCGAAATTTGATTAACTTTGAGGCCAAGTAATTTGTTTAAAAAATTTACCTGGGAAAAATGGTTTGTGTCAAAAATACACTATTGTATTGACAACAACTGCAAAGTTTCAATTTCTGTACTCAAAAAAATCGATTTTGAGGTTTTGTCCAGCTTTTTTCGATTTCAGCCCACTGTGCGCCGTTCTTCTTTTTTTATATTAATTTAAACAAATTTTTCTTCACCCTCCACCCCTATCTCGCCCGCCCAGCATCCATCCTTGTGCAACCTTTTTCAACAACACTCTTTAAATACGTATGTATCTTTGAAGGTGATAAAAAATATATCTCCTTTGTTTCGTCACCTGAGAGAAGAGCGCAACCAATCAGGATGCATTACCATTATTAAGCGGGGAAAATTACTGTTGACATCGATATTGACACTCGTTTTGGGTGGAAAAAGAAAGTCCACAGTTGGATGCAGCTGGGTGGAGAATAAATCAAGATTTACCCCGGCCTAAGGGTCTAAAAAAATGGAAGCAATGTGAGAGAAATAGGAACTGATTGAACTCGAAATTAGGAGAGCGGCATGACAAAATTAGAAATTATTTCGAAAAACAAATCTTCAGTGTGAGTTGGACACATATTTGTAGACACCATCGTCTTCGTCAGAATATGTCAATTTATCAAAGCATGTAAATCGAAATGGTATTTATGTCAGATGAATAAGCTATCTTTCCTCTTCAGTGTTGAAATGTGGACTATTTTAGTTTAAATAAACATTTTCTAGGTCAGATAGCATGATAACTGTAAGTAAGCAAATCCAATTTAAACTGCAGCGGAACTGAAACTGAAAGTTACATGTCCCTACACATAATGGGATTACATGAATATGGAGAATACTTTTACATTTGAGCATATATATTCAGCAAATTATGTAAGGTAAGTATTTGTCGCATCATTTATCCTCACATGGAAGTTACATGTACGCGACAAATTTAGAGTATACTATGATTTAGTTGAAGATGAAGTGGACAGAAAGGAGGAGGAACGAAGAAGTGCTAGACATGGTGGGTGAGGAAAGGCAACTTTTAGATGGGATACGGAGGAGACAGAACGTATGGATGGAGGGAGTACTTAGCTGGGAGGGGATGTGAAAACGGTCTTAGAGTGTAGAATGTTAGGTAAACGACGGAGGGGAAAGAAGAAAATAGGATTTCTAGTTAGATTGAAAGGGAGTAGGACTTAAAGTGAATTGAAGAAGGCGGTGTTGTAAGGAAAGGGAGGCTCCCAGATTACTTCCTCAGTACTACATACCTTAATCTCACTACTAATTACCTTAATCGGTAGAGTACTTGTAATAATATGATTTAGTTAGTACTCAATGAGTTCGCTATGCTCTTGAAAATTTGGTTAACTGACTCCAAAACGCCTTCAATATGCACATGATATTCCAACATTAATCTCACGCCCATATCATTTGGTGCCTATTCATTATCTTCAATTTCCTTCTTTGACATTCCGAGACTCTCCGTTCATCTTCTCCCGTCTTCCTCACTTGCTCAATCAACATCGACATCGGAGACTCGTAATGTAAGATTAACAACTTGAGAATAACTTGAGAGGAGGATCAAGGTCACGAAGACGGCTGATTGGACTGAAAAGGGTTTGAGAGATATAGATGGCGGCAAATGAATGCTGGACAGCGCTTGTGAGCAATAGGAGCAATCTTAAGGAGCCACACACGAAATACGAGCATCTGAACCGTCCTCTTTTCAGTAGTGATAAATCCCAGTCCTCTTTCCTTTTCATATTCCTCGAAGATGAACCAGAGGGCCCGATCCATCTCCCTTTTCCTCGAGAAAGACATTCACACACGCACCTATTCCCACAATTTACTTCGAGATCAGAAGCTCAGTCATATACTTGCTTTAAACGTGTATATGCATATAGGCGTGTACAACATATTTATATCCAAGCTTCACATCCGATGTAACATTGCGATTTGCCTCCGCCCGGAAAATTGACGTCAAAGCGCGAATATTGAGATCGCGCTCTTCAGAAGGAACGAGCAATTTCACTACTGCGGAGAGATTTCAGATTTCGGGCCGAGTTTCCAAAGACTTTATAGCAGTACCAAGTTTTCTACGGGATATTTTAAATGAGTGAAAAACTTCCAAAGAGTAGGCATAAGTTTCTGACAATTTTTTAAATATAAGACACGAGACATGAAATATGAGACTATTTGGCTGCAATTCCATTATAAACAAGTAAGTTTTCTCAATGTGTATGAATATAATCATCAAATGCCTATAATTATCTCAGACACATCACATAATTCTCCTCTCTAGAATATATCCTAGATCAAATATTTTAGCGCTACTTTCTAGCGCTAAAAGCTACTAGCGCAGACGATTTGTCACATGTTTAAAAAAAATTATATTTGAAAGTGCAGCATTTTAAATAGTATTTTGTGGTATCGCTTTTTTATGAGTAGAAAATATTTAGATTTGAAACATTAAGTAGAGCTATAAGCATCGCTTGGATGAATAAATGTTGAAACATGTCATAGAGCAATTATCACGACTAAAATAAATGTAGGAGCAACAATAACCTGTTATCTCAGTTATGGGCGAAATAATGCTCTTACTGAAGTAAAATTCGTTGGTTGAATGAAAATGGGTTTGTTGTTTATCCAGAAAGCAACAAATAGTGTTCACTCAAATATAAGTTCATTGCATTACGTGCGAGCAATGGAGCTTAAACTTACCTTTTAATCTTTACCTACCTTTTAATCTGAAAGGATGTCACATTTGAAATCAGTGTTATAAAATTTCTTCTCTTCAAAGTTTAGAGGACTACATATATGAGATTTATCTGCCACGTCTAACCTTCAAATGGTTATTCAGTGCTGCATTAGCAAACGACTGTGCATAGCGCGTAGCCTGCAGCACAGGAGCGAAGTAGGAAAAAAGTTAGAACATCAATGAATTAAGTTGTGAAGCCGAATTAAGGGAATAATTTCGCCAATTTGCGTATTTAAATATCGTTTTGATCTAGATACTTTGTAAACGGAAATATACTATCAGAGTATTTTGGGATAAAGCCTACTAAAATTTAATGATACCAAGAGCTCCAAAGCAGGAATAAACATTACTATTTTGATTGATTAAAAAAGAAATAAAGTATAAGATATTAATTATTATTAAAATTAGACAATTTGACATGAATGAATAACTAAAATACTAAACAACTCCTTACATTAACTAGGATTTTTCACTAGGATAGTGGTTTCAGACAAATATTGCGGCCATATTATCTGACTCTCTGCGTAAAATTTCAAAGTCGTCAAACAGGTGCAACCCTTCCCAAAGGTATATACACCAAGAATGTAATTCGCTATGAAAAAATTACTTAAACATACCGGGATTATAACCCGGATTTGCGGATTACTAATCAGGTATGCTAGCACCCATCTTCATCCAATACGAATCTCAGACTGGGCAAACCGAACAGGGTGACATCTTAAGTCCACACTATGGCAACGGCGACGGAGGCCGTGATTACCCAGCCTGTGTTGGATGCATGAACCTTACTTTGCCGCGCTTTAAAAATTATTTGGCTTCCGCGGGATTCGAACCACGAAAAATGATTTGGCAACTAATTCAACGGTTTTGATACAGGCGAGAAAGTGTTGTGGACATCTTTTCAACATTCATTTAGTCTAATTCTGTTTCACAAAGTTATCATTTATTCTCCATTATATATCATTACAACACTAAATTACATTGTTTAGCCACCGCTTAATTGGTTGCAAATGAATATTATTTACGAATAATGGGCTGCCTACTTTGGGTAAATAAATATGATTCACCAAAAACTAGACTGAACTATAAACACTTAAAATTACGTTTTTAATTAACTCATTTGCGCTATGATGATTATACATGCGCTCTGGATTGAGCAATTGAAATTTATCATTTTAATAGGTAAAATAATGTTTACGAATTATTACGATTATAAAAGTATTCTACCGCTCAATTTGACGGACGAGGAAAGAATACTGAAAATAAGAGTAAGAAATAGAAATAAGAGATATTCGGACACATTCCGCCCATATTACTTCGCCTGACGTTTCGTCCACAGGAATCGTTCGTAGGATAAAAATCAAGGATGTTGTGAAGGGCCGATCGAAAGGGAGATCCGTTGACGTTGGTAACAAAAACCACGATGGGGATGAAGGGGGAATAGCGAACGAAATGAAAATAGCGAAGAAAGGGGATTGTCAGGGTTGAATACGATACAAATCAATTCCCGACGAAGAAATTGGAAACGGTTTGGTGACTATTTACTTTATATTGAAACATTTAGAAAAAAAATTTAAATTCTATATAATATCAGTATATATCAGTTCATTTAACAAAAAGACTATCACATAGTCGCAGTTGAATTTTAATCATGAGCAGTATGGTCAACCAGATATTTGTATATTTTAAGGGACAATATGAACCACGATGGTAGCTTCAAAAAAGTGGATAACAACATCTATGCTTATGGATTAGCTTAAATGTTGAATATTGAGTTGAGAAGCGCTCTTTAAAGAAGATTTTCCAGTGCTACGTACTTTGACACAAGTTTAACTTTTTGCCTCGTTCGAATAAATTTTTAAAAAATCTAATCATGCAACACGATAAATTGAAATTTAAATCAACACATACTAAGGAAGAAAAGTCTACCGTCATGGACTGCTAACGGATTCTTTTGAAAATTTTATTTATATCATAAAAGTAATATCGAATTTGGATACAATGATATAATACACCATTTAAATGTGCTCACTACTTGCGAGCTCCAACTTTTTTTTATTCAGGAGGATTCAAGGATATGATAGCTCTTTAAAGCTTAGCTATCTTATTTAAATCAACTAATGTTGGAGAATAAAAGTCTACCTTATTTGACTTTCAATGAAATTATTTACTCTCATTACAACTCCATGCTCCCATGTTATTATTTAGGTTCCAGGTTACCTACCAGTGTACCTAGGTTTTAGGTAGAAGAAAAACTGAAAATAATCATTTTATTGTGGTGGAAATATTACTGGCCTCCCATCCACAGGTCAAAGTTCAAATCCAAGTAGGGGCAGCGATTTTTCAGAGACTACCCGATCCCTATTTGAGTGCATAGTGGAGAGCACTTCAAGTACAGCACTCTGTCCGTCAGACGGAACGCTAAGCCATTGTACCCTGGGCAGCTATCGTTTAGAGAAGACAAATGTTTGAAAATTCCTGGAGCATAGGTCATATTATCCAAAAACTTTTTTGCCAACGTTTCGGTTTAATTTTAAAACGCCCCTCATAGCTATGAAAGAAAAAATGAGAGTACAATAAAGTACAATAATATGCAATATTGATACATAAATTAAGGTTGCAAAACAGTTTTTTATACAATATAATAATTTTTCAAAATGGGAAGGGAATACACAAGAATTTTCAGAAAACTAATGCCATAGTTCTTTCCAAACTCCCTTCCGTACCCACCCCTCGTAGCTACCACTGCTGTCTATTGATTCCTGCAAACATTACACCAGCAGACAAGAATTAAAACTCGTCTCTTTCTCATCCGTTGCTAAGTGTCTTCTGCCCTTTTATCAATACCGTTTTTCTCCTTTAAAAGACTCTCTTACTGGTAATCAATTCAAGAAATATTCTTTGGTCGTCTAGCTGGTCAGATCGCTCACTTGACCCGTTGTTTATTACAACTAATGTTTTGTAAATTAATTAATTCACTATATAAAGTTGGGACGATACCGGAAATCACCGTCCAAAATTTATAATGTGAATTAATTAATTTACAAAAAATTAGCTGTAATAAACGCCGGACCAAATGAGGTGGACGACCCGAGAAAACTTCTTGAAACAGATTCCCTGGGAAAGTGCCAAACCTTATGATTAGTTGAAAAATTTCTCTCTTATTCGTGTTGCCGACATAATGCTATAAATATTTGTCAGGAGAATAGGGTGATTTGAGGATTACGGTGGCTTTATTATTGCAAGCAAGATTCTGGCTAAACTCAAAATTCAGGACAGCTTTTTCAAAAATCCTGATACATATTTGCAGACTTTGCCTCATGTTCGACCCTGATCTTATTTTTCGAATGTATCGTACCTACTTCAACATAAGCACCTTTTCTTGTGATAAGGTAACATAAACTTGCGTGCAATAGTTTATGACATTGATAAACATGCTTGATAGGATTGGATATCATGGAAAGGTAGTCATTTACGGTCCAAAAATAAACCTAAATCCACCTTAAAAAATATAAAATTTGATTGAAATAATGAAAAATAAAAAAGTTGGATACCTAAATGTAGCGATGGTCCATAAACTAGCTCGGCCAAAACCACAAGAAAATTCCAAATGAGTATCCATTTCCCTAAAATTAGACACGGCTTAGTAATAAATTATTAAATTATTTCAAAAGCTTGATCATCTCTGAGAATATCCGTGATATTTTCTATCATGCGGAATGAGTGCGAGGCATATTTTCATCCGTTCTGCGCACATAATTGATCCAAGTGATTGTTAACCCGCATCGCAAATTCTTTATTCAGGATAGCTTTTTTTACTGGAATCGAAGCCATTTGGCCGAACGCTAACAGGATTATGCACTCATTCCAATTCTGCATTGATCCATCTTTTCAAATAGAACATCCGGGCGAAATATTGCAACATTGATCCACTCGATCGAAATCCTGGGTAAAGCAATTTTAGGGCGGAGTGAATCGAGGAAAAAACATAAAATGTAGAGAACGAACAGGGAATTGTGGGAGTGCTTTGATATGGAACAGAGTAATTAATCTCATTGAGGAAAAATATGCAAAGCAAAACTGGTTCATCTACTCGCAAAAATATTATTTCTCCATTTCCGGTGGATTAATATTAAGTTAAGCTTGTTTTTTGGTAAAGGGATTATTTCGAATTAGAATCAAATCAAAGGACACCAAAACTAAATTCTGCTCATGAAAACGCACTGTTCTTATCTATATTCAATTGATGAGCCTCACTCCAGCAGCCTAAACGAAGCAAAAAAATATTAGTTTTTGCGCGGAAAACGGAATGTTTTAGTAAAATCGAATGCAGAGTTGTCATACCCCATTCTGGGAGAGATTTTGATGTGTCGAAACTCGTCTCCAGTTATAGATAGAAGGCAGCAAGAAATATTCTAACCCTCTACCTCTAACGGAGTACATCCTAATAGGCACTTTACATGTTGTAACCATAATAAATAGTAGCGGGTGTAACATGGTGGATATCATATTGAAACTTTTCTCTGAATTCCGCGCGGGTAAGATTTTCTTGGAGTACCGACGTTTCGGGTTCCGACTCGTTACCCATTCTCACGGCTACAAAAATTATTAGGTGTTATTTCTACGACATTCTACGGTAGCCATGGGAAAGGGTAACGAGTTGGAACTCGAAACGTCAGCGCTCTTAGAAAATCTTACCAGCGCGGAATCCCGAGAATAGCGAGAATGTGTCACGTCAATTCACCGCGAAAGTGTAAAATCTTACATGTTGGATATCATTTATTGTAGGAGTTGAAGGAATGAAAATCTTTGCTTTTGGCACATGGTGATTTATCATGGTTTCGTTTCTCGGTAACGGAATACTCGCGCAAAATTCATGGCATCATCTGGAAATATTCAAGCTATATAAATTGACAGATGTCAAAATTTGTTCAAATCTCACTTTTGATAATGAATAAAGACTAGTTGAGCGGGAGGTATGTGTTCTCTTAGCTGGATTGTGGAGATGTGGATTTGGAGGATGATTGAGAAGTTGAGATGGATGGAGATGACAAGGTACGAATATGCACTGCAGGAGGCGGAGAGAGATCTACTAGAGGACATGACATGGGGACAGAGTGAATAGTTTTGGCATGTAATAAGGGGTGATATGATATTTATCCATCTCTACCAGGAGTGTCATGGTGCCAGAACGCTCCGAAACGCCGTTCCGGCACTGGTTAACAAAAGACATAATAATTTAAGTATACCGGGACTAGCCACGGTGATAACTTTACGGGAGTCACCCGCAATGCACAATTGTGCGAAAAATCCACAGAGAAAAAATCATTCGCCTTGACCGGGATCCCGGTCAAGGCGAATGATTTTTTCTCTGTGGATTTTTCGCACAAAGACATAGTAGTCAAATAACCATTTAGCTGTTGATAAAATCTTCACGGGAAATCAGCCGGGTAAGGATGGACATTGCTGCCAATGATTCAATGGCCTTCTCTGCAATCAATCATCAAGATGGCAGAGAAGGCCATTGAAACGTTGGCAGAAATGTCCATCCTTACCCGGCTGATTTCCCGTGAAGATTTTATCAACAGCATTCGCCGGGAAAGCTCCAAATCCTTCTTCAAGCATTTAACTTTTATCCGTTTTGTTGCCTCAAAATTTCAAATATAATCGTTTGTAACCAAAACAAAATGTTAGTAATAAAATGTAAATAATGACTTTTATGAAAAAAAAACATAGCAATATTTCACTCCTAAAAAAAGTTAAGGAAAGTGCGTTCCGGCACTGCTAATTTTGCCATGACGTCACTGATCTCTACTGAAAAAAATTGGCCAAAAGAGGGAAGTGAAGTGAAAGGAGGATCCAACTCATCGATATCAATTTCTCATTATGGACGGAAACCCTTTCGTACAGTAGAATCAAGGTCTCACTTACTAGTTCCCAAAGCGTGGTAGGGAACGAATAAAAGTACAGATTTTACAGCTATTGGATTACTCGAGCTTTCCGTATCCTTCCTTCATACCTCGATAATGGAAGTCAGTATCACGGCAACGCCCGTCACCTGCTATATTTTCCGAATCGGATTTTTTTCTCTCGTTTCCTCATTTCAGATTCGATTGGACGATCTCACGTTCCCAGAAACTACCAATTCATTTCTAGGGCCATTTCCGCAGGGAAACGCATTTTACCAAATACCGGAGTTGGGAGGTGGGGTGGGAAGAATTTTCTAGTGTGGCTGTCATATGGTTGCCAGTTTTAATTTGCACCCAATCGTGCGAATAGCTCAAACCCTTGCATTCAGGCTTTTCGAACTAACAGGTAGATATAAAATATGCTAATAATTTATAATATCTCGCTGAAGTTGTATCGATGATGTTTCCATCCGGCGGTTATAAGGAAGAAGCAAAATCAAGATTGGATTATTTTTAAATTTTTATTCTGATTCTATTATTAATGGGGAATTATTTATATATTATACTTTATAAACTTATAACACATTTCCAATGTTATCACAAATTATATTTTCCTTCTTTTCCAAAAAGCCATGTTATAATATATTAGGAATTTATTTTTCCAGGCAATACGTCATCCGAATTATTCGATTTCCCATATAAAAATTTTAGGACCACTTTTTATGCTGAATAATGATTTAGTTTTGTGTAATTATACATATATTTCAGGATTAAAATTTTTGACTGATGGCTAGTAAAAGCATCTCTTCTTGCGTCGCAGTTTTCTCGAGGGTCGATCTCATTCGTTACTATTCAGATTTCAGCGACTTTAAGCGCTGCCAGGAAACTCGGAGAGGTAAGCTCGAGGAAGCAGGAGACAAAATAAAGGGCTCGTGCACGATTTTCTCAGAAAAAATCCCTATTAAGATAATGTTGGTTGGATATGATACATCGAACCCGTTGGCGAAGAAGTTTCTCGGCGATACGACTGGTCTAATGTACTATATGAATTAGAAGGGAATGCTGGCGGTGGGCGCATATGTTACATTTATAATTTCTGAATTTGAAACTTTTATTTGGGCAATTTGTGAAGCAGAAAAAAATAGATTCATGTTTAAAAAAACCTTATAATTCTCTGAAATAAATTTATAAACCCGTGGATTATTATTTGTGTTGGTTTCAACTTGCAAATACTACTTCTACGAAATTACGCTACAAAATATTTCAAATGCGAAATTACTCCCAAGTAGAATTGGTCTGGGACCGAGAAGTTATCAATGTAGAGAAAAGGGTTCTATGAGCATTCGTTATAAATGACCAGTTTCGTTAATCTAGATAATCAATGGTTGATACTACAGAATTTACTTTTGATGGCTTAATGTTTTGAATTTGTGAAATTCATCATTAAAGTTATGATTAAGAAAGCTTTTAAGACATTTGAGATGTGACGGAAAAATGTCGTAGATTTGACAGATATGTATAATCCCTCATCTGATTCTTTCATTGCTCCATCTCTTTGTCTTCTCTTCCTGGCTGTAACTTACTTCTAATTACCAGAAGACATCGTTTTCGAAACATTGATAACCCAGTTTAAGAAAAGCTGGCGAAATTGATGATACTACGTTTTGGTTCCCCGGTCCGGTGGGCCACCATGCGGCAAATCAAAGCGACTCTTCACCAGAGGAACCTGTAGTTCGAGGGGGAATACGGAGTATGTATGTACGTGGGGTACTCTACTTGCGGTTCGCCCTGCATAGCGCGATCGTTTTAACAATAGGAGGGAAATTTTTTCCACCCCTTCCAGGGCCCACGCGACCCCTGAACCCCTCCGCGGGAGGGCAGAGCGGCAAATGGCCCGTGACGGAGCAGCCCGCGTCGACACTGAAAGGCACGAGAAATGGAAAATGGAGAAGAGGGAAGGGAGGGGGACTCAAAAAACGGAGGGACCCAATCCCAGAGTCCAACCAAATGAATTCTGACGAGTGGCTGCGGCCTCTCCACCGTGCTGAGTGCCTGACGTGCGTATTTCACGCTCCTTCCGTCCCCTTCCCGTGGGATGAGACTGAATGAGGCTGGTTTGTGTTTGAGTGGGAAGAGAAGTGGAAAAGCAGTCGGGGGGGGATGTGTATTCATTCATATGAGGGGGAGTTTAAAAGGGGCAATTACACGTACAAGCATTTTCCATCCCCAACTCCCCTCCCCCGAACTTTAACGTCCCCTTTATGTCGCAATAAATAACCTATGAAATCTATGCTCTCTCATACACCGCTTATTGTACTCGTAAATTATGTCACGCATGCTCGCGTTTCATTAATAAGGGCGGAACGTTTATTTGCGTAATTAATTTCACACCGATTTTGTTGCTCGAACAAATCGGTCTTCGATATGAGTGGGGGATTCAAGTCGAATCTAAAGGTATCAAGGGCTGATGACCGATAGCAATGAATTTTGATTGCACTCAAAAGTCAGTATCGTCACAGACTGTGTGATAGGCGATCAAAAGTTTCAAATTGCTTTATGGTGGTGCATGACAGCTGAGATATATGTTTTCTACCGTGCATACCGAGGTATGTCAATGAAAATTCCTTTATTGTGGCTGAGGTAGTTTCTAGATGACTCACTACGAGTGTTATCTCCTTGCATTACCACTGCTTCCTTTCCATTGACTGGCGAGAATGCATTCTCTTGTGTTCGTCCACTGTAGTTTCCGTAATAAAGCAGCGTATTAATCATTGTGGGACGAGATAACGTGCCATGTTTTACTGAGGGTTTTCTACCACTCAAACAATCTTTCTTTAGGTATTTAAACTATGCTATTGTGCTCCTTTGATTCATACAATTCGCCCACTCCAAAAACATATAAATTTGCAGCTAAACTATTGATGGCGACGTTCCATGATAATTTTCTCAGTATTACTTTTCTTCTTCACTCCTTCACCCTTTTTCATTTCTTCATCGTAAATATTCCCGTAATTTAATTACCTCATGTGAATGAACAACCATCCATTAGTAGCGGCAAAGGGAAGAATGTCTATTTGGAAGACGTTTAAGTGAATGATGATGCATGGAATTTTAACTTAATTCTATCCATGCTATTCATATAATGAATGGATTCAAAATTGCCAGCCATAGGCTACTTGTGAGAGGCAATAATTTTACTCTTGATTGCTGGCTGAAAATGTAGAAAATTCTTCACATAAACAGTGAAACTATTAACATGTTGATAATTCCTTAGCGGTCAGTTAGCATAAATTGTTGGTTAATAGAAGCACAAAAAATATATGTTAGATCCTATTATTTTGTTATTGAATATTTACATAAAAAGAAAAATGCTTTTTCATAAAATACTTATGAAGCATACAATGAATTTAAACATGATTTATTAAAGATAGTTATATTTTGATTCACCCAGACGAATTAGAAATGAAAAAATGAAGAAATTTGACATAAACATTTCAGATACATCGTATTTAGGTCAAGTGTCCCACATGGTGGAGCATGCTATTTACTTTGATTTTGCAATCAAAATTTTCCGATTATGAATGAAGACTGATGTAATACACTATTAATTGACTTATAGAAGAAATAAAATACCGAAAAATTGGCTATGGACAATTGTTTTCATTAAATACAATCTAAACTCGACCTATCTGAAATTTTACAATAATTTATAATATTTTATAAATTTCAGACGTCGAGAAGTATAGTAGAAGTATGTGGCAACACCAGTCTACAGATGCCGCTGTACTCTAAACGTATACGAGAGAATACCTGAAATAATAAAATCGGGTCCCAATGGCCCATCATTGCTTCCAGCATTAATATTCCTTTCATTCGCTTCGTCACCACCATTCCTTTCAATAAGACTCCCCTGCTGCGTATAACGCGCTCTCCCACGCACCATTCGAGAGAGGAGGAGAAATGAGGAAAGAGAATTCGTGAAGGAGCGAAGGCTCGAGGAGCGAGTGGTTGGAGTTGAAGAGGCGCGATATATATTAGGGAAGGCCAACCGAAACGTCCCGTAAAATCGAATATGCTAAGCGGGTGCCGTGCCGCCACCGCGCCCTGGTTACCGGCGGTGGGCGGACACATATCCCACCGCACCCGCCCGGCACCACTCCTCACTTGGTTCCTACAACACCCACGCACTCTCCAAACTTCCATCGCCGAGACCTCATTTAGATCATGGTAGCTGTGTTTGGGTACCTTAGCGAGAGGCGCTTGAAATACCTCAATTGAAACGCGTTGGCGAAATGAATTTTGAGCAAACAGATCTCAGTGCGTGATGTCAAACAATGGAGTAACGTAGATCTAGATAGATATTGACCTGTTTGATCGATATTGATCATCATCGATATTGACCTGTTCCTTTCTCACTGTCTTCCATCTAATAGTGAAGGAATTCGCGTAGGATAATAGCATGAATGATAAACCTTTTCCTCCGAAGCATCGTCTAAAAGCCGCCGCACGCCGAAAGACACGCCAGGCTACGCCACACTAAACATGCACAACGTCCAGCTACGTGAGATCACCGATCGAAAGACACACCACTCTACGACATGTGACAAGTGTCAAAAATTTAACCTCGTCAAATTTAACGGTATAAGTCATCCTTATTTACATAATTTAGCCCAATCTTATTTCTAAGGAATTTTGTCTAATTTTCACGTTAAGGTTTCTGGTAAATCGAAAACAATTGAATAAATCATGAAGAATCCTTCGGAATCCTAATGATCCTGGGCACTCAGGTGGAGGCGACCGACACCTAAAGCCATTCCCTTGCGAACATATTCGCGATGAGTGCTAGATTCCTTCACGGTTTCCGGGATTTCCGGCGAAACTGCCGCCATCAGAAACGAAAAAACGCGATGGAAACCTGTAAACCATGAGGACAGCTATACTTATTTGCGCCATGACGAAAGGGTAGGTAGGGAAGGGTAGAGAGAAATCCGGCTTCGGTACTAGCCTGCTCTTACGGAAAGCACCAAGGGGACGTTGGCTTAATGTCCCACCCTACGGACTGAGCGTTGTGCTCGAAGTACCCCGCAAACCACACTCATGAAGGTACCGGAAAACCTCTAAAATCTCCTCAAGGATTAAATACTCTCTATAGTTACAATCAATTTTTTAAGTCCCTCATTTTTGTTGAGAAGAGTTTGATCTGGAGTGTAGCTCTCTACGGTGCGGAAACGTGGACACTGAGGAAAGAAGACGAGAGAAGATTGGAGGCATTCGAGATGTGGGAATGGAGAAGAATGGAGAGGGTGAAATGGACGGAGAGGAAAAGGAATGACGAAGTGCTGGATATGGTTGGCGAGGAGAGGCAGCTTTTGGATGAGATACGGAGGAGACAGAAGGCATGGATGGAGTTAGTGCTTAGCGGTGAGGGGATGTTGAAAATGGGGTTAGAGGGTAGAATGTTAGGGAAACGAGGGAGGAGAAGGAAAAGAATAGGATTTTTAGATAGATTGAAAGAGAGTAGGCCTTACAGTGAATTGAAGAAGGCAGTGCTGGAAGGAAAGGGAGGCTCCCAGCTCACTTCGTGAATACTCCATGAAAACCTACCTTAATCGGTAGAATACTAATAATAATAAAAGTAATAATATTTTTTGTTGAGCAATTTCCGTGGATATTAAGGATAAATGGGCGATAAGACCGAATGAAGAAATATGCTGAATAAAATGAAGGGTTACTGACAAAGTCAATGCTAATTGCTTCCTGTCTTCAAACTAAAAGGGGCATATTACCTACAACTTAGAAAAGATGAAATCCCTTTAATAAATGCCAAGGATTACATCTGAGTTCAAAGTAATGTCTCCCATTGAATTGAAATAATCATGTGTATGTAATAGTCCCCTATTGGCAGGGTATATTGTGTGAAATGATATCGAAGTTTTAATTGCTCATCTTTCAAATAACTGAGTTTGTGCTCGTCTACCACACTACGTGAATAATATAAATTTTTACAGACAGTGAGAGCTAATTTTACCCATGGGACACAGAAAGTTCGAAGTACCCACCCCACTCATGTAGATAACTTTATAATATAAATTTCGTTCCGTGGTTTGAATACAATTTTTTTCACATTCATCAATAAAAAAGTTGCATCACTAACCAAAAATTTGTATGTGCACAGAATAGAAAACGTCTAATCCTAAATTTAATTTTGATCACTTCTTAAAATATTTTAATTCAAGACAATTTTATCAAACAATAGGATATAAAATGTTTTCATAGGGTGTAATACCTATATTTAATAATATTATCATTTGCAATTACCCAATAATTAACATAGTTTTAAAAATTAACGTAGTTATATAAAAATGAGTCAAAATGGCGCGTTTTATTTGTTTTGGGTAGTCAAAAAATCTGGTCCCACGAGTGCTTAAAGGAACGACGAAGTGCTGGATATGGTTGGCGCGGGGAGGTAGCTTTTACGGAGGAGACAGAATGTATGGATGGAGGGAAAACTTAGCTGGGAAGGTATGTTGAAAATGGTGTTAGAGGGTAGAATCTTAGGGAAACGAGGGAGGGAAAGGAATAGAATAGGATTTTTAGATAGATTGAAAGGGAGTAGGCCTTACAGTGGATTGAAGAAGAAAGCTCTAAAAGGAAAGGGAGGCTCCCAGATCACTTCTTTAGTAATCTACGGAATCCTAACTTAATCGGTAGAATACTGTAATAATAATCCTAAATTTAATTTTGATTACTATGAAAAATATTTGTTTCAAGACAATGTTACCAACCAATAGGATATAAAATGTTTTCATAGGGTGCAATACCTATATTTAATAATATTGTCATTTGCAAGTACACAATAATAAACATAGTTTAAAAAATTAACATAATTATATAAAAATGAGTCAAAATGGCGCGTTTGATTGTTTTAGGTAGTAAAAAAATCTGGTTCTACGAGAGCTTAATGGTATTCTTACAACTATCTCTAAATTTGGCTAAGTGCGCGTGTAGGTGCTAATCCGCCCCCGGTCACGGGCCATCGAGGGTTGAGATGCAAATGCAGACGCGTCCCTTTCATCCCTGCCGCCGCCATTCCATTTGCCACACCCCTCCTCGCGCACATATATTTGCCACCCACTCCCCAGAGGGTGCTGCTCGTGTTATCTGCCGGGTCGAGGGTGGAAATGGCCGCGATTTGTAGGGAGGGCGGGTTTTAAGCGATCCGACATTCTCCACCACCCCCAGGGGAGAAAGATAGCGGCGGCGGCGTTGGCGAGAGAACAAGAGCTTTTCACGAGAAGAACAGGCAGAAGAGGGATGGATCTTTTGTGGGGTGAAATTGCGCCGTTTGGGGTGGTTGGAGGGGGAGAGAAATTAAGGGTTGGGGCGTATTAAGAATCGCTCCCGGGTGATGGAAGCATTTGGGGGTGGCGTGGGGGAGGTGGGAAATGGGACCACAGGAGGAGTGTAGGGAAGTGGAAAGAATAAACAGAGCTTGATTTTATTGCCTTTTAACCGCCGGGCGCAATTTGACCCGAGTCGCTAAGCAGCCATCCCATATTGGCCACTTGGGCTGCCAGTCTGAAGAATTCCATTATCCCACTGTTTGGGTTTTCTCAGAGGGTGGCCCGCCCCGCGGGGGCAGGGGTGCGTGTTCGGTGGGGGGGGGGGGTTGAGTCGTTTGGTGGTACACCTTGAGAAGGCCCCTTCCGAAGCGAATTCAGACGAGCGGATTTCACAGGTTTTATAAGATCTCGAACGCCCTTCCATCCCCCAAGAGATTTCTCGAAAGGAAGGAATGGCAACTTTGGAGCATAGGAATGAGTCTAAATGTCCACTTTCAGAATCCAATTTACAGAAATCAAAGCTTAGATAACATTCATGGCTCCGGTACAGCCGTTCAAGTTGGTAAAATTACTCTGGCGAACAATGCAAATACGTAATCACTGTGGGGGAGGACGAGTTAATTATGGCTTATAATCAGTCATAGATTTGCTGGTGTTCCTTTGCATAGTAACCTGTGGCGAATGCGATCGTTACTGGATATTTTGCATCTGATTCAAAGAACATACCCAAGCTCATAAAAGACAAAATATTTATTGATATGATATGGAAAGGAAAGTCAAAAATTTTGTTGAATTACAACCGTTGATTGCTCCAGAAAAAATTACAGAACAATAGGTTGTCTCTTCGTTTTTTCGCTTTACTTTGAAAAATCATATCGTGAAATATGAAATAACGTAGTCCTTCTAATGGGAGTCATCACCTAACGAAAAACACTGATGATATTGTGTTCACGAAGATAGACGGACACAAAGAATATTCTGGAAAAATAGGTGTGCCCTTATCACTAATCTAAGAAAGCCTCTATAAATATATTACTACAGTGTATTTATGATACCGTATCTTTCCATCCACCGTACCAGAAGTTGGTGGATTTTGTATTTAATCCAGCAGCCATTACGGATATAGAATCATATCATAAGGAAGAGTTAGCAAGATTCCGTCATCCTTAAATAATTACAATAGTTTTATGGACATAACTTGATAATTTAATGGACATGGATTTTGCCCCAAAGCGTTGGAACCCACTCAGATGGAAAACGGGAGTTTGATATTTAGGATTGACACTAGTGTATGGAGGCCAAAATACGTTCTTAGCCTGCCGCAACAACATAATTCATATTTTTTATATATAAACAACATATTTTTTCTCCATAGATCAAAGAATGCACCTATTTTGATTGAAAATGTTTTATGAATGGTATTGCTTCTTTGACGAACGGGCGTAATAATATCGTTTATGCATATTGAAGCAGCATAGTATATGACATTTCCTCAGTACATACGATATGTATGCTAATTATTCTCCTCTTCAAGTCATATGCTCAGTTGATCTCTAATTCAGAGTGATTTTGGTTAATATAGGGAACATTGTTATAGGGAATATTTCGTAAATATTCCACGAAAACCTACCAAAAAAGATAGAATATTTTGATAATCATGCCATGGTCCATGGCCGGATCAATGGGGGGAGTCTATAGGACCCGGGCCCTGGGTCCTATAGACCCACCAACCCCGGGCCATCCACCATGCATGAGCCTTCCGCCGTTGTAGGGGTAAATCTAGCAAAATCGGAAAACAGAAAAAAACATCATGTGTGACGGCGTTTCAAAGTGAAGATGGGTTGTTTTTTGGTTAGCATGTAGTCGTCGACATTGGCGTTAAATGGTTAATGCTGCTGATAAAAACACTATATCCGTTGGCGTTGTTAATGCAGCTCTGAACGCTACCAGTGGCACCCCCAGGCCTTCCATCAAAATGGGCCCCCGACCACTCATGCACTAAATCCGGCCCTGCTATGGTCATTGCTAATAAATTGTGGGTTTGAAAAGGTGAGTTTTAATTCCTTATGTCGTGGTTCCTCAAAGTAAAGCCGGGAACAGTAAAAAAAAGCTCGTCAAGAGTATTACTGGGGTTGCATTGCTCAGACGATACTAACTCATGCCCTCCAAGCACACTCTCTCTCTCGCCTTATCCTTCGCCACACCGCGGCAATTCCCGATAACTCGCTTATCTAATGTTGTTTTAGGCCTTTGATTGAATGCGCCGACGACCACCAAGTGCGACTCTCGTCATTGGCTCCGGCGTCCGTGACTCACGCTTCTCTCGTCCACATAATCCCGCGGGCCAAATGAAATCAGTTGATAACGAGGATGAGTCGCCGCCCGCTGGCGATTGGACCCGTAAACAAAGGGAAGGCAGCGAAAGCATTTTGGGGCGGAAATTAATGAGACAAACGATGAGTTTTCGGCGCGAAGGCGTCCGTTTCATCTGGATCTACGCACTCCCCGCGGCTGTCCCTACACTTGGAGGTCATAGGATCCCGCTGTTTGATTATAGGTGACCGCTGTGCGCGCGTCGAAACAGCAAGGAGAGCAAACAGCTCACTAGGATTAGCGAGAAGGACGGATATTAAATGCATCGCTGCCGGGAACAGCATCATTCTGTCCACGGAATGAATACACGCGGTTGATTAACAAAATGTGCATATTTCGCAGGCCCGGCGAAATGGAATATTAACTCGCTGAGCTCTCTGTATTTGGGGGAAGGAGAATTTTGATGAGTCCGAAGCTGATAAGCAGGGTGGTGGAGGCGCGGGTTTGTTTTGACCGCTAATCATGACTGCGGGGTGGCCCTCCCCGTGATTGTCGAAGGCTTCTCCGATGCCCATTCCGCGGGCTCATCTGTCTAGGTCGGAAGGAATGCGATGATTAGAATTATCTCGGAAAGGCAGCGGGCGTAGTTCGCTCGATCAAATTCACGGGTTTAATCACGTAGAGATAATTTACCACTGCGTCAGCTGCGGTCAAAATATTCATGAAAGGGTTTGCCTCGCTGGGCTCACGCATACACGTGCGCTAAGCGATAAGAGTGAGGACTCAAAAGGGCTATTCATTTGGGATGTGGATGTTTCAGAGGGGGCTGTGGATGAAGATGATAAGGTCAAAGGCGGCGATACCCGCGCGCCTATCTTAGAAGCAACTTCCTTTGGGTCCCATGCTGTGGCTAATTTTCCATCGGATGCTGTGAAAAAAATTCACTGCCAAAAATATGTGATACTGATGCTCACCTAATAAATTTTGCTGCTCATCGAATTGAAAATAGTTTTATCTACCGAATTTAATCTATTCATCTTCTCAAATAAAAATATCCTCGAAGTAAAATTGCGGATTTTAGAATGAAATTTCCCCAAAAATATATTTTAAAATTCACTTTTTTTATACGACGTAGTCAACGAAATACACCAAAATAACATATTTTGAAAACCATATATATTAATTGCATTAACTAAATGCATTCATGCTAATAACTCAAAATGAATTTTCATCCCGAACCACGAGATCATTTTTCACGGATATTTTTGGGTAAATTGGTGCGCGAACTCCAGGGTTAGCGGCTTTGGAGATGGCTTCATGGAGATCAGATTGCTTTAGAAGATCCGACGAAGCGACATAGTAATTAACGAAAAATACGTTATTTCATCTAGCTGCTACACTGCTTTCACAGTTGATATCATTATTATAAAAGTACTCTTTCGTAAATGTGGGCTTAGATGGGTCATCTTACAAATTACCCCGGCCTGTCTCCTCTTTTAGAATTAGACTTCCCTTTTCCATTCCCCTGTTCGATAAAAAGAGAAATGAGGCTGGAAATCATTCAGGATAGTCACAAAAGTTATTTATAATTAGCAGTTCCTACCAGTTTGCGGCTAGTAAACATTTCCTACAATCGGCTTCAATTGTAATATTGATATGGCAATAAAAACAAAATTTACATGTCGAGATGATTAACTTTTACATCCCTAATGCACCTGTGTTGCTCAGCTCTACAAAACCATTAGCGACATTTACACAATAGGACTTGAGAAGAACATCATCGTCATTCTTATTCCCAAATAGAATCGCGCGGAGAAATGTGAAGACTTCTGGACGATTAGCCAAACGACTCATACGTCGAAGATATTAGCGAGAATCATCTACTGAAGAACAGAACAAAAGTAGATGTGTTCCTGGATGAAGCAAAATTCGTATTTAAGAAAAATAAGGGCGCAAAGGAAGTCATATTGACCGTAAGGCTTCTCGTAGATAAGAGAATGGAAAAGAAAAGCCTACATTTACCTCGTTCGTAGAATTGGATAAGGGTTTAGATAACCTGGATGAGAATCCAGGGCTCGCAATCCTGGAAAAATTGGAATGTTGTGTTATAACCGAAGAATCAACCATAATTTATAAGAAAACCGAGTATCTGTGATTAAATCTGTATTCCCCTAAGAAGAAACAAGGATAAGGAATTAGCGAGTCAAAGGTATGTTCTGTCCTCAGTAAATTTCAAAATGTACACTGAGAAAGCGCCAGGAGTGAAAATCCAGGTTGAAAAAATACCATTTGCTCTTGATAGGGCAGTCATAACAGAGAAAGATAGAATAATAAAAAAATTCTATTAGCTGCAAATGGAAAACCGGAAACTAATCTTAAGAATTACGACAATTAATGATGAGTTTCTGTCCATGTTATCTATTTGTTTTGCAGAAAAATTCATACCCTTTCAATTTATTTCGTTGAACTCACAGGAAGTAACCTCAAAGAGGCTACGCAAAAAAGATTGTAATGTTGGCAATTTTAATTTCTTTGAGAATATATTACTAGTGGACGAATCATTTTATTTAAAACTAAAACTTATCTAAATGACTAATTATTTCCTCTTAGTAAGTAGAAGAGAGCCTTCACAATTTAGATCCAACAAAAAATATTAGTCTTCCTGCGACGATGCATTTTTGTCGCATGCATTGCATGCATGCGACATTGCATGCATGCAATTTATGCTCCTTCCGGCGCCAAAACTGTAAATAAAAGTTGAGATGGACTTGCGGATAAATACTTAACACTCTAGTAGTGCAAATGTAAAAATAATGAACACACTGTCAACTGTTGTTGACTGAACTCCAAGCCTAACCATAATTCGCTTCAAATTAAGTCGCGGATTTAACGCATGATTTAAAATGTATGAGAAGAGATTTGTTAGTTTGTTAGATTATTTTTTTTCATTCCTCCAAATTCCTTGGAATGCGTATTTTTTCTTGGTTTTTACGGTTCACTCAGTGATCTTCTCCGCTTCATTTCCTTCTCAAACAGGCAATATAAATTTTATGCATCCATTTATTGCGTCTTTTTCGAACAATTTTCCATGCCTCTCTTTCAGCAGCCGGCATGGAACCAAATCGTGTATCTTCCACTTCAGCGAGCTTACATCCGTCGTTTTTCCTCATATCGGCTGCTCAAGGGTCTCCAACCTTCCTTCTCCATTACTGTTTTCCACAAATTTCCGAAGAAGACGGAAAACGAGGGACAGAGAGGGAAATATCGGCCAAGAATTTATCTTCCTTCCGACTCCAAGATCGACAGTAAAGTTTTCGAATGAGAACTTCAGTAAAGATACTATGTGCCCTAAAATAAATGTGTAAATGAAAATTTAATCAACACCCTAGGAACTGTAAATGACTAAAATCCAAGTCTAAGCATACGTCACCGGCCAAATTAAAAATAATGCATTAATATTTGAGAAACAAAGTTGCCTAACTCTCAAAATTTTTCTCTTTTCACTTCAATCATGAAATAACCGGAGTTCGACATATTCCAACGAAGCCTAAAAAGATCAACTCTCTATTCCGCTTGTTCTTAGGCATATTTAGAGGAGCTAAGTCATCAGTTCATGCCTTAAAGATGTTTTGAAAAAAAATCGGGCTTATAAAACAAGTAAACTGCCAGTTTGTATCAGACAAAATACATTTTGCTGCATCTAACGCCGGATATGGGAGCTTTCAGTTGCTTTACAGTATATTTTTTAATTATAAATAGACTGCAATGCCTACGCTCGAGAAACAGAGCTGGAATAAGTTGAGTTAGTTTTTCTCTCTGGAGTACCAACACCTTGACAAAGAATCTCTTTAACGGGGAGGTCAGGGTTCAGCGCCAATGCCTTCGGGAGTAGTCATCTAACCTTGGGAAGAAGGTGCCCGCCCTCCGTTTCCTGTGCCGTATAAGCGCCGGAAATCGGGACCCGCGCCCCCTTTACGAGTGACTTGGAGCTAACGGGCGCCACCCAACTCCCCTCGCCGGAACTCGAGCGGAAAAACTTTTCATAAGTATAAAGAGAGAAGGAGAGAGAGAGAGAGAGAGCCTTCCTTGAAGAGTTTTTAATAATAAAACCGAGGGAACCCCAGGCAATAAGCACTCCTTCCACTATAAGAAATGGACAAAGCCAAAAGGTTCTAGAGGAAGTGATAGCGAAGGTGATTTTACGATTCCCTGCTCACCGCGTACGATTTCAGGATCAGAAGGCATCGAATCACAAACGAAATGGCTTACTACAGCTTTAGATCGCACTTTAAAGTTACTTAAAAAAATCTAGCGATCAAACCCGGTCTAAAATCAAATCAAACAGTTTCGTCGGTAGTTATTCGAAAATTTTCAATGATGGAAATAAATAAAACTTGATAATAACACTTTAAGATTTGTAGTTATAACTAGACCCTCCTATGTATGCTTTGTGTCATCTTTAGGTGACACGTCATGGCCTAAAGATTATGAAAAATACCATAACCCGCGCCGAGTTATAATTACATTTCTCAGTGTGAAATTCGCAAGTTTTATCTATTTGCATCGGTCAAATATGATGAAGCAATGACCCAGCAATATTACTAATTCCCAAAGGTTTCACAATAAATGCGTAGTACAATTATAAAAACTTGCTTGCACAAATGCTTCAGTATTTGACAATTTTCAATCCTTTCTAACCCAGAGCTGATTCTGGGAGAATTCAAATTGCACGTTATTTCATTTTGAAAACTTGAAAATTTTGCACTCAATCATAATTATCTTGGCAGCTAAACATTTCGTCATTAAAATTTACGCCACAAAGTAATGCGTAGTTTAGATGTTTCCTAAATAGAGCTGAAAATGGACACATTTTTGATGTAGCTTAGAAACAACATTGGGTTATAATGGGTTAATGTGTGTACATGGTGTAACTAATTTCATTTTTTTCTGATTACCCATTCATTCTGTCAATTCCGCTAGGAAAAGGTTCAACATACATTTCAACTCTCCTTTTACGAATACCTGAAAATTGCAATCGTAGATTCTTGCCTCAGGCAAACTAGATTATATCTGTAGATGCTATCGTATAATTTAATCTGCTTAAAACTTGCGGAACACACCACAAAAAAATCCTTGCTGCGCATTCTTGCGGTGGCTAGAGGAGTGCCATGCAGATGACCTTTTGTCGTCTCCCAGTAGTAGCTCCTCTCCCTTTTTCCTCCCATAGCCACACGGCCCTCCATTACAAGCACCCCTGTGGGCCAAATATCCCGGAAATACGCACGACTCCTGGAGGGTGGGGGAATGAAAGGATGAAGAAATAGGCGGTGCAACATTTTTGAAATGAATGCGAACGCTAAATCATGCCCTCAGGAGAAAACGGGGAGGGAGTTGTCCCAGTAGGGAGATCTTACCTGCCGAGGGACACGGAAATGTATTGTGGAACGCACGCCAATGGAAGAGTGAAAAACGCAAATTATTAGTGTGACTCTGCATGCACCGAGTCGAATCACATTGCGAAAAGCCTGAGTTTTACAGAAGGGATGTTTGGAATAGGGATTCCTAGGATTTTTCCAGCTGGAGGCTATGAAGACTTGAGCATTCGGAAGGAAGGTACGTGCCGGAACAAGAGACGAATGAGCCATTATTGGGGTTGCTAGGAGTGGAAACAGAATTTTTTATGATTAATTTGGAGGTGGAAACAAAATTGTTTCTGCAAAATTGAAGAACCAGGAGGTAATCATTGGTGTGAAGGAAAAGGAAACTATTTGTGGCATGAACTGAGAGGAAATAGAAATAAAACAAGCTTTTTAGAAAAGTTTTCACCCAAATTCGCTTGCTCGAAATAAAAATAACAAAAAAGATGATTGTAATGAAATATTTCTATTACTTCTGACCCTTTTTAATTCCAGAAAAGTCAATTGATAACTTAATAAAATATAAGAGAAACATCTAAAAAAAACCTAAAAAATGTATCACGTTCACTGCTTTAGTACAGTTACCGCAGCACTTATTGTTAGATGTTCTTACTCCGTATCACAACGTTTAAATTAGATTAATAGATACTACTTTAACAGCGCACTAGACAGAATGGATATCCTAGATGTATTCATTTTTGACCCACCCAATTTGGAACCGAACCATTGTATTAAGTTAACTGTAAAAGTATCATGCTTACATATTTCACTTTCGTTTAAATAGTTATTCACCTTCAAAAAATAGTTTATCTGAAAAATATAATTTGCGTATTGTATGGATTTGGATTTAAAAATTCCACATATCGTGCCCGAACCCTGTCTTGCAACTAATTTTGCCAAAGTAATGAATGAAACCCCAAATATATGCGATAATCTAGAACATAAGCATTTGTACTGATTCGTGTATTGTTTATGCTCTCATATTACATTTTGTTGGTGGTATAAATTCTGTAAATCGAAATAAATTCAAGACAGGTTTGCAAATTGAGATACGGTGGGTGAGGAGAGGCAGATTTAAATGAGATACGGAGGAGACAGAAGGTATGGATGGAGGGAGTACTTAGCTGGAAGGGAAGTTGAAAACGGTCTTAGAGGGTAGAATGTTAGGTAAACGAGGGAGAGGAAGAGAGTGAATAGGATTTTTAGAGAGTTTGAAAGGGAATAGGTTATACATTGAATTGAAGAAGGCAGTGCCGGAAGGAAAGGGACACTCCCAGATTACTTCTTTAGTACTCCGTGGAAACCTACATTAATCGGTAGAACACTATAATAATAATTTGCAAATTGTATCATTTAATTCATAAATTAAGGAAGGAATTATCTGTATCTTCTATTTCCCGCTGGATTTTGAATGTAATTGCATGCACATCGGAAAAATAACCATTTAATATGATAACCATATGTATTCCAAAAGGTTTTTCACACATTAATATAAATCTCTATATTTGGATGCATAACGATAATAGATACCTCTGCGGTGGGGGGATTTGAAGAGTTGTGTTTGCAGGATGGACAGAGCAGTAAGAGTGTCGAGTGTCGGAGGTGCGTGCTTGGAAAGAAAAAAAACACGCAAGGATGGATCGTTACGGGGCACAGAGATGGGAGGGTTGGCGAATGTCTGTGGGTCCACTGGGGGCGATAAGGCGAGTAAGCTGGTACCCTTAGGTCGGGGGCACCAATAAGAGAAATATATGGGGGAGGGATGAAGGACTCGGGGGTGCGTACCTCAAGAGGGTGAAGGAAAGAGGCGGAGGGATGTGCAGATTCAGGGGGTGAGTCCTTCAGTATTCCCGTTCCGCCCGCAGGGGTTTGTGTACGGAGGGGGTGCGTGGTATCCGCGTGGGACTGGAAAAGAAAAATGAAATGTTAAGAGGGAGATGCGGGGGTGGAACAGGTCCCCTTACATAGCCTGCGGCTCTCGTGGAATCGTTTCAAGCAACCAAAATTGGATGGCGGAGTGGAATCTTGGAAAAATATGATTTTCTTCCAACTTACGCTCTGCTTAACAGAAATTTTGAGGAGCGCACCCCTATTGCGGGAGAGTTTCATTGTTTCTTTGCATCGTAGCCATGATCATGGTCCAGCTGAGCTTGTTTATACCGAAGACGGTGTGCGACTCGGCTCACGACTGAGTCTTTATCATTTTTCGCCTACGGTGATAACTTTGCACGATGCACAAATTGTAGAAAAATATATCAGTCAAAAAAATAGTCGAGAGAGAACACCATTAAGCGTTCAAAGTTCGGGCCGTACTAACCGACTGTAGCAGTGCGCACGAATTGGACTGCTAGTCGCATAATACGCTGAACAGTCCACACCATTCTGTCTGGTAGAGTCATCAAATTTCCACAACAGAGAATGACGCTTCGGTAGCGTAACTGTCTAAAGCACACCTCGTTTATTTTATTTCATTTATGCACCAAGGGTAATTCCTAAAAATAACCCAGAGATTAAAAATTGCATGCAAGTGATACATATTCCATCCCTTGCCACATGAAACTTATGAAAGAAACTTATTTAGTCGTGTAGTCATGAAGAGCATTTGTTTTAAGTAAAAGTGACCCAAAATATTTTGTTGCTAGATGGGTGTATTGAATGTTTTTTATTATCAAGGAAACAATTTGTGTTCTTATTTGAGAGTAAAACAAAATATATTGTACTGCATAATAATATTTAACATTGATGGCTTTAAATTTTCTCCATTTGCAGTTGATAGGAGTACTATTTTCATATGGCCTCCATAATAAGATACTTATTTCCGACTTAGCCAATGTAATGTCAATGAATCCTAATGAAAAAGTCAGCAACATTATGACGAATAAAACTAACTCACGGAAAGGTGAGAAATATTACTTTTCCCAATCACTGGTTAGGGTGAAATGGTACCTCTACCAATTCATCTAATCATTGTCTATAAACAAGTTGTTACCAGAGCTCACGAGCTTATGCATGAATTTGGGACTGCCATGAAGAAATTTTGACCCATTGCCATGTTTCATGAGTGAGTAATGTTGTTGATATAAATTTAAGGGATTTAAAATGTCTTATATTAACATAAAATAAGGTAGAGTTGCAGAAGATTTTGGTGATAATGGACTCAAATTTAGAATATAAACTGATATCGCGAGGTAATGGAAGGAAGTATCCTCTCTAAGGGTAATGGTCGCTCAATTATTTTAAGTATGGATCAAAAGGGTGGTGTCCCAGTGAATAGAGCTGTGCGAGATAAAACGAGGCAATTAACTGGCCTTCTTAACATTCGACATCTACCCCCATGTTGTTCAGCCTACTCTTTCCAAGCTAATCTATGTCACCCTATGGCTTATAGCACAGAATATTAGCGATATTTCCGAAATTATCCTCTACTCTAATTTTTTTCAATACTATCCGCTACAATACTTTAGAGGAATAAAAAAATTTCGGAACTTATCAGTATTCTATCTCTGCTGGGAGAAATCCTTGTGGAATGTGCATATTTTTTTGCAAATCGCAGAATGGTATGGCATGTGAAATATATAAAGTAAAATGGCCTTTCATCATTCGAAGTATTTGAAAGTATACTAAGACATTCTAGAAATATAAAGTCGAAACTAATATCTTTGGAAAATAAATTTCTGAGAATTGATGAAGGCCTCCTGACACTTGGAAACGACTTTATAAACTGACGTTTGAAAAGATATGAAATGGGTTAGGGAATAAAAAGTCAAGTTGTGCGGCCGCCTTTTTGAACTGGAATTCTCTGATAAACTCGGGGAGGTGGAAAGCAGCCCAGTTATTTATTGGATACCGAACCTAGTAGGATTTATTGCTCTGTGCAACCGAAGCCGCAGGGAGACACATATAAAGGAACTTCAATCACCATCGACGATATCTATCAGTTTCGAAGAAAAATTTCTCCTAAATGTTCCCTCCTTGAGGATTGATTTTTATTTATTAATTCCGTAACCAACAAGAAGACGAAGAGTAACGCTATCATGACAATGATTGAGTATCATACGAATTTTCACAAGCATTTAATTTTATTTCACTGCAGTTTTCTATGACAAACTTTGGTTACTAATGTAGTGGAGTGAAATTTTTTAAACGATTGCATGAATACCTACTAAGGGGCATTTTCCAACCAAATGTCCAACAAAGTTGCGATGTGAGGGTTCAATGATTTCTACGATGCTGAAATACTTACACTAAATTGTATTCAAACAACAAAAAAGAACATATATTCTATTGATGAATGATGCGATGAAGTCAAAGAAGTTCCCACCTGTTCAATTTTTCTTGTTATATTCTACATTTTCTGCTACATTTATGGACATAATTTTGTATTTTATCACCACTATTTGCTTCCATTGATACCATCCAAACGCTGTTGGGACTTGATAAGATAAAAAAAATTCAAAATTAACGGTTAAAACAGAGAATTCATAATTTATTGGACATAGATTTTTGGAAAATAAATTATTGAATGAAAATTTGAAGACAAAGAAATGAAACGCATCAGGGATATGACATTTATTCTGTAAAAAATAGAATGCATGCTAAGTTAAAAGCTATATGATTGAATGGGCTTTATAGAATATGCGGTTTGATAAAAAGCTATAAAAATAGATTATTTTAAATAATGATGTAGATACATTAAAGGGATCAAATTCTCCTTCAATTACTAAACCTTATTTTTCAAAACTCAAGCTCAAGTTAGACAGTTTACTACTGTACAACCTGATGTATTTTCATCTCCCTAACTTATAATGTACAAAACATCTTTGACTGGAAATATTCAGTCTTCCCTTTCTCCATAAAGATCTAGGCATGGGAAAAATAAGGAATCACGATGTTTTACGTGGTTTTATTAAGTTTATTTTTCTATACACTAATAGCGAGTTCTACCCGGACGTTAATACTATAGTACTCGATCAGAAATTGATGTTATTATGTCATCAGTACCACACATAAATTACATATGAAACATGTCAACAGAAAGCTCCGTAATATGGTAACATGTCCCTAGGCGGGCACCTCTATCTAATGAAAGTATTTCGATGAAAGTCTTGAATTAGCATATCAATCATGAAAGGATATACGTACACAATCAAGGTGGAATAAAGAGCTCAAGAAACGCAATGTCATAAAATTTTAAAGCAATCACTAAATCGAGTTGGGGGAAAAATCGCGTATAAGGGATGCATTTTATTCATGACCGCAAAAGACTACCAATAAGACATTTTTAGCGGAAAATCACTTTATCACCCGGGGAAAAACGATGATTTTTATTCGCTCCGTTCAAATGATTGCCAGAGAATGTTTTTTTCAATATTTATCCCGATGGCATCATTGATTCATATGTACTGTACTCCCTTGAAATCAACGGTTTTAACTATTCTTTTGTAACTAATATTCACGTCTCAATCACAATTTATCGAACTGTAGGTGAACCATGAGCGGCCAACGAAAATCAAGTTGAATTGTGATTGAATTTCAGCGCGAATTGGAATACCAGCCTGTCGCAACCGGCAGATAATAATTACATCAATTCATTAATTTGCTACAAATTTCGCATCGGTTCACAATTTCACCCAGTTGCATTTATATCTGAAACGAAGTTGTAGATACTCGTGAATTTTGGGTCCGGGGCATAATAAATCATGCATTTCATTTAAAATTCTCTGCTTTTGGTACACCGACGGGTAATCGAGATCAGTACCGTTTCCACATTCTGAGCAGGTGGTTAAGCAATGACTTCACACATGACCGACCGTGAGTATGATGTTCGTTTCATTAGTCGGAAATCATTTCGCAGCCATTGATTTTGCTGAACAAATTTCGTTGGAAGGTTTCGTCGTCGGAAATTCAGTGGTTGAATCGTTTCTGCCGCAGGACTATTGCTACCCAAATTTCGTTTGCATTTTTCCCATTCTTCACTATTCAATGCATAGAAACTAAGCACTAATGAGCAATTAAGCATTTAAACTAGTTTTATGACATTTATAAAGCGTATTTAGTCGACGGTGCTGATTCAAAGTTCAATAAATGCTACCATTATAAAGTTGATAATAAGAATATACCTGATCTATAATTAGGAAGTTAAATATTAAAGTACATAATTTAAAATAAATAAAAAATCAAACACCGAATTTCTGGAGTATTAGCTGCTGCATGTAGACAAGATAAATTAGGAGTTACTGCATGAATAAAGAAATATTACGCGATAATTATAAGCAGGATCACTGGAATAAAATTTGCAAATCTCCAATTTCAGAGCACGCATTTGCCAATTTTGAGATGAATAAGTAAATTTTTACAAGGGAAGTAAATTTTACTGGGAAATATAGTTACGGATAATGTAGCTGTGAGGCTAATAATGTAAAATTTAAGATGATACTAAGCTGATAAACTGCGAAATTTTTTTTTGAGTTATTGGCTAATATGGCTACAATATGGCTAATTAATACTATGAGAATGTGTCATCTGAAATTCAAACTACAAATTTATATTTTCCAGATAGGAAGGATTCCCAGTGGATGCTTGTGAAACAGATAGAGACGTACATTTTTTCCTCCCTTGTTACCAATAAACGCTTATGAGGGCATTTTTATTATAGTATTCTGCCGATTAAGGTAGGTTTCCATGGAGTGATAAAGAAGTGATCTGGAAGCCTACCTTTCCTTCCAGCACTCCCTTCTTCAATTCACTGTAAGGCCTACTTCCTTTTAATCTATTAAAAAATCTTATTCTTTTCCTTCCCTTCCTTCGTTTTCCTAAACTTCTTCCCTCTAACAGCATTTTCAATATCACCTCCCCGCTAAGTACTCCTCCCATCCATACCTTCTGTCTCCTCCGTATTTCATCTATAAGCTGCCTCTCCTCGCCAACCATATCCAGCACTTCGTCGTTCCTTTTCCTCTCCGTCCATCTCACCTTCTCCATTCTTCTCCATACCCACATCTCGAATGCCTCCAATCTTCCCTCGTCTTCTTTCCTCAATGTCCACGTTTCTGCACTGTAGAGAGCTACACTTCAGATCAATATGAGGCCATAGCTTTCAATAAACCAACAGTTTATCCTCTCCAAGGTGCATACTTTCTGCCAATGGAAGTAAAACCTGGGAACATATTTTTGGCCGCACTCCCATACTTGGTGCTTGGCGGGGTACCTTGCATTAAATGAGACATTCGTTGATGAAAGGAGAAGCTGCTTTTTTCGAAGGAAAGTTTTGACAGCTTGCATAAGAAGAAGTGGAACTACGCAATTACCGAGGTATATGCCACGATCGAGCTTCTGACTCGGTAATAGGCAATAGGTTCTTTCAACAATTTTCTTCTATTGTTCATTGTTTATTGAGTTATTTGTCTATGGAGTTTGAGAATTATAAAACCCCGTCTTTTTCCATTTTTGCATCCTAAAACTTTTTCCAGTATTCAAAAAGTTTAACAATTATTGACACGAATAACCAAGCCCTGGATAGGGGAAACCTACTCAGGCGGGACTTGAACCCGCGATTTCTTGAATGGCAGGCGAGGACATTACCCAGCCGCCACCGAGGTCGGCGGCGTTATGTTGACGAAATGCCTGTTTACATAATGAAGATATCATCGCAAACAATTTCGGAAAAGAGTTAAACTCTAAAGGATCTTCGCATTCACAGGCCTATTTTTTCAGCGTATGAGAGAGGAACCAGAAGTTGTCTTCTACTATTTTTAATTGGCTCGCCACCAATTAGGTGTCATATATCAACTCCGACTGCGACCCCTGTTCCAGCGACCAGTATCAAATTTCTCCTCGGAGTCTTCGCGGGTGAAGTTGGGTGGGAAGTTGCCTTCCCCACCCCCTTTTCTCTCCCTCGCGGCGATTCGGCTTTCGTCTCCATATCCCGGTGCTGCGGCTAGAGGCCTTCGTGAGCCGTTAAATTGGGAAATTGAAACGCTAGGGCGCCCCATTAAAAATAAAATTAGATTTCGTTCTTGATTCATAATTATCGAAAGACTGCGAATGAAATTCTTAGTATAATCCGTTTTTGTTTCTTATTTTTACGGTAAAATTAAATGTTGGTCGTACTCTTCAATCATAATACTTGGTACAGCGTGGATTGACAGTGGTAAATTCTTGAATCCCTCGAAATGTGGGGGTGGAGAAAATGGACGGGCAGGAGAAGGAACGATGAGTTTCTGAATGTGGTGGATGAGGAGAGGAAGTTTCTGGGTGAGATACCAAGGAGAGAGAGAGACTGGATGTAGGGAGTACTGAGCGGGAAGGGAATGTTGAAAGCAGAGTTAGAAGAAAGAATTTCAGACAAGCGAGAGATGGGAAGGAAAGGGAAAAGAACTTAACTACCTTCCACTAATTAAAGGAAATCTGGCTAATGCTCCATGTAAACGTACCCTTACCAGTGGAATACTTATGATAATAACCTATCCTCTGTGTACATACGATGCACATTGTATTTGTGAAACGAAAAAGAAGATACTTCTCAAGAATATGACATATTATTGCTGCTCTCCCAAGGGATTGTATCGGGGATATATTCGAATAACGGAAGCAACTAGCATGTCAAGGAGATGATGCTACTATATTATCCCTTAGGCCACCATTGCGTGCCTATTTGCGAATGGGAATCCTCTGCGGAGACTCTCCCGAGGGTCGGAAAGACCGGAAGAGAGATGCACGGAATACCACTGGGACCCCCGCTCGATCTTTGCTTCCGAAACAAAATTCCCCGTCGACTTTTTCGACCTTCACGAAACATTTTCTACTTCCTTGAAACCATTATGTTCACCTCACAATGCTAATCGGTGTTTTTTCTATTATATAGAATATCTTATTTTTTACTTTTCTCTATCCTGGGACGATTCCAGGTCGAAATCGAGCGTATGAAATCTTTTCAAACTTAAGTTCAAGACATTTTCTTTTTGTATATTAGAATTATATTTCTTACATTTTCAAAGTGCCGGAAGTAATCCAAGGATAAAAAATATTTCATTTATATTGTATCCATCAGTGCATTTTATCAATTATTTCCTATGGAAGAGCAGAAAATATCAATAAAATATTTACAAATCTTGTTAGGCCTAGGAGAATCATATTAGTTTTCGTAGCATGTTCTCACTTATTGTTAGTATCTCAATTCTATGTAATTGAAGAAAATTCATCATCAGGTGCTGTACCTTAAAGTGAGAGTCTCGATAAACGGAGTAGTCATGACTCGTTTAGCACATAATTATATTTTCATAAGATCTCAGAAGGAAATCAACACCCCGAAGTAAGTATTATGGGAATTACTTAAAGATATTTTGATGTAATTCCATTTTTTCCATAAAATATGGTTCCAAATCCAAATATGTAATTGTTTTGTGAACAATCGAGTATAGCAAGTTTCAAATGAGCAATAATTGCCGCTTTTGCATGAGTTAGACTTCCGCCTTGTTCAGTTGCCTTCGTCGGTGATATCATGACTTCGTGCGGCACGCTTCAAAAAGCCATTTCCCTGATTCCCCTCGGGAAATAAAAGTTTCCCTACCACCCTCACTCAGCCTCTGCCATCCATTGCGCTTTCAAAATCCTTGTTTCTGACTGTGATCCTCGACGAATTTGAACGATGGTTTCTTCTATCCGGACAAGATAACTGCTGCACAAATTGAAAATGCAATCAGTCACCTTGAGCACATGGAAATGATGGGTCACATAAATAATGGAGCGCCCCAGAATTTTGTTAAATAGGGTAGGTATCTTAATCTAGGACTCTGACTCTGGTGATTTTAATTTTATGACATTATTTCGAAAATTTTTGAAGATTGGAAAAAATATTCTTTCTAGAAGTTTCTGCCATTTCCCAGAGGAACTGTGATTCACTATACGCTGGACGCGAATTAAGTTTATGAGAACCAGTAGGTCACGAATTAAGTTGAACTTAACCAATTGGCACTGAGTGTGGAAATCGTATTTTAACTGCGGGTTGTAATGAATTGAGTGTTTTCTAATGAATTTATCAACCTTGGTAAAGATGTGACAGATTCCTGTTAGGGTCTCAGCTATCTAGTCCATTTTATCTTCCGGAAATATGCCAGAATATAGTCACGCCTTCAGTAAAATTGGAAATCCTCTTAGAATTGATGCATTTAATTACTTTTAATTAATGGAAACTGAGTTTATTACTGTCAAAATACTGTAGTACTGTCGAAAGGATCGCGTTTAGGTAGCGGAAAATCTCCCCGTGAAGGTTAATGCGGCCAACTTAGACATGATTGAAAGGAACCAAGAGTTAAACTATTCAGAATCTAATCCAGAGAACAAGGCACTATACACGAAATTCCTAATATTGAATTAAATGAGAGCCCAGTAATTTCCCACCACATAAAATCTATTTTGTTCTCCTAGTTTGAGTTTTATTTCTAACACAAATGACGACAACATAGGCGGGCTTTGGAAGAGCTTGGTATAGGTATTAATCTTATTGAATGGGAAAAAAATCTGTATGTTACCCTGACGATCAAGAGGAGACAGGCAATTCTGCATGCATGACTACCATACAAGTCGATTTCGAAGAGCAATGCTCAAAAGAATGGAGACTGGTATAATAATAATATTAACAGTGACAAAGGAAAAATATAATGAAGAAAGTCTCATGTAAAATGAGATGTTTCACGGTGCACTATGGTGAAAATGTAAAGGAAAATTCCAAAAAGGGGCATGAAGAATGAAGATCTAAATGGTATGAAATAGACTAACGCATTTGGTGAACACGGAAAGGGAACGACGAGAGTAAATTAGGGGTGTGCATATTTGAGTGTTTCCTTTTTTTATATTTTTGAAGAATTTATTTCCGTCATTACCTTTTATATTTTTTTCTCCGTTTCCCATTGCTCTCCTTCAAACGATTCATTCACAGTCGCAGGCATCATCTTGAAGAGGGATACTTATAACCACACCCCAGTGCCACTGTAATACTTTTGGAGTAGCTCTCGCCGAAGGATGAGTGAATGGAAAGAAAGAAAAAGGAAGTCCCAAAATGAGATGCTTGGGAAAGGTCATTGGAGATGCGAAAATTAAAAATTAAAAGATAATAATTAATTAAATATGAAAATATTTGCGATTAAGAGAGGGAGGTGGAGGCAAACCAATCCTTGGCTAATGATGACGACGATGATGCAGAATTTAAGCGATAACTAGATGACTAGATGCTTGTCTAATCATAAACAAAAATTATGTGATTTAAATCCACACTTTTGGTAACAAACAAAATGATATCACTACTTTTGTGTTGAAATCTGGGTTGGTAAAAGAAGTGAGTGTGTATAAAAAGCAAGTTGTTTTTCACCGTGAGTCTAGAGAACTTCCAAAAGTGCATTGGCCTAAAACTATAACTTGATGCATATCTTACAGCTAATATTTTTTATATAGTAGCTTAACTCAGTCGCTCTAAAGACATACAAGGGTTCGTCTTAACAACAGTGAGTGGTCACAAGAATTGAATGCACGCAAGAGATTGCGCGAATACTGAGGAAATTTCCATGTCATCAACTCTGAACTCTTCCCAGAAAGCGGAGTTTACCACCATTATTTATGAAAGGCGAGTGTAATTGTGGCAGCAGCTCATTACATCGAGCACGAGAGAACGTTAAGCCTTGGACCGCTGTGCGGTTTGTTCGAGTAAGAAAGCGCCTGCAGCGGGAAGCAAGTTAAATTCACTAACCCTAATTCTGTATCGGTCATACATGCTCCCGACTCAGAGGGAACTGGGGTAGCCGGTTGTTCACGGAGTCCTCCGAGTGTGAAGGCGGGCCTTGGATAAAAAAAAAAAGAACGCAACAGTCCCATGGGAACCGGTAGTGTCGAGAAATCTTCGCGCTTCGCCACGCTACGAGGATCGCGATAGGAGACACTGGGGGGCGCCTTACCCCCCCCCCCCCTTTATCCCACCACAGGGGACCCCGGAGGCTCCATCCCGAGAAGCGCACCCCCTTGCCTCCCCACTTCTGGAGTTACGAAAGGCGAGAATGTACCGAGCGGAGTAACTCCGTAGCAAGTATTCCCCACGCCATGAACTCGCTTCACGCCAGAGTTGCGGGGGGCTTTGTGTGGTCTATATGGGTCGGTATCGGAGGCACGTAAGTAGGCGAACGGGGAGACGAAGGGGATATCTCTGAACAGCGGAGAGCGGGGCTTAGCGCAAGCCGAGTGCTTGTTGTGGTGGTCACGGAAAGCGAACCAAACACTCGGAGACGAATACGAAGTCGTCGACCGCGGTGTTGACAATGGCGACCGAAGAACTTCCAGGGGATTCCTTGAGAACTTCCGGCATGTTTTGGCGCGCAGTAACTGGAGCATCGCCCAGTAAAACATCTCCGTTGGCTCGCCTCGTGGGGGACCAACGTACTTGTAGGGCTTGCAGCTGAACAGGATTCCTAGGGGATTGATTTTTTACCATTTGTGTTTGTAATATAGGAAGGTATTGTCACCTCATCAATGCATGCCACAGAAGTATACATTCTATGACAAATCAACATTCAATAGCAAATTTTTTCAAGGGGTTACTTGCTCAGAGATATCTAATGACAAAAATTACATCTTTAGCAGTATTTCCATTTGGTTAATTAAAAAGATTAAAGGATATCATGATCATTAAATGCCACGTGTAAATTCACTGATAGGCGCTGAGAATAGGAATATTGAAAGACAAACTGTGAACTGTGAAAATTACAAAATGGAGAGTAGAGATTTGCGAATTTATCTATTTCGAATCGATTGTAAAGCTTCCAATTACGAAAAACGATTTGATACAAAAATAAAATACATCATTACAGAGAAGGATGAACCAGATTAAGTGCCATTGATGATATTTTAAGGCGGAAGGTAATATAGGCACATTGTGAAGAAACATTTAGTGCTTTCCCGGCAAAAAGACTTCGTGAAATGTTCTCTGGATCGCCACCGCGTCAGTAACTGCATAACTGCCGACGTTTCGATGTCCGACTCGGCTATCGTCCTCACAGCCCTGAGGACGATGGCCGAGTCGGACATCGAAACGTCGGCAGTTATGCATTTCCTGACGCGGTGGCGATCACGAGAACATTTCACGAAGTCACAGTGTGTCTGTTTTTGGCCATGCAGCCACAAGGATTAATGGTTGAGTAGGAAGGAGACGAATAAGAAAATGTAGATCACAGCGAGAGTTTAGAAGGAACTGGGATGAAAAACAAGAATATGGCTGCAAAATCGCAGAACTGTAGTTATCAATGTACAGAAGTATAGAATGCATGTCATTTTAATTGAATAAGACGACTATATTGCCTAAATTCGCTTGTAATCAAGAAAAAATTATTATTCAAAAAATTTTTATATCTTAGGGTCTCAGATTTCAATAAAATATTTTTGTATGGTTTTTTAATCATCTCAAACTAAAATACCTGGGACCGTTTTGCGGAAAAAAGGTTTGTACGTTAAATGAGTATTTAAATTTGTTCCAATTTTTGCAAAAACAAAACGTGCCTGGAACATAATTCCTTCTTAACGTGGTAAATGACTTGATACCTTTAACGATACACTGCCAAGTAATAACGACTATCTTGAAAGTATTTCTTTAAATACAGCACACATTCCATGCATGTTTCTCCAACGATTAATTTAAAACAATCGGCTATCAAGATCAATAAATACAAATATAACTACTGGTAACTAATAATTAACAATTCTGTTAACTTTTTCAAGCAATAAAATTATCACCTATTGAATATTTCTTTCAAAACTTCGTCAAGACCCAGAGTCTCTACAGACCTCTCTCAATTAACTAATTCGGATCCATTAGCCTTTTTCCGCTCTCGAACTACCAACCGTGTTTTTACAATCAGGGGAAACAACATTCAGAAAAAAACACCTAATATGCCCAACTTCACCGAGAATCTACATTACACCTGTTGTTTCTCGACAAATACGCGGGCTACTACACCACAACGCGCTATTCACAATGCCAGCCTCGGCAAATATTCCTTGTTACAACGATTCCCGAGAGGGGTGAACTAACGTCTATGTGTTACCTGAAGTTTCACCTTTCCAGCTGCAGAATAGAGAAATAGAATCAATCGTACCGAGAGCGTATTGAATACGCATCATTAGACAATATTTACCCAAATATTTTTCAAAAAGTGCAATGTAAGGAAAAATATTCTTATTTAATTGGAAGAACAACTTTTCCTGGCGAATGATATTTCTTCTGTACGAGTTTTACACATTGTGCACAGTTTTAGGAACTTCAATAAATTTCATTGCAACTCGATCGTAAAATATCGACCTATATAGAGAAAATAAGTTGCGGTAACTTACCTCATTAATTTGCTACACTCTGGCTGAAATGGGTACCTGAATAATGAATGAGTAAAGTTAATACGCTAATCACTTAGATGGGGGTGAAGGTTACCCTTAGTAAGCGGAACCAACCTGAGACTCAGCACTCACTAAGTAAGAAACATTGTATGCTGTTAGAAATAAAATATCTACCGTAAGGCTAAGGGGAATAAAATTCATTCTATAATTTTTCCTGTGATGGATATTTTACAGAAAACTTCCATTTTCAGCAAAAAATACTTTCTCTTTTGATTTTAGGGTCATTCATCAGAGGTAAATAAATAAGAATGTGGAGGCATTTAAAACTACTCATCGTGATGCAAGCATCCGTGAAATGCAATGCACCCTTACAACCAAAATGTTTTCATAGTTTAAAAGAATTAAGTGGAAAAACCATTTCATGAATAAGTACTAGTTTAAAACAATAGATTTAATGCCTAGGCATGCAGGTATTTCATTTGAAATGGGTAACAATAAGTCAAGACACGAGATTTTTTTTATCTTAATGAAATCCAAATCTAAAATGTTTCATCATGTATGAATCACCTTAAACAATAGTGCTTTGAAGAATAAAAAAAGTTGTGAATATTCCAAATGGAAATCATGATAATAGAGAATTAACAAACATTAACCATGTAAGGTAATTTTCAAAAGAAAACGGAAAAAATTATGCACGGCAAACCGAATTATCTGATCTTTACCCCTAGTTAGAATCAGATCATTTGTTGGTGAGCTCGATGATGAGTAAGACGAGAAGAAATTTATTTTTCAATCCTTCAAGGAAATGATTTTTCTCATCAACCTTCTTGGTACCTCAAACCCACTATTTTAGCACATACTTATTCATTCCATCTTTCTCCACTCTTTCGGGAGCATGTTTGGGTGAAATAATGAAAGAAAATGAAACGGCGTGTACAAGTCGGTAGTTGAAAACCATGGTGATATCTGGATGAACGATTTAAAAAAAGGCGATGCGGTGTTTGGGAGTTGCAGGAAGTTTACCCGCGAATACCCCGCGGCGCGGGGGCGGATCCTCCACCACCCCTCCCGCTCTGCTTTGGATCATGCCATCGGCTCCCTCGGAAGAATTCTCTCTGCAGCCTTCTGACACGTCTACTTCCATTGACGCACCTCCACTCCACACAGACACCACACTCGCTACAGTCCTCATCCTCTCGCCGTCCCCAAAATCTCATCAACTCCCGAATGGCTTCCCGTGTTGTCTCACTTCCCGGAAATAATGCGATGCTAATGACATGGAAACCGCCTTCGCAGCTTCCTCCCATTGCCATATAACACTCTCCTTCATTCGATGCTCCTCTTCCCATTCAGTCGCGTGGACTGTTTAGTGAGGCACCCACTCTTCCAGGCTCCTGGGAGAAAGACTTGCCTTCCCCGTTCCGAGTATTGGAGAAAAGGGAGAAGGGGGTCGGTTTTGACTCAGGCGCGACCCGTCGACCTGCTAGGGCGACTCACTAAACTCAACCAATCGGCGATGATTGCTCCCCATTGTTCGAGCCCGTTTCGTGCCACATTGAGTCACTGCGTTTCCTCCCACAATTCCAGGCCAAAACTCACGGCAGCATCCACAAAGAACACCAATGTTCCCCGAATCCAAGGCGGCATTTTCAGTGCGCACCGCAGTTTACCTTGTGTTTGAAAGCAGCGAATCAGTCTTTTCCATTGAGCCGTATAGGTAGTTCCTATGGAGTATTTTTGTTTGATATCCCTGACACTTGTTTTTTTGGTCATTCATTCGAAAATAATTAGGTTCAAAATGCCAACGTTTCAGACACTTGAAAAAGGAAGAAAATGAAAGAATATTTTAAAAATATACATTTCAAACAGACAAAAAGAATCATACAATTCTCTTTAAAAGTGATCCGCTAGAGGAAAAGAATATCCATCTTTAACCCTATCCTGCCAGCTAGAACATGGTTAAATGTTCCATTCATTCTAACAATGCAGTAACTTTTGGAAGCATTACTGAATCATCAATAAACAATTATATGAAACTACATGATTTCAATCATAATCAATCCCTGACACCGCCGTTTTTACTCACATCATTGCTGAAAATTTGAAAGGGAATAGAATACTCTATTACCCATTTGAAGGATTTACATAGAGGAGATTATGAAGCCTACATAAAAATGCATCAGCCATTAAAAATAATTTGAAAACTTTACGTTAAAAAATAGTATAGTGAAGGATATTGGATAAACAAGACGGGTAAGAAACAGCCTTAATGAATAGAATACACACGACTGTCTCACGAATGCTGAGCTGAAATTTACCGTTAAAGAAAGGGTCATTAGTAGTGTAGTCGTCTCATCCTCCATGTACACAAATATAAATTAGGAGATTATCTATAGTAAACCATTATAACTCATTATATAGCGTCGAAAGAGCAGCTTTCGCTGAAAACCACCCTAGTCCGTTTGCATGCTTAATTATAGGCGGATTTAAGGAGAGGGGTTCGTGCCCCCATCCCCAGAAAATAACTCTGAATCCGCCCTTGCATATTTTTAAGTATTATTATTTTATACACACTAAAACAGATATGATTGGTTTGTTATTTTTTTTACTAAAATGATTTTAAAGATAAAGTCGTCATTTAGTGTTGGGATTGTGACTGCAGTAAATCTAATGGATCTGCGATGGAAAAGAACAGCCGTCAACTTGGAGAAACGATATTTTTTAGTGCCTCGTTGCTGGACGGAGGCTTTAAATCCCTCAGGCACACCCCTTCTACAAATCTGGGAAAACTGCGCCCTCTCGGAAAATAAAAGGTAACAACAACAAATAAACGCGACGTGCGGAGGTCCAATGGGAGCACTGAATCGATAAACAATTTCATTCTTGCGCGTTCAACCATGTGGCGTCCGCCTCGATCGATCGAAATGTTCGATACATACACATTCGCGCCCTCTAGCTCTCAAATTTTGCGCCCCGGTAAAAAATTTTCTTCTCGAATTCGGGCAATTTTGACAGGTATGACATAACTGGGAAAGTGTGTAAATACAACCAGGGCATATAAGGCATTATTACAGCATTCTACCGATAAAGGTAGGTTTCCATGGAGTACTAAAGACGTGATCTGAGAGCCTCCCTTTACTTCCAGCACTCCCTTCTTCAATTCACTGTAAGGCCTAATTCACTGTAAGGTAGGTTTCCATGGAGTACTAAAGACGTGATCTGAGAGCCTCCCTTTACTTCCAGCACTCCCTTCTTAAATTCACTGTAAGGCCTACTTCCTTTCAATCTATCTAAAAAATCCTATTCTTTTCCTTCCCCTCCCTCGTTTCCCTAACATTATACCCACTAACACCATTTTCAACATCCCCTACCCGCTAAGTATTCGCTCCATCCATACCTTCTGTCTCCTCCGTACCTCATCTAAAAGCTGCCTCTCCTCACCCACCATATCCAGCACTTCGTCGTTCCTTTTCCTCTCCGTCCATTTTACCCTCTCCATTCTTCTCCATACCCACATCTCGAAAGCCTCCAATCCTCTCTCGTCTTCTTTCCTCAAGGTCCACGTTTCCGCACCGTAGAGCGCTACACTCCAGATTCTAACTCTTCACTACTATTTGGAATTACTGGGAAATATGGATTGTTACGATGATTGTCTGAAAATAAATAGCATAAAACGGACATACTGATGAATCTATATCTAAAAGGTGAGAAAACTGCAGGTAAGGATTAAAACGGACGATCCAATCACCGGTCATTATTATCCCTAGAGCTGGCGCGCTGTAGTATAAAATTCGCCAATCTTAGAAAACCAAGGATTTCTACTTGGTACGTACATTCTAGTCAATAATGGCCTTACAATGCACTTAGAATGTCCATAGTGCGAGTTTTCTAAGCTCGAAGTATTGTATCGAACTTATTCTTAGATCGGCAAGAGGAACTGTAGCGTGCTAAGTACGCCGCGCGATCGGCCGTGTACCTCGTGCTTAGATTTTCTTGAATGTGTATTCTTACAATGTCTATAGCGTGAGTTTTTAAAGCACAAAGTATTGTAGCAATTTGTTAAGATCGTCAAGAGGAACCCGACACTGGCGTATAAATTACGCCGCGCGACCGGCCGTGTACCACCTGTGTACCTTTGTATCTTTATCGCCTATAAATGTACAACCTTGAACTAATTTCTACAAATGAAAATAAATTTTAACAAAAATCGAGTGTTATCATATAAATGCATGTATCGTGGACAAAGCACGCCACGCACCTGGTCTTGTAAAAATATGAGGCGCGACCGCTCGAGGGTTAATGCAGGTAGTCTACTGCTTGAGATAAATGCATATGGAGCTCGATGGATGCTATTTTTCTTAAAAGAAAACATGCCCACGAGTTGATATTCTCCCTTCTATTCTCGCAATGCCATCAAATTTCCCTCTGCACTGGTTTGATCATGGACTAACTAAATTTAGAGTACTTTGCGAATGCATATTGGCACCAAGGAGTAAAAATCACTGCGAGCGTGCATTAGGTTTTCGCGTATTTATTTTGCGGAAGAGGTGCGCCCCAGGAGTGCACTCTCAATTGGAGCTTTTCATTTATTTCGAGCACCAAACTGTCCGTCGGGTTAAAATGTTTTTCCATAACTTTGGTCACGAATGACTCTCGTATCGTGATCCAGTGTTTCCGCGTTGCATTGGGCTCGCAATTAGCGCTAAGGGTCTTGACAGAGTGTTCAATTATATTTTTCAACATCCTTACTGTCGAATGGCATTATTTTTCAATATAGAATGAATTAGGAAATAAAATCGAACGTTTCCATTTCAGCTCCTCCATTTCGGTAATTACAAAATATGTGAATTTTGTAGGGATTGTTGAAAGTCACTGTGTTTTCTCATTTTTTTTTGTTCTGGTTTTAATTCATCTGTGAAATTAAACCGAGGGCACGTGCAGGAAAAATGTACTCAAATTAACTTCATCAGGTGCATTTATGATTCCATTTTCCAATTAAATAAACTTGGTAATGAGGTAGTGTCGATTTGGCAAGCAAAAATATCCCATCGTAGTTACATTTTAAATTTGATTAAGGATAAAATTAAATCACGTGGCATTAAAATTTACTTTTATGATTAAACCACCACTCTTCATGGAAATTTTGGGAAAAAAGGAAACTCCACATTTTTTCGCAGTTATCTCATTTTACACGCCACTAAAGATCCTAATTGAGTAGTGTACATCGAAACTATGAAAATTACGAAAAGAGGATATCGTGTAAATTGCTACTCGTATTTATATCTAACACAGTTAGAAAAATAATAAATGCTATGTAGGTACTGTACATATCTCACTCAGCAATGCACCTAAAATTTAGAGCGCATTCTTTTTTTTCTTCATAATCTATGGGGTGAGCAATGCTAAAACGTTTTTTTGTAGCTAACATATCATTTTGAAAGAAAAAATATCATCATGTTCTTTGTGTCCTTTTATCGTAATCTTATAATACTTCATTTCTTTTATATTAATCGGATGAAATAGGAGCTGAGGCGCGATATTCTAAGTATATTGAACTCTCATAATATCAGACTCTTTTTCACTCCAATGAATGAATTCATGGATATGAATGAATTGAACAACGCAAAAGGCACCATCTGACTACAAAGTTTGTTGCGATAAGCGTACTAGAATCACGTAGGATTAATAAAATATTATTATTTCCATACAGAAAAATGTGAGAAAAAATAGATGTTGCAAAAAAGATAAATGATATTGCAAAAGAAACTTGGATTCAAGAATGCTAAGGACGATGGATAATAAATTAATGTTGAGCAAATTATTGCAAATTTTACCCTAGTGGTACAGCGGAGTATCAATGGATTACTCGGACATTAAAAAGTGTTAAAAGGAAGTAGGTAGGAAAGTAGAGACTTAAAGGGTGTGTGCTCAAAGTTGAGCCTTAGTTAATACAGCAATCGACAAGAAAATCAGAGGGTGAAGGAAACATGGTAGATCGGAATATTTAACGAAAGATTTCTGAAGTTATAGCCGACTAAAGATTAGGAGGATTAAGCACGACCTGAATTTTTTTACAAATATCCGTCTATGTAAATCCCATCACATATGAATGTATACGTAGGCGTTGACCCCTTCCATCAAATACAGTACCATAAAATAAAAAAATTGAAACATCCCAACGTCCAATTGGCGCGACATTCACTTACATCAAAGCCATGCATAAATTTAGTGGAAGACTTGCTCAATAATTACACCATTCGACGGTAGCCACGGACGAGTTTTTCCTCTCTTCTCAAAACCCTCAATTTTTAAGCTTCCATTTCTTCCGAGCTCCATTATACAGGCAGCAAAGAATAAAAATGGAAATGCCATTTAAAACCCACTCTATCCCTCCCCTCAACCCAGCACTCAAGGAATGGCCATGCGGTGAGATTTCAAAATCAAATAAATTAACGCGATCCATCCGGCCTTTTTTTGTGATCCCCCGACTAACGAAAGGGAAAGAAAGGGAAGAGTAGCGCCGAAGGGATTTGCGTGGGAAGAATAGGGTTTCAGAGGAGAAAGAGCAGAGGGGAAAGGAGTGACGTGTTGGGGTGGGGAGCGGGGGTTGATGGACAAGGAGGGTGGGTTTTTGGAATAAAAAAAGGAAACTATGGCGGTCTTGATGGCGGTGGAACTCTATGACGTGGCTGACGAGGAAGCGAAGCTGGAGGTGAGGGGAGTTGGGGTGGAAAGTTGAATGCGGGATGAAAGGACTCTGGTAGGGCTCGGAAACAAGTGTGAGAGGCATTTGACAAGCGTTCCCGAGTGTTTGAAAACAGTCAGATGGGGCAGCGGGCGGTGGTGTCATGGCGGGGAGGAGAAAGATGGGGGTCGCGCGCATCGTGAGGGTTTTCTCTCGGTTGAAGGGTTTGAGGGCTGATTTCGGGGAAAGTGTTTGCATGCGGGGCGCGGGGAGCCGGAGCATCGGGAGTGTGAGGAGCGGCAGGTCGGCGTGGGACGCTCGGGATGAGGGTGCGGCCGTGATTGGTTGGCTGAATAACGAGCGGAGATGAGGAATGAGGGTAGTTATTGATTCCTGCGGAAGAGGGCGGGAGAGTGGGTGGAGAAGAGGGGGGAGGGTACTCCGTACCACTTTTAGATTGCCCTGTCTCACTCAAGGGGGGGGGGGGTGAAGATTGTGCCATATCGGGAGGAGCGGGGTTGGGAAGGGCTGGCATGGGGAGGGTGAGATTTTGAGTGGAGCAAACGAAGAACGATTGTTTGTTGCCGCATAATAAACGCGGCGTTACTGTGGGTGGGTTGGAAATCGAGAAAGAGAGAGAGGAGTATGGAGAAGGGGATAAGAGAGGGAAAGAGAACAAACGACAACGTTTGGGGGACGAGTGGAGAAATTTTGACGTTTCAAAAATTTCGATCGAACTTGGAAGGAGTGAGGGGAGGAGGATCAAGGGAACAAGAATGGAAGGGTAGATGGCGCGAACAATGTCGTTTGGTCGGCTATCCGATTGTTTTCCGGGAAGCTCGGTGTTAATGGGGCAAGGGTTGGATCTTTGATATCGGGTCGAGCACTCTTCCCTAAGTAGAGGAAAACCTGTTTGCTTGTAAGGGTAAAGGGTGACAATAAAAAGAATATCAGGGCCACGGAAGCTGATACCGCTCATTTCCATCTACAATATAAGTTCTACAGCCCCAATCAGGCTTATAAACTTTCTATTGGTTCAATCGGTAGTAACGTCAATTAATTAAATGCGGCAAAAAAATCTCCCAATTTATTTAGCATTATTCTGGGAATAAAATATGTTTCTTTTTAGAATTAACATTAAATAAAAAGATTTATTTTCACTCATTACAGATCAACAAATCGTTGTAATTCGTTGCTTTTCCTCATTACAGTACGCAAAATTAACAAAAGCTTTAAATGTTGCAGAACGCTTAATGTGTGTCTAATTATTGAATATTTGGAAGTCAATTGTAGGTGAATTCGAAGTGGGAAAAAGATTTTAATTTTGCGAATCAGAATTATTGAGTTTATTCCATAGTAAAAGGGTAATTATTAATTATGTAAAGTATTTTTATATTACTTTCAATTAATAAATTTTTAATACTTAAATAAATTTTTTATGGAAGTTAGACATTTTTCTTTGTTGTGACCTCACTCACTCACTAATACAAAAAAACAGATTTGGACTCAATGATCGAAATTCTATAAATGCATTTGGATAACTCTCCTTTTTCCAAGAATGCTCTTTTCCTGTTTCCTTGAGCAGTAAAATATCACTTCTATGAGAAAAAAATTTAAGAGCAAATGATGAATATACCAATAGATAATTAAGGAATGGAATGCTATCATAGATCTTGGGAATGCTGTCATAGTAATTTTAGGTAACATGAAATCACAAAGTAATTGAAAGTTGGTCAACAATTATAATTGTGAAAGCAGAGTGAAAGCTTTCCGTGTCGATAGGATGGACGGTTTTTGCACTAGCCAAAATTCAATATAGCAGAGTAAATATTTGTTTCTCTTTAAAAGTACAAAACAAAAAATTATAGGTACTGATAAAAAGGGACCATGGTGAGTGAACTAGAAATCTATTACATACGTAAAAATATAGATCAAAATTAAATAAATAACATTCTTTCTGTTAAAGAATTTGGAATAGGGCTTAAAAAAGTGCTAAAGTCAAAAGGACACACGGCCTCATCATAGTTTTAAGCTGAATGGCACGTGTGAGTGAATATCAGAAACGAATAATTCTACTGCTCTACTGGTAAAATTTTAGTGGAAAATTCCTGAATTCCTGGATCAAAAGACAAACCTTTCTTATTCATTGTCTAACAGTGTGATAAAATATACTTTAAAATCCCTGTGTTCGATGAGCTGAGAGGTTTTCTAGCTAGGATTCCATTTAATAACTTCTCAGTGTATCCATACTCAAAGCCATTCACATACCTTACATGGTCGCAGAAATCAATTTTAAGTCCCAATGAAAGTAGAAAGACTTTTTTATATTACTTCTTTTTCAAGTGTAACTTAATTCCGTGGTAGTGAAAAATGCTCTTCTTTCCTTCCAGTAATTCGCTACATTCAAGCGAGAATCGTACGGACCAGAAAACCGAGAGCAATATTTCAATGGATGGGTATACATAATTATCGTTATTTTAATCTAATTTCCATGCACGCCCTGAAATTCGGTAAACGGGCAAATCAGTTTATTTATGGAAAAAGAAAGAAGGTAAAAGATTTGAGTTAAGTATTTTTCACTGTAGTGTGAATAATGTGACCTCTTTCTCAACTTTAGTATCATATTCTTGAAAGCATAATAATTTTTTGCAACGAAACCAAACTAGGTATATTCTTCAAACGAAATGAGGATGCCAATTAATACAAACAAATGTGAATCTAATGAGTTATGGAATATTTTAAGCAGTAAAATTAATTTTAATAAATAATTATAAGTAAATTGTACAAAAATTGGAAAGTTTAACTAAAACATGGCTTTATATATCGTTTCAATCAAGTATTTGTTTACCAAGGATTCATATCAACCCTTACGTGAAAAGCGTAGAGGTAGTTTAAACGTTATGAACAGTGACATAAAAGGTAAGTATACCGAGGAAATTTACCACGGAGATTAAAAATTGGGTAAATAAAATAACTGTTAATTTATCCAGGGAAATTTAAAAACATATTTGGAGATAAATTGCTTGGATAGCGAAACAGAAAGCAAAGCTCAACGAATCCCCTGTGACGTCACAGTAATGAAAGAAGGCCGTTTTTTATGCGTCTCGGAGGATTAAAGGAACTGTAATTCCACGAAAATACTGAAAATTCTCGTCATTAGAGGGAGAATAGCCGGGGAATAAAGGATCTCATTTTGGAAGAGAATGAGGAGAAAAAAATCCAATCGCATCAGCGCTAAGCGATTTGAGAGGAGATAATTGAGGAACGAAAATGGAAAATAAACACAGCGACGTTCATGTGATCCAACAGGTTTTAGGAGAAAAGCGAAAAATGGTGCTTCGAAAATTCTAAAACATATGATTCACCATTGCCTCCTCCTTGAATTAGAGGATTCCCAGGAAAAATATTTTATCGGCTGAATCAAAAGAATTACACGCCATTCCTTATGCGTTGGCCATAAATAGAAAAAGTCTTTGGATACTAATAAAGAGTAACTACGATTGTTATTTTTTGTATTTCTGGTATTTGGAATCGACTAGCAACATATCCTTTTGGCGTCAATATTTTTTGTGATAATCCATGAGTTATGATTTGAAATGATGAATTCAATACTTCGTTTAATCTAAGTAATACTAATATTCATCAAGCAATGTAAACTTTTGGAAATTATACAAAATGGGACCTATACAACACAATACCAAAATATCACCAAATAAGCCTCTGTAATAATTTTAAATGTATCACCAAATATCATTGCTCAAGGATTAAATAAAAATATATCATAACAATACCATGCATCGGTTCTAGAATTGATTTCAATTTACGCATAAGTAAAGAAATTTCAGAATTTAAAATATTATCCTTTTAATTTCCTGAAAGCATTAATGGCACAAGCTGATGCAGGCAATTCTCTCATAATGCTATGAAACACTAATAACATATAGTGAACTGATACGTAGCTTTTGACGAAGAACCTTTATTCACTAGGAAAGAATTAGTAAGTTATGCTGAAGACAGATTTGACGGTTAGAGAGTGTCATACGTTATCATATCATATCAATCCAGGTATAATTTATTCCCTCTTTCTAAGAATCTACTAAATATATATGCATGCCTGTATATCAATCATCTCCATCAATACTTAAGTTTGTTTTAAGTGAGTTTTTAAGAAAAAATGAAGCTGAAGTTTATATTCTGAGTCACCTGGGAAAAGTGGGTATTCCGGGAGTGATTTAAAGGAAATATGGATCTACTGCGCGAGAAAATTGAGTGTAAAAAGAGCTCTACACGAATCAGACAAATTGAAGTGAGCTGGCGATTTTAAGTTTTGAGGGTCAGTGGTGTTATAAATGAAAACAAAAAAAGTCGTACGTTGGCAAAATAAATACAATTCGTCACGTTCCGCTAAATCGATAGTTCGCAGGTTAGAGGGATGTAGGCGGCGCATTTGAAATACGAGATGAATGACGTAATTGGATGAAGATATATGAGGGTAGGGGATAAAGTGGTTGCACGCCGAGTGTGAAGTTTGAAGAGCGCTGCCGCCCCGTGGCATCCGCCCGTATTGATGACGACTAATGACGATGACTCGATGGGGAGGCGAGGGCGCGAACTAATTGCAGTCTTTTTTAGCATCAAATTGCGCCCGGAGTCCCACCCATACAGGGAGTGCACCCGTTCACAGAGCATAAAATTCGCTAAGCTCAATGAGCGATCGATTCCCAAATTGGGTTCCATTCTTGTAATTGCGGAGTGCAGAAGATAAAATGCAGTGCAGTCGGATAAAATGCACAAAAGAGCACCCAATATGGCTGCGCACTTGAAAGAAACCGAGGACAGCTTGGCAACGCTCAACGTCAATTACTTCGGAAAATGCAAAAAAATTTGCTAACACAATGCCAAAAAATTGATTTCATCTTTCTTTAACATATCTCTTTCTTAGTGAGTAGATTTTTTATCACAATGAAATTATTATACCCATTAAAGTAGGTTTTCGTTGAGTTATATGGTATACTTCCTTTATGGACTTCCCTCTTAAACTCCCAATGAGACCTACCCGCTTTCATTCTTTTACACTAATCCTACTCTCATTCATTCCTCTCACTTGTTTACCTTACATGTTTCTTTTTAACAAGGATATTAACATATCCTCCCCTCTCAGTACTCGCTTCAGCTAGGCCCTCTGTCTTCTCCATATCTCATCTAGAATATTCCTCCCCTCACCCACCATGTCCAACATTTCATCGTTCTTCCTCCTCTCCGTCCATTCTGCTTTCTCTATTCTTCTCCATACCCAATTCTCGAACGCTTCAAGTCTTCTCACGCCCACCTTCCTAAGTGTCCACGTTTCCGCACCGTTAAGCGCAACGCCCCAGATCTGACTCTTCCCTAGACTTTTATTTAAGCTCATGCATAACGATCCTCTCATAAGCTCTTTCCTTTTCAAGAACGCCTCCTCCGCTAATGCAATTCTCTCCTTGATGCCCTTACTGCTGTCTTCGCTTTGCTCTAATGTGCTGCCCAAATATTTCAATTGCTCAAGCAGTAATAAAGGGTGTTTACTTTAATTCAAATATATTTTTCAATCGAAATAAACAACGTAGTTACAGACACAATCAGCGATCAGTTATCTTTATAGACACAGAAAGGAGGTAGTGGGGGAGTAGCGGGGGATCTAAGGTGTATCTTTCACTGCCTTAGTTGAAGCCGGAAATGGGTCTTTTTTTTAATAATCTGAGATTCAACCGATGTTGATGAAGGCGGGGCCCCTGGATGCTGGTAGCATAGCACTGAATCTAACTTTCTGTTGATATTGTCGTCATAACCCCATCAGACTGTTAACTTGCATATATGTTGTGGTAAATATATACTTACGCTTAAATTTCAGCAAGTATTCGTCAAGAATTGGAGGCACTGGTACTAGTCTAGTATTAAGGGAACGATAATTTTACAGTGGATTTTCGATGACTATTTCCTCCCAAGTACTCCATAGAAACCTACCTTAATCGGTAGAATACTTTAATTAATTTCCTCCCATCCAATTTTACACAGTTTTTTGTATCTAGGCGCATTTAAGAAAAGCACTCTACTCGAAATGGCTCACGGATCTCGATAATATCAATTATCTTATTTTTTATTATAGTATTCTACCTATTACGTAAGAAAAAACATATTGATGATTGCGAGAGTGAAATTCAATCTGGCAAATTATTCGCGTCTGCAAGTAGATTGCACCCATTCTAAGAATATATTTACACGTTTTATTCCACCGCTGAGAGGAACGAATTCTTGCCTCAGGCTTATCATTCTTGAATAATTTTTGACTGGATTATCTTAAAGGTTGAGTGATGAATACGAATAACGAAACGATAAAAGGGATCCAAAGTCAGAAACATGCAAGTGCAAAGGGAATTTTTAACGTGAAAACCATTCGTTGTAAAAAAAATAACTGGCTGTCAATAGAAAAATCGTCAATGTGGCCATCTCTAAAATTCAAAGCAGACCACCTCACACCCCACGCTGAATCAAAATATTCGCATTATTTTTTTTCTTCATGGTTTCAGCGAGAAGAACCTCCAAGATAATTATTATAGTTTTCAAGAGGGTCGCAGCCCGCATTAGACCAAGCCCGCGTCGTCTTCCGCCGGCGATAAAATTGAATGATCTCGGCGCCTGAGGCTATGCGTCGTTAACTGATCCTCGACGTGCTGTTGCTGAAGAATGAGCAACACACAACATCGAAAACCATTACAACACATTTCGTACTCGCTCACTCGAAGGTAGTGAACGTGGGGGTTTTGTGGGTATTCCGACGCCTCACGTGGAGACGGATCGTGGGCCGACGACCAATCTGGCGATTAACGGCTTTCGGATGTGGGTGTGTCGAGGAGGCGCCTTCGGGAGAAGGAAGTGACGCAGGGGGTTAAATTGGAGGAGGTGGGGGAACAAGGTTAAGGCAGCTTGAAGGGGTAAGGGGGGGATATGAGGAGCGCTGCAAACCCCCTTCCATCCTTCGCCTTATGCCCACCCACCCCATACCCTCCCCCCCACGTGTAGTGAACCAACCACCTGGGGAATAAGAGCGTCATTATGCCCACACATGCACAATACATGTCGCCCGAGATATTCAAACCAAACGCGAGTCTGTGTCGACCCGGTGAAGGGAACATGGGGACCATTATAATGGTGCCGCTCAGGGGGAACGCATACATACAGAAGGGCCCATTGTATCAATCAGAACGGAGGGCCTCAGGGAGGCTTAAAGCCTTTATCATCGAAAGGGAGAAGCACAAGAGAAGGCGATAAGATAGCATCCGCGCGCGCGCTATGGAGGCTGTTAAGGCGCGTGGCTGTAAGCGTGCTTTCAACGAGAATTCGCGATACCGTGGGTGATATTGAAGTTTTATAGGACTAGCGCTCATGACACATACTTGGGGTTACATGAACTGTGATACACAAGCCATAGGGCAAGCATCGCTTGCAAAAATGGTAGAAAATTTCTAAATCAAAAATGACTGAAATGTGGGTAAATATTAGTGGAATTACATTGTCAGAGAGAGAAAAACTCTTTGAAAAATCGTAGCAAAATCGAGTGTTCTCGCCTACTATCTTTCCCTTCGTCTACTAACTTATCGCTGGTGAAATATTTCGCGTTCAGATGACCCCCCACAGTTACGTTGGAGTGAGTGATTCTCAACTGCTCTTATTGGACCCACCAATGCCAGATGGGTCAAGGAGTAGGAACCGCACGAAAGGTAGTACGAGTGATTTTGTCACGTTAAATACTTTTGGAAATCTTCCTAAGCCGGTAAATTGCCAGAAAAATGAAATACATTTTTAGCCGAAATTGACGATTTTTTCACATTTTTTCAAAGTGCTATTACCGTAAAACGATATCCCAAAGCAAAGATGGAGATTTACTCTTTGAAAATGCATCAAGGTGCCTTTCATGTTCTTTTACAATTTATTAATTAACCCCCTTTCCCTCTCCATAGTGTGTTTCACGTTTCCTTTCATGTCTTTCATCCCATATCGTTTTCTTGACTAATTTTAACTCACAATTGTTCGATTAACTACGCTCAATTAGATCTCACATCAACAACTATAGCGAAATTCTTCCTTCGGATTGGTTTTTAATAACTCCTATTATATTACCCACTAATTTATGCCTGCGAATTAAAATACTGTTATCATAAAATTCTTAAATTTGGGACCATAAGTCATTCAACGGTTCTTCGTTAACGGAGACTGATCAGAATATAGAGAAAGACCACGAGATCGGGGTGAAATAAATGAAAGAGGCATTGAAAAGGAGATATATTAAAATCAATTAACGAAAGACAAGGTTGAATGAAGGACACTTCGAAAGACTTTTATCTTTAAGCAATGAATTTAAAAATAGCATAATGGAGGGTTGGAAAAAGAAAATTTCTGGAATGAACTGACGCTACTGTCTGAACTCGGACACGACACAGATGTTTCGCATTTCTTAAGATGATTATCCTGCCGAAGATTACGCTACGATACACCAATCCTATCACCAAAACTTCCCTGCCTTGAAGAGTCTATAGAATGGATTCACATCGATTAAATTTAATGCTTAAATTACGAGACTTGTTTGGACAAAAAAACGTAACCTTTTAAATTAAGGCAACCTCGGTGGCGTCGGGGTAAATTAATTGCCCGCCTCGTAAGATGTCGTGGGTTCAAGTTCCACCTGGGTCAGTTATCCGTATTCTGGACGTGGATGTTCGAGTACCTTTTACTGTTAAGCTAGAGACCCCGGTTTAAAAGGCCAATGGATCTATTTTCGGTAGTACTGAGTAAATTTAAAATATATAAAATCAGCTATCCTGGCTTAGGATTCGAAATCCTTCTAATAATCCGCATTAAGGTCAAACGCGGGCCCAAAATTTCAAAAACCATCGCTTTTTTCGTATGTGAACACAACTTAGGCAGCCTCAGCCTCTAATATCCTTCCACCACCACTTACTCAGGGTATTTAAGAGATGGAACTGCGGTTCGATATCATTATTGGTATTTATTTATACCAGATGATATCGAACCGCGACGAAACCGGTCATGTGAAATTTAATATGTGAAATTTACCAAATTATTTTATACATTGAAAGCAATATTAGGGAAGCGTGGCAGCCAAATGGGAAGAGCGCTGGGCAGCTAAACTGGGGGGTCTTGGGTACTATTCCCGGGTGAAATCTGCGACACCCCGAATAAATCCTCGAAGTGCAAAATGGCCCAGGGAAAGAAACTGGCTAACCTACCCTGAACATGCGAAATTCACGCTCCTTAAGGTTCTTTCGGGGTGAGCTCTATTCTTATCTATCCACTAACCTTCGCGTTTAGACTGAGTAAGTGAAAGCAATTTCACCAAGCAATGAATGAAACTATTGATTATAATACGCAGAGGTTCAATTAAAATCGATTTTAAGTGGAATTTTTATCAATAACGTGGACATACTACTCTGGCAATACATTACATCGATGGCTAAGATCTAACAACACGTATCTCTAATGAGACAGGTATCTTAAACAAAGTGTAATGACATTAAAAAGGTAAAATTCAAGCAAAAAACAACTCTTTGTTCCCAAATGAATGCTCATTTTTCAATGTTATGAACTTTTGGTTTTTAATTTCAGTGTACAAGTAAAAAAAAATAATCGTTTTTTTGTTCTCCTGAAAAGTTGTTATTTTTGAGATACGTGTTGTTAGAAATTAGCCATCGATGCATATGCTAAATGGGCGTGCTATCTATGAGAACTCTTCATACAATTAAAATAAAACTGTCTATTTGGGACACAAAAACTATTCTTTTTATTACAGGATACATATTTCAGTTTCTTTGCGTTGAAAATGATCTACACCCATCTTACGACACACTTTAGATACATTTTGGTGATGTTTTCTCATAGCAATGAAAAGTCAATTCACTCTACCAAAAAACGTCAACTCAATGAGGTTAAATGGAATGATTTAACATTGAGATAAAAATCAGTTTTCCGTTGATAGTTCGTCTTTTTTATTAGATATGATCATGGAAACTTCAAAACGGCTTCGTTCAGTGGTTAATCATTTGCTTTGCCTCAACTAAATCCATGCTGAGGAAAAGTCTCTCTAAGTCAGCGAACAACACGAGTTAATTATGGCCTACAATGAAGTGTAAATGTTTAATTGGCGATCGGCGAACGTTGAAAAAATCATTATTTGCGGCTTTTGCGTTCTAATAGTCGGGTTTATTAACCAAACATGAACTCCGTCCGCGGGGTGGGCTTATGTTTCTTTTTTTATTTATCCGGCCGGACGCATGAAAATAACGCCATTATTAAAGATGGGTGGCGCGTGATCGATTGCGTGTAATTGGAGCGGGGTGTGGGCCAACTGCGGTTTGCCGCCGCGAAGTGAGGCCGCCGAGCCGCTCGCCCAGCCCAATTCCCTCGGTCATTCATCATTGTCGTCCGATGCGAGAAGGACGTCGGCGACGCCAGCGACGCTGCCCGCGACGCCGTCTATTTTTTTTTGTTTCTGAAATCCTCTCCTCTTAAAAAAAGCGAACATCCGTTTCGAGGAATTAAAAAAATTAAAAAGAATAAAAAAAAAACAAAATGGTCTGTGGATGTCATCGGATCGCCAGAGCAAACTTGGCCGTAAAAAAAACGGGAGGGTGAGAGGGAAAAATAGCTTTTTTTAAAGCATCTGATATTTTTTATGCGCTGGGAGTTTTCTTTTTTTATGCAGTTTACTCAAGTTTGATACGTAGGGAATTTTATATTTTAACAGTTTTTTGGTCAAGTTTCCGTTTTCATAGGAATTCTCAAAATTTTGAATGGCTAAAATTATTTTCACTCAAGTACACTTGCATTTCACTATTCAGGCAATTATTTTTGGATTATCGAGAGCCATATTCGATAAAACCTGCGATCAAGAAATGATGCATTGGTATTAAAGGAAAGGTCTTTGCACTTTTCTGTGGTGAGCAACTTTCAATTTTGAAGCGTTTGACGAAACGTAAACGTGATGTGACGAGCAACGGAAATTATACAGATGTTTTATCACTTTGGAAAAGTTAATCTGTTATCATCTCTCAATAACATAATGTTATTTTTATTATTTGATTGAAAATAGCTAGTAAAACATCATTTTAAAACTTCCGGAAATTATTATGCATAAAAAGGTAAAATAGAATGAATTTTAATTTGATGCGTAATATCATAGAATAAGTACATATACTTACTCTTTGGCAATATTCAAGAAAAAGTTACCTATTGACCGATTTAAAAGTAATATAGGAAAACAACGAGATACTTGATTACGTGATAATAATGTTATCATATACCAGACTTAATATTTTACTCCTCCTACTTTATTCTCACTTTTTAGGGCATTGCTTGGCATGGGTGCAAATTTTCCTCGATTAATTTAATTAGTGGTGGACAACTATTAACTCAAGCACTAGTAACGTCACGTCTTAGTAGGGTTTCCTAGTAGTTTTCTTCATCAAAGGAAACGAAATGCATTGATTACCCACCATTAGTGCATTCATAATATACAAATTATGTGGTTTTAGAAATCCCAGTTTAGACGAATGGCAATGGTCAATTTTAACCACATTTGAAAAAGGCCAGATTGGCGCCCATGCAATTCCACTCCATGTGACGTCACAGGGGCCTAGTTCCTACATGAGTAGATAGGAGTTTTACATTGTCTGAGATTACCAATGTACCTATGCATGTGGCACAGAGCTCAGGGAACATCTCATAATAATCACCCATTAAAATTACATAAGTTCGGAAAGTTTCCTTCGTTTGATAGGGTAATAATAATCCTTATTTAAGCCAAGCGCTACCTACTAGCTGGGCACTCTGCTAGCAGCCTGCATCGTAGCGGCGCTCAAAGCCTCGCCCCAAGGTCACCTCACACGGCGACAGCTGGAACCAGAAATACGTCACACGGACTTTTCGCAGCATTCCTACGTAGCCGTCGCGTTTTCGCGCGCTTGAAAATTTTCACTTTTCGTTTAATGGCGAAAAATAGCTATCGTCATTCGAAAATCTAAGAGCGTGAAATGCGTACTCCAGAAACCAGTTCTTTCGATTTAGGCAATAAAAAAATAATAGGAAACCACCCTACTGGAATTCAATCTGCCACTTGATTTGAGCTTCCTATTGAAAGAACTGATTTTGCATCAAGCCTTCGAATTAAGGTAGGGTGCATCCATAAATTACATAAAGTGTTTAGGAGGGGGCACGGGGTGTGAAGCCGAAACTCACCCAATGTCACGTGGGGAAGGAGGGTGTTCCTAGCAAGTATCATGTATTTTTTTCCGCAATAAAATGCAATCCATGTAAAACTGCGGTCTTTGTAATCTTAAATACTAGTCTGATCTAATCTTTAAAAAATAATTACACAATCAGTAACACACCCAACGCAATGAAGCATAGATTAAAGTATTCACACTGAGAATGCGCATTTTGAACAATTTCACGTGAGGTATTCGAGGAAGGGAGAAGGGGGTTGAGCCACATCTCACGATATCTCATCAAAGGGGGGAAGGAGGGTTCAAAAAATCGCCAAAATCACCTCGTGTAATTAATGGAAGCCCCATTATGTGTTTTGCATTTTTTTGATAAACTCACGTCTCAACAAGTGTTTGGACGCTGCGAATGAGGACGCAGAAATTACCCTGAGAATAGTGGTGAACCTTTCTATGCTATGTGTGTTAAAACATATCCGCAAGATGGCAGCACGATCAGTCGTTTTTTTAAGCACTGCAAACATAAAGAATTCAACAAGAAAATGCGTATTTTTTTATTGTTGTTCTATTTTCACGTTTAAGACGGTTACCACATACTTCTTAAGGCTTTGCCTCGTTGACGCTTTAATTTTAAAGACAACTTTCACACCCCAGTCATTTTGCACCAAAACAGCTCCACGTTACCCAAAAGAGATAAAAAAATAATGAATTTTTCGAAGCTCCTACACCCTGGAAATGAATAATAGCCAAATTATAATAATTAATTCCCACTAGTAAGTATGCCTGATCATTAATCGTGTGATTGGTGATAATATCTCAATTATGCCACAACATTTAAATCTAAATCCATAATGACGACTGAAGTTCAACGAATGGCTATCAGTCTGCTTGGCATTCTACCACAATTTGGATGTCCTGACGTCAAAATTGCGTCATTGACGTGCATAAACAATTTCGCGGCCGTACTGAATAGAACGCCCAGATTGTGTATCTACTTATGTTCGGGGATCGAGGAAAAGCTGTCATGCCTTTGCGTGGACGACAAAAGCGCTTTCTCCCTCTGATGTCCCCTTGCGAGCAGACGCGCTGAATTCGGACCAAGCATGGCCACCTCAGTCGAATAGCGAATATCCTGTCCTTGAAAGGACCTTCGGGACTTGAATACCGGCGGCTCCTCCACGGACGAGATTTTATTTTTTTCCATGGGTGTATACCCTCGGTGAGGGGTTGAACACCTTACACGAAATCCGGCGAGAGAAGAAGAGTAAGTATGTATTGGGTCATATATGGAGGGAGAGAGAGAGAGACTCCTGGATTGTGAGAGGGACAGTTTTGGCAAGCTGGTGGGACCCCTACACAACAACGGCGACCCCCAGTCAAAGGGAGCGGAGGAGATAGGCGGTGAATGGCGTCGGCGAGAAAAAAAAATTGACTGCCGCGCCAGCGCATCGCGGAAGGAGGCGTGGGTGACGTTCGGTGTAATCTTCGTTGGAGGGAAAAGAGGGGCATTCTGTCTCTCTCTCTCTCACTCGGCCGTTTGCCTCTTCTTCTTCTTCGTCGTCTGATGCGATGACGGTGGATCGAGTCCCCGCCATTCCAGCCGAGTGCTTCACTCGCGCGTCTGAGTCTCGAGACACTGCCACTCCTCCGTATCGAAAAGCAGCCATCGCCGACACCTTAGGATAATCGAACGAGTAGGTAATAGGTATGCGCTCGAAGTAAAAGACTTTGTAGGATTTTCGGAGTCTGTTTCCTTTTTTCCATTTAATACCTCATCATTTGCATGCATGGATTTGGATTGGTGAACAAAGAGTACAAAAATCAAATGTCGATGATTCCACTTATCTAATATTTTGTATTTTAAGTTAGGGAATGATATTATGCTATATTTCGTTAAGTTCGTGCGGTAGAAAAACTGTGGCATTTAATGAGGGCTAATGTTGTTAGTAGAGTACTTCATGAGGATATGGAACCTGAGAATTTAAAGACGGAATTGGAAAAAACACAATACTTTGAGCGGATGAAAAAAAATATATATTGATTATCTACTAATTCAAATAGATGATTTTTAGTAACCTGTCCTTAATAATTTAAAATTGCATTACGTTCTATTTTTATCGTTCAATTTTTTAATTTAAATCACCTAGATATCCAACGACTATTTTAATATGTATTGTGATAGATTAATATTTAGTAAAATGCGATTGAAACTGCATTGGAAAACGTCACTATACATCATGCACCGAAAGAGTGAAATTGAGCTAAGAGACACGATTTCTCTATTATTATAATGAAATCACTATGATTTAATGAAAGGGGACACCTTTTTTTTAGAGAAGTTAGAACCTTATCAGTTTGAGAATGATATATCGACGATTACTGTACAATAGCAACAAACATTGTGCAAGAAACGTAAGTAGTAATGGCCACCTTTTGAATGAAACTAGTATCTATGCCTGAGAGTCTTTTATGATCTCAGAACTCCCCAGGACTAATTTCGTCTGATTTTTAGGGGCGTATAAGCATTTTATTAGGAGCAGTGCAATTTAAATAAGGGAAATAGGAAATTATTGCAATATTTGGGCACAGTGAGAGTTAGATTAAGTGAAATATCTATTACGGCCAATTAGTTCCATTTACAAGCCCTTTGGAATCGTGTTGTTAGCAAGCATGCTGGTCGGAAAAGATTTCCTCGCAACATTGCGCGAAAAAAAGAAGCGATTTGTAATACGAGGTTATCTGTAGAATTTTGAAGAAATGCAACGCGTTTTCAAGTTCAGGAAGTGAGAAAAACTGTCAGTCAAGAGTTGCGATCAGAAAGAGGCTGTGTTGGAAGTTACAACTATTAATAGAGGACTGAGGGGTGAAGAAAAATCGAATACATCATATTCCTTAGGTAAACTGAATGAGAATAGCTGCTATTGTGATCCTTAAATAGATAAGTAACAGTTACTTTGGACAAAAATCCTTTCCTACATGTTTCTCTTAAATGATCTGAGATCATCTTTGAAAAGGTTTTTCTTTATCCTCTCTTTCAAAATAAGCCTGTGAGTCGTTTTTCAATATTTTCAACATTGACTACATTTTTTTGCAAGTATGAGTAAAATATTCCGGCATTGGTAGCTCCACGGGCATCTCGAAAACATTTCCAATTCTTTGATGCCTTAAACGCACGTTCTGCATGCGTAAGGAAGAAACAGGTTGGTGAAGAGTGAAGGAGACCTTTACGCAAAACGGAGAGTGACTTTGAGATGGCGAGGGAAACATGACAGAGGGACCGAAAATGTGATAGGCTGGGCGGGAGACTCTCTCAAAGTAGAAGTAACAAAAGAAGTCTGAAGTGCGGAACGCGAGAGGGCGCGAAGGGAGCGAGAGAGGTATTTGCGAGGAAATAAGGTGAGCTCCACACACTCCATCACCCTTCTTCCCCTTCATTCTCCCATATATATCTTCGGCTACCATACACCAAGGGTGCGGCCACACATATACATATATCAACGCATGGTACATATACATCATATATATAATTACAGAAAGGTCTTTTTCTTTCATTCCGTGTATGCTCCGTTAATACAGCACCTACAGTGATGAATAAGGTATCGTTTTAACCCTAGAACGACGGGCTGGGTCCAATGGACCCAGTTGGTAGTTTTGAAAGTTTATAATTATGTCAAAAATACACGAAACTGATTTTTACGCCGTGACTTTTCCTAAATATATGTCCTCTAAAACATAGCAAGAAATAACGAGAATGGGCTCATTACATTTTATAGTATACTACAAAGTTACATGGTGGACGGACTGGGTCCATTGGACCCAGTCGACTATTTTCAATGCTATGGGTGATTCATTTCAACTTATCAGCAATTTTCTTATTTACTTTGTATTTTTGGGAGATTCAATGTTTATTGTGATATAAACAAAGTCGTAGGCGATAGTTATTACCAATAAGTGGGCATTTTCTATAGATTGGCTTGAAGCCTTTCATATGCTCGTCCAATGTCACATTTAGAGTGACACAGTCAGAAACATGTATCCAAATCGTTTCGTAATGGGTAGTTTTTGTAACTTTCTCTGGTTTGACGCACACACAGTGTGAATTATCAACATTCAGTCCCATAATCTGTTAGTTTTATATGTGAGACCGTTCATCTAGCGTCTGCGGTGCTATCGTGGTGGAAAGTCAGAAGTTACGCTCGCAAGCTGGAGTGGTTTCACTGCCTGCCGACATTTGCTGTTATTCCAACTATCTAACTGAAGACATTGAAGAACTTGAATTCTATCATTACATTTTGATACCATGCATGGTAGGTACAAAACATTATGGATTGTATAAAAGACTATATTCCTTCATTCTAATGTACTTCTTCAGTATTTACCTCATTTGCCAAATCGTTTACTCCTAAGATGGATTAGTTAGATGACAACTACTATGATACACAACAATGTCCTTATTCCTATCTTTACCGGATGCTTGGTGGCACCAAATTTTGTGTAGTGAGGTATTGATGTGACTGAATTCATAGAGTGACTATGGATATACTGTGTAGTTGAGGGGCTAAGAAGTCGGCGTCGCCATTTGGATATTACAGTCAAAATAGCTATCAAGATATTTTTGAGGTAATAACAAAAAATGATTGTTTATAATTATTGTAAGAATTTGCTGTTCTAGCGTAATTATCGAACTCTTTGAATTGCTTGATGATATCAGAAACATAATACGAGACAGTGCTTTGCTAATTTTTACCTGAATTTACAACTAAGGAGTAGCACGAACAATGTCATCTTCCATTTATATCTAAGTGAAGTTTGGAATGAAAAATTGATAAATTTCATTGTCACTTTATTCACAGGCTTGCTAATAGTGACACACATTTGGAGTGCATTTATCTAAAGATTGCAGAACGACGTGTTCAGCTTCTCAATATACAGCGCTAACAGGAGGAGGGTAGTAGGGTGGAGATGAAGCCTGAAATGTTGAATAAGGATGAAGAAGAACTGAACCTTGGCCGATTCTTCTTCATCTTTCTGAGAACATGATAGAAATACGAAAATGGGGCATTCCTATTGGGAGTAATTTTTATTTCGCGCAATCTGAAAGAGGAGAGGTAAAAAAAACCTCATGCCACTAAAAAGGGTAGAATGGGAAGGCGTAATATTTTGCGTCATATCCCGTGCGCCGTGCGGAATTTTTATTGTCTTATGCTCTTTTGCTAATTTTGCATCCTAACATCTTTGATGTTGATAGAAAATGGACCACCATTGAAAGGTTTAGTTTTTCAAGCTTTGTAGAATGAAGAAGATGACTGAAATAAATAAGATTCTGGCAATGCTAATATATATCATTTTTACAAGTAAAAAATCAAAATTATTCAGAACTTTGGAGTAAACTAGACGGGCAGCCAATATGCAACAGTATTATGGAGTCAAAAGTAATACTGCGGGTTATTTGATATGATAATACGACAGAAATGAGGGAAAGCAGAGGCAAAGACAAATTGCAGACTATTAGAGAGATATTTGATGGGCGGAATGAATATTTGAAATATGCATTCTTGTCAGGATCCTGCTTGACAGTTGACGAACATATATTGATGTTCCGTGGGCGCTGTAACTTTAGAGAGTTTGTATCATCAATACCAGGAAAGTATGGAATTAAAATTTTGGCTGCAAGTCATAGTAGTGATTCATACAAGTGGAATGTCTAAGTATACACAGGTAGAGAATCTCATAAAAGTCGAGAGGTCAATCAAGGGAAAAGATTAGTTACAGGTATGGTTGAGGGACTAATCAGCCAGAAATATAAGTAGGTAACCCGCTACTTTCCAAAGATTTAGCGATTGTAGACATCATAAGGTAAAATAAACGAGGGATTCCACCCGAGCTCACGACTGTAAGTGCCATACAGGCTACAGGATTTCCTAACAAAGCGGTATCTCATGGAATCCAAGAGAAACTTCAAAGATCAACTTTCGGAAGAATTTACATGGTGAAAAAGAAAATGTGACACACTCCTTGACAACCTTAGCAACCTAGGAAAATAAGTATCGTAAGTGCAACTACAAAAGGGATAGAAAGAAACGAACATCCTCTTCACAATGTGCACAAATTATATGCCAAGATCATTCAGAAATTTTATGCAATCAGTGCCTGTAGTAGCATTACAGTTTTTAATAACTTTTGTAAATTCATCATACTTTTGTTTCATTATTTGTTGTTTGTTGTTTGTTACATATCTAATTTATCATTGACAAAAAAACCACTTTGTAATTTGTGTTAATGTTATTGTGCTATTGAACATTCATAAAAATGGGAAAATTGGAGTGATATTTCTGGTAAAAGGAATAATATTATGCTTCTCTGCAGTAATAGCTTCAAACAAAATAATTTAATAACAATAAAGACAAAGAATATGTTGAGGAAGTAAATAAGATGAAAAACATCACTTAACTCAGTCTAAATTAATCATAAACTGGTAATATTTTGGAAAAAATGTTTCAGGGTCCATTGGACCCAGTCAGGCTACTACGCGATAATTTTTATTCAGTCTTCCTAGGGTTAAACGTCGAATAACCTGCTTCTGACAAAAAATACAATATTAATCTCAAATTTCACTATTTACCCTTTAAATTGACTTAAAAGTTTCGATTTTTTCCATTTCGATTACTAGCCCGAGGTATATCGACTCCACACATTTTTTTTTATTCGACATTGTTACTTCTAATATTGTGTTTAAAGAAATTTTTTAATTGCGTGCCATTATTCAGCAACAGACGTGATGATTGTTCTACTAGTACCAAAATCTTTTGTCCATGTTGTATTGCATATTTTTGCCAGAAAACAAGGACAAAGAAAGTATTTAAGTATACACCTCATTTTCTATTTAAAACCTAATTATACCGTCGCCTTAACATAATTATTCCCCGATAGCTCGAAAGTGAGATATTTTTCGCACGGCTTACCAAGTACGCGTTTATATAACGCATGCACAAACGCAAATTCGAGTTTTTTTTCCTCTTCTTCGCATACATCTCCCTTTTTCCCCTCATCCTCTTCTCTTTTTTTCCTTTGCTATCACCACACCTTTCACCGCCACCTTTTCCACAACTCAACCCTCCTCCCCCTAAAGGCCAGGCAGAAGAGAGAGGAGGAGACACTTGGATGCGAGGAGGTGGCAGGGGCCGTAAAGAGAAGGAGATTGTGAGTCGTCGCTGGATTCGTATGCATGGCCGTCGACAGGGGTAGAGGTGGTTTCTTCCGCGGGGAGGCGTCCTTGTGTGCGGGCGCGGAGCAGTTGCAAGGGTCCCAGAGATGCGGCAAATGGAGGGTGAACAAGGAGGGCGGGTGCTGGGTGGTGTGTGGGTTTCTTTTTCAAAGAGCGAGGAAAGAATCTCCCTCGTCGTCAGGCCTACTCCTTCCCGCCCCGTCCTCTATCTTCAGCCCGTATCTTGACACTCTTCCCTCCACGGCAATCCGAAACACACCACCCTCTCTCTCTCTCTCTCTTACCACATAGTATACATCCTCCAGTCACCGGTTCTCGACGTGATGAAAACGAAAATTTATAATGTTGCCGTGTGTTGATATCTATAGAAGATATGACTGCTAAGGAGAACCCCATACTAATTTAAGTAATATCATTTTGTTTCCCAAGGAAATAACTCTTATAAAATTGAAACATTACCGCATATTTCACTAAGTTTAAGTACACAGTAGCTATATAAATATTCCATTACTATAATATGGCTTGAAATAAATGATTGGGTAGTGGTGCAAAATGACCAAGCCGCCGATGCACCCCAATTCTCAACTCTACTACTACTTGATGATATGAATATTTATGTTTTATTAATATTTTTAATAGCGCTAATTTATTTTAGGAATTATTTCCGGGTTATCATCGAGTTGAAAATTAGAGAGATATTAGCATCTCACGCTGGCAAAGCACCTCATTAAGGAATAGATACACAGACTTTTCATGATTTTTTTCGGATTCATCTACGCAAGTATTAATGTATTTTTTTTTTTCAAACACATTTATATCATTGTAATGTGTATACGACCATGATGAAAGTTACCTAGACAAATGGAAATTAAAGATTAGAGTCCTCTTACAGTCGTTGATGATTGCTGGCTATGTTATTTCTTATACTCTTTGCATAGCAAAATTGGCAAGATAACAGACCTATGAAAAAAAGTCCTACTTTTAGGTGATTATACTTTTTGACGAGTGACGTGACAAATGAAGCATGAAGATTAATAATAAGAAGATGAAAGTCATACGGTATTATAAATGTTCGAGAGCAGAGATTAAACTACATAGAATTACAGCATATAACCTCAAACTTGTACTGGAAGAACAGGAGTAGGAGACAGGGTAGGAGAAATATATGTGAGCAGTCAATTTATAAGGAAGAAATTAGCGCAAGAAAAATATAAATAAAAATTAGAAAAACCCTGATGGAAGGATTATTGCCTGAAAGTGTGACGGAAAGGCTAGTAAAGACTGTTGGAATATATCAACGCATAGAACGTAAACGTGTACGGACTAGAGTAGGCTGAAAGAATTGAGATGTATGAAGAGAATGAGAATAATAAGTGTACTCTGGTTCTTTCGTCATAAAGGATTAGCTACAGGTGCCGTTAGCTAGCGCGACTAGAATACAATACAATGACTATAGTTGCAAGAGTCACCAATGTCCTCGAAGTCTTGAGGAGGTAATTTCTTCTGACAGCTGGAATAAACTCTCATGATATATCAATAAAATGAATATAAATACCTGAAGGAGAAAATTGTAAGCTGTAAAGTGAGGAAAGGCTAGGGTGATTAATGAAACTGGTGTGATGTGATACATTTTCGCCTTGGATGACAGGTAGATTATCGTAAAAATAGTTGTTAATACACGACATGAATGAAAAAATGAACGAAAAATAATGATTCGAATTCTTCACAATAATTTTGGAAGAAAATTTGGTCACCTCTTATCCATGTAGTCTCCAAATACTGGATTGAATAAAGGACTTCTCAGAAAATAAGGAAGGCATAGTTAGTGAAGGTTAATGTATAGGGGATGCGGTTTTCTTTTCTGAGTGAGTATGGAATTCCCCAAGTTAGGCCTTTCCTCCGCTCTCCCTCGCGATGTCTACGCCCTAGTATATCTCCTCTCACCCTCTGTAACATTCCAAAAGCACCCTCACCCCTCCACCTCGCCATTTCCTCGGAGAGAGGGAGTAAGGCGAAAGGGTGAGTGAGATAGTGAGTCGAGACCTCTTCATCTTAGGCCTCCCCTCAAATGCCACGGCACGAACTCCCACACACCCCCTTCACAAAGCCTCCGTGCCCTCACAGATAGGCCGACTGACAACACCCCTAAAACGCCGCAAAGACACACACCTTCATCCACGAACCTCTCTTTCTCCCCCGACACAATCACCTCCACCCCCGTGCCCTCCTTACTTTCTCCCTTGACTCCACGCTTTGGCCGAAGGAAAAAGTAAGAAGTGAGAGAGAGGGTAAATAAAAGAAATAAAAGGGTTGCTCGCTACACCTCAGCTACACAAACCCTCACTCCCGATCACCCTTTCCTTTCACACTCCCTTTGTGTGTGCAAGCCTCTCCTGGCTCCCTCGCGTCTCGTATAACCCTTCCCCCTATATATATGCACACCCTTGCTCTTCGTCACCAACCTACGATACCCCTCCCCCCAATGGAACCCTTTATTCCACTCCCTAGGAAACCATTCGAGCCGCCCCCACAGATCCACCGAAATATCTCGCCGCACGTTCCTCCCCCGCCGGTCCATAAAGCTCTCTCCGCGGCGCAGCCTATCTGTTCCCAGCCGGCCTGTTCTTGTGGGCCCTGCGTGCAGCATCACTCCCCCTAGACATGCATCCGCCCCTGGGACTCACATATCTCTTTCTCTCCCTTCGGTGGGCGATAGGGGGGGGGGGGCGGGTGCCTCTCACGGAGAGTGTTTGAGTAGAGGGGGTGGAGAGGGGGGAAGGGTAGGAGATGAGGTGACATTCGCTGTCGTCACCGGAGGTGCTGGATTCGATCAGGGAAAGGAAGAAACCGGAGGAAAGCCAATACGACCGTCAATGCATTTTTCACAAAATGAGTTCACCATTTTTTTAAATCGTTTTCGATTTCGACGGAGTTGTAAATGCATAAATTCAACCGATTCAGGCGTGAGATAGTGGAAGTTCGATGTATAAAAATAAAATGTATTTGCACTCATCCACAATTCTGGAAATGTGAAATTAAATTTTATTTTGATTAAAAAATACATACATAATAAGCCTTATCAGTCCGTTCTTAGATCCGTCACCTGGGTCTCGAGCTATTCGCGGCGAAATATCAACGGCCATAGGTCTTTCGCAGATAAGTTAATGAAATCACGAGATCATGATGAATCATCCACTCCTCGATCTCGCGTGGTTCGCTTTTGTTTGCGCACTCGGGAGCCTTTTATATCTTGAATAAGCGGTCTACACTGAACGCATAAATGAGCCAAAAGTTTCTTGAAGACACCGATACAAAAAATCGGATTAGTTTGAGCAAGCCGTCAAAGAATAGCTTTCACTAAAGCAAGATAGAGGGCTCTGTTGTTTGACGGTGAGTTGATGGAGACGGTTGTTTGGAGATTGGAAAGGACATGGTTGGGAGAAGGAGAGGTCCAAAGGTGCCGAATACGAGCTCAAATACCGAAATACGTGGAATTGGCACGAACTAGCACGCGTTTCAACGACTTTGCTTCATACTCAGTGTAATGGACAAAGCAATTTGAAGTGCTAAAATTCCATGACACCGTTCCGTAAGCAATAGTTGAGAACGAATATAGTTGAGCAAGCATATAACGAAAATAGTTGAGTAAGAATAGTAGAGAAGAAGAGTCGAGTCCTCTATCAGAATCTTTAACACGGGATTTCTCAGGACCGTATTACACCTTGAAGAGGGTTCATAAGGAGTAGATATTAATTTCGGCAGACTGTAAAAAAGTCACTGCATGGTAGAGGAGGACGGAGTAATGACTTTAATCCTGCTTCGGCAGAAGCTTCGTTAAACATACGGTTTAACAGATTTTTTTAAAGCTATAACGTCGTTAAACATATACGAGGAAAACTTATGAGGATACATTTTTTCCCTGGATAATATTTTGAAAAGGCCTTATCACTTTTAACGCATAATAAGACAAGTCATGCGAGTCGCTATTTCGCTGACCTCTGGCTAGCTTCGTCCAAATTCACTCATTTATGAGCCATCTTAATAGTTATTTCACGAATTCATGGAAATAGTTATCCCACGAAATACCGGCTTTCAAAGGCAAGATCCTGTGTATTATTTAGCCGCAGGCGTTACTCATTCAACTCCTTTAAACTTTCTGTATCTCCTTGGGTTCTCAGTTAGTCTTCCCCTTCCTCTTCCTCGCCTGTCCTACGTCCTCCACACACTCATCTCAATTTCCTCTCCCCTCCACATTTCCTCAATCTAACTTTGCAGCCTTCTCCGAATATCCTCTGCCCACTGCTTTTCCTCCCCCGACCACACCAAGCGCATTCTCTTCGCGCAGTTCCATTCCATTTCCCTTTGACCCGAATCTCATGTGCCTTAGGTAGAGTGTCCTTTCTCCCTCATCAATGACCAAGTTCACGATTGCTACAGCATCACGAGCGAAAGTATAGGTTTTCCACCAATCTTCCCTTTCCTCCCTCATTAGAGACCGTCACGTCACTTCCCTCGTCGAGGAAAATGTTCCTCAAAGTAGTAAACGTTGCCCGCTGGTATCTGTATCGCTAGACTGATATTTCCTCATCTTTTTCGACTGAAGAGCAAAAAGTCTATATTGGAATGAAGAGAAGAAGGGTACTTCGATGAGCAGCGGCGTAACTATGGGAGGGGGTGTGATGAGGGGGATAGATCCCCCCCAAAGTCTCAGAGAAATAAAAAAATATTTTAAACTAATGTCTAGTTTTGACATATAATTACAGCATTTACTCAAAGTGAAATTTTAAGTGCCAAAATGATGTAAACTGTGTTTCTAGTCTTGTTATTTTTCAAAAACATTTCCTGGACCCCCTGTTGTTCGGAGGGGGGGGGCTCATCCCCAGACCCTCCAATCCCCCCCCCTCTAAGCATATTCCTAATTACGCTACTGTCGATGAGGGCCAATCTGGATTCAAGGAATAGCAAAGACACGAGCGAAGCGATAATTATTCAGATATATTAATAAGAAGGCGAAAAGAAAAATCTCCCATATCGTGAAGCACGATGGCCCAATGAAGAAAAACGTGGAGGCAGAAATGAATGGTAAGAACATAAAAAGAAGAATTGAATTGAATATACGAAATAGGTAAAGGAGGAAGTGAAGGAGGAAAAACCCGCGAGTATAAAAAGATTAGCGGGTAGGAGAGTCGAGTGGAGACCTGCGTCAAACCATTCGTAGCATTTTGGTGATAATGATATTGTACCTCGTATTCATACGGTAGGTACTATGAGAAAAATGATTTAATGACAAGTTATAAATAAGTTCTGATACCATTGGAGAGAAATTATAAGATACAATAGTGAAGTGAAAAAGATTGGTATTACTACTTGAACCGCAGCATTAATATAAAGAGAAATGAGCAGTCTTGTAAATAGTTGCAAAAATATTACAAAAATCCGCGAAATGCAAGAAAAATGGAACGTCTGGAATAAGAGAGTCTGGAATATAAGAGCATAACCACGTGGATTTAGGAACATAAGTTGCCACTTCTAGATCTCTAAATATATTGCGTTACAAATATCGAAGTAAATCTCTCTATTGCATCTATAATCCTTTTACAATTCGTACATTCCCGCCAAAACGCTGCATTTATATCAGTAGGTATATAGCAAAATCAATCATGCTCAATTCTTAACAAAAGATAAGGCATGTTATGCATTACTGCATTCATTATTGCAATTCAACTTAATTCGCACGAAGAGACTAAATTACGTTTCTACAAATCCATTAATTTTTGGGACTGAAGATAAAATTACTGCTAAGAATTTATTAATCCTTTCTTCTCATTAGTACGTTATTTCATTTTTAAATTTATTTGATATGCACTAAACTAGAAAAAATACATCTATTTGATATCAAATGAATTATGTGACCCTTTTGACTTGAGTGAGACTTGTGACCACTTGAATTTTCACCCAGTTCGCGCCAGTGGAATAGGATTGAGAAACTAAGAAACTAAAATATCATTTTCAGTGCTTGAACTGTCACAGTTATTTTAATTGATTTTTCTTCAATCATTCCAAAAAGACTGTAGGACCGAGGCCCATGTCTGAAGTATGGCTGACGCGCAATAAGGAAAAATGAGATTGGCGATCGGGTGTCGATTTCCTCCTGCTGGGGGGGTGGATGTAGTTGAGAGTGTTTGGGGCGGAGGCGACTGATGCAGTATCGAGGGTTGAAGTGACGCGGTGGGGGTGGTCGCAGAAGGGGTAAAGCGGAGATAAGGCCAGCTACGTCGTGTCCTGGCGACGGGGAGATATGCCAGGGAGGGAGGCATGTAGAGTAGGCACTATGTACACATGGCGGGTAGCATCAGCACTCTGAGAACCACCCCTTCGGGAAGGAGTGATGTTTGACCCCGGGATGAGTGATGTCCCTTCAAACTGATGCACAGCGTAACATTTGCGCTCCAAAATGCTGCCCCATGCCCAAAAAAAAACCGTTGAAGTAGTACATGCCCGGCGATTTCCATAAAATTTCTAGCAATCTTTCATTTGCAGCTATAATAATAAGATGTGTCAGTAAAACATTAAATAATATATTAAAATAAAATCCGGTGGAAATACTGCAATGTCTAATTGTACTACTATGAAGAACTTCCAACATATCGTGCCTCACATCATACAAGATAAAGTATTCACCTTGTCGAGTACATTCAAAATGCAAGGAATATTTCTAGAGGAGATGTGACGGGAGTTTTCCTTATAATATCCTTCAATGAACATATTTCAAAATAAGAAGAAGGATACTTACCCTCTAATCAGCGTATGACTCGACTCGATAATCCGCGTAGATTGAGTGTCGCCCTGTGAATAAAATTGATAAGCATAGTAAATGTGTTGCAGACGTCATCGTTGAAAAAGGATTAATTTGGTTTCAGAAAACTAGATTGGATAAAATTGGTTGTCAAGGATTAGACTTTGTAGAACTCCCTAATCGTATAAATGTCCATAAACTTTGCACAGTGAATGGATTAATAATTTATTCTTGTCGTCTTGCTTCACTGCACTGCAACATCATCAGGACTGAATATACTCAATACTGAATGAATTGCATTTAGTTCTGATGACACTACAATATAGTGAACCTATTTCCCATCTGTATTATCTAGGTGAAATTAAAAATTAATTAGTTATTTTGTATTTCAATGGCAATACTAAAATAAGTATTGTGCGCAAGTGAATGCCAACACGCACATGACTACATGCATTCTTTTTTTAAATATTTTTTAACATAGTTTTGATGTGTTTTCTGATTGTGTTGCGTTTTGATGTTGCGTTTAAATAAGTAGTAAAAAAAATTGCTTCTAAAGTATTTCATATATGTAGGCATTTTGTAAAAAATATGTAATTTGGGATGCAAGTGCGTATATATGTTTGTATGGCAATATATCTTTTTTCTTCTGTTCTTTGTTTTCCCCTTTTTTATTTGTATTTTCAACTTACTTATTTTTTGAACCTCTATTAATTCATTTTCCTGAATTTTAGTGTTGTTGTAAAATATCTCATAGGTCAGAAAGGTCCACGATGATAAGTGAATTGAATTGAATTCTTGATTTGGTGTTTCATTGTGAGCGAATTTATCTCTCGATGCATATCCTTGAATTGCATTGCAGTCTTTTGAGAAAAAGCCATGCTTCGCTTGTTATTTCGAGTTACGGAAAGCGAAGCCGGATTTCTCGTCGCCTTGAGAGTAGAGTGTCGTTTAGGGTTCAGCTCTCCAAACTTTGGCCGCGGGTGAAATAATAAAGGGGAGAATGGGAGTCGGGAAGGAAGAAGAGAGTGGGGCGTAAAACGGATAAACTTTTATTCCTCCTTTTCTCTTTCCCACCCTCGGAGGTCCACCATTGTTTCGACGCAGTGCGAATCATTCGTGACGGAAGAGACTTCTTGAGATGAAATTGGAATACTTCGGCCGTGACTTAGGTCGGATGTTTGAGAGGCCATCAGAATGGTAAGAGAAAGAACGAATTCGTTATTTGCCGTGGAAAAAATCATCGCATGAAGATTCTCGGCAAAAGATTTTTGCCGCTGCTTCCTCTTCCACGATCTTTTGGGTTCCGTTTTTTTCGGAAGGCTGTCACTTCAGAAAACGACGCTTCGCTTCGCTGCCATCGTCGAAGACCACTAGGATCTCGGGTGACCTCATAGGAACAGGAAATGAAGGTAACTAACGCATGGGAAAAAAATGAAGGAATAGTTATTGGATTTATTGAAATGTGTGATGACCTGGATGAAATCGTCAACATCGTGATGTAAGATATGTGATCTAAGTATTGAGCAAGGAATCAAAGAATGAAATTCACGTAAAATCACACGGGAGAGGTTATCCGATAGGCAGACAGTAAATAGTAAGACTATTATTATTTAAGTATCTACCGATTAAGCTAGGTTTTCACATGAGTACCATTCTGGGAGCCTCCTCATCCTTCATGTACTTCCCTCTCCAATTCCCATTTTCGTCTACTCCTTTTAATTCTATCTAAAAATCCAACAATCTTCCTTCCTATCCCTAGCTTACCCAACACTCTACTCTCTTACATTGTTTTCAACTTCCCCTCCCCACTAAGCACACGCTCCACCCATTCCTTCTTTCTCCTCTGTATCTCAGCTATAAGCTGCCCTTCCTCATCTACCATGCCCAGCACTTCATCGTTCCTCCTCCTCTCTGTCAATTTCACCTTCTCCAGTCTTCGCTACACCCACATCACGAATGCCTCCTGTCTTCTCTCGTCTTCCTTCCTTAGTGTCCGCGTTTCCGCACCGTAGAGAGGTACACTACAGATCCGACTCTATCAGTCATAAAAAGAAGTGGTGTAAGTCCAAGTTATGAGGAAATTGGCTGATGATGTGTTGGTTAGAGTTAATACTCCTCAAGTTGTTTGAATTATTACTTTCCCGCACCCTTCCCGGATTTGTTAGAATTTGTTTAAATTGTTTCGATGCATTCTGAAAATCAATTTTATTGAAGAGAAGTTTTATTCGGAAAAGCGGTATAAGATTCTTTCCGTATTTTTCCATGAATAGGTAATTGTTTGTTAGTAGTGTTAACAACCAAAGTCTCATGTACATTTCGAGATTTGTATCATTGCTTTTTTTATCGAAATATATCCCAGAGCAATAATTTAGGTAAATCTGGCTAATATGAGATTTGATTATAATTTTTTTCTTCACTTAACGATTTTGGATTCCAACATGGTTGCTACTCCAAGCTCAGTGTATTTCAAAATTTCATAACCTTTTCAATTTAGATATTCAATTCTAGAGAGATAATAATTTATTTTTCGGATTGGTATACTGATATTTATTTTGTGGAATACAGAGCAGAAAGAAATTTTTTCAGAGAACTGAAGAATACTTACTTCTCACCAAAACTCCAAACTATGTCCTATATATTGTACCTACCAGCTGTAGCTCAAACAATTTTACTTTCCAATGGAAAAATTTGTGAACCAAATTAAAAATCTACAAAAAAATATTTTATTTGTGTAATTAACATAAAACTTACGATCTTAATTAAAATTAGTACGCTGCTTGGTCAACAAAATTAAATAAGGGGCATCATATCAAAAGGAGATAGTAAGAATATTACGTTGATCTAAATTAATATGCCTTAATCTAAATAAGAATAATTTGAAGTCTAATTTATATCTACGAGATATAAATAATAGAAGTAGAACTTTTGAAAAATTCTAGAAGTAAAAGTAAGAATATTCATATAACAGTATGTAAATACTTAGCTTGTGGTCAGAATGAAACCTCTTCAATTATGACTAAAGAGATTTTTAGCCGCGAAATTAATTGGATTACACCATTATGTAGAACGTGAGCCATTGCGAAGCCTTTGTTATCTCAATTCCCTCATTTATGAACATACGATGATGCTTTGATTAGAGGATCTAGACTTGACCCGGTTTGTTGGGGACCTTGAAAATTCGGCCCTTCAAGTAATGGACGCTTGCATGGCATTTCGCATTACTACACTGCCCTGAATGCTGTCTCTCTCTCTCTCTCTCTATCTCCGCTATTCCTGGCCTTGGTGTGATGCGGTGGGCCCGGGCGAAGAGGGAGGCGCCTCCTGTGGCCCGTACGGTCAGCGACGAAGAATGTCAACGATTTCCGGGCGCGCGCGCGGGACACTCGCGGCGTCTTCGCCCGCAATCCGTCTCGCCTCGCCCAACCCTCGAGGAGCACTTCAACCCCCGCAGCTATCTACAATCCCTCTTACCCAACCACCTCTCTCCCTCTCTTTGGTATCATAGCCAGAGTCAAAGTAGGGACTAGGACGCCTCGTTCTATATTCGAATGCGGAAATAGTTGGGTAATGTTATGTGGACGCGTGGAGATGGACTTTTATGTGTGGTAATAAAAAAACACTATCCCTTCGAAACTCTATTTTAACACAAATCAACCAGGATTTTGCTAACTCAGTATCATTTTATACGCATCATGTATCTAGGCTTCCAGAAAATGGCGGTGAGTTACCTTTTCATTCTAAGAATATAATGCTTTCCAATTTATACAACCATGAGGCGTTCATGAACAAAAAGAAGCTTCTGAGAAGTTCGCTACGTAGGAATTGAAAGAAAAGGTTAGTGATGAGTTTGACCTGGAGTTTAACTCTTTACGGGGCGGAAACGTGGACATAATGGGAGAACGACGAGAGAGGATTGGAGGCATTCGAGATGTGGGCATGGAGAAGAATGGAGAAGGTGAAATGGGCAGAGCGGAGGAGAAATGACGAAGTGCTGGACGTGGTTGGCCAGGAGAGGCAGCATTGAGATGAGATACGGAGGAGACAGAAGGCATGGATGGAGGGAGTACTTAGCGGGGAGGGGAGTCGAAAATGGTGTTAGAGGGTAGAATGTTGGGGAAACGAGGGAGGGGAAGGAAAAGAATAGGATTTTTAGATGGTTTGAAAGGGAGTAGGCCTTACAGTGAATTAAAGAAGGCAGTGCTGGAAGTAAAGGGAGGCTTCCAGATCACTTCTTGAACACTCCATGGAAACCTACCTTAATCGGTAGAATACTATAATAATAATAATTTATACATGAAACGATTACAAATAGATCTGAATTCTTAATCAGTTGCAATTTCTATTACATTTGTTGCCTTGGGATTGGGACCTCAGGTTGGTGTGGTGGCTTGAGTGTTGTCTTCCCACCCCGTTTGCTACAGTCCAAATCACGCCGGAGGTGGAGAATTTTCAGAGAATGCCCGATGCCTGCTTGAATGATGTGTAGAGGACATTTCAAGCGCAACACTCCGTCCGAGGATGAGACTTTACGCCGTGTTCCCCTTACCTAGTGCCTTTCGTTAACAGCAAGCTAATGCCGACGCCGGGTTTCTCTCAGTCCTTCCTTCCATAAGGCGCAAATAATCTCAGCTCTCGGACGCCTCCTCCAAATACCACTACTCCTCCGCCACTATATTTTAATACAAGTCAACTAGGGTGTTGTTAGCTCAGTATTATTTTCTACGTATAATATTAACAGGTTTCCAGAACATGGCGCTGAGTTTCCGTTTGATTCTATATGAATATCACAATATTTTCCAAGTTACAGGTGAAACGATCAGAAATATATGTCTTATTTTTGATCAGTTGCAATTTCTATTACATATGTTCCCTAATAATTCCACTATTTCAGCACAAAATGCTAATTTAATGCTAATTATGTTTTGGTTAGACTGAAAAGAGATTTAAGAAAGAAAAGAGAAAAGAGACCGAGAAGAAATTTTGAGATATCAATCACGATGTGATACCTATTTAGACCCCGATATTTCAGTTATATTTATTTACATTTCGTATCAATTGATTGATTTCCTACCGTAGTTGCCGAGGTCATATTCTTTTTGGTAGGCAATCCGCAAATTACTTCGAACTTTTACTCAAATTCCACAGTAAACGACGTAATTAGCACGACTTTATACGGTCGATTTCATAAGTCACGTCGAAAATCACTAAGGTTAGTCAAAGGATATTGCCGTGTATATAATGGTCGGGGTATACATCCTGTGAACGTATGCTAATGGATTCCTATCAACTTATATACCAGTCGGAATTATGATAAATACACATTGATAGGACCTGAGAAATTAAATGTTACGGGGTGCAGTAAAGCAGTACGGGTAGAATGGACGAGTTTTCCAGAGAAATTTTATTGTTCTAAATCCTCATGCCAGACTCCTCGCAGCGCTTGTGCAACGCATCCACTAGAGCCTGCATTCCCTCGCTGACTGGCTGATCAACCTCTCATCATCCGCAAACCTCACTGATTTAAAAATCATTCTTTCCTCCAACTACCTACTCTTTTTAAGGCTCTCTTACCATCTCCTCAGCGTACACGTTGAAAAACAACGGTGGACGGCCCTGCCTCACTCCTTAGCTCACGCCTGCCCACCTTAATTCTCCGTCCGCTACCTTCACTTGCTTAGTCTGGGCCATGTATATATTACAATGGAGTCTCCAATCCTTCCAATATTCGCGTGTTGACAACCTCCAGGGCGTTAACGAGCTCGCTGCCGTGTACGACACCCGCTCTTAGTGGACCGCTCTCATTCTATGAGTGTCCGAGGCTCATCAGACTCCATATTTTGATGGAAGAGATAGTGGGAAAGTTTCCCACTTCCATCACAACAGTGTTTTTAACATGGCACCATCACGCGGATATCTTTCGTTTAACTCTTACTCTTCGGCCTAATTATCATGGGTGGCCCTACAGGGAATCATTGAGAATTAATTCCGCCTTTCCACCTCGACAAGACTGTAGCCCATGGGGATGGTAGGTGTAAATAAGACGTAGATTAGAGCAAATTTGCGATCCATCACCAAAACCTAAAATATGCTCCTTAACCATGAAAAAAAAACTAAACACCACAGAAAAAAATGCACTGAGTGAGCAAGCAAAAATGCTTAAGTTGGCCATTAAAAACTTTAGTCTCTAGTTATGAAAAAACTTTAATTCAAAATTCAGACCGACCTTCAATCATATCTTTCACGAGGGTAGAATTTCTCTTATCATTTTTATTACCATCATCCTTAGGCTTTTTTCTTTGCCCAAAATGCGGAAAAAACGTGTTTCATAACATTATACTCACGACAGTCACTTTTAGACCCTTAGCTATTGCGTTGTGTGTACATAATTATGAAGCTCGCAAGATATGTACCTTATATCATTCTGGTTATTTAAATATGCCATTGAGTGCTATTGGTCATTTAATGTAACGGAATTGATTATATTACACCCGCGAGGGTGCTTATTACTATGCTTCGATTGTAGCTAACTGCTTCATTAAGAAAAATTTGCAAAGGCGCGCCTTTAGAACCTGCAGGACACCGTTCATAATCCTAATAATAAATGCAACGCTTACAGGGGTGCTTCAGACTACGGATACACGAGCTCTCGAGGAGATCATTATGGCACGTAGGTTCATCGACCCACTAATGAAGGGACTTTTCCTTTCTTCCTTGAGCGTGCATGGCAGACGAGACGCAGTAACAGGAGGAGCCGCTGACCGTGCGGCGAACCTTTCCCGTTTGAATAAAGAAGGCAGGGATATCGGATGGCGCTTAGGGGCAGGGAGGCACAAGGCGGACTGGGGAGGTCACTCTGTCGCTATGGAGACAAAAGCCCAAGTTTCCTTCTCGTTGTAGATTCTAAGAAAGCTCCAGGGTCACGGCAGCGTGGACTTCAAATGGAAAGTAATGGCCAAGAGAGGAAGCAGGCGGATGTGAGGGAAAAAGTAGCAGAATTCTTCTTATTATTTTCCTTTCCCTCTCAAAAGCAGTCCACCGGGTATAGGAAACTTAGTGGGGTCAGAAAGGAAAATACCATATTGAGGCTTGCACAGAAAAATTTCACAAAATATGTGACGATGTTGTGGTTTTCATTTTTGAGTAATTCAATCCTAAACCATTTAAATACACAGTGATTAGTGTGTGCCTAATGACAATGAAGTTTTTCGAATCAGCCAAGCGAACGAAAAAAATCACTATTTGCATATTTTTCCTTTCAATCGCAGATATTACTCAGATTCGTCAACATTGGGATATTAAAAAAAAGTCGTATATCCCGAGTGATGGCGTAGAATTTCTCGATTGGGGCGATGAATTTGAAATTATTGTTTTAATTAAATTCAATTGAAACTGAGTTTAAATGTAGTGTGATTAATACATGCCCGAAGATAATTTAGTACTAATGAACCTATATACTCTCAGCAAACGTTCTCGCTGTGTGAAGTGGCAGTGAGAGTGCGTGAATTAAATATGCCTTTGAGTTGGTGTTCCTTCACCCATCCCACTAACCTAGAGATTAAACCAAAGAGGGAAAGAAACTCGTGTTGGGCTTAAATACAATTCATTCATTATATATTTCGATTCCTTTTTTCTATCCCTTGACCTCAATTTTTCAATGTTTATATGCGCCTCGGAGTTTAGGTCTAAGAAAGATATGCAAAATCTTTGGCCAAACGTTTCAATATATTTTTATCAGGGCTATGAATGAATATGATTACATTAAATTGATACATAAAGACATGCGAGATTATTTCATGTACTACATGTTTTTTACAATAATAAAATAAAAAGAATTTAATTATGCATACGCTAAAAAGAAGAGACAAGAATTTTGGCATAACTTTTTTCCAATTATTTTATGAAAATATGTATAGTTAAAAAATATGTTCTATATATTTCATCCAGATAGTTTAACTATCTGGATGAAATCTAGAACTTATTAAAATCGGAAAAAAGTTGCCTAAACGGTAATTCAATTTAATATTTGGGAATTAACCAATAATTAAGCTTGTAAATAAAAATATATCCAAGACACTTTCACCAATTTATATGGTAAGGAATCACTAGGGTACAAGTATTAAAGCCTTAGGTTATAATCCCTTTTCAGAGATAGATACCTCTTTCTTACTCAAAATTCAGTCCATAATTTACTTAAAATCTTTTACTATATGCAGAGATTTTTTAAATCCTCCTATCATACTTTTTTCATCTTAATTTTCCTCTGTGTTTCCCCTGGACTGAATTTTTCATGATAATGTTCAAGCCATAATTTTAGAAAAAAAATTAATTATCATCCCAATAGCAGCGCTAGTATAGGGAGAAAGATAAAAATAAAGCTCACAAAGAAAATTCATGAGAAAGAAGAAAGGGCACATAAAAGGGATGGGCGGAGAAGGCCACTCGAGAGGAAATATTGCTGGGAAATTCGGATTTCAGAAAGATATCTTCTGGATGGAGATGGAGCAAGTTCCGGGGAGTAACGAAGAAAGGCTGTGCAAAACAGGCGATGGGACAAGAGAGATGGCGCAAGAACGCTTATAGCAAGAAATGGTTCCATTAGATTAGCTCTGATTCATCAAAAAGAGTGCTTTGGTGCCTTGGTGCTCTGAGCGCCACGAGAATGAATCAATGTTTACATAGCGAATGAGCGTTTATGATGATTTAGGATATCTTACGGCAGCAACTTGAGATAAATACCCATTTTTTCCACTTAAGAGTAAAACGCATAGCTGGGAAACGAATTCATGAGCACACAGGACAGCAACAAAAATGTACGAAAACACTTCAAAACGCATAATATTCACAGCAAATGATCGCAATTATTTTAAAGATAATTCCTTCTCAGTCTAATGAGGTCATGAAAAACACCTGAAATTTCAATATATTGCGAGAATTCGATAAATTTAAGGGTAAAAAAGTTCGATCTAAAATAATAATCCTCATCCATCCATTATATCATACGTTTAAAATAATGCTGAAAGTTGGCTCCCATTATTCATCGATTAGAACGTCATCGCTCATTATAACGTCAGCGCTTATCGGGACATCAGGATGGAATCAATTACAATAGTTCAAGCCACAGCGATCTACTTGAGGCCAATACCTGCGGGTTTTCCAAAGATTTTTCGTAATGGCCGAATGACTTTCAAAGTACATTTTTAGCGTAGCCATATGGGTTTACTCGAAATAAACTGTACTACTACTACGGCAAATTTTCATTATAAACACATATGGATGTACCCAGGCGTCATCGGTTACTACTCAGTACACTGCTCCCACGAGCAGCTACTGAAACGAGTAGTTACTCGTACTTGGGTTTTGTTAAATCGCTGGTTCGTATCTAGGTGGCTAACATATATAACTCCTCACTGTAGAACCGATTAGTTAATTTCCCACATCATTGATCGACAATAATGCTCTTTTGGTGAGATATATCCTATCCTATGAAACGAGATACTTTCCTCACCTGAACATTGCAGCAGAAGAGCTTAACTGTAGACCGATAGACATTTACGCGGTTACAACTCCAACGATGGCTGCAATGCCAACACCCACAAATGTAGGGGAAATTGGAAAGGCGGTGCCTGCCAATATACGGATGAAAACGAATTCAGAAATTATCAGACCAAAGTAATGCTACAGCTACTGCAGGTGATTTAACTGTCCCAGACAATGAAATCATCTATACACTCGTTACAAGGTCTTCCTAAACAGCATTCGGCATTGCTAATTATATACATGGTTAGGATTAAGACTAAAATAAGTTTAAAATCGCTCTATCAAACTCCTATGACAGGAGTTGATTAGTTCATGTTACATAATCATTCTTATTAAAATGGATATAACGTCAGGGTAGGGAATAATACAGGCTGAAGAGTATTTGAAATATGAAATACGATCCGAATGTATTTGAAATACCAAATACCGTTGTAAATGTATTTGAAATGCAAAATACAACATATTTATAACTTGGATATGTAAAGAACAAACTAAAATAATATTAAAGTATAAAAAATATCATTTTTATGAACAACAACGTTTTATTAAAAAGCAGAAAATAACGGCCTAAGGCACCTTAAATAATTGAAAATTTCAAATTTGATTGATGGGAAAGTTAAAATAATTTTAAAAGAACATTTCAGATATCAAAAAGGAAAAACGTGGTACGCATGTAAGATTGAAAGTTTAATACTATCCGGTCAATAGACATCAGACTTGTCTCTCAGTGAAAGCGATTTTAATCATAGTTTGGAAATTTCAGCGCTCTAGTTAATCACGAAGTGGTCGAAATTTGAGATGCAAGATTTTCCCGGAAGGACAAACAAGAAAGCGAGTATAATAGAACGTGGTAAAATAGAATTTTTAATAACCTTAAAAATACAAAAAACATTTTTTATGGAAAGGGATCTTAAAAATATGAGACCTGCCTTGGCCCGTTATGGATAGTTTCAAACATGAAGAAAACGATTCTATCGAAAAAATGAAGTAATCTCTGAGCAAAAATAGATTATATAATATAAATATATTATATAAAAATATACAGAAATATTATCAAAGCTACTTTAAAAGTAGGTATTTAAAATTTTTTTAGAATGGGAAAATACAAAAAATCTGTATTTGAGATACATTTATGTTGCTTATTTCAAATACCAAGTACAAATTAAAAATGTATTTCGAATGCATATTTTAAAATACTCGTATTTAAAATACTGCCCAGCTCTGCTTAACATCAAATATTAAATTCTTTATTGAACGCGAATTGGAGGTGAATTTACGGCTCTTCTGCATCGAAAATTAATTCCAGGAAAGATAAAGGAAACTTGTTTTAAAGCGAAGAGCCTGAATTAAACATTTCCCCACGGCTTTTCATCGATTTGGAATTTTGAAAACTTTTCCTTTCTCGTTTGATTCGTTTTCCTCTTCCGTTCCTCGCCAGAGGTGAGGGGACGTCGAAGGCACAGAAGATTCAAAGTTTGCTCTCAATAGTGACGAAGTGTTCAATTCGAAATGGCTACCTCTTTCCTCTCTTTCGCTTGGAGTTCTCGACTCAACCCCAACGCCCTACGGTTGCCACGCCTTAGCGCGAGACGTGGATAATTATTTTTTAATTATAATTTGACCCCACACATTCAAGCCTAGCGAAAGATGGCTGCGATGCGAAATTAACGATTTTGAGTCTAGAAAGTGTATTTCATAAAAGTATCTTGACGTTTTTTGAAAGATCAGGACCAGCGGTCATATATTTTCGATCACTCATTTTTTTTTTATGATTCTCCAGTCGACCGCTAAATTTATGAAATTTATTCAACCTAAATTTAAAATATATAAAATTGTTCAAAAAGAAATAAATGATAAAATGGAAAAAGAAATGCAAAAAACTTATAAAATGAACAAAATGCATACTAATGCGTCAAAAAATGAAAAATTGTGAAAAATCTATTAAAAATTGAACTTGTAAAGTTGTTCTCATGTTCTTTCAGGGCCATTCCCAACTTCTGAGGTCGGCTAGGTTTAGCTCTACTACTTTTAGTTTGCATTGCACGCGCTCTCTAGCAGCCTGTCTTTCTCATTCTCCTTCACTAACACTGGAAAGGTTAAACTGGTCCATTTACACACTTGTTTTGTCAAAATTGTCCCGCGTACGCATTTTGCGTACAATCATCGCCGCTGAAGAGGTGGTATGAATACTCACCGGCAGCTGGACCATCCACGGGTATATAACCCGGCGAGAATTGAGGATCGTCGTCGGCCGCTAAATTTACTGTCACCCACCGCGACTATCCCTCGAGCGGGCGCGCTGGCGTTTAAAGTATGCCACTCTTCGAAAACCAAGGATTTCAAAATTGTAAGTACGTTCTGGTCTACAATGGCCTCGTGTTTTCTTGCTTTGAACTTTTATTGTCTACAGTGCGATTTTTCTAAGCTCGAAGTATTGTAGCTAATTTATTTTCAGACCGGCAAGAGGAACCGACACCCGTGGCGTACAAAGTACGCCGCGCGACCGGCCCTGTACCTCGTACTTTGTTTTCTTGAATGGCATCGTGTATTCACAAAATATCATTTTGACTGCCTATAGCATGAGTTCTTAAAGCAAAAATTATTGTAGCAATATATTTTTAGATGGCCAACATGAACCCGAGACCCGCGGCGTATGAATTACGCCGCAGGACCGGCCGTGTACCACCCGTGTACCTCTATATCTGTATCGCCTATTAATGTACAATCTTGACCTATTTTTTTACGAATAAAGATAAATTTCAACAAAAATCGAGTGTTATCATATAAATGCATAAATGACATAAATGCATATAGTGGAAAAAGTACGCCACGCGCCCAGTCGTGTAAAAATATAAGGCGCGCCCGCTCGAGGGTTATAAATGAGCTTTCAAAAGTCGCCACTCGAAACGCTGACCAAAAGGTGATCTGAATTTCACAGGAATCAAACTATATTTAGGTCTGCTAACAAAAATTATTGCTCGTGTCCATTTAATCGATGGATTTCACAACGTCACAGCCAAAGCAGCGTTAGCATAAGTCAAGTCTCAATGGAACGAGCTGGTGCCACCTCTCAGTTGCCCATTTCTTTACGATTGTAGTAACCTATTTTGCAATTTGTTGTATTCATTTCATGAATTTTAATGTCCACGGTTATTTGCTGCATTTTCTATTTTAAAGGGGGGGTGATTACTTTATTAACGTCTTATTCAAGGAAATAACCGCGGACTTTCCCGCAGCATATGTAGTGATACGTGAAAATCGCATATGCGATAAATGTGATGTTGATGCGATAAACGTGAATAAATGCGACATAGGAGCGATAACTGGACTTATATGATATTTTAACCGCAAATTTGCCTTTTCGATGGCAAAATTCGTAAATTTAGTGCCGAGCCCTTCCCTCGCTACGCCACTGTACGTTGGGCCTTACTGCTTCATAGATTGTTACATGTATTGTCATCGGTAGCTACTAGAGAGGTTGAGAGAGAACTCTGGCAGCTTCTTAATACTTCTTTCCATCTGCCTAGAAAAAACTGAGTTTGGTAATGCTGCACTCCACACAATCTGGACGCCAGTTAGCATGGTGGATGCAGAGAGGTTTTTCAGCTAGAACAAACTAGTTGTGACTGACAGACGCAACCGGTTGAATGAAGTAAGTGTTGAAACTTGTTAAGTGTTGATATTCAACCAGTGTAAATGATATTCAGGCTACCGATATTATTTTTAAATATTTAATTTATATCTTATTCCTAAATTTATTATTGGTATACCCATAATTATTTAAACTATTCCGTATTTTGTCAAATAAATGTGTTTCATCACACTTTGTCGTCAACTATATTATGAAAAAAAAGAAAAAATAGATGCTACAAAATCCTATAAACTGTAAATGAAAGTGCTATAAAATTAAAATGAAAGTGCTATTTTCACGTATCTCTACCTATAAGGAGTGAACCACAAGTGCACATAGTATGCGAATACTCCCCAGAGGAAAATGATTCAACTTAACCGGCATTCAAATCGGATTCTACCAAATCCACTCCAGGTGCCCGATCAATTATGACTTTTTCTTGCATTCTACCAATAACACTACAAACCACAAAATCATCTTCTTCCTTGGCGGAGTCTTGTCGGCTTTAGAGGACAAGGTACCGTGGAAACTGTGGACGTGGTGGGTGAGGAGAGACAGCTTTCAGATGAGATAAGGAGGAAACAGAAGCAATGAATGTCGCGAGTACTGAGCGGGGAGGAGTTACGTGGTTGAGGGTAGAATGTTGGGTAAACGAGGGAGAGGAAGGGAGAGAATAGGATTTTTAGATAGACTGAAAGGGAGTAGGCCTTTGCACAAAGGTTAAGAAAAGACTTCGCTGCTTCACAAAATAAAATATATTTGCGACCGGTTTCGATACAGCGTATCATCATCTGGCAATTACAAGCATCAGTACATCGAATTTATACCCTTGAAGGCGTTAGAGGGGCGGTGGAGTGGAAGCAGGAAGGAGAGTGGTGGAGCAGTTGGAAATTTTAGTGGGCCAAACCTCACCCAACATTACATTAGTTAACGAGCAATTGTATTCTTACCATTCACCACTTTTCAATGTTTTTTCTGAGAAACTATTACGGATGCCACTCACCACTCCATAACATCCCTCCCCGTATTTCGTCATCATACACCAACCCTCGGCTACCCCGTGCAGTGACCCATCAGCGACGTACTTCCCAAACCTACCTTCCCTTCCCTTACCCCCTCCCCAATTCCCCCCCCTTACTCCACCTCCACTCCACCGCCCCTCTAACGCCTTCAAGGGTATAAATTCGATGTACTGATACTTGTAATTGCCAGATGATGATACGCTGTATCGAAACCGGTCGCAAATATATTTTATTTTGTGAAACAGCGAAGTCTTTTCTTAACCTTTGTGCATCATGAAGGAGTTTCACCATGTTAAGCCAACCACCATCGCATTTATTTGGAGTAGGCCTTTGTTTGAATTTAAGAGGGAAGTCCATGAAGGGATGGGAGACGGCGAGAATACTTCTTAAATACTCCATGCAAACCGCACTTAATCGGTGGAAAACTTTCGTATGATATGTTTGTGTATCTAGAAGACGCAAGAGGACTACCTTCCGTCTCGTAAAATACTGTCATATATGTCTGCACATCTTGAAGACGCAATTGGACTACCTCCGGTCTATTAAATTGCTTTCATATATGTTTGCACATGTAGAAGACGCAAATGGACTACCTTCCGTCTGGTAAAATACTTTCATATACGTCTGCACATCGAGAGGGCGCAAGCTCTCGCGAAGACTTTACAAAAAGGGGAGAATAAGGCGTAAATTCGAAGCTGGGCGACTATATAAGGCGGTTGGAGGTGGAGTGGGACGAACAGGAAAAAAGGGATGGTTGGTGGGTGGGGAAAGGGTGGGTTTGAAGTAGGTGAGCGAGGTGGCGCGGGTGTCGGTGGGTGGTTTCGCCTGAAATGGCGTTAGGCCCCGCGACTCGAACTCTCACGCGAAGTTAAAAGTAATAATGGAGGGGGAGAGGCTTGAAGAATGGAAAAGCCGGCGCGGGATGGGGTGGCGGGGAAAGAAATACGCGGTGGAGGAAGGAGCAAGAAGGCTAAGTGAATTAAAGAGAGGCTGGCTGAAGGAGATGTGGAGGGAGGCAGAAAAGCGGAGATTAGTGGCGAAAGGGTGTTAGCTGGCAAGGGAGTGAAGTGTACTGTATCTTGCGGAGGTGAGTGGGAGTTTTCGCAGCTTGCACGTAATATGGGTTAGGAAGAGGGGGAAGGCTCGGGCTGTTGCCATCTACCCAACGGTGTCGGCGAAAAGTTCTGAAACTGAGTGAAGGAAGAGGGTAAGTGAAACGGAAAAGCAGGCCAAAGTGATATCGCAAAGCCTCATCAACGTTATGCGATAATTACATTACATCACTTTAGTTGCTAAAAACGGGAAAGATGAGTTTTTTGTTTGACAGCGAAAATTGAGATTGATTTTTTTGCGACAATTCGGTGGCCAGACTAAGTTTTTGTTACTTGATCCTTTTCTCATATTGTGATCGATATGGATGAATTACCTCATAAAGTTCCTCGAAATCACTCCGGGGTTCTCTGTGCCAAACATTTGGTAATTTCATGGATTATTTCTTATAACCATCGCTATACCCTTAAAAACTTCATCAACAATCTAAATTTTGTTTATATATTCCAGTTACCTTCAGCTCGATATGCTGGCACTTGCATTCTATCACCATGTTTGCATCCTCGTCCTTTCCCAATGACCTTAAATCTCATTCCTCAGCAGCCAGCATTATCCCGCTCCTCCACCATAGATTAACCGACCAAATTTTCCTATTGTTACAATTGAGATAAGTCAGCTAATCTTCTTTTCAATTATCTGCCCGTTCACAACTATTTTTCCACTATGTCTAGTTCTTCTGCAAGTAAATTTTTTCTCCAATTGGTTCCAAAATGTAGATTCCACATTCGCATTCGATCTGGAATTATTTTTCCCGCATCCTCTTACTTTTGGCACAATTTCAATTTCACGTAAGTCCCTTACAGCAAACTTTTAATCCATTTCCGAGTAAGTATTCGGTCTTATTCCTTTATGATTCCAATAATATGATTCAACGATTATTTCTGCTGTCTTGACATGACTCCGTTCATCAAAGACTCAGAAAACGTACCTGGCTCATTTTATTTCTATCTCTAAGAAGTTTGTAAAAGAATACTGGTACTTCCTTAGTTTACCATATATTTACAATTTACGGCTTTTTATTAAAAATGGAATTCTATCGATGCAAATGTGACCAAAATTTTCAATGCAATCGAACCTTCTACGCAAATAGTTTAAAGTTTCATCTCCAACAGCGATTTTTTCCAATTTTTTTAATCGGAAAGAGACAAAGTGTGACTCTTATAATTTCATCTTAACATCCCATTGACGTTTTAGCAACCCGGTATAATCAATGGCTATTGGAAGCAACCAGTTATTACAAGGTTCTTCGTGAATTGACAACTTTGTTTTCTAGGACAAAGGGCAAGACACCAGGGAATAGATGATTATATTTTATTAGTTAAAAAATGGCGAACAATCGAAAACTCAATTGACTTACTTTTTTAATGGACGGTTTATAATAAGTGCATAATTAGGATTGAATCGGAATTTGTATCATAGTCAGCAGCCAATCTGTCATGCAGTATATCTCATCACAACACGGAAAGGAAAGGTCAAAGACCATTGTATGCTATTGTGATCGTTATTAAAGTATACATCACGTTGAAGTCTCCCTTATTGTTGTAATTGAATCGCTGTAACCAAACGGTCGCACTTCACCAAAACGAAACGAGGGAAACCCACGCAATAGCTAATTTAGAAGCTGAAACCAGGGGGATACTTATACGCCGTGAAAATGTTATTTTGATTATTTGCCATAGTATTCGACCGATTAACATCTAAGTATTAAGGACTTTTGGGTCTCGCAGAGTCTGAGTGGTGAATGTTATTCACTCGGGCATAGATGGATGGCAGAATTAAAAATTATCAATTGTTGCGCTCCTTGGAAATAAAATCAATTACGTTCCCTTTTTTGAACCATTTTCTTTCGATTCAGTATGTTATTATTATTCGAAATTACTTGACTTTTTACGAATGCTAAAAAATACGTAAACGCAGAAAAATAAGAGCAGTGGCTGGGTCACGGAGAAGCACTCCCTACGAAATGGTAGCGTACTAGCATTAATTATGAATTAAGTGCTAAAAATTAATTTCATTCAAACCTTATTTTTTTAAACTTAAGGCCATTCAATACAAATAAAATTAAGTGCTAAAAATTAATTTCATTCAAACCTTATTTTAAAAAACTTAAGGTCATTCAATACAAATAAATTCAATAAAGAATGATAAAAATTATGCCTTAACTCATGCAATATTTTATTGACCTGGTGGTTTTTGATTGCTACTTAAATATTGAATTTATTTCAATTACGGTATTTTTTTCTCTTATTACATGCAACAAATTAACTAATTACTCATTAAATGGTATTGAAATGTGTCAAAATATGAATAAAATATTCAAAGTGCCTTTTTTATTCCTATCAAAAGGTATTTCAACGTTTTAAATTAAAATACACTCCATCATATATTTTTCATTCTTGTGTCAGAGGCACTTTTTAACTTATTCACAGAATATATGCAACAGCACCTTTCATCCCCTTTGCAAATTAATTTTGCGACACTACTCGTGATTAAGCCTCTCATAAAACCTGACAATTTTTTAAACCTAAAGCCTCATATAAGTGAAAAACATTTTGGCAACTTTTATTACTTGTGTCCATACCTTTCCAGGTGAGTATATTTTAATATAGCTTCGACATATATTTCAAACGCTTTACCAAAATGAAAAAAGGACACTGAAAAGTATTTATTAAAATTAAATTTTTTATAGTTATCATACGGAAATACAACGCAATCTATTTGAAACACTAATTATTAACACTGACATTAATAGAATCAAAAGCAATGTATTTGTTCATTTTCGTTGTTATAAAATCAGGCTAAAAAAACGGATTAATAATAGGCTAAAAAAGTTGTATAAAAAACTCTCGAGATTTTTTACTTTATGCTTAAAAACTTTATTTAGTTTTAAATTTTGGTTGAAACCTTATTTTAATGATATGACGGTAAAATATTTGCAACAAGAAAGTAATATAGAAATTTAAAACAAAAATGGCAATTTTGCAGCACAGAAAGTAATTACGTGCTATTACTCTTATCCGTGGTGTGTAAATTATTTTCACCCTTTTCTGAACCACTTCAACTCGTACCCGAAAATTTTGTAAACACCCTCGTAAGCGAATGAAAAAGGGATTGAAGTGGCCCGTGAACTTGTGTGAGGAATCATAGAGGGATCTGCAGCGAAATTGCATCAAACAATCACGGAGGAGGGGGACCTTGCGAGATGCCATGAATAAAATATGAGAGCGTCGAAGGGAGGGAAAGGGCTAAGAGATCCGACCGACCGCCATTAAAACCCGTGATGACCGCAAGAGAGAATATTCATGTTATGTATTTATTTACGGCGCGTCGTAAAAAAAAAAGAACAATAATGCTGGCTTGCATCTGTCTCGGAAAGGAAATTATCCGCCGCCCCTTAATTGTGTTTGCGAGTCGTGGAGCGTCAAAGTGGTGTTAGTGCCGCTTTTGATTACCCGGCCCTTGAAAGCGCTGCTGCGGTTCACGACTGCTCGGCATTTGCAAAACATTTCGAGAGGAGGTGAGTCGACGTGAACTTTTGAGCGTGGCGGTGAGACTTAAATGAAAACTAGCCGTGGAGGCTATTAAATTCACCTCGGGGGGGGGTTTGCTTATGACGGGACGAGGGTTAATTGTTGTCGCGTCGACCTCGTCGCAAATTTGCCCAATAAAAACTCTCGAACGTATCCTGTGTCTTATGTAGCCCGACTCGCGTAGAATTTTAAATCTACGTGCACACACAGGATAACCCATATCCGGTCGGGAAAAGGAAGGCTTGTTTGTCGACGCATTAAGCGCCGTAGAGGAAATAAGGAAATTTTGGGCGGGAATTGGACCTCGTAAGGTTGACCAATCGCTGTACAGCAATCAAGCTAAGCTTACAGCAACCAATCAAGATGAATTAGGCGAATGATGTAATTCATTACCACTAAAACATTCCTGTCGAGAGCGGATAAATCATTTTAAAAGTGATGATTGATGACAGAACGTATTATCTGTTGCTATTTACATTTTTGTGCACATCAAAGATTCTTAACTTATCGTAGAAAGTATGTGCCTAAGCTAACCTCACGCTCGCATATGATTTTCGAAAAAGCAATGTCCAATGGAAAATATAATGTAATATGGAAAAATATTTGATGATTTTTCTTCGGCTTTAAGTCTTAAACATTAAAGCCATTTTTCGGTCATTTAACTTCAACTGATTGATTCCTTTTTTATATATATTTCTTTTTTCAATAGTTAAGACAACAGTTAACCCCAATGTAAATTTTTAGTCGTATTCCATCAATTATTCTTGATTTGTTTCAATATTAACTAATTAATAAAGAAATTTATCAATCCCTCTCCGTATCTAATCGTAATAATTTTAGAAACAACAAAAAGGCCCCTAGAGAGCCAAATTTCTTGAAACATTTCTGTTAACTGAACATAAAATGAAATTTTTTATGGGTAGGAACATTAAAAAGTACTTGGACCGCAAAACAGTCGAGGTACGATCAGCACAAGTTTTACTCAGGGGGTTCTAATTCCTACGTTATCTATTCCCAAACCTAAAAAATCCCTTATCAAAAGAAAAAGGGAAAAAGGGAAATGCGCTCTCTTTCTGCGGGGATACCCTGTATTTCAAGATGACATAGACGCTCTTTGGTTTAATACAGCGTATTCCTATCGCTCGACCCGTACTCTATGGTAAAGTATAACTTACTTTAAACTCATGCTATCATTCTGAAATTTTCAGGTTATTTAAAGTATATCCCGAGTAATGTTTTCCAGCATCTCAAATCTGAAAATTAACTCCGACTTTCTCCATGAAGGATTTAATGATCGATCCGCTTTCTCGGTGATTGCTTCAGGTGTATTCTTCCAAGTTTTTCCGCCGGGTTAGGGTCTGCATAATAGGTGTTTCGTTGGAAGACATTTCGAACATCTTCTGGGCTAGCCCAGTCCATCATCAGCCCTGGTGTTGTTGGAAAAGTCTCCCAACGAAACGTCAGCATCCATCATGTATACCATAACCCGACAGAAATCCTGGGAATAATTCACTCGAATTTTTTTACTCTCAAGGTGCTAATTAATGTTAAAAAAAGGTTTAGAGTAGTAACTCTGAACATTTCAAGATGATGGCTTAAGTTTAAGTATGCCGGTAATACATTTCTTTAAAAGACGAAATACAATCGATCGAGAGGAAGCGCTGTGGAGGCGATTATCTGCTAAACCGATGAACCTAGTCAGGAACTCCAACCAGCCTGTTGGTATAGACAATGAAATGTTTTGCACATATGTTTAAATTGCCAGTGTTGAGTGATTTTTTGTAGAAACAGGAAACTTAACTCTGGAATTTTTACCTCTTGAAGAGGATATGGTGATCCATATCCTTACTATTATTATCATGAAAATTTAATGGATTTATTTAGAAAAATATATTAATATTTAAACAAGATGCGTTTTATTATCGCTATATTGTGTTATTTTTATTGTTCTCTCTTTATATGGTTTATTAGTTTTTTTTTACCCAAATGAGTTTAATGTTTTCCCTCTTCTATTTTTCCTAAATTAGGTATGTGTCTTCTCAAATGAATCTATTATAGCAGGACTGTTTCCTCACTGCCAGACTAGAATTTAGGGCGAGGGACGGATTGAAGATTGAGAGAGTACGGAGTGAATCCGGGGAAGAGTTCCCCAAGAGACATCAGTGCGAGGAGGAGAGGGGGAAGAGGAGAGGAATAGTGGAGTGGAAGGAGATTTAGGGCCATTTGACACGGAACTGAAATCAGCGCCGCGCAGTCGGACCGCTTAACATTGCATAGTTCAGGCGACGGCATCGGACCGCGGTGCAAGCTCGCAAACACAAAGGCGAAGGCTGAGAGAGTATTCGGAGGGGCCCTCATCCATGCGATTCCATCGCCCGTAAATGCAGGCAAACGAACTTGAGCGGAGAAGAGTCGATTCTCCGGCCGTCACTTTCCTCCGCGCGGAACAACGTCACCGCGACGCCAGAGCGTCAGCTTAAAAAGAATCTCGCGTTTAAGGTTGGCAAAGGTTTCTATTATTTCAGTGCTGATTGAATTTCACTATTTCCTATTGCACAAATCATTCTAGACACTCTGTAAGACATATCACGATCATCCAAACTTTTATCAGTCATTGATAGCATTCAAAGGTGCTCAGGTCACTGATTCGCAGAAAAAAATCATTACGAGAGCTATGGAAAATAAGGGAGGGACCCCACTTGCTGCACAGGTGGAATCATTTCCCTCCAACAGAAAAAGTTCCTTAGTGTAAAACTAAGGACAATGAGGTATGTTTGCTCGATTCGTGATTGTATGTCTTGGAATTGAGATGGTGAAATTTTATCCATGAAAAATTGAAATCAGCCACTGAAAAATAGTTGTCCATGCAAAATAGCAATTCGGAAAGTAACTGTCGAACATAAAGCCAATGACGAAGATATCCGCAGATAAAACAATAAAACAAACCTAATTTTCATGCAATAAAAATGGCATGAGCAATACGTCGATTTCTCAAGACTCTTATCTAAGCACCATAAAGTTTTATGACAATTTCTTTCTTATTATTCACACATATACTCTTACTTTAACTAAAGCATCAATATAAAAAATAAATGTCTCTATTAATCATTAGTTACTGGATTGAAATGAATACATTGAAACCAACCTTTTGGTTCAAGCAATAAATGAGTTATAATAATGTCAAACAGCAATCACCAGGTTATAATAATTATCAATTTAGACACTTTTTTACTTCCACGATATATTTTTTTAAATCCGACCGGTCTCGGCTGTTAACCATTATCAAGTACAGAAATTACAGTTTGTAATAAATTTTTATGGATTTAAAAGTTTCTGACGCTTCGTGCGTGACGCGTGTTCGTACAAGATTTCTCATCTCAAAATACACACCTCTGACTATAATCTGCCCCCGCGTACCATAAGACTGTTTTATTCTCACCCTTTGTTTTACTGCCTTGGATTCTTAGCTGTAAAACATACATTAATATTTCCCAATCCCTCAGCCAATCGCTTATGATATCCCTTCATTCCTTATGTCCCCTCCCTGTAAGTTTATCTTTCAGCCCTTCATGAGAGATATAGGAATTAAAGTATTATTTCTCATGTCAGGAAAATATATTTCGTCCAAAAATCTTATCTTAATCTCAGATACTGAATCATCAGGGAAGTATTTGTAAGTATGAGTTTATTTAAAAGTAATTGAAAGTAGACTAGTAATTCTTAAAACCATTCCTCGCTCTATCCTGATTATATGTCAAATTTTCCAGAGGAATTACATAACATACTAAACTAGGCAAACACACGGCAATCAGAACGGGAGAAAATGAGATAATTTACAATAAGTAATTGAAAAGGCAAAATAATGAAACCAGATTATTTTCATGATATAGAGACTTGAATTGTGAGTCGGATTTAATTTGATGCCTGTAATAAATGTATGAATGAAAAAAACTATCCGAATTACTGCCTAAAGAAACAAAAAAATTAAAATAGTATGTAATTTGATATCTATCTTTTCTACCGGTTTCTGCCAATAGATTAATTTTTTTAAAATTAGAGATTATTAAAATAGAGAGCCAAAAATATGGAAATTGAATGAAAAGTATAACTTGGAAGATAAAATAAGCAACATATAAGAAAAAGGAGATTTCATGTATTATTAGCGGGAAAATAATATTTAGGTACCAGGAAAGTATGCTCCAACTAAAATGTCAGAAGCAATAAAATTACTAAGCCGGTTGACAATATGTTATGGAATAAAAGAAAACTTGTGCTTCAAATTATTTATAAATGGAAATTTTAATCAGACCAGGGATGGAAGTGATAATTGATAGGAAGAAAGCCGATAATTCGCGGTAATTACTGCATTAGTAGAAGATGTATAAAATATGGAATTTAAAAAATCGTATTGTTGTGATGTGGTTGAAATGAGACGGGAATTTTAAGTCTGGTATGGTGTGTGGAGGTAAGAATTTAAGCATGAAGGATGAGGTGTAGAGGAAAATATTTTCAAAATTAGCATATCATTTTTGTTATTATAGATTTGAGGGAGTGATTAAACAGAACTTACATTTGGAGTATGATTCTATACAGAAGACAATGGCAGAAGCGGAGGAATCAATGGTGGAGGCTTTAGAATTGTGATGCTTCAAACGAAACATCACGATGATGAGTGTCCACTGAGTTGTTATTGCCTTATTTTACAGTTTGTCAACTGCGTATCACTTTCAGGTACTAGTATGTACAGTAGTAAAAGGATAACACCATGTACCCGTATGCGAGGAACATGCGCCGGAACCAGTTGTAAGCAAAAATAATCATAAAACGGACGTGAGAAAATACTCAATGATTATGGTAATGAAATGGATCCTAACATAAGTTTGCAAAGGATTAGTGTAAAATAGGCACTTGAATTCACATTGAAGACTGTCTCAACGAGCTGAATTTTATTTTTGTCCATGTATTCACAAAAGAAATCTCAAAGCAGACCCTGTACGTATCAATCATTTTTCCGCCTCCACGGGGAAGAGGAGAATTTCAGCCGTGAGCTTCGATATGATTCATATCACGACGTCTACCCTCTCTTACCACAAATACTGTACCCATTGTCATTTGCAGCTGACTCGCGACCTTTTCAATTGACGTGTCCACGCTTTGGCAAAGGAACTTGCTCCACACACAAGGTATTTCGATTCTTTCGGATGAATTTGCATGGGAATCAAGTCCTCACGCAAAGGACAATCGGGAGAATAGCTCGGTTAGGATCGCACTTCAATCAATCCCCAAGCTTGAATGTTTTTCATCTCCTTGGAATCGATTCGTACAACAACACAATTTCGCCACAAAAAGGGTCCGAACCTGATTGCTAAACCGGTTGAAAATCTCTCGTGTCGACGGGCCTTTAGGCTCCGCCGCTGGGCGCAACGAGTTTGTTTGGCGAAAAGGGGAAAGGCGCGATATCAGAGCGAGGCGAAGTGATCAACTGCAATGTTTCGTGCTGGACGCCATTTGAGAGACTGGGAGAGACATTATCTTATGCAATGAAGTAGTGTTCCACCCTCACAGTCGGGCATCGGGTTCTCCTTTTCGGAAAAATATCTTGGGCCAAGCTAAGTGCATGACGAATCACCCGGAAACTTTGCGCTTGAGTGAAAAATGCACTTTTTTCACTTGATTCGGAAAATGTGTTAAAAATATCGCTCCAATCTCTAAGATAGCATCGCTCAGGGATGAAAAAAGTTCAAGTGAAAGTTGAAATGTGGCACGAGAAAATTCCATTACAAATTTTCAATTACATGAGTGGAAGGGGAGTCACCAGAACAAAAAAATATAGATTGACCTAAGGCCACGTAGTTATACTTGGGTATAATGATTAAGATAAAAATTTCAATTAATGACTGAAAAGAAACAAATAGGTTTTATCATGAGTGGCATCATTATGATATTATTTTCATGTCTTAGGATTCTTGCAAAGTTGAATGAAAGATTTGCACAGTGTAATGATTTTAACGAGCAATTTTCCACCAAATAATATTCTTTCAGGCCCGGGTTTCATTGTCTATATATCATCTTCCAGCCGTCATTGAAGCCAATATTGGTTAAAATTTAGAACTTAAGATAAGGAAAAAATCCACTTAGGCGAATGATAAACTTCTCTGTCTTTCATGTTACTACGAACTGAAGGAAACTTATTAGGTATGAAACGAAGCAATATATTTAATTTTGTAAAAAAATAAATATCCTGCAGAGAGTCCTCTTGCCAAACACATATCCAAATCACGGGATAAGATACACACAAATAAAATAAATATTTGTGGTCTAAAAAATGAATTATAGACCTTGCCGCGTTAACGAATTATAGCCATGCATGACTCACAATCTAAGAGTGAAACAATCACTAAAAAGAATGGAAATGTTCATGACCATTAAAAGAATTCGATTTTTTTAAATATTGAAGTGATAACTGAGAGAGAATAAAATCTTAAATAGAAAAAGGCATTATAATGACCCAGTACATGACAGATGTATCTGCCATAAAAAGGGTTTTCAGCAAAAACTGCGCAAAGAGTATAAGTCTATTATGGATTGCAGGCACCGTTTCAGCCGTGGTCCGGTCAGTAGTTTACTCATGAAGGCGAATGAGTTATTCTCTTAAAATATGGCATCATCATGAGAATATCTCGACGAAACTTGATGATGCCGCCATCCGAAAAACATTCCTGCGTCTGCAACGTCTAATTACTTAAGCGAAGCATAAAAACCATAATAAGTCCCGAGTGCGCAATAATTCTAAATGGCACGGTGTTTTTCCGAGATACGGCATGCTATAAAACCTCGCATCATGCCGCTCCTCTCAGCTCCGAGGAATCCCGACTGCTTTTAGCGGCTTTCCATATTAAACGCATAATTCCCTCAAACGCAACGTTTAGAGGAAAATTCTCGGGTTTGGAAAAATATCCAGGGGTAAAAGTTTTTCTCTTTCGAGCGGCAAAGGTCTTATGCGCGAGAGACATAAAGAGTTTTATCTCGGTTTCGCAAATAAAATTAAGGGATGGATGATATTGACAGAAAGAATTCAATTCACTCATTCTATTCGCATCGCAGTTTTGGAAACGCTCTGCCTAAGCCCGATTCTTTATGAGAAGAAAACAGATTTTATAAACTCCACCTCCCTTTTCCTTTATCTCTTTCCGGGATGACTTCATTTGTTTTGATTTCATTACCATCGCATGGGCTAGTTTCCACAAAAATTTTCTCCGCGTGTTTCCAGGGTACCGAAGGAAAAAAAGTCAACGAAGAAAATGACTGATGGGATGACCAACGCGGAGTAAGCATACTGTGACCAAAGTATTTCAAGCACGAAAATGCTTTCCGAACCGACTAAATAAAGGGAACATCCTTTTTGATTATTAACTTTTTTTTAACAGCCTCCTAGGGAAACTGCGAAGATATCCTTTAAAGCGGCAATAATTTTTCTGCGCGGAACTTTTATGGCACTTGTAATGGCGGATGGCCATCCCGCTCGAAAGATCCTAATAAAAATCCTTCTGCCAGGCTCTTCCAATTCTCCACGCTAGCTTACTCTCGCTCCGAATTGAAATTGTGTGCTTTACGCCCGTCCCATTCTCCCCTTTCCTTTAAAATTTGACGGCACCTTTGGCTCGTCGCACGGGATGCCATGATAGGAGGCTATTACGGCTAAGCATCGCGCGGTCCGCGTTTTAAGATTGGAAACCCTTATAACCGCTTTTCCGCAAGGTAATCACGAGAGATACGAGTGGGAAAACTCGGAACTTATCCAAAGTATTATTTACTCAAGAGGACACCCGCTAAAATAAAATAAACTGGACAATCCATGACCGAAATAGCTGAAACTGACGTCATAGACTCACTTTTTCATTTGTGCTTTTCACTTCATTGTGCTATTATAAATTTGCGTAGTTAATCTGTACAATTTTGAGTCTCCCATGATGATGAATGCAGTTTCTCTTTGAAATATTATGCTTCTTCTCATACCATTCGTTATAAATCCTCATTCAATTATGCATTGTTGGTTCCCATTCCTTTTTTTTCATTTCCTGTAGGGAAACGCCATTCATTCAGTCGAATGCGGTCATCGAAATTATTTGTTGGCTCTCCTTATTAATTCCTTTTATTCATACGACCATGCATCACTGCAAAGCTAACGGCCTTCGAAGAGAAGTATGATATATTCTCTGGTTGCGATGCTGGTGTTTTGTGGCTATTCCTATGGCAGAAACTTCGTTCACTTCCACCGCAAATGCATTATCTCTTACCTCAAACGCATGCATCTGAAAAAGGTGGCACAAATATTCAATTTTATCATCTTAATTTTAGTCTCTCATGAGATAAACGCGATTTTCATCTCTTAAATTGATCAATATATGAATACCACCATTATTTTTTTTAAATTTGCGAACTTACCTTTATCAGATCCCTTTCCACTCCACATTCTTTCAATTATCGATATCTGAATCGATCATAGAACATATTTTCTGAAGGATTGTTTTTTCTATCGAAAAAACTTCTTTCTCTCTTCACGATATTGTTATTGCAGTATTTATTCAATTTGCAGTTGGTCAACTATAAATGATGCGTTTTACGAGTTGGTTCGGCCTGTCAGCCTTCTCAACTTAGACTTCTCTCTTTCTTGTGGCGGTCACATAATAGTACTTTCATCTACTATTTCCAATTCAATGTTCTTTCACCTGAAACTTCTATTTTTGAACAGTAATATCCCACTTTAATAGCTCAGGCGACTGTCTTCGGTGGCAAGACGATGGAGAAATAAGGAAATATGTTATGGAGACCGAAATGAATACGATAACTATCACCTAATACTTAAAGTATCTTATGTAAATCAGAGAGGAAAAAAGCTGGGCATGTAAATTAGCAATGCAGATAAGAGCAAGTTGTTCCGACATATAACTACGTAATTTTTGCGCAGGTCCATATGGCTAGTCTTTTGAACATCTGCGGTTTCCTACAAAGATCATCATTTAAGGAATCTCTTGGGGACGGTTTAGCAGTGGAACAACGGAAAACGTTCAAATTTCTGCTTGAGGCTTATGCAGCGCTGGATTGCATTTCTCTCCATTACTTTTCGGGTTAGCTGCGTCGAAGTTGAGTTCTGATGACGTTTCGAGGCCAATGCTGGTCACATCTTCAGATCAGGTCTGAGTCGTCGGGCAAACTAAAAAACGGCCATTTCCGTCCAACTGACCGAACACCGAAGGGCGCTCACAAATAAAAATTTTGAGCAATATACAGTAGCAGAACATGCTATCAAAATGCCGGACATAAGTTCATGATTGAGGAATCAAAGATCATGGCCAAAGAACGATTTTATTTTCTACGCATCATTCGTGAGGCTATTGAAATCGAAAAGTCAGCAGAAAACTTTAATAGAGCAGACTTTCTGATGCGCCGAAGGCGCTTGTTGTATTGTCCCGGTAGCCAATGGCCACCACTACCAATGTTATCCAAAATAATTAAAATAAAAATAAAAATGACTGTTGTTTGCGTGGCTAGTGTAGTGTAATGTTAGTGAGAAAAGGAAGCTTGAAATCTAATTGACTGTTCGTAAAAATTGAACAACTAAAACTAAGAAAAACAGTTAAAAACAAAACAGTGGGAAAAAGGAACTGGCGCAACAATTTTTTTTGTGTTTTAATGGCCAAAATGGCCTTTTTTAAAGAAAACTTTAATAGAGATGATGGATACACATTAAATACTACCTGGAAAAGACTTACTCGCAAAACAGAACACAAAAAATCGAGTCCCTCGACGCTGATTGGTCGAGCTTCGGTAGGCCACCCAGAGGATGGTGTGTATATAGCGGGCCATTTCCATCTATCGGCACTTAGACCTGATCTGAAGATGTGACCAGCATGGACCACGAAACGTCATCAGAACTCAACTTCGACGCAGCTAACCCGAAAAGTAATGGAGGGAAATGCGACGAAATACGTATTGACTGCTGCCTGCTTTGAAAAAGAGATTGTATTGCATTGCGGGTGACCCCCGTAAAAGTTATCACCGTGGCTAGTCCCGGTATACTTAAATTCGAGATTGTATTTGTCCACGTATTGAATACTGCATTCGAAGAAATCTTTTCAAAATTGCTAACGTTCAATCTCAGAAACCCATATTTGTTTTCGGCCAGTAATACGGTGGTGTGGCAAATGAAGCATCGGAAAATGTGAGCATCATTAATTAATCAATACGATTCGAAGTCAAACAGTTTATATACCGATTTCTAATTAGTTGACGGAGATGTGCTCAAAAGCGGAATACTCACCTCACCACACTAATCACCTTAATTTATATGGCGGTAACTTACAGAATTCTATGCTGCTATAGGGTTTTATATCGATTTAATTTAAATGCCTTAACCCTTTACAACCCAATGTTGCTTCTAAGCAACATCAAAAATGTTTAAACTTTCAGCTCTATTTAGAAGATATCTGAACTAAATATAATTTTGTAGTGTAAATGTTAATGATGAAATATTTAGCTGCCATGATAATTGTCAATGAGTGTAAAATTTTCAAGTGTTCAAAATGAAAAATCTTGAAATTATATTTCTCCCAGTAACAGCTCTGGGTCAGTAAGGGTTAACCTAAATGATATCTTTTTACCATGAGAACTTATGTTTTAAAATTAGTAAAATATATATTCATATAGAGGTATATAAAACAGGTAAAAGCGAGGATTTCATTTGGATAAGTACCGAAAGGTTTTTAATAGTACACCAAAACCCTAACACCCCCTTAGCTGAGCCTACAACCCTCTAATATACGCTGTCTATTTTACCATTGAATCCGACTGATTTATATTTTTTAAATACTGGGAAAGACTTTCAGTTTAAACAATTTGAAACCTCTTCAACTTCAGCATGATATCTGACATGTAGATGACCTTGTCTTTCACTTTAATATAACCAGTAATCATTATCCAAGCATGCCATTTTCTTGAACGAATATCAAAAATTTCGGTACGATAATAAAGCAATTAACCCCGAGCCACTAGTAGTTAAAGCCGATCGATAGCGCCGATATATCCCGAGGGCGCAACTGGTTTCGCCTACTCGATTCCTTTCGTCTCCCACGGCAATAAAACATTCATCGATCCTCGTTTTCCCGACGGCGATATTTTTAGTTGCAGATTAAAAATGAAAAGACCTTTCCTTCTATTTTTTGGGGCCATGGATCGTCGGAGATATTAACACGAAACGTGATTCATCGCCTTCAATCCGGCCGAACTGCTCCGGGCTTCGTTTTTCCAACCGCATTCGGAGATAGGCCACAAGCATGAATCCATCTACAGAAGCACATCTGCACCATCATCAAAGATCTTCTTGCAGCAATTGCTGTGGAAAATAAAATTATTATTTATTGATGCAATGAATAATATTCTAGCTATTCTCATGTGGAGCAACATTTTATGGAGGAAATAAAGAGGAGAGAGAGAGAGAGAGAGAGAGAGAGAGAGAGAGAGAGAGAGAGAGAGAGAGGGTGTTCATGGAGCTAGTGCTAAGCGGAGAAGAGATAATGAAAAATGTTTTTATAGAGACGTATATTAGATTTATCGGAAAAGAGGAGAAAATTCCTCTATACCTAAGCTTGGAACTGTAAATACTTGGAACCCAAAAACTGTAAATAATCTATGAAAACGTTGCATTTAAACTCCGCCCCCAATATTGCATTCATAGAGGGCCCTAATTCAACATTTCTCTGTTATAATCGTTCAAAAATATTCCTGTCTCACAAAAGGTGCTACATCTATTCTACCGAAAACCTATCACAGATGAATATCACATCATAAATATCCTCTGTTTGAAACAGTTATCGAGATAATTATAGATCAACTTCTTTCAATAGTTTTACCAACCAAATGCCGTAAAGGGCTGAGTGCGTTGACTCGTATTAACAAGAAATTAGTTTTATAAAATGAAATTGGATCCATTACATAAAATAAATCAGTATCACTTGAATCTTTATCACTGCTCAAATGGTTGGCTCAAAATAATGAGTGGAATATTTTAAGAGTCACTCGTAACGCCATTAAGTAGACGAAAAAAAAGCCTAATACTTACACAAATGTTTTAAGAGTGTTTTCCAATAAAAATACTCTGAAATATTTTGCCAAAAATCAATATTAAATAAAATAATATAAGTCAAAGAAAAATGGAAGATCTCCGTCATATTCAGTGCACCATACAGCACTTAGAAATGTTGGTAAGTTGCTAATGGCTTCCGATTTGAAAATTTTTCGCTCCATTTGGCAGCTTAGTTTTTCATTCAAAATGGAATTAGTAATCATGAATATTTGGAACTGAGTGAGCAAAGAGCGAAAAAAGGTAAAACATATTACCCCGGATGCTAATTACCAGCGGAGCACTCAGAATCGTCATGTAACTTCACTCTATCCCAGTGAGAATTTGGGTCATAAGCGCCAGATTAGAATCACTTCCGGGCGAAATTTTGAGAGCACCATGCACCTGCCTGTGTGTGTTACCTTTTAAGGCTACACCCCCACGTCCCGGGGAAAATTAGACGGATAAGTTCACTTGGGAAACTAGCTAATGATTATACGGTTATACAGGAGCATGCTGGTTCGATGCCGGGTCAACGAAATTACGTCATAAATTGGGATTTTGCCATAAATATTTAGATTCATTTCAACCAAAGGGTTGAAACAGTGAGGAGAGAGTATAATTTGATATTTGGAAGAAAATAATCACACAATCAAAATTTGAATACGAGAGATAAATCTTGTGGTGAAATCAGGAAGGGTGATAGGTATAGGGTTGATAAAATACAAGTAAGCACTTGCAGTTCTATGACCGAGTGGTAGTGCCATCTATAAAACACTAACAGTGGAATTATACGAATTGAAATAGTTGGGACGGATTTAAAATGTCAAATGCCTTGCACTAACGAGAGTGAAGTGTAAACTTTAGGAATCAGAGTAACATACTTTTGAAATAAAATTGTAAAAAGTATATCATTTTCATTAAGTATTTTTGGGGGGACTTAGTGGGTAGATCGCTTGGCTTCTGGTCGTGGAGTACCACGTGCACATCGCCGGTGTGCCCTTCAGACCCCAAAATGATATCCTCGAAGTAATCAGTGGCCCAGGGAAAGGAATTGATCCTCCCACCCCGAGCGTGCGATATTCACACGCCTATGGCTTAGTATTGGGTGAGCTCTACCTTCATCTATCCAAATCAACCCACTGGCGGAACCATTGGGTGAGTTCTGCATTTTTTGGGTGTTATTCGGTCTAGCAACGGTTCAGCGTTGCGTAAAATTGCTCCAAGAACGGGGCAAGACTTGGACATAAAAAGATTTTTTGATAGTTAAAAATGAAAATAAGCCATAAAAATTAGAAAATTCATTGAAATAAATCCGCGTGTGCGTGCCCCGGTGTATCCCATGTAGATCGAATAAGGAAAATATGTTTCTAACAAGCCATTGTAATGCTTATTTTTGTAGTTTCATTGGATATATTTCTTAATTTATCATAATAAATAAAAAATTATTAGAATCAGTACAGCCTTTATTGATTAATAAATAGTGTAGCTGAACTGTTCATTGATAATTAGGCGGTACGACGCGACGTTCGCCGGGTCAGCTAGTAAAATATAAATTGGAAATTGAAAATGAATTACTAATTTTTCCGAACTAAACTGCAATAAAAAGCAAGGAAAACAAAGAATAATAGAAGACAAAGGAACAAATACATTTGAATAACAGAAGCTATCGGGATTGAAGAAACCTAGAATTCAGGCACATGAAGTTAAACTTTATACGTGTTATTCCAAGAGCACGGAGAATCACAAAGGCAATTTACAACTTGGGCCATATTTTTCAAGACACTAACACGTTATAATTATATAATCTCCTATTATTCTACTAACCTAAATCCCTTGATTATTGAATGCATGAGTACAATTATTAGAAACGTTTTCGCATCGGCATAAATCATGGGCACTTGAGCTATAAGAATATCCTGCATCTTCTAGGGCTCAGCAACTACGTGCGAATCACGTGGCAATATGGGAAGAGGGTGGGTGAGGAGAGGGATGAAAGTGGGGGACAGAGTGTTGAGGAATGAAGAGAAGACTCATAAAAAGAGGGAGAGAGTAGGGAAAGAAAGAGGGTAAGAGGAGAGGGGAAGAGAGTGAAGAGAAGAGGACAGCTCTTCATTCCCTCACTATGAAAATTAATGAGAAAAGGGGATTTTTTTATCTCTCTCTCCCAGCACTCAAGAACACACACCTCAAAACACAAGAGCCTCAAGGGTAGGAGACGAAACAAGCGGGGAAGGGTGGGAGAGAGTGGATGGAGCAGTCGCCCTGTTATGAAAACAAAATAGAATTCACACGCATATTCATGGGGGTAGATGCAGCCGTTGGACGGCACACTATGTCATTAGTCAAGGGCATAAAACATGTTAAGTGTTAATGCGAAGGAAGCACAACTACTCATCATCCCCATACAAAGAGGGATCCTCATTGACGAATCTCCTTGGAAACTAGGAAATTATTTGAACATGTATTCATAAATTACGTAATTTTGGTTAAAATTGTACGATGTTTCGGTTTTTCTTTCATCGCGCAATGTAAAGTAAGGCTGGTTTCAAATATTTTGTTGGCATTATTTAATGTTCTTCACGGATTTCCGTGAAATTATAGATAAATTATTATTTTTAAATTGTAATTTCTGTTTATACATAAAAATTTGAACAAAAATATATGATTTGGTTTCAAATATTGGATATAAAATGTTGACAATGCTTGGGGAAATTTAGATATACATAATGGACTATTAATATTCCTTTGCTCGAAATATTTTGATTAACCCCTACGGATAGCAATTTTTGAGGTAGTTTCTTATGCAATGTTTTCAAATATTACTAGCATTGTTGTCAACGTAAGCAACTTAATGATGAAATGAAGGTCGACGGAAAAGATGGACATCTTTCGGTAAATATATAAAAAAAGAAAAAGACACCCCAAAACCAATATTTGAGTTCGGATGAGGAGAACGAAGAATAAAAATTCCATCCCCAACACAGAGAAACATATAGTGCACCTACTTGCCCTATCTCTGGCCTGAGAGCACATAATTTATAGTGCATATCATTATATTACCGTTATAATTAAGAGGGGTGGACTTAATGCCCAACGGGCATACATTCCACCACTCATAATGAGATGCAAAATGCCAGATTCTCTACCCTTTTCTAGCATTCGTACTTTGAAACGTACGCTCTCCACGAAATGTCATGAGATAATAATTTCAAAGTTAACCACCTCTGAATTTCAAAAGATATTCCAAAATTTCATCATTGTGAAATTCCTTCCGGTTTTTCTTTCGCTGTATCTATCATATTTCATTTTCAAACTGCAGTTTTAATCGTGCCATTTTAATTTCTCCGGATATTTTAAATTACATCATGGGTTATATATCAAATAAGATAGAAAACATTTCATGAACCAGAATCGAAATACGTCGGAAGTTTTTTTATTCAATTCTCCAATTACTTACAATCTTAACATAATTTATCAATGCAATTTATTACATCTATTCACAACGCCTAATGATAGATTCAATCCATCGAACGATCTACCTCACGGTAACCTAGTTCCATTAAAATCCCTTCATCATCGCAGGATCTTTCTAATATTTATTAAATTTAACCCTCAACTGCTTTGAAAAGCTTATCCTCCTAAAAGTAAATATATTTCCATGAGATGAAACGTAGTTGAAGAAGATAAATGGATCATTTTGCCTACTTTCATGAATATCGCGCCTTGCGACAGGAGGTAAACATGAGACGAGCACCAAAATCGCGCGCTCGTCGTTGTAAGGATCCGAGCAGCAATTTTTCAGAGGAGCGGCTGGGGAAAAAAACGAGGGCTTTTTCGGGTAAAAGCGATCAAAATCCTTCTGCTGGGTCAGATACGCCGTGCCAAGGTCGGTGTCTATATCGATACCCGTCGACCTTGCGTGACCCTTAATGTCGAGTGGCGCCGATCGCGGCACTAATGCGAAGTATCTCCCGCATGCAGGGTTTATTGCCGCCTCTTTAATGAAAGGAGGTGGGCATTAATAACTGTCTCGAGTCGGGGGCTATATTAAAAAATTGTATATCTGCGTTCAGATGCAAAGAACTCTCTCTCTCACACTCCATGGGGTCTCCCGGGGGAAGATGAAGGATTTTGACTGATGTACGCTTCTCTTCCCTCGACTTTCGAGCTTGAAACTTTATTCCCTTTCGTCGGTTTCATGGATGTAGTTTTTTTTTGGACAGGGCTCATTAGAAGGTGGGTGTGAAAACAGGGTTTTGCCGTAGCAGTTATCAGTTAGGAGGGTCTGATAACAGAAGTCATTTGGATCATTAAGGAGAGGTGGTCGGGTTGATATCGCGAGGGCTTATTAAGGAATGGAAGATAGGTCGTGAGAAATCCAGTGTCGGCAAACAGCATTACACAGTTATTACTCAAGGCTTGGTCTAATGGAAAAGGAAACGGGTTTCGCGTGCTCCCCAAAAAGTTCGAAGGCGGAGGCTTTTAGTAATAGAGAAACATTTTCAAAATATACCAGGATGTCAGCAATGACCTTACACGAGAGAGTGATATTAAAAATAAAAGAATTGCTTTATTGGGGTGAGTTTATGACTGTACATTCCCCTGGCTCAACTAATTAAGAGGTACAGAAAAACACAATGAGAGAACCGTATAGCCACCTCAACACCATATTGCCGACATCAATTCAGGATATTTCAAAGTGAAATGATGATGACTGCCGAAATGTTTTCATAAAACAGTGAATATCAAATGAAAGAGAAAGATAGGGTGATATAAGAAAATTGAGTGTGAATACATTGAATGCCGTATGATGCTAATAAAATCTGATGAGTTAAAATGAAGCTATGGCGAAGCTATCGCAGTGTCAGGAAACAGCGTTTCACAGTTATTACTCAAGGATTGATGTTAAGGAAAATGATATGGGTTCCATGTGTTCCCCAAAAAGTCCCCATTGCACACGATTTTAGCATTAGGGACATTGCAAAACCACCAGCATTCGAGCAATGAAATGAGAATTATAGTAAAAATGAAAAATTCCTTTATTAGGGTGGGTTTATGACTGGATAGTCCCCTTTTTCAACTAACTCACACAGATGGAAAAACGCTATGAGAGGACCGTTTCGTCTCCTCAGCACCATATTTCTTACATCAATTCAGGATAGATCAGAGTAAAATGCTGATGACTTTAGATAATGTTCCGCAAAAGAGTGAATATCAAAAGAAAGAGAAAGAGGGAGTGATTTAAAGGAAAATAATGCATGCAAAGCTGTTGGATACCAATAATATCTGAAGAGATGGAATGAATCAATGAAGACAATTAAAAACTAAGCAAGATAAAATGTTTAATACCAGGAAAATTGTCAAATGGGGTTTAGAAAAGTTATTATTTCTTGGGGGTCATTGTGTTGAAACTGACGGGGATTGAAATCTCATTATTTGGTAGAATGTGGCTAGATCAAAGATACTGCCACTATAAAACCATAAATAGGTATTTTATTTCTAGAAAACTCGGCTCGAAAAGTAAGTGAGCTTTGTTATGCTTAGTTTATGAGTAGCTTAAATATTCGTTTAGTATTGGAAGAATTTATAGACCTACTTTACAGTAATTTAAAAATAATGTAAGGCCATGACAAACATCCGATTTATCTCATAAATACATTTGATTAAGGAGAAAAATGGTATCACTGTCAATGGTATCTAACTTACTATTAATAGCAATTAATTACGATATGACACACTTCCCTACCCCTAATATCCATTCAGTAATTTGATACAAACCTAGAAATATTTTGAAACAATATGCTTTCACATAAAATTTTACACAAAAATAATAATAAATGTGACTGTAATTGATTCGTAATCCTTTATGCCGCCCAAATAGTTTATTTATTACCTTCCGAGGATTTTGAAATTGTACACCGTATTATTAATATAACGTGTTTATTTGTTTGCTGAAGCATGGTACTTGCTTGTAAATACTCCTATACTTGAAAATTGAAAATAACATTCCATAACGCTTTTTGTCCCAGTCACTCATGAATTAACCTCAATTTATTTTAAGTGATTTAGATTTTATTTAGATTTAGATTAGGTACACAAAAAACATTTGAAAACTTTTTGACTGCGATGAAAAACTACTGACATTATTTGGAATCGTTGTGTCAATATACTAAACAATTTATTCTTGTAGACTATACTGAATGACGGAATTCTACTTGGGTTCTACACCATGCCAAATTACCCATGGCCGACGTTTCAATGCTCGGATCGGGCACCATCATCACGGTAGATGAGTGGCACTGCGCTGATGGCAATGCCAAGGACTGAGCCTCGAAGCATACTTAATAGACAATTTGACCCGGTTTAGAACCCTAGAAGAATTCTTTCAACTAGTTTTCCGGAGAAACCTACGCTTTAATTTAACTGTAGGTATTTAAGTTTCCAAACAGAAATAATTCTTTCGAGTCGTTCGTATTATTATCTTACTTTAAATTTGTAGAGTCCATATCACAAAGTATCGCCACCGAAATACATAAAATCAATCGCATGCGACTTTCTCTTCTTCTTTCGCAGCAACCATCTCTTGCTTATTCTCTATCATATCCCTTTGGCAATCCTTTCACCCTTAAAATGTCCTATTCAATGTAGTTTTATTATCATATTCATCCATGTTATTTTAGCATTCCCTCAAGATTCCCCCATGCACAACCTGAATTCCTCCCTCAATTACCAGAGTCCGAAGCAAATACCCGAAGGTTTACACGCGTAAGAGCTTTGTAGGTACGAATGTCATTTTGAAAAAAGGAAATATGTGCGAGGGAACAAGGTTTTCGAGATTTTCGGGACCCTTCCTCTCGTCCGTACGACTAAAAAGCGAGCCCTCGTACGACCCCGTCCGTTGAAGACGTCTCAAAAGGCCCAGAGGGTGGGCTTCGCGTCTCAATTTCCGTGGACTCGAAGAGACGCAAAACAAATCGAGTGTCATTCCTCCTGGGCCGTCCAAGCGGAAATAGAAAATTCCGCCCCGTCCACGTGTGTGTGTGACGACGTCCTCGCGTCAAGGAATTTCGTCTTTTCGTCTCGTGGGCATGCCTCCGATATATATTCTCTCTCTTTTCCGCCACCAAAACCCAGTAAAGAGGCTCTTGGTCGTCTCGTCGGGACGATAAAGGATGCCCCTGGATTCTCGTAAGTGGGTCACATCTTCGGGATTAAACTCTCGCCCATCTCACATCTATACACACATCCTCAGCGCCCCTGGAGGTGGACGGCGGAAGCGCGGACGTCAAAATATGACGAACGCCTCTCGCAGTGAAGTAAGTGGTCGGGCTGATATGCAAATGTCGGATATTTTTTTAATCCGCTGATCCTGTTGAAGGTGTAGAGGGCTCGTGGTGAAAATTTTCGAGCTCACGGAGGAATGATTTTCATCATATTCTTCTTCCGAATTTCCTGGCCATTATCAGCACCTTCAATCTTAGCGAAATCGTTCCTTTGGCACAGGATGGAGGCACAGACATTCAGCCAATAATCTGATGCCATTTCCATAAGAATGTATCATCTGCAAGGGCCAACCAAAATTAATATCACTCACATTAGCATATTAAATTCGGTTACACCCACTCAGATATTTAATTTAAAAAGCTAACATTTGTCTTTCCTGGTCATTCCTGGAAATTTTCTCATAACCCGTAAATTTTATCCCAATGAAACAGGCATATTACATCGTTTTTCATGTCTATACTATCCTACCTTTTGGTTTCATTCGCTGAAACAAAATGTCAAATTTTTCCTTTTTAAAATATCTAACTCCTAAAAATCTCCTGAATTTCTGATGCTCTTTTCTAAGGAATATTTCATCTACTAGTGTTATCCAAAAGTAATTTCACTCACATTAGTGTATGAAATTTGGTGACATATATTCAGATATTTTATTCCAAAAGTTATCACTTAGTCTTTCCTGGTAATTTATCATTACCCGTAAAATATTTCCAAATGAACCCTGCTTATTATATTGTTTTTCATGTCTTGATTATCCTGGCGTTTGGTTTCATTCGCTGAAACAAAATTTCAAATTTTCTCTCTTAACAATATCTAATTCCTCAAAATCTCCTGGATTTCTGATGCCCTTTTCTAAGGAATATTTCATCTGCTAGGGTCATCCAAAAGTAATTTCACCCACATTAGCATATTAAATTTGGTTTTACCTACTCGGTTTTTTAAAAGAAAACCCTTAGTCTTACCTGGTTATTTTCTCATCACCCGTAAATGCTATCCCAATGAACCATGCATAAAATATCGTTTATTATGTCTGTGCTCTTCTGGTTTTTGGTTTTATTAGCTTTAAAAAAATACCAAAATTTTCCAATTTAAAATGTATAATTCCTCAAAATTTCCTCATTTTTTTAATCAACTGATACGTCATTGCGATTGGCTTTTGTTTGAAAAGATTGGGCCAATTCATCATGTATTTTTCCAACCTGTAGGTATGTTTGTGCCACATGTACCTATCTTATTAAATGTATATATTGTAATTTTACATTTAAAATGCCTCGATGCTCTGTCTCCTAGAACCATTGCCAATATCAATGCAAGGTTCAATCGCGTCTGGCGAAACATGATGGAACTCCTTCATGATGTATCAGAAAGGAAAGACAATGGCAGGTTGCACAATTTATTAATTACTGCGACCGGTTTCGATTACATAGTATCATCATCATCAGGCCCCTGATGCCGGCTGCAATGCAAGGTGACTGGGAAATGTGAATAATTACAAACTACAACCTAAAATGCCGTCGGCGTCAAAATGATGTGCCGCTATACTTTGCAAATTTATATCTGGACTTCAGTTCATGTCATAATTATAAATAATACGTCATTTTAAAGGATATTGTATTCTCAATTCTGATGTATGCAGTGCTGGAAGGAAAAGGAGGCTCCCCCATTACTTCTTGAATACTCCATGGAAACCTGCCTTAATCGGTAGAATACTATAATAATAATAAAATTGCAAATAAATTAAGAAGCGTTTCTACCTATTTAATTATTTCTTTCGGGGTAAAACGTAGGACCAGATAGTTTTTTTTAACATTTTCGTTATTTTACAACAAAACATGCTTTCGAAAAATACGCAAAAGCCATTTTATTAATCTATATTAACGTTTGCAACTTATTGTGGAAGATGAATTTTTTAGACGTAATAGTTTTCCCTGGGTTGAGTCACAAAGTTCATAAAGTTGACAAAAAGGCTAATTTTATGGTGCGCGGAATCATTTATTACACTCTCGTGTCTTGATTTTTGAGTTTTTCCTAAAAAATACATCAGAATAGAGAATAAAATATCCTTTAAAATGACGTATTATTTATTATAATGGCATGAACTGAAGTCCCGATATAAATTTGCAAAGTACAGCGGCACATCACTTTGACGCCGACAGTAGTTATGGAATTGGCCATTAACTAAATAGCATGATCGTTTTGACCAAGATCAAATTTGGACGAGATTTGGGAAGCCAAAGGTGTGATACGAGTCGCCAAGCAAAGTTTTCGTCATGGAAGTAGTGTGGATTGATGAACACCAGAGATGGCTAAGTTTGTGGATTGAGCATGTAATAAAAGGAAACGGGATACTCAAGGTATCAGTTGCACAAAAGGCCAAGAAATGGGCTCAGAAATGGGATATTAGAGGGTTTCAACGGTTCATCAAAAGCTCAGGATCATGGATCAACAATTAACAAAAGACCTCTGCGCTGAGTGTCATGCAATAAGTTACGTGTGCTTCCCGAGAAAAATTAATCGAATCTCGGGAAATAGTCCGTCGTGAATGGGAGCTCGGTGTGTACCATGACTGTTCACCTTCCTCCTTGAGAAAGGTCTATGCGACGTATACCAAATGGAGCGGTCTCTTGCCAGGTGGAGGGCTCTTCGTCGGAGACGAACTTCTGCACTCCCAACAGACGCTCGCCTATACCGTCAAAGTTTGCGACTATGATTACGCACGGGGAGCCCGGAATGCGCTTACGAGAGGGTTCAAACGATGCGAATTCCACCTGTTAGGCAGTTTGTCTCGTCCCTGGATAATCACGGATGGGTGAACTGATTCACAGCTAAGGAGATTATGGAAACTTTCGTACAAGAAATGGTACAAATTCGCTGATATGTTAAGAGCTCTGCGAGATTGTCTATTCAAAGTACGGCTCAAAAATCATAATTTATGAAATATTGTTGTGTTTGCTAGAACTGGCGTCGGCTACAATACATCAATAATTTGTTCGAGCATTCTTGGATAATTTTAATGGCCTAGTTATTTATAGGACTGCTTCGTACAAAAGGTAGGTATTTCTTTCTTGCCATTCAGAAGTTTTTAATTATACTAATTATAATGGCTGTTTACTCAATACGGCTGACTCTGACTTTCAATGCAGGGGTACTATTGAGGCTATTGCTCAACTATCATTAAGTAGCTCAACTATGATTAAAAATTACTGATACATTTTACACCCACCAATCCATGGCACATGTTAAAATTCATAAAAAACACTTTTTGGAATGCCCAATGTTAATAATTAATAGAAAAGTGAAACAGAAAATGCATGCACTAAGAATCCATTGTAACATACGACGAACCCATTGTGTAAGAACACTGCGTACATTATGAACCCAGTTAGCTGTGACTCCGGTTATATGAATGAAGCCAATTTACCCATATTTTAAAATCAAATATGATTAGACAAGTGCGCCAGCTGTAAAATACGCTCAGGGCGACATCTGGTTGTAAATTTTGCTGTGATGTAGGTAGAGTCACTGCTTCTATAACCATTGTCTCTACAGCACAGATTAGCCTTTTGCGACTGAAAATTCAAGCCCAAAGGATGAAGAAGATCAAAAATATTAATTACTGAGTATGTAAAAGACATAAAATACATAAGTAATAATTCTCTGTAAAATATCATTTGACGCCGAATCTTCTGATTGTGGTCCAGGGGTGGTTTACTCTGAGAAAACAGTCTCATGAGATGTCAGAGGTATCTTAATTCAATGCAAACGCGTTTGAGATGGGACTTTTTTCTTCGTCCTCCTTCTCTGAGCTAAATTATTAGATATTGGTTGCCATAATCCTCTTAGAGGTACCTACCGAATGACGTCCTTCTCCGTCATCCTTGTATATAATTTGAAAGAAAATTAATATAATAAAATTTCGTGGAAAAAAATGATAACAGTCCGATAAAACTAAATTTCCTTCACAGAATAAAACTATATAATAAATATTAAAACCAAACCTTATTGTATAACTTTTCATAAACAAAGAGAAATGTAAAAATGATATTTTTTAATTAATATTTTCACGTAAATCTGTAAAAGAACAGAATAATGCCACAAAAAATATTTGAATCAAGCCTAACAAGGCGTTATGGGACGTAAGAAAAAACGATCTTTCTCTTTATCATCATTTATGGGTAAGATGATAATTTTTCGTAGATATTTCACCATCCAGTTTGGCTTTATTGTTTTTTATATGTTGGAGTAACTATTTTTAATTCATTTTGAACTGGAATTTTTCTATCTCAAAATTTTCATGCGGGATAATTCAAATTTATTAATTAAAAATCGAATCCACAATAGGGGCTTTCATTACCGCTCACAAAATAGAATTAAAATATTTCAAACCCGAAGGGATCAGAAAAACAATTTGAATTACTTAGGAAGTTGGACAACAATATTTTATTAAAACTCGCATTAAAAGCTCGTTAACATTCATGATATATGAAAGAGATAATTATTTAATGCAATTTTTTTATCTTCAATCGGAAGACTGATTAAATTATTAACTTGAGGAAAAATAGTTACTACTTTGTAAGTGATGAGAAAACGTTTTGGTAAACAGAGTTTGCATATAAGATACTACTAACCTTACATTAGTACAAATGCTGGTTTTTTCAAAACATCTGGATGTTTTTGCGAAACATCTATGGGAGAGCGACCACAGGAGCAATTTTGTTCCGGAAATTCTCCACCTTTAGGGAAAGGAAAGAAGGATGGACTGCTTGGAGGAGTTGGAGATAAGGAAGCATATAAAAAATGGAATTTTAGCAAATGAAAATATTTTTGTAAACTATTCCCCGCTCTTGGAGATTCCCCTGAAGCTGAGTGACGCTCCAAGCCCAACGCAACCCTCCCCTACCAACGTAATAGCAACCAGATAAACAAGAACAAAATAACTGTTATTATAACGGCTTCTGTACCTGATGATGTCGCCTCTGCGACGAAACCGGTCGTATTAATTAAATCGTGTGGAAAAGTACAATAACGTTTTATTATTACAAATGCTGGTGTCTATTGAACTCTGAAAGTGGGACTTATCTAAGTTACACTGAATTTTAAAACGTTAGCATATTCCAGTTTAAGCGTCCCATACAGCTATTTTAGCTTGTAACTTAAGACAATGGAAACTCGTTCATTTTATTCCCTTCCACGAATGTATTATACTAATTATGTTTGTTCTATTAATATTATTAAAGTATTCTACCGATTATGGTAGGTTTCCATGGAGTACTTGAGAAGCATTCTGGCAGCTTCCCCCTCCTTCATACACTCCTATCTTCAATTCACTGTAAGGTGTACTCCCTTACATACTATCTAACTATCCTATTATCTACCTTCCTCTCCCTCTTACCTAACATTCTACCGCTCTAACACCGTTTTCTACATCCCTTCCTCGTTGAGTACTCCCTCCATCCATACTGAAATTCGCTGTGCGATAGCTATTTGACGATTTTCTAGTCAAGAAACTATGCGCATATATAACTCTTTTGAACAAAAAAAACTCAAAGGGTTACTATCTGATCCGCTAAATCCTTGTAACGATGAAATTTTGTCACTACTACGGATACTCCACCACTTCATCCGGGTTCCTCAAAGGCACATGGGACACGCCGCTATGTCCCTGGACGTCTCCTCACATGAGCAGCCAACAAACGAGCACTGATGAATAGTATCTCGGCTCGGCATATCCTGTCATTTTCGTCAAAGGCTTTTATCCGAAAAACAGAGGATAGCGTTACAGTTAACCTCCATCCCATGTTTGACGACGAAATTCTGTTTCCACGAAGTCCTTGGACGTTACCTCGCTTTTGAGAAAGCCTCGTCTTTTTCTGACTTGCGCACAAATTGCAAAACAAATTCCCTCCTTCACAATTTCTATTTATTGGAAACTCGATTCCTGTTGTGCCTAACAATCTCCTTTGATTTGTATTCCGGTGCCCGCCTTAATCCCACTTCTACCTTCGCATAAGAAGATCCGGCCTATTATTTCTATTTATACCTATCGACGGCGTATCCAGGATAATTGATTTCTATTCCAATTAAAAGAGATTCAGAGCAGAGCGAGATACCTCCAAAGGGTATAGATCATTAAAATATGGAGCATATTGTTTAGATAAGAGGTGAAGAAGTGTGGGGTTTGCTAATTTAATACCTATAGCGGATTCATTATTTGAAAATGTATTCAAATTAGACAAATAACTTGCAAGTAAAGGCAGAGGAGAAACACTTTCTGGTAACATAATGCTTATTTAGGATAAAAATAAATTTAAACGTTAATTTATTGAATTCCATTGAAACGAGAAATAAATTTTCTCCCCAACGAAATATATCTTCAGAAATATCGAATCTGTATATTATTAAACTTTTACTCCCTTAGATACACTGCCATTCTTGGTGTATTTTCATGGTTGTGTCATCTTATAGGTCATAATGTAAAATAATACATTATTGTTTTATATTTCTTACTGTCGTAACAATCATTAGTCTCTCATGGAAGTCGTTGAAAGCCAATTGTAATCCATCTTCGAAGGCTTGCAGTGCTGTAAATAGTGCGGAAATCCCCTTCAGTATGCGTCATTTACAGTTCAAAATATTTTAATCACATACGCTTTTAGACGAAAGAAAGGTCTACTACGATTAATGGACGAAGAAAAAAAATCAGCTCCAATAACACACAAGTTATGATGGAGCAATCATTGCAACATTCAATTAGGTAAATGTCCTCAATTTTTTGTCAGATCAAAGAGGAAAACGTATAATATTATGCCGATAATATGAAAATGCTATAAAAATTGTTACGCAAGATTATAAAGACTTAAAAACTCTAAATTCCAATAAATATCCTGAAAATTCAACTTGAGACAAAATATGAGGTATATCTAGAGTATTAGGAGGAAAAGAAACAATTTTATGGGCTAATTTTGATTAATGCATAATACGTTGACCAAAATAAGGGTTGAGTTCGAGGATTGGTCGCAAAAAGAGATAAGAACTAAAACAAAGAAAAAGGATTTAAAAAATGACAAATTAGAGAAATGTTTGAGGAAAATATTTCTCTCATTTAAAAATGAAATAAAATGGGTCTAAGGAGGAATTATTAATCTTTTATTTTCCTATTCATTACAAGGTACAGTGGGTAAAATTATTTCAATGAATAACCAATTTCAAGATAGTCTTCCTGCTCAAAATAAGGATCAAGTGCCTTTTATGATGTGAGGCAGGATGTGATGGAAGTTGTTTACAATAGTAAACGCAAAAACGTGTAATACGACTAATTTGTAATGCTCCCTATCATACACCCTGCCTCTCTCTTTTTAAAAAACTTAGTGTTCTGACCATACCTTGTGTCTATATCTATGTTCTAAGTCTATTTACTTTGAGAAACAGAAACCAGTACATGACCAATGACAATTTCCACTGTTATCAAACTAGGGCCTGTAGAGATCTACACCAATCTTTTATCAGGACCTTACACACTGCTCAAGTCCTAAACATATGGGCCTGTTGATTTTCAACAGGCTCCCTCCTGACATCACAAATCAAAAGAACACAATGATGTTCAGAAGGAAATTGCTGATGTCTCTAAAAAATAATCAGTATTATTCTATTAAGGAGTTTATGAACTCAAAATTTGTTTCATGATCGAGTTCAATCTTAGATTATGTTTCTCTCCTGTTTTATATGTCCTATGTTTAACCTTAGTGATTGTAATATGTAATCCCTGGTAATAATTGACGTGCCTTACATCATGTACATAACTCACTGTTCTTTAAAATGATCTCTAGGCAAATAAAGAGTATTAGTATTAGTATTACTATAAACTCAGTGGAAATATTGCAATGTCCAATTTTACTAGGATCAAGTGCGTTGAGCGCCAATTGTGTAAGTAGTTTTTGCGCTGAAATAACACGGTAAAGGTCGGAATCCAAATCTTCAATTAAAATTTCCTATCGGCTCTTAAGTGTGTGAAATACTTGGACCTACATAATATCAACAAACGAAAACGAAGAATGTATCGGATTTCCGCAAAATTAAACAAAAGCTAAGGAAGAGTACTTATGCATTTACATACTAGTAACGTTATCTTTCGTTTCTCACAATCATTAAAATCTCATGATAAATGTTCATTTCTTTTTTGAGGTCAAAGAATTCTAAATGTCCACTACGTGTTTACCTACTATCTAATTTTCCGTACGTATTTGTCTATTCTCACGATTTCAATTTTTTTAATGAATTCATCATTGAACTCGGCAGGAAGGTGGTGAGATATTTGAAATTTTTGCTCCCTCTACGAAGTCCACCACCGATTGCAGACAATTGGAAGGGAGAATACATTTCCTTAAAGAATGAACTCCATGACCCGATGACCTCTAGAGTTTGTTTTCCCTCCAACTTGATCCAATAAGAGGATATCACCTTTTAATTTGGAGGAAGCTTTTGCTCCATAAGTAACTCATCATCTCCAAAAATTTTTAATACGCGGAAAATGTTTGGATGTACCTTCAAATCAATGGAATTTATCAGCCACATCTAAAATTAAAATAAAATAAATCACTTTGTTCTATTCCACACTTTATTTTAAATAGCACGACCCGGGTTTCTGCAACTTATGCTATCATCAGGTTATTATCATCAGATTATTTCCATAAGATGCAGAAACCCGGGTCGTGCTATTTAAAGTAATGTGTGGAATAGAAAAAATTAATTTATTTTCTTTTATGATGAAGCAGTTCCACTAAGTAACGCCTGGGACTGTGTCTTACATCCACAATTCTTTTACTCTTCGTTAGGTCAAAATCATATTGAAACTATTTACTTAATATTCATTGTGCCCACAAGATGTGCTTTCAATCATAAATTGAAAATACAAATGGTTACGATCAGTCTTGCTTACAATTATTTAAATTTTGGCGATAGACTAAAAACGTCAGCAGTATTTTAAATAAAAACTGACCGGCTTAAATATCGTCGTAAATTTATATTCCTTCCATCTCTGAATCACAAGCGCTGTTTTGGAAATCTACGATAATATCCTGTATTTTTCCTGGCGAGACTGGGAAAAAGGAAATGTAAAATGGTCAATTTCTTTCCCCCCGAAAATTCATGAATACTGGGAAAAGGACAGGAGGATCAAATAATGTCAGATGACGCGAACGCAATATTTCGGGTGAGCTCGCGAAGCAGAAGCTAATGACGACCCATGAATTGTGATAAGGGAGCAGAAAAGGGCCGAAAGATTGATGGAAGTCCGCACGCAATAGAAAATGACAGTGGGCAACTTCGAGTTGGTAAATGACCACGGAAAAGAGTATAGGCGTGGGAAAGGCCGAGGGATATGAGAGAAACCTCCTCCCCTCCCAAAAACTATTATTCATCCCTGCGCACTTCCGAGACAACCTTCGTCCACGATTTGGATGCTGATTCTTGAAACGTCTACAAAACTGTTAACACGTTTCTTAGGCCGAGACATCAATCCTTAATGCCGCGGTAATCTCAATATCCACGTGAAAAAAATTGAAGGGAGAATTTTCTTTCATTAGAAGCGATTTTGATGCATAACCTCCAGGAAAGTTATCATGTAAGCTCCTGAATATGTTTTCAATAAGGTATGACTGATGGCCAAAAGCTATGGCTAAGATTGATGATTAAGTTCTTTTTCCGGCACATTTTCGTCAGGTGATAATGGCACACTCCTTAAGTTGCCTTCCATAAATAATGAGGCGAGGAGTTTCACTGAAAGTCATTTTTAAGCGTGAAGCACTAACTAAATGGCTAAGAGATTCCATAAATATAAGGTAATCATGGAAAGATATTAATATTGCCTAGATATTTATCAACAAATTTGAAAAGACAGTGCAACTGTTTTAAAGCTCGAGTTAGACAGGTTTAAATCCTCGAGCCATGTACGATTCTTATCGTTTCTTACGGTTAACTTAAGGCAAGATATATTCCAATTCCTATTTATTATTTTACCATTACAAACCATGGTCAATAAGGCTTCTTGATCCAATATTTGGAAATTTCCAACGCATATAAAAGTTTAATATCATTTCTTAAAATATAAAATTCTCGTATACACTAGAATCGTGCTCTGTATCATGGAATTTTCCATTTATAATTTCTAAAAAATTAAATTATGGTCATATTCTCAATTTTTAATGTGTGGAATAATTCTATTTATTTTTGCAGTAGCAAAATTTAAGAACAAATTATTTTGATTTTCTATTCACCAAACCTAACTGTATGGTTTAACACAATAGTAATATTTATTTTCCTTAATTTAAGTAATGCTGGTACCGATTACTTTCTGCGCATTATGATGTGCGAGTATATTTTTACTTAGTTAAATTTAATGCAAATGATGTGACACATATTCAAATTCCAATCAGGCTTCATAATGGATATTTACGATATTAAGCATTAAGAGGTCATTATAAGCAATAATTTAAATTCAATTGCGCACGCAAGACAGGGTTTTTCTCACAAATATGTTTTTAAATATGTAATATGAACACATTGTTTACAATTTGAGAATTTCTATTTGGCGTTTTTTACGGATCTTAGTTTCTGTCAAACAAATGATAACACGTTCATTTTCCATTATATAGATTAACATATTTATTAATGGAAACTGTTATGATCGAATTTCACCGAAATGAATATTAACAAGTGAGACAAAAATTAAAATGCCTGAGAGAAAGACTTGTTTTTGAGCATTGCATAAATAAACACGTAATCAAGAGAGACAAAACAGCCGAATATTTTCAATAGCTTACTTAAAGAGGAAAAAATTGGCATGAACAAATTATTGGACACTGAATCAACAATGAACGATGAAATTATTCATTTAAAAATACTACTGCGTTTTTTCGTGTGAAAATTATTGTTCAATTACCCACTCAAGGTATGAATGATAATTTATGACGCCGTTACGGCTAATGATTTAATTTTCCTCATCAAAATGAATGCCTTGCGTCACGCATTTGGGAAAATGAGAGTATACCTCATTCAATTATGAATAATTTTCATTTTAAATTACAGTATACATATGATTTTAATTTGCGCAAAGTAGTGAAAGAAGTAGCCTAAGAAATTATAGGCAATATGTGAGGTTGAAGAAAACTCGAGTACAGAAATTCATTAAAAATATAATATGTGGCTCCCATGAGATTAAAGTAATCTTAGATGCTGTCAAGGAAGCAGATTCCACTACACAAAATACATGTTGCCCTAAATTAATGAATTGGTGGAAAGTATTGACCAAAGTTTGTGAGGCAAGTTTTCACAGTAAAGAAACTAAAAACTCAAGCAGAGCATGTTGACTTCCTTTGAAGATATCTGGCAATGAAGGACTATCATGTTCTAAATTTGTTTTCCGATATGAACATGACTGAGGCACTGACACAAATTCCAAAATGACTTCGTATCCAAGGGAATAGGTTACTATTCTCAACTTTCATGCTGAAGTTTCATATATTAGATAACCTATCCATCTTGTTCGGTCTAGATTTCTCTGCATTATCTTTCAAATCGTACGTTTTCAAGTATTATGCTCGATGGAATAATGCCTTGCAGAAGTTGTTCTCGAAAATAACCTAGTTTTTATGAAATAATTTTCATATATTTTTTATTCATAATTTTCATGAAATATTTTTCTTGCCGGCCTCGGTGGCGGCGGGGTAAAGTCCTCGCCTACCAAACCGAAGGTCGCGGGTTCGAATCCCGCCTGGGTAAGTTACCCCTATCCAGGGCATGGATGTTTGTGATTGTTAAATGTTGTCAATCCCGATGTAAAGGCCGAACAGTGCCGTTTTCGGTGATGTGTGAAATAAATAAATAAATAAATAAAATAGAAATAAATATGTACTTTAGTGGTCAAACTTAGGCAGTTAAATCTTTCTCTAACCTCACCTTAAAAAAATGTATAAGAGTATTCTCATACAGGTTTACGGTCGGTGCCTTCATTACACCTTCCAATACATGGCCCACTGAATCAGTAGTACTGATACTGCATGTGGAGTGATATGTAGGTTGGAAGCCATGATCTCATAGCCCCACTATAACCTTGCTTTTTGGGTGAAAAATCCGTTCACGTCGTAATACAATCAGATTTTGCGAACTACTTAACAACAAAGAAATTATGAAAACCTTAAAAACAAGGACTAATATTCATTTCATAATCTTATAGTTACGGCAACTTTTATGCAAGAAAAGAAAAGAAACAAGTCCTAAAAGGCTTGGGTTCATAAGAATATAATACAGAGGAGAAACACAAAGGACTTATTAGAAATGTGTAAGGAATTTTTTTAGGTAGGTACAAAAGAATGAATAATAAAAATTTTACCCCAACTCACCTCGTATATTTAATCATGTGTGCATTATATCCATGAAATATAGTTTATATAACTATAGTATAAATATGCGCTCGAAGTTTCTACACTTTGTAAAGATTACAAACAGTATTGCTAAGTTAAAAGTTAATTTGCCACTAAGCATTATCGTTCACTAAAAATATTAGTAGTAAATAATTCCACAGAGCTGACACGAATGAAGCGCATATTCTCTTTTTGACGTTAAGATTCGTTCAAAGTTGTCAGGTGATACTTTAAAAGGAACTTATCTTTTGGGGGCTTTTTCAAGCGCAGGTATGGGTGCGTTCCTATGTCAAATATTAGTGTTTTTATGCGACTGACAAGCATTCTCGGATGGGATGGACGTGCAATAATTAAGTAAATAAATCCCAAGTCCACATTCCAATTAAATTTATAAGGAAAAATATCTCCGAAACCGGCTTTTTGATTGTCTTGAGCAATCATTTACGGAGAGGAGAGCAGATGTTGACCCGCCGAGGACCACGGTATGAGTGATGAAAGATCATACCGGTTGCGAAGATTTTCCACGACGGTATACATGGCTCACTTCAGCACCAATAATTCTATTCAAAGAGATAAGAGATACTACATCTTCATAATATATGCAAATAATGAATACCCACGTGTGTGTATGATATATTAATAATATATATCATGGTAAAATAATTCTTGGAGTATAGGTCAAATGTATATGATGCAAAAAAGTTGTTAGCCTACGTTTCAGTTTATTTTAAACTATCATCAAGGCTACGAATGAAAACATGAGAACAATATAAAATACAATGATATGCAATATTTTTATATAAATAAATGTTACGAAATTTTTTTTAACAATAATATAATAAAAGAAATGTACAAGAAGAGAATGCACAATACATTTTGGCAAAAAAAATTGTGTATTCTCTTATAATAATTTTTTTAAATTTTTTATTCCTTTTCTTTTTTATATTTCTTTTTTATTAATTATTTATTTATTTTGCCATTAATTAATGAGGTCAAGATAAGAAGAAGAAAAGTTAATATATATAGTATGAGAACTGCATGAGAATAAATTCTAATAAATGATTTTCAATACCTCTCGGTAGAAGCTCATAACAATAAAATGAGTATATTTACAATGATATGTGTTCTGTAATATGTCACGATAACATGATAAAATCATGCATAGTAAAATATCTAACAATACTTATCTACTTTGTGCAATATTGATTGGAATGGCGAAATTATAAATTTTAATATATCTCGAAGAATTAGAAAAATAATCATTCAGATTTTAAAACTATACTCAATTTAAATGAATAGCAGGCAATGATTTTCATTAGTTTTTGAAGATAAAACTAAATGTTTGAACATTGTTGCGCGTTTAGCGGTAAAAAAATAGAATCAATAAATTATGTCAAGTAACTACACGACGAGAACTCTAGCTCTAGATACATCGAATGGGTACCGTTACGTCCGCGAGCCACTACACTGGTGCATCGATGTTCGGGTAGTACCTTAGAGAAATTGACCCATATCCATTCATCACGTGGAGAGGAGACGCGTTGAAGGATTCCGTGCGGGGTAGGAAATGACTGAGGGCCCCGTATTTCGGGATGCGGAGTGAAAGGGAGTTGGGGGCGAGGGGGCGGTCGCAGTTGGTCAGGGCTTCGCGGAGGACAAACGGGAGGAGGCGAGGGGGTGGTCGAGGTCAAATGACCGGAACTGGGCCGTCTCTGCACTGACTGCACGCGGACCCCCACCACCCCCTCTGGGATTTCGTGGTCTTCATTGTCCCCTGCTCCCACCGCCCTCGCAATTCAACCCCCTCCGTCACAGAGCACGGAACGGACGCTTCATTTTTTTTTCAACTACGGGCAATTTCGTCCGAGCTGCGAGCGAGTAAACTATTTCTTTATCTCCCGCTGCTCGCTCGTATTCAGGAGGCCTGCGGTCGCCTTTCCAGTTGAGATTCACATGCGACCGCGTCACACGCAGAGGATGCAAAAGGAGCAATTGAGGGTGCAGGGTAAGAGACTCGCAGATTTGAAGCAGTTTCACTAATTGAAATCACCATTTCTAATTTATTTCATACTATTACTATTTTTAGCATGATATGGGTAAGGGTAGGTTTATAATGAGTATTTGCATGAAGAGCATAATTGCAAGGTAAAGTGGTATGTTTCCCCTTCCAACAATGACCTCCAGTGGAGTAGCCAGGAATTTTGTACGGCGGGGGGGTCCAAAACCAGGGGAGAAAATTTTTTGAAAAACAGAATCCTATCGTAAGTAATGGGTTTTAAACTAATTTTAACACTTTTCATAATCGAAAAAACTTCATTTGTTAAAGAATTTTTTTTAATTTCATGATATTTTAACATTTTGTTTTACTTTATTAAAGAAAGTAGTTGTATTTTTATATTTTGGGGGGGTCCGGACCCCTCGGACCCCCCCCTGGCCACGCCACTGATGACCTCCATCTTAAATCAATAGTAACGAGCACCTTTTATTAAATCTATGAATCCTATTCTCTTCTTTCCCCTCTCTCGGTTACCTAAGCATTCTTCCCTCCAACACGATTTTTAACTTATCCTCTCCTCTCAGCACTCACTCCTTATAAATCCACTGTATCTCACCTAGAAGTTCCCTCTCTTCCCCTACTTTCTTGATTCACCTGAAGAAAATAAATTATTTTTTTGTTTTAGTTAATCATGCAATGCGATAATCATAAACTTGCAATGTTGTTGAGAAAGATTTCGGCATTGCGCTCAGAGTTTTTATTTTTCCTTGCAAATACTTCATCTAACATTAATTTATATTTAATTTTTCCTTCTTTATTAAAGCTTATTTTTCTGAGATAAAAGATATTTGTATGCATGGAAGATTTTGGGACTTGAATAGTTTATTTTCTAACAGCCAGCTGTTATGGGCGAAAGGGCAGCACCAGCAGGATGTTTATCCTCGTCGCTGCCAACTTCAAATTGTTTTTATATTGTTCTATGAATTTGAATGCCTCCTGCTATGTGAGGTTGTTTCACTGTGAGGTATGGAAAGGTTCTATCCACACGGCTCTATTGCATGCTTCACGAGCGGTAAAATTACTCAATGCGGATCGAAATTCTATTTCTTTAAATTTTCGTGAAGTTATATTTTATATGCACGTATTTACAAAGCTAGGCTTTTATTTATAGGCTAATTCCTCTATAAAGTTATCATTTTCATTGATGCTTGACATACATTCTGCACATTTAAAGGTACAAAAGTTTACCAATATTTGCAACATAAAATGTTTTTACTAACACAGAACATGAATGATTTACCTTACGGACTAAATATCGAGGGAATACTTTTAATAATATATTGATGCTGCTAAATATGAAAAAGTGAGTTTAATTAGTCTGGTTTTAATAAATATATATGGTTTTAATAATCTAGTAAATTGGTTTAATTACGTCATTGACATTTTCTAAATTGATCATTAATACTACAATATGCTTATTCCTATATATTATACTATATTATACTATATATTATACTATAAGTGGAAATATTGCAATGTGTCATTTCAACAATGACTATTCCGTTAGTAAGATGAAATTTTGCAGGGCAGTTGGCATCCCCATATCTAGTAAATCAATTCGAGCAAATTGAGTTAAGCTAAAATGATTTAAGTTGCTTCAGATTCATACTTACAAAAATCGTCAACGCAGAATAAACCGAAAAGAATGACTTGTATGACTAGTTGCAGTAGATTGTGATATTTTCAGTTTCTATTTTCGTCGAAAATTCAGCAAATTCTGTGGAAAGACTCAGAAAAAAATATTGGTGAAATATTTTCGGTGAATTTAATAGGATACTCATTGGATGAGTAATACCTCCATTAAATTTCAAAAGCCCCGCGACTGTGGTGGAATAAAAAAATTATATATTTGAATATACCTTCCTATTAAAAAAAAAGTAAGATCATGTGACATCACTTTATGGAAAGGTAAGAGGCAATGATAATTATTTAATAAGGAGCAGCTATAGCGATGTTCACCCAAGGGAATTCGAAAGTCATATTAAAAGTGTTTCAGATAGCAATGGTAAAGACTTCTCTTGCTACTTTCTTGCTATTACTTAGATATAATGTGTCTTGTATTTATTTATTCAGCTTTTCAACGAGATATTTTGCGAAGTTATAGAATTTTCCGCAATTTAGCTGAAAAATTTCCCGAAGGAGTTTGTAGTTAAACTTAACAATTTTTGAACAATGAAAAGAGAAGGAAATTCCTGAAGATAGATTAATGATTACTCAAGAAAACTATGCCCTGGAAATATCAAAGGATCTATTGCACAAATTGTTTGGCATAAAAGAGCTCATTGCATAGAGCTGCTCCATGGCATGCGGTTGCTCAGGCAATTCTGGACATTATGAGACGACAATCGCCTTTGCGGCGGTTGTACACTTCAGTGGTGGATAAACAGCCACTCGAATTAAATTCTGCTAACCGTTATCCTGTTCTTTTTACGGCACAAGGCGATTAAAGGTAGCAAAAGTCTTGCTTAGCAGTTTAGACTGGACGAGCAAAGGGTCTGCTGAAAAGTTTAAGCCCGGAAATGGTAGTGGGATGGAGGAAAGGGAAGTAGAGATCAAGTTAATTTGTTATTTTTTTATTTAATTTGGTAGAGGAACACAAATAGAATGCTCAAAAGATTTCATTTAATGAAAACGCGGCTGAAAATCAATTTAACCTGCCCCTCCCCCCAGTCCTTAATCTCTTTCCCATTCCACAAATCTCTGCCATCATCAGCCCACCCCAAACTCCAAACTCGCCACCCCCCCCCCCCCAGGAATCCTCCCCCCCACTTGGGCCCCCGAACATCAAAAGGTCATCGCAAATCTCGCTCGCTTCCTCGAACTCATCTCCCGGAAAAGGGGCCTCGTTCATTATCTAAAAGGACTTTAAGGGGGCCACCTCATCTCATCACTATATTAGCCGTCCGTTTGTTCCCAGTTTCCCGCACAGCATACCGAAGTGAATGCGCATTGTATCAGCCACTTCCTTCGAAAGCGAGCGACCGAAAATTTGGTCCCATAAGGGTGAGAGAAAAAAGGGAGGGGGAAAAATCAGAAACATTTTCCTGCCGCAGGGGGAATTTAATTGGATTTTTTCAAAGTGCAAACAATTCTTCGTTGAGCCCACGCCAGGTTTACCCACTTGGCCTTCTGGAAGGTATTCTGATTTATCGAATTTACATTATTTCCTCCCTTCGTTCCCAAAATCTGACGCTCTGATTCAACTCCTCAGGGAATAGAATTAAATAAAGGGAATTCCTCAATCTTTTTCTCCCATGGCTTTCAGAATGTTTCCTTCTCAAGTCGGATCGACAGAGAGACTATTTTGTTTATTTTTCGTAATTCTGAATACACCGTCCGGGGTTTCCTCATTATCATGATTATAGTATTCTACTGGTTTAGTTAGGTCTCCATGGAGCTGGGAGCCTCTCTTTCCTTCCAGAACTGCCTTCTTCAATTCCATACAAACAAATTACTTTAAAAAAATAAATAGAGTAAACTACTTCTACGGACATAAACATTACTTCAAATGTCATAACCGATTCTATAGCTAAAGAGTGAACATTTTGAAGTACGCGTATCATTTTTCTACTAAAATCAATATTAGTCCTTACAAACGGTCAATTATAAGTGCGCATTTTTTGTTAAACCTCAATTAAAATTTGCAAGACAGTATTGAGTATATTGGATTTATGTACAATGCATAAATCAATGCAATAAATGCATACCCTGGAGCTCATACTCATGAGCGGTTAATTAGTGTCTTTTCATCACATCTCACAAGCTGGGAACGGGGAACCACGAAAAAAGAAAATCCGCTTTAAACCCGGGTTCATGTCCTCACGTTCAGAAGAATTTTCAGGTTCAGAAATATTTCCACAGATTTCATGTCTAGATCGATACTCTATAAGATAGATTATGAAACAAGACATTCGTTCACATTGCTTTCATGTAATAAAAAAGAATAAACCTCGTCATGTTCACTAATATATTAAAAAAGCACGATCCTGGTTTCATTGCAGAGTTACATGTTCAGGTTCACCTGATTCTATTGAAAGTTTAACGTGAAGATTTATTCTTTAATTTTATGTGATGTATAAGTTTCATAAAATCAAGTTGTCAGTTGTATTCATCTCACGTAATTTTAGAAACTGTTGCGTCGAGAAAAAAATGATTTATACGTAACTTTTAGCCATAGGATCTGCAATCTCATATTCAACGACTCTGTCACCGAACCAGCCCAATCTCTCCTGCATTTCCTAAATACCCAAATGACTCATTTCTGTTGATGGTAATAACACAGTTCATTACCTATTCACCTCTACTCTAGTATTTTTATAGCAAAGAAAGATAGTATAATTTAACTCCCAATTAATTCACAGAAAAAATATTACTTCAGTCAAATATACCACCAAAAACACTTGGCCACTTAAGTTTGGATGTGAATGGGTTGGAAGCCAAGGTGTACAAGTGATTTCTCTTTCCTATTCAGAGTTAGGTACAGAAATTAGGTTCAGAAAACAAACGAGATCAATTGCATACTTAGTAGTACATTTGATTTTCCACTCGATGTCAGCACAGAACAGAGACTCACTCGTTTCCCTTGGCAACCAGGTTTTTGTGTATTTATTCTAACAGTTAACTTTACTAACTCCATTGAGAAAAAAGATCACTTGTACCCCTTGGCTTCCAACCCGCTCATAATTATTGACCATAAGAAATTCATACTTAGTAATTTAATCTAAAATAATTTTGCATCAAAAAATTTCTTCTTCGGTATCACCAGTTTTAATTCGCTTAGTCAAAAGGCCTTCAGCCGAGAGAGCAAATCCTTTAAGCATTTCTCTTTGGACATTCTCCGCATCCTCCAAAATCTCATTACTCCAGAGCGCCCATCCTTGCCAGAATTTCCATCTCGTCCCCCGACCGCGGGTCAATTCAAAATAGCAACTCGGTCGATGCTGGGTGAGCCCCGACAAAGAAAAGTTGTTGACGCAAGCGAGGAACACCGCGTCTCTCCTCCCTTTTCGAAACAACATTTATTTTCGGTTGATGGCCCCTCTCCTCCTCGCGGAGACAAGCTTTCTTCCCGCGGTGGAAGGCGGAGGGAAGGCGGAGAGAAAAGACCTTTTTTTCCGCCACCACCAGAATTATATGAATGGACGGGTAATAGGTTTGCTTCACCTTGTCCTCCGCCGAATAACCCTCCACCTCTCGCCTCGCGGGTTCTTCAACGCTCCCTTCGTCAATCGATAGATTCGGCCCGATATATATATATTTATATATACATATATATTCGACCTGTTTGGGGGAGGGTAGGGAAGGTGGAATAGCCGTCTGAATCAATTCCCTCCCTTTTCGAGGCGTATACATATTTATATCCGGGATGGAAAGTTCGATTTCCGCAAAAAATGGGGTCTTACCGTCCGGTTTCTTCCACGATAGGCATTTTTTAAAAGGGGAATTTAACCTGTGGAGAGAATTTGACCCTCCATTTAAAGGTGAAGAGCGTGACCATAGTAGGGTGGGATTGATGCTGTATTGACTGGTGACCAAATACTTGAGTCTTCAATTTCCGGGCGTGGAAAGCTAAAACTTTTCGACTAAAAAAATCAAAATTGAAAAATCAAGATCATTCCCTCAAAAAGTACTGTAGAGGATAAAAAAATATTGAACGAAATCCACTAATTTAGATATAATTACACCCATTAAGTGTATTTTCATGAATTTAGGTAGTGTTTTACGTAATATATGAAATATTTGTAAAAATAATTATTAATCTTTATCTGTAAAACGATTCCTGTTGCACTGACATATAAATATACTCCGAAAAAGTATTTAAAATTATGCTTGACTGTTGTTCATGCTCAAAGGGGCAGAATTGTCTAAAAAAAATAAAGATAATTATTTTTATTACCATTATGATTCCTCTCGGGTAAGTCAAAAACTATAGTTTGGTTTCACGCACATTTTATTGTCAGTGAATATAAACGTTATTTACGCCATTCATCACATTATTATTAGTTTAAGAGTATCATAATAAATCCATTCATTCCCGAAATTAATTAATTATTATCCTCACAGCTTAATTACTTACGATGGATTACGCTGAGTGCGAAATAAATCTATTGCTTACGATAGTTGCAGATTGCTGCGAATCAGTCCAAATATTTCCTGCATTCCACAAACAGTTTAGTTTTCCTGCCTAGTAATTAGTTTTTGAATACTGAAATTTCCATCATTTCTAACGAAATGAGATTTATTCTAAATGTTTCTACATGAGAAATGATTAATTTAAGTTTCGTGCTTAAAATTGCAAGCATAGAACCATTTGTTCAAGGAAGTGAGGACGTCTATATTTCATGGGTTCATTTCATTTCAATATTTACATTTTTATTTTCCTTCAGGATTCAAAGCTATCTGACGATATTCAAGATTGAAACAGAAGGAAATGAGGATAGATACAAAGACACATGTCATTAATCAATTAATTGTAGGTATTTCACTACACAGGGATATGAATAAAAAAAATTCAGGAAAAATTGGAATTTTGAATAAATAAAATAATTCTATGCTCATTTCAATCAATTCCAATTGGTATTCGAGTATGACTAATGAGTGTTACCGTTTTCAAACTAAAATATTAATGTTAATATAATTAATTGTAGAATTTTAGCAATTAATTTCTTAAAGTAATAATATACCTCAGCGAAACCCATGACCAAATAAAAAAACCTATTGAAACTCGCTTTGAACATTAAAGCGGCCATTAGCGAAAACTTTTCTATGGAGAGATTTCAATTTTTGCAAAAAAATGCGATAGTAGATCAAACGCGTTTTTCCTTTTCCCACGGATCACCTACTTTTGCGAGAGAAGTTTGAAGGATAGCGACGGGCATTGCATGCCGTGTCTTGGCCAATAAGGCAAAAAGCACTGAGCGAGGCAGCGTTCCGCTATCTACTTCGGTGGGGCCAAAAATCGACCATTTGAGAACAGGGGAAACCTATGATTTAAAAGGATCGTTTATCACCGCGAATATAGATTACCGAGTTCGTACAAGCGATAGGACCTTTGCCGTGGGCAGTTAATATATTTTGGCGACATAATTTCGTTTTGTCGTCTGCGTTCGCCGTCCTCAACTTTCATTGCTTCAGATAAACGTCGTCGTCTCCTCTGAAAACGGCGCTTTATGGCACAAAAATAATGCGATTTGGATACGAGATGGATGTAAGCTGAGATAGCCAATGGAATAGAAGTGAGGCATTTTTTTTATTCTATCGATAACAGTTTATTAATAATATTTCATGCAACTTCATGGGCCAATAGAACACGATAAAAACAGATTATATATGGATGTCTCAGTTGTCGGATTTTAAATCGGAGAATGTCTCAGTTTAAATCACAGCATTATCGCATTTGAGAAAGAAAGGCTTTCACATTTTTAGCTAGAAATTATAACTGCTGAAATATTATATGACTGCACCATTATGACGATGCATTAATTAGATGGTTATTATTTTATCTATAGGTGTTAATACTGAATGATGGCATATAAGATGTCTTCTTGCGCTACTTAACCTAGTATTTCTATTGAAGTTCTCCCAGTCCTAATGTTTATACCTCTCGACACTTCCCTGAATTGATTGAAAATAGTCTAAAACATATTTTGACTTAAGATGAAATTGAGTTGTACGACTTAGTTATATTTTAAATTGAAGTAATAGAAATTATAAACCGATGCAATGTGGTGGAAAATTATGGATACGTATTAAAGTACCTACCTGGTTAAAACTCGTTTAGTACCACAAAAATTTACACTAAAAGCTCAATATAGTTAAATTTATTTTTAAAGAGGTCACTTATATTTTCCTCCAAAATAACATAGTCGCAGTCAGAACCTTGCCGCGGACCAAGTGAATGAAAGATTTTTGGGAAATTCTCCAACCCCTCCCACCAAGTATAAAAATGTAAATGTTGCTGATGAGATTCATTTTTCGATTGATTGATTTTTCCCACGAAATTTCTACGCCTACCAAAATGGATACTTCAGAAAAAAGTACCTCATCGCAAACTGATTGAGTTCTCTATAAAAAATTTTAATTAATTAATTACTCACAATAAATAATTTTGTACATCTACCATAAGGAGAGTTTAAGTATCGAAAGTGACAGTTATGACGGTGCACTGCATATAATAATACAAAAATCATGTATATTTACGCTGGTATCGTGTATTGCCTTACGTTGTGCAGAACACTTCTACCAAGCATAGGCCGATAACTGAGTATTATGTGCCATAAAACTGGCAGTGAGAATTAATGTGCATGAAGCAAAACTAATTTTAGCTAGGTATTATAGACTTAATTTGCTTGAGGTCATTTAAGCTTAAAAGTTCTATTACTTATGCGAAATAAAAACTAAACGACTCCGGCATAAATATTTTCTCTACTTCGAAGCAATAGGTCTATTTCCTCCAAATTAATTCCTTCAGCCTCTGAAATTTGAGAACTCAGCAAGAAATTCCACCTCGAAGTCCTATTGCAAACTGAGCCTGCAGAATCAAATTCTTTCTGACCCTTATGCAGAAGAAGGAATCAAACGATATCATTTGCTTAAATACATGTTAAAAGTTACAAACAAATACACTGAACTACGATTGTGAATTTCATTTCTTTGTGAGAGGAAATGTTTCATCAATATAAATTCATTCTATTCGTCTTACGGCCGAATATGATTTACTTTTAAACACTGGCACCACAATGTCGATCATGAATCAATAGCTGACAACTATGCATGACTTCGGTTGCTAATGGAATGAATAATTAAAAATGATATCTCTGAAGTATCTCTGCCCCTATGCCTGCTCTCGAAGCATCTCGTTATCGCAATAAATTTGACTTTTCATGGTAATTTCACCATCATAAGTACCAAAATCAATATCCATATGTTGTACAGAACTTCGTCACTTAGTTTACGCCATATTGAGGTATATTATATAAATTAAGTAAACAATCATATCGAGCATTATTTTGACGTTACCATAAGAACTTACTCTTTTTTTATTTACTTTTCATCGAATAGAATGCCAATATTTTGAGCCCTAATCCAATATCAAAGTTAAAAAATTTAACTGTTAAAACCTCAAAATAATAACTCCCCTTTGAAAAAATTACGGCCAGAGCCGATGTCCGAAATGATTTTAGATTCTTCACTAATATAATTGATACAAGGTATTAACAAGAGTAGTATTTATGAAAACATTTAATAAAGTACTTTTCCGTTTGAGATATTTGCAGTGGCGCTTCTAAATGTCACCAGTAAAGCTCACAAGGCAGTTATAATGGAATAAAGGGAATTGATGAGTGTATTCTCAACCATAGGATATACTACAAAATAAAAGTGATAGTTCGGAGTGGCTGAATGAGGAGATATATTCGTTGTAACAGGGCTCTCTCTCCCTGGATTTTTTCGCGTTCATCAACGGTGACAGTCAAATATTCGAGTTTCTTTTGTTATCCCTAGGGATCGGGGGTAGCCGGGGTGGAGACGTTATATAAACTCTCCCCCGACATTCTATCTCTATTTTCCCCCTGAGGCCCTTCCCAAATTATACCAGTGCGGGTTGGTTGAGGAACTTCCCTGTTATTTTTCCATTTTTCCCCCTTTCCACCCTCCAACTTAACGGGACAAGACGAGGTTTTCGGCGAATGAAAAATGAAGTGAGCATCGTGCTCACGCAAAACGCTTCGATGCTTATCGAAAGGAACGACCTATCGAATGAATGGCTTTTTCCTCCTCCCGTTTCACCGCGCGGCAGTTTAGTGAAGTATAGAAGCGCTACAGAGAGATAGAGAGAGAGACACATACACACGGAGGCTTGCCAACGAGCGGCACACAGATTGGGCATGATAGGCTGGCGAGATGAACTCTGGGACTGAAAGTAGAAAGAAAAAAAATAAATAGAATAAAACAAAACACTCCCGTGGATCGCAAAAGCCCACTCAGTGTGAGAGCGAGGGAGGAATAAAAATCGCGGGGAAAAAAATGAGAGACCGACTCTAATGCTGGTTCTCTGAAACCAATTACAGACGCATCACGTATCATCCAAAAACCCTCGGAATAAATTCGCTCCGAGGATTTCTTTTTTTTTCAGAAAGCCCAGGTTTCACGAATTCTGAGCCGGCAGGGTGTGACAGATTTTCCAGTGCGTTGAAACGTGTAACGTTCTCTCGTGTGTGTATTTCTTTTTGACCGCATTGTGCGCCGTCACAGACGTAAATATGTTACCTTTTACAGCGAGACTGGAACAGATGGTTTACTGTGAACTAGTTAGCACAGGGAGAGTATGCACGGGTTGACAGAAAATAAATCCAAAGGTACGAAAATGACTAATCTGCTGGTCACATTGGGTGCAGTCATACTTTTCTAATGATGTAATTCTCCAAACAATACAAAATTTTAACCAAAAACACCATGAAAAACTATTAAAGACTAAATTTTTAAAATAGATGAAGGGTTTTAAATCAAATTTTCCATGAATAATATGGAGTCAATAAATTAAGACGGCTTTTCTAAAAAGAAAAACTCCTCAATAAAAGTGACAGATATTTTTCGCCAAAAAAATATAGTGGGTATCACCAGTATAATAAATGGACGCACTCTTTTATCTGATCCACTAAATAAAGCAACCTAGGATCCTAAAAATCCTCTGCACGACTTGTAGGCAATCAAAATTTGATAGTCAAACGTTAAAAGTTGATACTATTTATTAAGAACCTTAAATTATTTCATCAGATAGCAAGGATAATAACCGAGATACCACGGTATAATTTAATGGCAATAGATTTCTGTTTCTCAGTGAAATTTTTTTTATGATTCGGATTATTTTGAGGCTATGCACGTACTTCCTGCCGAAATGCAACCTTTTCTGGGTCGGGGTCTAATTAACTTGCTATAGAGGATATGGCATTAGTAACTCTATGATATTTTTGGTTATTTATCAAAGGAGTTTGAACTGGGTCGTGCGAATCCCGCAAGAAAAATTACAACTATCCATGATATATTAACCCTCTTAGTGCTATCCTTCTTCCTGGGGTACGGGTGAGGAATAACTTATCAAGACATAAAGCATTTAAATATAAAGGAGTATGGCCTTATCAATTCAAATATCATCAGTAAATGGTATCAGAGGGTATTTTCATAAAATGCAGCAACTAGGTAAAATAAACAACACAAAGCTATTTTATTTCACATCCATCAGCATTTTTTATTTATTGAGGTTAAATTGATTAATATTGACAAAATATTTTTACGTTTACTGAAGTACAATATATCAATGTACTAAGTTAAAGCAAACTAAATAATGTACTACGTAAGAGCCGATATATCGGTCCGCCGCAATAACAGTGTTAAGAAAATGAAATAATTTAATACATTGAAAATAAGCAGTACTTATCCAACAGTGAAATTTATTGGGACTCCACAAATTACAATGGCTTTCAACACCAATCCTAAATATATAATGTTTACGAAACCGATGATTTACGAGCGGAGAAAACACGTAGACTCTTGTATACACAGTTAGCTATTTAGATTTATATGAAGCAAGAATATCTTATCAAGACATAAAGCATCAAAATATATAGGAGTATGGCCTTATCAATTCAAATATCAACAGTAAATGGTACTGAGTGTTTTATGTATTGTGACGGTTGCGGCCGTACCAACCCTAACCTTTACTCCCTAGTCACCGTCCTCACCCGTTTCCCATCCTCCCCCTCTCCTTTTTCCTACCCAAGTATGCAAGGTGGAGTGGATGAGTGAGTCGGTGTGAGTGGAGGTCAAGGTTCTTAAAGTAAAGGTTGCCTCATTCGCGACTCGGGCTCCCATTGGCTTGACGTCACGGTAGACCCAACTTCCAGCGCCATTTCAAATTCTAGCCTTTCCGCGGGCCCAACTGCTTACCGCAGCGAGTTCTTGAATTTACCCTCTATCGAACACTATTAGCCGAATTTTAAATTGAAGGCCGATTTATGAAAATAATGATGATAAGATTTAAAAAAAGATAAATTCGTGTATTCAGACGCCATAATTTCCTGATGAAGTGATGAAATGGGAAGGTGTGCGAGTTGATTCCGTGTCCACACTTCCTTCCTGTAACTCTCAAAACACTGTTTTCCTTGCTACTTCCGCAATATAATTTAAACTTAGATTAATATGGCTGGGAGGAAAATACGCAAAAACCAAATTAGTTGCTTCAAAAAATTACAGTTCTGCAACTTTTTAAATAGAACTTATGCTCGTTTTCATTCCTCGCCGGGCTTTGAAAATACAGACTGTCCCAAGGGTCGTGTGTCATTTTTGACCTGTAATTTTAGTAACTTTGCATCGAGCATTGTTCATGAAAATTGGCATATGTACTTATGGGAAAAGGTCCTAAGTTTTGTTGAGTATAAGCAAAATTTTACAATTTTGACCTTTTGACCTCACAATGTGGGTCCAAACCAAAAATTTCAATTTGCCTTATGGGGTTTCAATGTTTAAAAAATCGAGATAGAAAAAAGTCTGAATTTCATTGACCAAGATGACTATTCTTAGGTTTTCGGACACGAGAAACCCGAAAATAATACTTTTATTCACAAAAATTCAACTGTTGACCCAGTAAGGTCACCGTCAAGGTCACAAAGGTGGCAAAAAGAATAGTATACCAACAAAGGTGTCGATCCATGGGTTTTATAGGGTGCCCAAGTCATTGGTAAAGTCCAAAAACCCTTATTATTCACTAATTGACCTCCGAGGGTCACAATGGGGGTCAAAGGTCATACAGTTAAACGTCGGGCCATCATGACAACCAACGTGTCAAACCATGGGTTTTGAAGGGTGCCAAAGTCGGTTAGGCAGTTCATAGATCCGTAGTGTTGATTTTTAGACCTCCGAGGGTCACAATGGGGGTCAAAGGTCATAGGGTTAAACCTCGGGCCAATATGACAGCATAAGTGTGGAACCATGGGTTTTAAAGTGTGCCCAAGACAGTTTTGCTGTTCGTAGATCCATATTGTGTATTTTTTTACCACCGAGGGTCATAATGGGGGTCAAAGGTCATAGAGGTATGTTTTGGAGTAATAGGAAAACTAATGTCCCCAGCCAAAGGTTTAGAAGGGTGACCAAGTGAGTGGTGGTAGTACACATATCGACTGGCTTTACCGACAAGCCTCCCCCGCCCTCTTAGTTTCGAGCCGTTGTTGATTATTTATTTCCCTAGACATCCTTTTTCCCGACTCTGTGTCCGCGCACTATTGTCCGCGCAGCGTGTACTAGAAAATTCCAGGTGTGCGTTATAACGAATTTAAAAATTCTAAACTGGAAGACCTAGAAAGTGTAATGTTGCAGGAGCTTCAAAAGAAGAAGAGCATGGCAATCGAAACCATATCTACAATTGGATGGTTGACTAGCACAATGAAAACTCCATGTTCACATTTCAGTTTATTATCCTATTAATGTTGTCGTTTTATGATATTTCTCTAAAATCGTCAAATTTTTATCAGATTGCTTGATACAATCAAAATAAAAGCTGGATTCATCCATTGCTTTTATTTTTTACCTTAAGGTTTTGGACATAGCCAATATCTTTTTAAACGGAGTTTTGTCTTACACTTTGGGCGACAAATCAAAAAAATATTTAGAGAAATAAATAATCAACTGCGGCGTTAAAGTAAGAGAGCACGGGGGGCCTGTTGGAAAAGACTGCGAGGAAATGGAAAAAATTCGGAAGGAAGGGATGGTAAGCGCGTTGCATACTTTCTTACTCTATGGTTTAACTCTAAGACCTTTGACCCCATTATGAATTTCGGAGGTCAAAAAATCAACAATACGGATCTATGAACTGCCTAACCGACTTTGGCACCCTCCAAAACCTATCGCTTGACACGTTGGTTGTCATGATTGCCCGAGGTTTAACCCTATGACCTTTGACCCCCATTGTGACCCTCGGAGGTCTAAAAATCAACACTACGGATCTATGAACTGCCTAACCGACTTTGGCACCCTTCAAAACCCATGGTTTGACACGTTGGTTGTCATGATGGCCCGACGTTTAACTGTATGACCTTTGACCCCCATTGTGACCCTCGGAGGTCAATTAGTGAATAATAAGGGATTTTGGACTTTACCAATGACTTGGGCACCCTATAAAACCCATGGATCGACACCTTTGTTGGTATATTATTCTTTTTGCCACCTTTGTGACCTTGACGGTGACCTTACTGGGTCAACAGTTGAATTTTTGTGAATAAAAGTATTATTTTCGGGTTTCTCGTGTCCGAAAACCTAAGAATAGTCATCTTGGTCAATGAAATTCAGACTTTTTTCTATCTCGATTTTTTAAACATTGAAACCCCATAAGGCAAATTGAAATTTTTGGTTTGGACCCACATTGTGAGGTCAAAAGGTCAAAATTGTAAAATTTTGCTTATACTCAACAAAACTTAGGACCTTTTCCCATAAGTACATATGCCAATTTTCATGAACAATGCTCGATGCAAAGTTACTAAAATTACAGGTCAAAAATGACACACGACCCTTGGGACAGTCTGTATTTTCAAAGCCCGGCGAGGAATGAAAACGAGCATAAGTTCTATTTAAAAAGTTGCAGAACTGTAATTTTTTGAAGCAACTAATTTGGTTTTTGCGTATTTTCCTCCCAGCCATATTAATCTAAGTTTAAATTATATTGCGGAAGTAGCAAGGAAAACAGTGTTTTGAGAGTTACAGGAAGGAAGTGTGGACACGGAATCAACTCGCACACCTTCCCATTTCATCACTTCATCAGGAAATTATGGCGTCTGAATACACGAATTTATCTTTTTTTAAATCTTATCATCATTATTTTCATAAATCGGCCTTCAATTTAAAATTCGGCTAATAGTGTTCGATAGAGGGTAAATTCAAGAACTCGCTGCGGTAAGCAGTTAGGCCCGCGGAAAGGCTAGAATTTGAAATGGCGCTGGAAGTTGGGTCTACCGTGACGTAACGGGACTTCTGCTGGCGCATGCGCAGTTACGAATGAGGCAACCTTACCGTCTAAGAACCTTGAGTGGAGGTCAGCCCCGTTGAATGGCCCAAAGTTTCCCCCTATTTTTTGTGTATGTGTTGCGTGTGCATCGGAACCCCCTCACTCCCCGATGGGAGTGTATAAAAGCCGAACGCACCGAAGAAAAAAGAGAGAATTGTAAATTGGTTGCTGACTGTGCACTAAGAGAAAAAGTGAGGCGAAAGGCAGCGATCGGCGTAAAAGACGGGAAGCCAAATCGGAGGATCCACTCTGAAATCCGAAGGTGGTCGCCAAGGAGGTTCCAGGGGCAGCCAGGCCGCGCACATTGCCGTCTCCGAGAAAATAGGAGGCCGCATAGAAATAGACGAGCCTGCGTCCAGCCCGAACCACGGCACCAAGGAACGGAGTCATCCGGTGGTCATCCAGGTCACGTAAAGTTACATTGCCCTGACCCCAGTGATACCACCCCTGTGTCCGTGTACTTGTCCCCGTATGCAGCAATACGCCACTGTTAAGGCACCTTGTGAAATTCATAGCCGCCTCAGTGACTTTTCTCATTATTCTCAAAATTAGTCAGCAACAGAACTTAAATGTGCAATTGGGATAGACTTTATTACTTCCCAGATATTAAAAAGTGTAACGAAGTCTAATAATTGAAACGAGTCCGCTTAACGGCAAATATTTTTGACTTTTGTTAAATATTTTTTATTATTATTTCATGGTAATTTCAAATGCCAATAGCATAAATCATTTGTTATTTCATCCATTCATCACTAGCCCAATCATTTTCACTCATCTGGTTAAATATCTCATGTAAGATGTTTCTTATTTTTGAATATATTTGTGTGAATGCTGAATGAAAGGGTCCTTGCATTTCTTTGGGTATTCCTACGAAACCTATTTTCCTTCACCTGCCACCGATCCGTCACGCGCCTTACCCTAATTAGAATCTCTTCACCACGAAATAAGCTGCGAACAGGAATCCCCCGCATTTATTGTTATGCTAAATTAAATCTTTCGATAAATCGTCCTGACTGGCAACTTAAGGAGGTTTATCATTTATGGGTGGTTTTCGTCGGTTTTTCCGGGCAACCGACGTTGAACCATTACAGTATCAGAGTATCTATTCGTATATAGCAGAGTTTTAGGCATTAAATCCTAAAGAAGTACGGCCAAAGGCTCCAATCCTTGTAGTATTTTATTAACTGAGTATTGAGAAAAAGTATGGCAGATAATAAATTATGGATGAATATAGCTGTGAAGAGTACTCTCTATTTATGTCTGAAGGGAAGGATTGAAAAATATCACCGGTATTTATGAAAAATTCATGCACACTCGAGATGTATGGGGAACTGGGGCATAATTTTTTCCCCTCTTTTTTAGTTCATGAAAGCCAAGATCTGAATAGGTGGTGTTACTCCTGGGACCCATGGCAATCAAAAGAGGCAAACCACACTACCTGACTGATTATCTATGCCTTCGGTGAAAGACATCAAGCATAACATGTTGAAAGGGAATTATTTTTAACAAAATACCCCTTATTATATCTATTTATCATTTTTTGATGGCGTATAAAATAAAAATATAAATGCTTTGAAAGTAATTTTAAGTAAATGTGTTAAAATTACAAATTTAAATAACATTGATTTGACAACATTTTGATACAGAAAGCATATGAATCCTGTATAGCGCAGTATGAATGTATTAAACTTCCCTTTCGATTTCAGCGTTACCTAGCGATGAAATCAATCGTCCTTTATTGTGAGATCAAACCAGCTTAATAAGACTAAAATCTCACATTTGCTAATACTAAGGCCAATGTTCTTCCAGTTTAACGTGAATCTCAAGGAACTTGTTCATGTGCTCCCAATAAAACTGAGTTTACCGGTAAATGGAGGATTATATAGTATACTATACAGCTTCCAACAGTATTTCATTTTCCTGAAATAATAGCATTTTTTAAACCAATGGGATATAAAGATCCTCATTTCACAAGGGAGGGGAGCTCTTATTTATATTCTCCCCAGTGGAAATAAGTTTTGGTTTGGCTCTGGTGTGGAGCGCAGCTTCGGCGACGGGAGACGGTCGTCTTACGGGACATCCCAGGAATATTCGCAAAATTCATTTTGGCGATTTCCGTACTTTGTGTTTACCTCAATCAATCTCTCACGCTACTCTGGGTAGCAACAACTTATGATTATGCATCGATAATAGCAGTGGTCTCCACGTAAGGTCAGATGAACAGATTTTGAGGAAGAAAACCCTATTATATTGCATATTTAATAATGATATGTATATGACGGATGAGCACCATGGCCATGCCCTCGTGCAAGATTCACTTAAAATAATCAGACTACAGTGCATTATTTACTATTAACTCATTTTGGGACAGGGATCATCTGATTTACACCCTACAAAGGAATTTGCCTATGTAACCTTTGACACATGATCTGCCTCTCCAAGGTGCTTCAAAGGGGTTGAGGGAGGGTAGAACCTATCCGATAGAAGAAAAAGGGAAGGTTCTATGGTGATACGTCACAACTCGGGGGAGAGGATAAGAAAGAGCCGAAGGAGTAGTGGGGCAGCGGCCGGAGGAAGGAGACGGGGCATAAGCAACGGAGACATGAAGACGAGGGCCAGTTGGCTGAGTACACCCACACACAAGCAAGAAAGGGTAGTGCCTATTTGTTGCGCTTTCGTATCATCACGTGACCTGACCCCTCCCATCTCCACGTTTCTCCCCCCCCCCCCCCCCACCCATACTCACGTCGAACCCCCAAAAACCCCCATGCCTGAGTCTCCCGGAATAAATCGAAGGGCTACTAATAATAAGAGGGTGTGGAAAGTGGGAGGGGGTGGTCGGGAGGAGGGAGAGGTGTAGAGGGCGATGTGGGGGGGGGGGGAGTGGAGGGGAAGAAGCACGAAATGGACAGATTATGAAGGCAAATCACGCGATTCGCTAGGGACTCTGGGAGTGAAGCACGAATGATCCGGCGGGGGGGGGGGGGTGAGGAGAAGGGAGGGGGGGAAGTGGAGGAATGAACGAATGTACGAAGGGAAGGAAGGTGCAGGACCACCCCCAGACTTGGTGTTCAGCCTTTTTACCACTTTCCCACTCCTATATCTTTACATATACCAACAAATGAGGACATTAATATCTACAACTGCATTCTACCCCGCAAGCCGCTTTAATAGGCACGTTAAATAGTATGTAGGTGTAGACGCAGACTGCAATAATTGTTATTGCTGCTTGGGTTTCAATGATAATAACGATTATTATTTTACTTAAATGTTTCTAACTGTTAGGGCTGGTTAATTTGGATGATTTATTTGGATCAATCATCAACAATAAAGATATTTTAATTCGGAATGATTTACAAACACTATCTTCATGTTGTTTGTATAGATTTCCGATTACTCACAACGTTCCCATAGGTCTGCAATCATCAAGAAGGATCACGAGATCTATGTCATTGCCTTTTGCCAAGACGATGGTGCCAAAAGAGATATCGACGCGGAATAGCCGTGAATATGACGGCATGGTATGAAAGCAGCAGAAATTATCCCAACTCGTTTAGAAACCGGAGAGAGCTTCCGAAAAATAGTTTCCCGGAAATGAACTTCATTTTTCGCTTCCTTGTTGACGCCATTCTATATTATCAAAAATTTCAAATTTACGGCGCAAAGGATGAAATATAAAACATGAAAGCTGAAGTTCAAGTAAATCATATATGCTATAATTTGAAATTTTTATTGGTAAATAATAGATGCAAAAAATAGGTTTATAAATAAAGAAATGTTAAAGATTTACAATATTTTTTGGAATTATCTGTCATTGATTTTGAGATTATTGAATACTCTTCTAGAAACTTCGAGAAAATGGAATTGGAGAGGTTGAAAGGGCCTTGAAAAAAAGGGTGAATAATCGGGATAAAGATACTGATCAACTATAATGCTGGTAGAAAATTCTTCTGATGTTATAACCCACATTACTCTTAATTTCTTTCGGAGATTGATTAAGATGGAGCTCAATAATGCTCACAAACGATCTGGAAGACTGCGTAGTTGGAGGCGTATGAATCAATCGTTTGTGAGGACTTAAGGATTTGACGAAATTCTTCAAATTAGAGATGGTTTCAAGCAACCAATTTTGTTTTCAGTTGTCTGCTAATGATAACATACAGCCTTAAATATTTTAATTATTAAAAAGGCTGAACTGAACTGAGTAAAATAAAAATACCTATGGTGTGGAAAATAACTACTAAATAATAAGTAAACCTCATTTTAGTCAACAAATATTTTGCCAATAAGGGCATAAAGGTAAATATATTCATTAAAAACCATTAACAAAGGCTTATCTTAATATCTTAGCCATCATAATAGTTCCAATCGTAAACTATCGATATTATCGTGCTATCGGTGATACCGGCTCACTTGTACACTACAAGTTTGTCCACCCCTTTCCATCACCCTCTTCTTGGATCAATATGTGTTTGCGTATAATCTGCATCCTATGAAATGAGAAAATCCATTGATTTTGAAAGAATCATTTAGTCAGCTGCAACAGAAAATGATAAAAAATATATATTATCTTAAAGACCTTTCAACAGAGATATATAAAGTATCAAAACTTCTAAAATTGTGTGCTATCGGAATCTACCAAAATATACCAATCTTACTGCGATTAAAACATGCCGCGATAGATACAGAGATAAATGTATGTATGGTGTAGTAGTTAACTAGTTTGTAAACGAGAGAAATAAATCAATGTGCTAATGAACTTTGAGTCAAATTTAAAGCTGAAGTCAAAATTTTACTTCATTCATTACATCTTATAATAACATCTAAAATAAACACTTTCTTCATTACTAACGATACATAATAACTTCTTAAATTATTGAAGCGTCTAAATATTCGTTTCATCAGAGTCGATCGATATTCATCGAGCTAGCTGAGATAAATATACACTGGCACGATTATGTTCACCACGTTATTCCACCCCTTTCTCTCACCCTCCCTCCCCCCCCCCCCGGCCGAAAACGAGGCTAAAGGGGTGGGGGGCAGTTAGGGAGGGGTAGAAATGAGTGAAAGAGGAGGAGGGGGAGGAGGTGGGGGCGGGAAAGAAGTTTTTGATGGAAAGGGTTGGGACCTGATCAAAGGTTTCCATCTTTAATTCAACAGTATTGAATGCGTTCCCCGCTGACAGGCCAAAGTGGGCGGGGAGAGAGGGGGAAGGGAGGGAGGAGAGGGGAAATTGGAGTAGGAGGAGGAAGGGGTCGGGCAGGGAGGGGAGGGGGTGGAGAGTGGAGGGATACCACAAATAGCGGAAAATCAGCTTGACCTATCGGTCGCTCCGTGAAGAGGCGAATATCTTACATATCGGATTTGTTCCTCCGTCGCACTATTCTCTTGTATGCATTACCTGTTCCACTCTTTAACCCAAAAAGGACGACATGATATAAGTGATTAAATTATACAAAAGGCCATTCAGGTGATGACAGTGGGTGTGTATTTAACGGTTTAGGGAAGCGATTCTCGAGGCTTTCCTTCCTCTCCGACACTTTTCAAGAGTGAATATAAAAAGGTTGAATGCATTGGCGTGAAATTGGCTTTTTTGTTACGACAGGAATTACGGGGGCGAGACATTTATTTTGAAATATTCATCACCACCCTTGCAGAAATTCAAGAGTGCTGGATATGGATTTTCAATCATCTCAAGTCGACGCTAAAGTCTCGCAGTTGCGTTTTATCACTGTTTACAGGAATAATTTATCACACTTCCCGCAAAAAAATGTTCTTGCAGTGGATTTACCAGTGACTTAATTTTGAACACCTCTTGGGTGATTACGGTGTTCTATTGAAAATCAATATAATAGTTGGAAAATGTTAGAAGGAGTTATCTCATATAATTTTTAAATGTTATACGAAATGATAAAATGTATGACACGATTACCAAAAATGCCAAAGCTACGGGCAACTAGGAGTTCCTTTTCACACAATAATAATATTTTGCTGGACATCCGGGAAATCGCATGATTTATGATACTTCATCACGTTTGGCTGTTAAGTTACATGTATCAATAATTTTTTCCAATAGGTATTTTCAGATTTTATCATATTTTCTAAGTAAATAGCTAATGTCAGAAAGGATAAAATTAAATCTAAGAAAATTTTGTTGGGTCTACTACGCTTGTCTACTATGCTTGCATAACGCATAGGATAGGTTTCATTATTTGTTTTTTTTTAACGAATTAGAAGCAAAAATAATGACTTGTAAATGCTCAAATGTACAGTATTAATAAATAATAATAAAATGTTTATATTCTTTCACTTAATTCCATTGTATGAGTAAGTCCTTTTTGTATTATGTATTACTTATTACTAGTCGAATTTGGTATTACTACCTTGGGGCTTACATCCATAAAGAAACGAATATGGAAATACATAATTTGAATACGAAGTGGAGTCGTTATACTGAAAGCATATTTCGAGTAGTATGAGAGATGGCAAATACTTCTGCTAATTTTACCCCAATATACACAAAATTATATCATCAGATGGATTTGACTTGCTACTTTCATGTTCATTAGAATGATATTAGATACTGTATTGACAAATATCAATAATTTTGAAGGGTTATTGGGCCCTTTTGATTAAAAATCAATCCAAGAAGGTTCAGTCTGCCCGAAATATCACATTCTTACATTTTTTTTACAATTACGGTTTTTCATTTCAAGAATCAAAAAGGTAACAAAGTGGTCGTTGAGGAATATTTTGAGGCATTTGAATATTTCGAAGACTCGGTTGATGGAAAATCTTCTCCCGACCGTCTGTCTCCCGATTGTTCACCAAAGGAGATAATAGTTCTGTTTCCACACCCTTTGCAGTCCCCACTATTAACTCAGCTCAGTCCACTACCATACCTTGGCCCAGAGCCTGATTAGACCAATACCAACTTTTACCACCTGGGGGAGGGCAGATTATTCCAGTATTGGTTTTATTTCGAATGAAAAGATAATGAGAAGGTAATGCAAGTTTTTCAAATTCCTTCATTTCGTTCTCATAACTGCCTTTTATTACTAGATTTTATCTAAATTATTATAATTTAAGTAATATAGCGATTAAGGTAGCCATGGAGTATTTAATAAGTGTAATGGCCGTCTCTCCTCCCTTCATGTACAAGATTATCATCGCCAAGATCGATCGTGATATCACCATAAAATTATTTTTACGGCAAATGTAAGAGTTTGCATACAAAATATATACATATTATTCGGTTGATAATTAGTTTACTTAACACATAAGTACCTGAGCAATAACTCGTAGTATTTAAAAAATTTACCTGCATATATTTTTGTCGACACTATACCCAATAATTCGAGCTATCACAATGTTTAAATAGAAATTCATTATACTCATAATTTTCTCCGCACAGAAAAAAAATATTGAGCTCCTCCACTCAAGTAATTGTCTTAAAAAAATATATTTGAATCAAATTGAACCGCCATGCATAAGGAATAATTTCTTTAAAATTTCTCCTAATCTCGCTTTTTTCCAAAAAATGACAAAAATCAGACCATCGACTAGTTTTTAAAATATTCACCCAAGGTTTGGCGATGCATTTTTCTTTGGTATCCATAATTAAACATGGAGTCCCACATGTAATGAAACTAGCATTGATGTATGGATAGACTAATGTTGAATGTCAAAAAACGATGTTGATGTATTAGTCGTATTGCTTTTCAATACAGCGCTTTTCTTTTTACGAGTATAGTTACCATGCCGCGTCAATAAACTGCACGTCAAAAATTCATAGTGCCTTCAAGGACTTCGAGTAAATACTAGAAAGTAGAAAATTCTTTTATTTAATTTGGTAACTGTTTTATTCACAATCTTGGGAGTCAATGAAATTGTTAGAGCCATTGTGGCCATTAATCGTCATACCAACTACTTTGCATTCGCTTAAATGTGCATTTAAAAATACCTTTTTTAATTCATTTTCTTATCCTATCTAATTTTTTTTCACCACTCATTCGTGTAATTTAAAAAAACATAAGTAGAAAAGCTTAGGAGAGTAGACATTACTGTAAAAAATAGTGCCTACTTTACCCACTCAAATGTAATTAGTCGGATATAACGCTGCCTTTGGCGTTCAATGCCGCAAGTATTCGGATAGAGAAACGATGAAGGCCAGTGAAAATAACAGAAAAAGCGAGGGATGTGGGAGTGAACCGTGAAACCGTGAAATCCCGGAAATGACAGCTTGATCTTTCATTTTCCCGGACTCTTGAAATCTATCAATGATGCTGAAAGAGAGAGTGGTCACGTGATTCACAAATACCTCTCTTTCTCTCAAATGGTATTTTTTAGTGACGGAGTACTTGCTAAAAGTATATTCCATCATATTGGTGTTTTCTTGATATACAGAGTAGAGCCAGTAATGTGTAGGATTAAATACAAATGAAAATTACTGGATCGTTGAAGTGATGGAGATACATTATTTTCAATGATAATTATCCATGATGTGTTTGTTTATTCCTACCACTAACTTAGACTCTACTGACTCCTTGGGTTATGAGAAATCGACCAAAAGTTTTTGAAGAGAATCGGAGGAGATTAGGTTAAATCTGCACAAATAAGTGGGGCTGAATGTTTCTAACCAGAAAAAAATTTCACTGATCATTTAAGAATTCGCTTTAAGTACTCAAAGCCTATCTCGAGAGCTTCAAGTCAGTAATTATGACGGACCATAGGTATTTAATCGGATTTTTTCCATCCTCTCTATTTACTCTCATTTAATAATGGACATTTTTAGCTTTTCTAGAAGTGAGTGCTGCGATAAAGGCGATTAAATATTCATGCGAAGGCAAGCGTTCATCGAGGGACAGGCGATGGTCAGTCTTCTCCTTCGTCTGGACGCGATGATAAAGGGAGAAAAATGTAAATAACAGGAGGAAGTCTCCTTTGCTGACACGCCCCCTCGAACGCCACCGTGCTGATTTATTTTCTGTTTATTTACCCATTCCCCTGCAGCTCTCCCGAATAAAACTTCCCCGGACAACACGGTCGTCATTTAGTATTCCCACGGAAGTGTTCCGCCTTCTTCCCTCGTTTGGCACGGCCTTATTCACCCTTCATATAGGGGAATGGGGAGGAGCGTTGTGTTCCCTAAAATCGACGCCCCTGACGCCACCGTGGGGCTGTTTACCTTTGCTCTGAAATGAGGATGTAATAAGCGCCACGCCACACGTGGGACTAGGTTCCCTGCCTCGTCGTTCCCAAATGATTCTCTACCTGGGACTCCTGTAGCGGCAATGGCATTACGAATTCTGCGGTGCGGGCGAGTTCATGTGATTTCAAAGAAAGAGTGCAACGCTCAAGGTTCTGATTGGTCTATTTGGATGAAATTGTCTCGAATCGTGTGTAGGAACGAAATATGGGGAACAAAGGGGGAGCTCACTTTTATGAGAACTGGTCAGAAGTCGCCGGTTTTTTACCGTTTTTGTTTGCCATATTGTACCATATCCTCATGGGCAAGCCTTGCTTTGACCGTAAGTTCAATAAAGTGTAAGAGAAAGGTTCGGTTGGAAAGATTGAAGTGGTAAGAAACCTCCCCGGGAAAAATATAGATCCTTGAGGTCATCCACTACTTAAATTCAGTGTCAGAATGAATAGGAATGTCATGCTATTGAGTAATGGCGAGTTTTTAGCTCGCATTTCAATTCTCCTTGCTCTAATGCGTTCATTTTGTGTCCTTGTGGAACCAGATGTACGAGCCATGATTTCATGACCGTTGCCATGATTTTGCGTCGCAAGAACGTTTGTGATCAATGATGGCCGCATGAGCGATCATCATAGTGATCATTTTCGTGGCCATCTTTAAATTCTCGGAATCATTTCCGCACTTTACCTTCGCTCATTGCATTAGCACTCTACACTTCACAAGGCTGACGGTGAAAGTCTGGAGCCGACATGTTTTTGCAGTCAAAAATCGTATCACTGACCGAATCTCACACTCGGCGACCGATTCAATAATCTTATAAATTTTAAAGATCCACAGTAAAGCGTACAGATTAGATACGGAACTGCAACTGACATGTGGTTGCTCGCAAGGAATGGCGGAAAATGGCGGAAGATGGCGAACACACTCGTTATGGTCGGCGCGCGAACTACTACAGTGTACGGCACAACGGCCGTTACTTAAAAAACAGCCCTCGTAGCACCCCGGTATGAAAAGTACCAGTGATTGTGACTTTCATCCAGAATGTGATTTGAGAAGATTGACATGAGCTTATCATATATAGTATAATACAAGGAAACTTTGACCCATTGGCGGCTCGTGAGTCAATTGCTGGGAGGGGCACACTCCACCGGGGGGGGGGGGGGGGCAAATTTTTTAATATATCGTGTATTTTAGTGAGTTTTTAAGACAATCTAGAGACTATTATGACTCACTAATACACAAAACAATCTTTAACACTAAAACACTAACAATTACTTACTCAATTAACTCAACTACAACTAGGCCTATTTACATTAAAACAATTTACACATAATATGTCAACTGGTCACCAAAACAAGGTATTCTGCAACACTGCAACTCCAAGATTATACGGCCGCATCGGTGCGCCGATGTCAACTCACTAGATGCGTCGCTCTGCGCATGCTCGGGCGGCGTCCCAAGACTTCCATAGGCACAAGCTTAGACGCGTCATAGCACCAGCAGCCCCCACCACTGCCACTCTTCATATAACTGCATGGTGTGATGGATTGGGGCGTTCTGGCTAGTGCCCCACGGCTACAAATACGAACTTCTCACGCTAATTTTGCGCGTTTTTCCTGCATTTTCGATGTATGCGATTGAAAAAAAAACACTTCTGTCAATTAGATGTAAAATTATAATTGAATGGGTATATATGAATTTTTCCTTTTTCAAATTTTTGGGATGGGCTGCGTCCGAGAGTCCTTATGGGCAAGCCGCCACTGCTTTGACCATAAGTTCAATAAAGTGTAAGAGAAAGGTTCGGGTGGAAGGATTGAAGCGGTGAGAAACGTCCCCGGGAAAAATATAGATCCTTGAGCTCCCTTCACGATGCTTCACCGTATGCGTGTTCACAACTGCGCTTTCATTCATCGAGGCTAAGGCAGTTAAAAACCCATGGGGTTCCAAAGGTTATGGAAGTTAAAAGGTCTTAACCTTTTCCTCCGCGCTTTTACGGCGATCCTAACCACCATGTAGCAGTGAGCGGCGCTCACCCCACCGCCACGCTACAAACGAACACGCAACAGGGACACAAAATGAACCGTCTTTTAGAAATCCACGAAGCAGTGGCAATAGGACTTTGGTGAGACAATTATGGGCATTGATGCAAATAAATACCACGGACCGAGGGAAAAATGGGTCATAAAAATAACCGTCTCCATCAAAAGCAAATCTAGAACTAAAAGTCCTTTCTTACAACCGAATTGTGGGTTAAAACCATATATCCATGATAAATTATTTAAATTTCTCCCGGTGAATTAAAATGATGAATTCTTCTCGGAATATCAACCAGGTTGACTCAGTCGTATAGGCCGACGTTTCGGAAGACGACTTGCCATCATTTTCATTTTAAGGCGTGTTACTCAACGAAAGTCCAATTTCACACTGAAGTTTGGTTCCGGAGGACCGATCGCACATTGAAATCCATTGCTTGTTGAATGGCACCATTTCCGGAAGAGGAATCATTTCAATAAAAATTAGTGCATGTAAATGTTGCCATGCTAAAAATCTGTTTCGCTTACAGATAAAGCATAAATAATTGATGGCATAATGGGCGAGGTTTCACTGAAATTGGACTTTCATTGAGTAACAAGCCTTGAAAATGGTAGACAAGTCTTCTTCCGAAACGTCGGCCTATACGACTGAGTTAACCTGGTTGAGAACCCGAGAAGAATTTATCACATAGCCATGCATTGCATGGTGGATTATGACGACCCTGGGCGAGATTCGAAACCGCGAGCTTATAGGCGGAGCAGGTATGAGAAGAAACTACCCCGTCGCATCAGATACAGCAAATTTGGGACGAAACTTTATCTCACCTATGATTTAATGCTTTCCCGGCGAATTTATCTCACCTCACTCACGCTCCCTTCCCTTTCCGTTTTATTCATGGGAGCAGAATTTTTATGCATTTTTAACTACAAAAAAATTCCACGCACACCTCAGTCTCATATAAAAATTTTTCAGTTTACAGTAGAAGCTCGAATAACTTGGCTCCAGAGGACCGATCGTATATCGAACTCCATTGATTAATGAATTGCTCCATTTCCGAAAGAGTAATCATTTCAATGAGCATTAGTGCATGTAAATGCTGTCTTGCTTAAAACGTGCTTCTTTAATAAATAAGACATAAATGACTGATGGAATACTGAGCGAGTGGATCGTAAACGGAAACAAAATCGTCGAAATTTGAAATGTTGAAGGTCAAGATCAAATTAGGTCGTGTACAGCCGAGCACAACAAATCAAGACCCAGTGCAGTATCGATTATGTTCTCTTACTAGGTGGTTCCAAAGATTCTCCCCTCTTCAATACATCGCGACCAGCTAATCATTGCAAAGTATCTCGAAGTGCCCATTGGATGTATTATCTATCATAATACTTCCTCATCAACATTAATCCTAAAAAAAACCCTCAAAGAGAATACAATAGGGAGCCTTTTCTAACAGAAAAACTCTGAAGTATCCAGAAGATGATTTGGATGAGGCCCCATGGAAGTCAAAATTTCTCATTCCTTGTGTCCTAAGAAAACATGTATCTCCCCTAGCGTATATTTATAAAATGGTTACAAATAAGGATGAAAAGGGCCTCAGAGACGTCACAAAATATGATAATTGATATAACATGCCATGCTTTGCAGCTATAATGATTGACATTTTAGCATTAATCCACTGCTTGTGTTTGAAAGCTACAACTCTTTCTCTTTCATACTATTTCTCTCTTTTTCCAAAAGAGGACGTTATAATCCGCCGGTTGATACTTATTTTCATTTCATTATGATGAAAGCAATGAAATTTTTACTTTTCTGGGAATACTGAGGTTTTGGCAAAACATTTAATTGCATTTTTGCTGGTTAAATAACACGTGATATACGTATTTTACGTTGTAATAATTATCGTAGAATGCGCACGCTGGTTTAAAAAAAATCGTTTTAGCTGTATCCGAACTCAATATTAAATATTTTTTCACTGAGTAAATTGAGCAATGACTATATAGTTCGCCAGGGCTTTAAACTCATTTAAGCTTCCCTTTGTCAACCTTTTTCTGCAGCTCTCTCACGAGAGACCACTGAAGTACTGAAATAATACGCTTACGAACAATATGCAGGAACTTTGGGGATACTGGAATAACAAAATAAAATTTTATCTCAAATCAGTGAAAATCATGAAACTCGGGATGGAATTTTTTTATTATCTCCGACATAAATTTCAAATAAAATGACGCAACCTTTATTGGAAATGCGGCCATTTCCTAGAACTTTAAATTGCTGGAGCACTAAAGGTATTGTGATAGTATTACTAGGAAATTTCACATGAATCATAATTAGGAGCAACCATCAGTGTGGAAATTGGTATTCCACATTTTCGTATTAAGCCATTTTGGTAAAATGCTTTGATAACCTCATGCCTCAACATCGCCCATAAATTGCTAGAGACCTTCCGCAGCAATTTCTTCCTCCTATTATCCTAGATATCCAACCTTTCAGATAATTACGCTCATGAAAAAGCTCTATTTAGGTTAACATTCCGTCATTTTTGCTAGTAAAGTTCTACCTCCCAGCAACCCTTCGTGAAAGATCCGTAGAGCGCACGAGGTATCACTCAACGACGTAGCTCCCGGGAGAGGCTTCTTGAGAAAAGAATTTCCATCACGCAGCCGCGTCCTCTTAAATCTTTTTAGCGATTCCAATTGGGGAGTAAAATTACGACGTAGTAAAGGTCGCATCCGATGAGGAGAGAAGAGGAAAAAAAAAGAAAAACGAAAAGAATGACTAAACAGCTTTTGACACCGTAGGGCTCCAGTCGAAAAACTAAACGGCCGTTCCAGATTCAATAAAAATGTAAAATGAGCTGCCGTTGTTTTAGACTTGCTCGAACTTTTTGCGCTCGTTCTTTAATCTCCTCAGCAGGGAGGCTGTCGCGTAATACTTATTTGACCGTGAATAGGCGACGTCTAGGACGGCACTTCAATAGCGATCAGAGGCGATGACGATCGATATTATTGTGCCAAGTAACTAAGTGGGAGGGGGGTTCAGACATGTGCCAAGGAAATGGAAGCGTTTACCTAATAGTTCCAATTAAAAGAAAATCCACTGCCCTACGTGAAATTTTGATAGATAGTATTTTGTGCACATAATTTAATTGTATTCTCCATTGAAATTTCACGATATAAGTAGTTTCTGGTATCATTGTGCCGACGAAATGAGTAAATGTGTTAAAATATTGGTGATGAAAGAAGCACAGTGGCATAAAATAAATTTCGAATTTTCCGTTTATATAAGGATTTAAATAATTCCAAAAACTGTAGAACGTTCTGATGATAAAAATGGAAATAAGCCAAAGATGGGTTTACTCATCCTATGCTCATTTTTCCATTGTTGTTAAACTAATTGAAGTTAGCTGAAGGTATAATTCATAGTAAAATAAACATTGATGACAAAAAAGCTAATTTATCAGGATGGATTGCTGAAAACCGCAATAGAAGGAAGGATAGGATCCAATCCAATGACGGAGAACTAGAGAAAGAGAACAAATCCCATACATATAATGAAAAGTAATGGACCTTATACTTTTCACTTATCTTTCCTAGAAAGCGAAATTCAACATCAGGAGGGGAACTCAGGCCGAGGATTATTTGCAAATTTTTTACGCAAGCTTACTTTAAATGGTTTATTACCTACGCTCAGAGGCATAGCCAGGATTTTGAAATGGGGGGTACACCAGAGATTTCGGGTCCTTTCCGGAGTGCATAGAAAACACACCAAGACAAATGGGGATCCTCCCCCGGAAACTTTGGGATTTTTATTGTTGAAAACGTTATTTTTAGGGCTGAAAAACAGTAATTTTTACAAGTATTTTTTAAAATGAAGTATATAAAATGGATGGAGTATAAGAGAATAAGGAGCTGTAAAAGCCCAAGCGTTTGTGACCGGGGAACCCCCCCCCCCCTGTGGCTACACCACTGCCTACGCTCACATTATTTATACAGCTTTATTCTATAAAAATGCGTTCCATGCCTTTAAAGTCATAGTTTACCATGGTAAATATCACTATAAAAATATTGGAGTGGACATTGGCACTCAAAGAACAAGGATAATCGGAAAAACTGTCAAGAAAAAATTTGAATTCATCGAGACCTGGTGCTGGTGGATAGCGCTGAATATCAAATGTGGGATAGGGTCAGAAAAACAGAATATGAGACGATAGGGAACTGTGGAGCACAGCACGCCAAATACAGACACCGTGGATGAGATGTGTAATAACATAGCAATTAAGTGGAGAATATTGAATCCTGCCCGCGTTACCTCCTGCCAAGATGATTAGCCGTGGGGGCAGCGAGGGAGGGTAAACCTTGCCCAAGTGGAGACTCCCAGCCCGTGAGTCGGCCTTATTAACTTGTGTTCGAGTAGAAACATAATAAAGATACACTGTTGTTTGTTCCACAGAAGTTTTAATAACCGATCCAGGTTTCGACTATGTTATTTTCAAGGTGACTGGTGTGAGGCAAGGCTGTCCCTTATCACCGCTGCTTTTTAACGTATACGCTGGGGAGATGATAAGAGAAGCGTGGGACGAGTTGGAAGCTGGAGTGAAAGTAGGAGGGATGATGTTGAAATCGGTTAGGTTCGCGGATGATCAGGCGCTGATTAGCCAGTAAGCGAGGGGACTATAGGCTCTAGTAGATGCGTTAGACGAGGGGTGCGAGGAGTATGGGATGAAAATTAATCGCAAGAAGACTAAGGTAAAGCGGTTTTGTAAAGTATCGTGAGCGAGGAATGTGAGACTCAAGATAAAAGTAGGTGGGGAAAACTTGAACAAGTAGAGCAGTTGTTAACTGTTTGGGCAGCACATTAGAGGAAAACGGACTCAGCAGCAAGGACATCAGGAAGCATTAGCGAAGGAGGCGTTCATGAACAGGAAGGCTTCTGAGAGGATCGTTATGTAATAGTTTAAAGAAAAGGTTAGTGAAGAGTTTGATTTGGAGTGTAGCTCTCTACGGTGCGGAAACGTGGAAACTGAGGAAAGAAGACGAGAGAAGATTAGAGACATTCGAGATGTGGGTATGGAGAAGATTGAAGAAGGTGAAATGGACGGAGAGGGAAAGGAACGACGAATTGCTGGACATGGTGGGTGAAGAGAGGCAGCTTTTAGATGAGATACGGAAGAGACAGAAGGTATGGATAGAGTTAGTGCTTAGCGGGGAGGGGATGTTGAAAAAGGTGTTAGAGGATAGAATGTTAGGGAAGCGTGGGAGGGGAAGGAAAAGAATAGGATATTTAGATAGGTTGAAAGGGATTAGGCCTTACAGTGAATTAAAGAAGGCAGTGCTGGAAGGAAAGGGAGGCTTCTAGATAACTTCTTTAACACTCAATGGAAACCTATCTTAATCGGTAGAATGCTATAATAATAATAATACAAAAATTTGCGAGCTTATGCATACCAGGGAGGGGGGTTAAGGCAGGGAGGAGGTGGTGCTGGCGGGAGGGGAAGAGCTAACGAGGCAATGGATTCCTCGAGGTCAGCGGGTTTACGTGCAGAGTCCAGGAGAACTGATGATAAAGGAGAGGAGTGGGATTGGTACAAAAGGTCGTTTACCACCCGTACATATTTGTTGCGACATGCTCATAAAATTTCTAATTTCTCAAGAAAGTCCAACTTTTTTCCTTTAAAAAGATTGGGGAGAACCTTGGCTTTGAGATCACTGCTATGGTTGCAGTCTAACAAATGTTTAGCAAAATTAGAGGTTGAATCGCCTCTTACCCAATACTTCATGTGTTAATTTGCCCTAGTTTTTATGGCACGTCCAGTCTGACCAATATATACAGAAATAAAATCAGGCATATTGCAATACACCACCAAAATAGTCACCTTAAAAATGACATAGTGTATTGTCGAAACCTGGGTCGGTCATTAAAACGTCTGTGGAACATACAACAGTGTATCTTAATTATGTTTCCTGTCACCAAGTTCCACCAAATATCGCCGTCCAGCCTCAAGTTAATTGTGTTCGAGGTTCGAAAGAGCCTACCCTAACTATAGCCTCAGCACTATTTCTGATATTTGCGGTTTTCAGGAGTTGAAGTCCTGAACCCGCTGGAATCAACAACGTCGCACCGCGTACTCGCCATCATCCGACGCACAACTGCAGAGAAGCCAACTAGAAAAATTCCCTTTCATTCACCTTCTTCCCTGATCGCGCAATCGTTCGGGACCACCTGCGACCGTGGCATTTTACTTATACATCTTTTTGATGCCTTATATAATTGGTATATTAAATTCATCTGTGATTCGGTGTTCTTCTTCACCCTCACCTGATCCACGGGAGTACGTCTCAACATTATGGCCGGATATTTGGCGGTAGAGGCCCCCGAGGAATAATTGAAAATAGAATAGAAATAGTACCTTGGACCTAATTAAATAATGGAAATAGTAGAGTAAAAGATCGCGCAATAATTCACGACCACCTCCGACCCCAGGCCGTGGTATACTATATACATCTTTTTGGTATCTTAAATATTCAGTATGCTGATGCGTAGTTTTCCGCAGCGTTGTCTAGATGATGTCTCCATGTTTCTGGGTTTCACCGCGTGGATTTTCTTTGTGACGACAGTTTCTCCGGTATTCCAACCGGCATCTTCAGGTCGATGTCCTGAAGACGCCGGTTGGAATACCGGGGAAACTGTCGTCACAAAGAAAATCCACGCGGTGAAACCCAGAAACATGGGGACATTATTTAGCATGCTAAATTCATCAATATTGGATTCATCTGTGATTCGCCTTATACACGGGAGTACGCCTTAACATTATTGCTGGACATTTGACGGAAGAGACCCCCAAGGAAGGCGTATGGGAAAAGTACCTGGGTCAGGAAAGAAGAACACAAAGAAGGATAACATCAAGGAACTATCCAATTATGTAAGGGTAGAGCTCATCCCTCAATAAACCACAGGTGTGTTAACGTCACAAATTCAGCGTAGGAGTGCCAAATCCTTTCCCTGGGCCACCTCGTATTTCGAGGATTTTGTTTGGGTGTCCGAAGACTTCACCTGGAACCCAATAATCAGCTGCTAACAACTCTCTACCATCTGGGCCATCACACTCCCCGTAATAATATTTATCTATGGCAAAAATATCAGCTCCGGTAATTTCTCCGCTCTCTCTTTCTACCTCGGATTTCGCTTCAATCTTTGATCGAGCTTTAGCATTCCTCTCTAAAATCGTTCATTCCCCACGAAACCAAAACTGATTCAGGTTCCACAATTGCGAAGGAAGCAAAGGGCGGAGCTCGACGTGGGCGCCTAATTGCCACCTCGATTGCATAGATAGGTCTCCTTCCTTCCACCGATGTCGCCGAAATGCCAGCGACCAGAATGATACAAAAAGTTGCACGTCTCCACCAAATTGAGCCCTCCCTTCTCCTCCGAACAAACTGCGCCCCAACGGATCTGTTTGCGAGTTTCACCGCGTAATTGTTCCGCGGAAATTTGGTTTATTTTGGTGCACGTAATCGATTTCGGCGTAAACTCCTCTCCTCCACCAATTCTCCCATTCCCTTGACTCGGGCTGCACTGCAGAACTTTAGGTGGATTATGAAATCCTTCTCGAGATACTATTTTTTTTACAACCCCTTCTTTTATTAGAGATCTGCATTTTAACACCCTACAAAGTCAGTTAATTTCAGCTTCTTCAAATTCAAATGATTTAACCTCTCTACACTAGTTCCATCGCTTCAAGATGCATTGTCGGTTGTTTGTAAAAGTAATATTTCATAATAATGTTTTTATCGAATCGAATTTTGAAAAACAAATTCAATTCATATATAATTTTCAAAGTGGTATACTCGTCAAGGATTACCTTAAATTTTATAATTGAACTCTGCATAGTATGACCTCGGGACGTTTTTTTGCCGCCAAAACAGCATTCTGAATCATTGAACCTAAAATGACGATGAATGATGATAAAATTTTCCATTTCACAGTTTATTATTCATCAATAATAATTATTATTTCCCTCTCAACAATAATGTTAATTTTAAGTTCAATTAGTTTCGTTCGTGATGTTTATTAATCGGAAATTTCCTCCTGCCGTGGGATTAAAAGAGGTGGAAAATGTTTGCAGAAGGAAAATATTTGTTTATTGTATATTAATCAAAACTCATGAAGGAAAGAACTTTAATATGTACGCGGAGGGTGATACCTTAGCCATTACAATGGTAATTATTTTATGTGTGCCTTTTTCAGAATGGTATCCTCTACGGCGATGAAATAAGATCTTAATGAGGGTCTCATTATTACAGAATTCTATTATGCTTTTTTATCAGAGAAAATATACAATGTATTTACTCGTAAATCATCTTAATTATTTCATCTCTTGACCTTCAATTTACTAATTATTGTGCTGTATTGTCGTTTTCAGGAATTAATCTCATAACATCCTTTAAATTCTAGTCTATATTCCTATGAAAATGTCTTTTTATAAGTATCATCAAAAATTTCACCTGCGCAATAGCATTCCACATTTTATATGAAAACGTAATACGGTTCATCTATCATCATCTACATTGCCTCTATACCTCAGAAGCGATATTACCTTTAAAATTACACATATGAATGATATGGACAACCTTAAAGAAGTGATAAGCACCTATATCAGATAACCTATATACTTACCGTGTTTTTTTATTTGCCATTTTGTTCATTCTATTTCACAAAAATATTGGTTTCCCAAAATGATTCCTTAAACGAAATGAATTTATTTTATAATGATACGAATGGTACCTTATTATATAATGACCCGAATCCATGAGTTTATAACTGTTTGATGATGAATTATAACATTTAATTTATACTTAATGTTAAAAGACGTGTCCTTCTTAGACTAGCGCATAAATTGGATGCTAGTGAGGAAGAGAGAAAATATTGGATCAGAGAAAAGAGATCACAGAGCACGGTATTTTTTGAATGCTTGATTGATGTTTTAGTCTTTGAAATTATATCAAAAGCAACCGGAGATAATTTTTCCGCCTGCGTTTCACACCTACATCAATCAACCTACTCCGATGAAGAAGCAATTGTGCTCGTTATTGAAAACCCAGTCAATTGTTTAGCTTTCTCGCGGCCAACAACCATCAAATTTTGGTAAATAGCGAGTCGAAAACGGAATAATTGCTCTCTTTGGAACGCGTTGAGAGTTGAAAAAAAGTTGGGCGCCTCTTTGTGTCGACGATGAAAGCTAAAAAGCCTTTTTTCCAAATTGATTGGAAATTCCGGCTCCTTCTTCTCGCGCTTCGTCGCTCGCTCAAACGAGGCATTTCTGGCTCAAGAGCGGCACGCGCCACGAAGCACTCTCCTCTCAAAAGGGAGAAGTTGTTCAACCGACTATAATCGATAGAAATTGTTGTCCAAATAAATTTTTAAAAAGTTATTCGGCTTTCCGGAAAAACTTTATTCCAATTACTGTCACCAAAACTTATTCAGTGTTAAGGGTGAACGAGTTACAACCGAATTTAACGCAACGCCACCCTTTGACATAAGATAAAGTTTTGTTTTTTTAATGAGCGAGGTGTCAAATGAAATATCAGAAGATTAGGCTTTTTTTCATTTTTAACTTTTCATTTATTTTGTGCATGCATTCATTCTTTTTTAACGGGAGGAACAAATAAAGACTTCAGAATGTAAAACTCAAACATAATCACTTAAATGTGGTATTTACCCTATTATATGAATAAAAAATATATTACTCTACTGCTCAACAAAGGAATAAACGAATTATAACGCTTTTTTTTTCAATTTAAGGACTACAGTATCTCCAAGCCGATGCGATATTAAAATATTTTACTATTAACTTGATACTCACGTGCAAGGAACGCAAAATTTATTGCGTTATGTGGTGTGCCTTTACCAATGTCCTCCATAAAAACCTTTAAGTTCTCCAAACGAAGTAAATATGATGCTAAAAATCGATGTACAATAGCTTTTCATTTAGATTTCTAATATGAGAATATTTTCATTTTATCGTTTCCTCCCTCTTTCCCTTCGATCTTTCATTGAATCTAAGCTCTCGTCACAACATTTTCAGCGATATTTTTTGTCCTAGTTCAAATTGGTGCTTCATATATATGATTTAGTACAAGATAGATCAAAGTATGATGGCAGTTCTGATTGATTATTTGATGAATTCAAAATAGTTTCCCATTGCTCTCATTTAGACTGCATATCAATGATGAAACCGCACAAATGGAGCGAGTACTAGTTTAAATGAACTTAAATACTGTAAAGTTCATGATTTTAGGTGAGGAAATGGTCTGCGTTCAAGATGAAAGCAAAAACTTTATTGTTAGAACGTAGGTTTCCGCGGCGATGGTTTGATCTCTGCATTTCTTCAGGGTTTCCTTCCGCGTCAGCTTGTTTGTGGACAACAGTTTCGACCTGAAGACGCCGGCAGGATAGCCAGCGAAACCGTTGTCTACAAACAAGCTGACGCGGAAGGAAACCCTGAAGAAATGCAGAGATCAAAAACTTCATTTTTCACTTAATGCTATTTTTAGCCTTACAGGGTGTCCCGTCAGACGTTGTCTCCTATCTGTTTAAAAACACAAGCTTTATTCTTTCATGATTAAATTTCACCGCAGAAAATATCATTTGCGAAATAAATGACTACACAAGGAGTACCTGAATAGAGTATGTGCACTCGGGAGGAATACGATTGAAATGCAGTTTATTCGATAAAGTGTATCGTAAATATCATTACTTTCGATTAACAGCATTAATTGTTGCTTAGTTTGTTTAATATTTACTATTTAATATGCATTGTTTTCGCAACGATATTAGGCAGACGAAAACGCTCATCTATTGGCTCCTCGGTATGTGACGTCATTCTGGTCTATCTCATCAACGTGCAAGGTGTTTATCGTGTTATGATCGTGTTTATGATTCAATAAACTACGTGTGCATTGGAAAAAGTTGGTGGATCTGATCTGTGTAAAGGGAAATACGTTTAAGTGCTTATCATGGAATCAGGTTTCGTGAGGGTTTCTTCAAATAATATCCCGAAGGTGGATGCTTCAATGATTGACCGTGCTGATTATGTTGGACTATACCTACATGCCTCGGCACGAAGTTTTAATGTTGAACTGGAGCTTTTTTGTTGTCTTGTCTCATTCATAATAAAGAGAAATGGACTGGAAACCTCATCGGAAATTAGGTCTAACCTAAGTGAATTAAGTAAGATTGTTTACAGTAGGTAATTGGCCAAAAGTTTGTTAGCACGATTCGAAGGTTTACGGAAGTAAAAGTGCCGGTAGGTAGATAACTATCGATAATTGTATTATTGTCATTTCAAATACCGATTATAATTTAATTTATCTATTTAACTATTTTCTATTCTATTATTATTTAACCTACTGACTCGCGAAAAATAATTTTTCATATTCAGTTATGGCCCGTGGTGACTGGATGAATATCCATAGTTAATTATTAAATTGCCGTTACTGAGCTGGGTTCTTCTTCTTCTGGGCTATTTAAGGTTTTAAACGTAAGCACAAATAACTGAAGTTACATTTTGATCCAGTTTAAGCAGTAATCTGACCTTAATTTCTAAAAAAAAAACCGCACTTTTAGTCGACGTATTTGTTCTTTCGTAGAATTAATGTATTCAAAAGCAGAGTTCTGATTATCTCAATGTTTCTACAAGTTATTTTCAGTTCGCTAACATAGATATGTCAGTCAGATGTACATTTGCTTGGTTGAGGTTTATGAATAGTATTTGTGAGGTATATCTAAAAATTGGTTATTGAAAACTTGGTCCGGATGAATGACGGAAATCTCTCGGGCTGGAAATCAAATGTTTGATAGTTAGATCAGACGATTACTTTACACGACGCACTTTTAGTCGACGTATTTGTTCTTTCGTAGAATTAATGTATTCAAAAGCAGAGTTCTGATTATCTCAATGATTCTACAAGTTATTTTCAGTTCGCTAACATAGATATGTCAGTCAGATGTACATTTGATTGGTTGAGGTTTATGAATAGCATTTGTGAGGTCATGATTAATACATTACATCTAAAAATTGGTTATTGAAAACTTGGTCCGGATGAATGACGGAAATCTCTCGGGCTGGATATCAAATGTTTGATAGTTAGATCAGACGATTACTTTTCATTCATTCGGTTTCAATATGCTTCTCGAAGCATTTGTTAGCACAATTTAATAATTGGTTCATTTTATATTTCTTCACAGCATAAGTTTATTGGTTTTCAAGGTACAAGTGTCTTGTTATGACCGGTTATGACTATCCATTAAGCGAGGAATCCCTGCGCGCGGTGCATTTCCAAAAAGTAGTCCCGACTTGTGATACGTAATAATGAGCTTATTTCACATCCGATTTGGAAAATATTAGCATCACTGTGTTTGGAATTAAATTACTAACATTTTGAATACCCAAACTATTACTTTTTATCGAAAATTAATTTTCCGTTTTTTAGTTAGTAGTACGGGTCAGTTACTAAGTTAGTTACTAATTAGTGACTTAGTTTTCACGAATTAAGTCGTACTATTTTCAAGGATCATCACTGTTTAAGTGTCTCTTAATTTTAATGTCACTATAAATCTGCAAACGAACGCAAATGCGAGAACCGAGGAGTAAGAAATACGATTAGGTAGTTCGAGGTAGAAAAGTTGATAGAGTC